>NC_081518.1:21800472-22505472 GCF_030273125.1 Centropristis striata
GCGTTTTAGCGTTACAGTAGTATATATATATGAGGTCACACAGGATATATAATTCCAGCACACTGGTCCAGTATATATTCACACAAATCTTAGTGCGGTGATACAGTAGATAAATGTAATGTGACAATCAAAACCTTTACCAGTGTTTGACTAACTTTATCAAATGTAGTGTGACAATTAAACCTTTACTAGTGTTTGACTAACTTTATCAAATGTAGTGTGACAATTAAACCTTTACTAGTGTTTGACTAACTTTATCAAATGTAGTGTGACAATTAAACCTTTACTATGAAATCTCCAAAAGGGAGCTACAATACATCACACATTTTGAGTCATATAAAGTAAACATGATTATACCATGGTAAAAAGAAATTAAATCTGCTGAGATGAAGATCTTTTGCTCCATGTGCCAGACGCACAGTGGAGTGCCACCACCAGGGAGAGGTTACATGTGATGCCTGGTGATGGGGTTCTCAGCGTTCCTCAGGTCCGGGAAGGTCTCAGATGTAGAGGATAGGGACCCCGGGTCCCTCATCAGGGCTGGGTAAGCGGATAGGAGTGGTGGGTGAATATGAGGGTGATGGGCTTCGAGGAGAGGGTGCTGGGCTGCGGTGAGTGGGCAGGTTGTCTTCGTCGGCGATCATATCAGCCAATGCCCGTGTTAGTGCCACACGACATGGCGCATTAGGGGAGAGTTCCCGAGTGTGGCGTCTGTAGATTTCCAGCTCACGTAGGAGGCGCCTCACCTGGGTTTGTTTGTCAACCCGGATTTCCATCTCGTGCCTCCATCTGGCCAGCAATCTCTCCCGCTCGCTGGCCCACTCCTGTTTCATTGCCTCTCTTTCAACAGCCCATGCTCTCTCCAGCGTCTTCCTGGTGCTAGCCCACACTCTCTTCTGTGCTGCAGCCGCTTCGAGGCGGTCACGCTTTGCTGCCCAGTTGATCCGGGCCTTGATTCTGGCCCTTTCCTTCCGGAGGTTGGCAACCTCTTCAGGGGTACGGCCCTTCAGGTACCTGTAGAAGGCCGCCATGGACATTTTTGCCAATGCCTCTGCTGCTCCCCCTGGCTGCAATAGGACGTAGTTGGCCTCCTTCTCCTCCTCGTCCGATGAGGAGGATTCGTCAATATCCTCAGTCGCCGGCCATCCTTCTCCAATCATCATCTGCTCCTCCCACTGGCGCTGTAGAGACTTCTGGGCCACTGGCTGCTGCATGTGCCGGGGAGTTTTGGCAGTAGACTTGGATGGTCTCACCTGTTGATTCCCTGGCCCTGGTTTTGGTGGTGCGGGTTGTTCCAACAGCTCCTGCAGTATGCTTGGTCCCTGCGCAGGAGACGGGTCGTGCATCCGAGACATCCATTGCTCAGAAGGGTCACCTGGGAGCCACGCCTGCTGAGGGAAGTGGTGGGAACTGTGTGGCCTTAGCCTCTATCACAGTTTTGACCTGTTGGAAGATAGCCTTGTATATTTGCGTTAGATGTTTCAGATAATAGGTGAATTCATGTTGATATTGTTCAAGCGGAGGCCCCTCATAGGGTCCTCTGTAAAAGGGGACCGGCATCGGTCTCCCTGTTAGTGCTTCATGCGGTGTTAGGTGGGTTAGTCTGTTACACTGTGTTCTCATGCTCATCAAAGCAAGTGGCAACGCCTCCACCCAGCTTAGCTTATGGTCACTGTCAGCCATAATTTTTGTGATTTTGCTCTTCAAAACTCCATTAGCTCGTTCTACTTGTCCCTGTGACTGAGGGTGATACACACAGCCATATTTCTGCTTAATTCCTAACATTTTCATGGCAATTTTCATCACATTAGCTGTAAAACGCGGACCATTGTCAGAGCTCATTACATCTGGTATTCCAAACCGTGGAAAAACTTCTTTACACAGAAACTTAGCTGCTGACCTCGCATCTGGACCTTTTGTTGGAACTGCTTCCACCCACTTGGTAAACCTGTCCACAACCACAAGAATGTACCTGTAACCATTCTTTCTGTCTATCATATCTATGTAATCCATTTGTAGATGGTGAAATGGCCCTTCAGGCACCGGAACATGTGCTAACGGCGTCGTGAACGCTCTCCTGACATTATTCGTGTTACATACCGTGCATGCATTTATCCATCCATCAACTCTGTGTGCCAACATTGGTGACCACCAGACTGCTTGCAGTCGTCTCAATATCTCCCCCCTAGCGACATGGTCTTGACCATGCGCTTCCTGAATGGCAATTGGTACCAATGCCGGTGGGAGGACAAATTGTCCCTGCGCACTGAGCCAGAGGCCATTTTTATGTGGGTCTGGATTATTTTGGATTTTAATTGCGCCTCTTTTGATCCATATTTGATGTGACCACGGACCGGCTCTTTCCTGTGCTTCTTTAAGAGATGTTATGTTTGTTATAGGTTCCAGATTCTCTGCCATTAAAAGTGGTCCCATGTATGTGGGCGTAGCTACACGTTTAGCTGCTTCATCTGCTAAATTGTTGCCTTTGGCTATCAGGGAGTCAGTTTTTTGGTGGGCCGGGCATTTGATAATAGCAAGTGCTTTAGGGAGGTGTATGGCCTCTAGCAGAGCTGAAATAGCTTCCCCATGAGTTACTGGAGAGCCATCTGCCCTTAAAAAACCTCTTTGCTTCCACGTGACGCCATAAACATGGCACACGCCATAGGCGTATTGTGAGTCTGTATATACATTTAGGGTCTTACCCGCTGCCAAGTGACATGCTGCAGTCAAAGCCTTGATTTCTGCGAGCTGCGCTGAACAAGGCTGGTTAAGTTTAGTGGCTTGTACCTCATAGAAAGAGCCGTCAGACTGCAACTGTATTATGGCGTAACCAGCGTGGTTTCCTGCTGCATCTCTAAAACAGGAACCATCCACAAACAGAGTTATTTCAGCAGTTATTGGTTGATTATCTAGATCTTTACGTGGTTTCATGAACTCATCTGTTGTCTGGAGACATGTGGTGTCCCGTCTACAGGAGTCACCATCCGGGTGGCAGGATTGATTGTGGTGCATCTTTGTACTGTAAGCTCTGGGGCAGCAAGGATTACCTCATAGCCTGTCCGTCGAGCCTGTGTCAGAACAAATCTGGGACTTGTGATTAGTGCATGTAATTGATGTGACGTATACAAAATAGTCGGGTGTCCCATTGTGATGCTTGACGCTTTCTGAAAGGCAAAAGCTGCCGCTGCCAATCCCTGATAGCATGGAGGAAGACCTGTTTCAATGTTATCCAACTTGGTGCTATAATATGCTAATGGTTGCTTACCACTGGGAGTGTCCTGCATCAGAACCGCACACGCATAACCTGCTTTTTCTGCAACATATAAATGGAACACATTAGCATAGTTAGGATTACCTAGTGCTGGCGCTGTTCGCATGTCTGCTTTGAGGGCTTCAAAAGCTCCCTCTGCCTCAGGGTGCCACTGTAGCATAGCTGAGCCATCCGTCTGACCCGCGGCTCGTATCAAACCTCTTAACGGGGCTGTTTTAATAGCGTAGTCGCAGATCCACGGGCGGCTGAACCCCGCCATCCCCAGAAAGGAGAGCATTTGCCCCACCGTTTGTGGTTTAGGGGCCTTTGTCACTGCTTCGATCTGAGAGGGTGCAATAGCACGCTTGCTGCCACACAGTTGCCTGCCTAGATATTCAACTTGTGGCTGACAAAATTGTAATTTGTCTTTACTTACTTTGTGTCCCCCCTTTGCTAAAGCCTGCAGGACCAGGACTGAGTCATGCTCACACTGCGCCTGAGATGTGCTACAAACTAACAAGTCATCAACATACTGCAAAACGATGCTAGTGACATTTACGTGTTGTAAATCATCTGACAATACTTTGTTAAAAATCGATGGGCTCTCGACATATCCCTGTGGGAGGCGTGTGTATGTGTATTGTTGTCCTTTGAATGTGAATGCAAACAGAAACTGTGATGCGGGATGTAATGGCACGCTGAAAAATGCTGAGCATAGATCAATGACTGTGTACCAGCAGGCGTCATGAGGGATATTTGAAAGTAATGTGTGTGGATCTGGTACTATAGGTATCTCTGCACCCACTACTGCATTGATGGCGCGTAGATCATGCACCAGTCTGTAGTCATCTGAGCTTGGTTTCTTTATAGGAAAGATAGGAGTGTTACAGGGACTTTTGGTTGGTTTTAACACACCTGCTGCTACCAGGCCCTTGATTGTTGTTTCTATCCCTGTTACTTGATGTGGTTTCAGAGGATATTGTTTCCTGTACGGTAGGGTAACATCCTGTTTTATTTTTATTTTTACTGGTTGTGCAGATTTTACTAATCCTACATCTGTTTTATGTTTTGACCACAACCCGGATGGTATGTTACCTAACAGTTCATTATGTTTTTCTGAAAGTGGCATTTGAGTAGGCGGCCTTTCACTGAGCAGCACCTGAACAGGTTGTACTTCTTCATAGGTGCGCACAGATATCTTCATGAACTGTCCATTAAGGGATGTCTGCACATGTGTGTCAGTTGTGAATTTCCATTCCTGTATTTGCTGCGCTGCCTTCACCATTGGTCCCAGATCGTGTGACTCATAGCCTTTGGTTGTCATGAGTGTAACATGTGGGGCAGAGTTAGGCACAGCAAACCAGTCTCTTAAGTCACGCCCACACACATTCAGGTTAACGGCTGCCGCCGCTCCTTGTGGTCCAATGTATATGTTTTCACAAGCTATGTGCACAGGAGCTTTTTGACACAGCAAGTCTGTCCAACAGGTTCTGTAATCTTGATGTTGTTGTTTGTCATCAAACATCATTGTGCAGTGCAACGGCAATCGTGGCTCCTGTGCTGGAGGCAGCTGTTTCTCAACAAACATCCTCCACTTCAGCCATTTTTCTTCAAGGCGTGATGGATTTTGTAGTTGGAGCCAATACACTGTAGGCTGGACCTGTTGTCGTTTGCTGATTTCTTTAGCACGCTGCATCACCATCATTCCAGATGTTTTTTCTTTTATGAAGTCCAGTTTCAGGCCTTTGTCTGTGCAGATGATTGTCGCTTTCAGCGGGCACAAAATGTCTCGTCCCAAGAGGTTGATGGGCGTATTTTCTGATCACTGCCAGGTTCTTTTCTGTTGTGGCTAGTACGGGAGAAACGTGCCTGATACTCTCTTTTATTTCTTCTTCCCTCGGAGCTGCTGCTTTCTGTGTCAGAAGAGTCATCACTGGAGCACACTGTGTCAGGCTCAGCTTCAGTGTGGTGTGCCTTGTTGCCAGATCTTCTCACCTTATCTCGGACAATGTCACTGGAGGTCATGTTCTTTTTATCCTCTTCTCCAGATACTTCTTCATTTGGTTGTGTGTTCCAGTTAATTGTAAATTTTTCCATCAGTCGTCCTTCAGTGGTATCTCCCTGTGCCCTTAGTGGATATTGTCCTGTCCCGGATGGGCCAGCAGGGGGAGCCGTAGGAGGCTGAGCAGTGGTGAGAGCTACAGGTGGGATCATGGGCTGAACTGTAGGGGGCGCATATGGTGGAGGCTGAGTCATCTCCCCTTGTGCTGCAGGCGTGGTCTGTTGTTCCGTCTCCTCTTTATCCATCATGGCTGGCATCTGTTTGACGTCCATCACATGTTGTCTGGCTGTTTCTCTGAACCAGCTGAGCACCTCTCTTTCTCTGGCCCGTTTCCCTTCTCTGCTGTTACTTGTGTCTTTGGCCTTAAAGTGCTTGATGTTGGCCTCCACCTCTCTACAGCATGCTGCTTCGAACGTCCCGTTAGTGGGCCAGCACAGTCTGCCATTTGTACGTCTGTTCCACCTCTTCATGCACTTTTGGATCTGTTTGGCATAATCCGGGTGTTGTCTTATTACTAGTTCTACTGGGGTTAACAATCCTCCGCTTTTTATCATTTTAGCGCCCATGATCTCTTGTTTAGCTCCCGTATCCTGCCTAGTAAGTTCCGGCTGTCCCTCTTCTCTGGTTCTGATAAGAACTATTATTTTGCTAACAGTTATCCCAACTTTTTTTTTTTTTTTTTTTTTTTCCACCATTGGGGGGAGTTGTAAAGCAAATTCTCAGTCCTGTCCTTGGCTCGGGTTTTCACTATGTATTCAAACTTTCCTGTATACTCCTGCGATGGTTAAATCGTCAGGAATGCCCAGCCACGGGCGCAACGGGAGGGTGCCTGTAATTAGGGGATTTTGGCACAAAATCTCTAATATTGTGGCTAGGGTGGTGCCCAGATTCTACGTATTATTCCTTCCCACGACACTGCAGGAAATTCCTTTTTGGTTTGGGTTAAATTAAGAATTCGAGTGAGGTGTCACAACTTTTGACAGATCTTCTGTTCTGTCTGCCAGTGCTCTATGCCGTATACGTCAATTTATGACCGTTCCAACAACAAATGAGTTCTGATACCATGGGTTTCAATGTCTCCCTCAGTAGTAATATGTTCAGGGGTTAATTTTCCTCTTCACTCTCACTACTCATTCGATCTTTGGCCATATATTCTCTTACCCCTCCTTATTTCACTATTTTGGGTTATTTTATACCTTCTTACTGTACTATTGTGTATTTTTCCTTCTTTAACCTATTTATTTCTATTTATTTTATATATATATATTTATATTTAAATTCATTTATATATAATTTTCACTTTAACTCTCAACAACTCTCCAAATAACTCCACTAAGAGCCTATTTATTTCTATTTATTTATATGTATATATTTATATTTAAATGTATTTATCATTTAATTTTCACTCCAACTCTCAACTACTCTCCAAATAACTCCACTAAGAGCCTATTTATTTCTATTTATTTATATGTATATATTTATACTTAAATGTATTTATCATTTAATTTTCACTCCAACTCTCAACTACTCTCCAAATAGCTCCACTAAGAGCCTATTTATTTCTATTTATTTATATGTATATTTTTATATTTAAATCAATTTATTATTTAATTTTCACTCCAACTCTTAACTATTCTCCAAATAGCTCCACTAAGAACCTATTTATGAAGCTCAGAATAGTTAGAATTCCTAAGGTTATTTGCTCCGCAACAACTGACGCGTTATGGGCTGTAAATTTTCAATCCTTTCTGCTCCTTCAAACGAAAAAGTCAGATTTATACAAATGTGTGTGCGTATTTTAAGCAGTCTGTTGTTAAGGTGGATGTGGATGTGTGTGTGTATGCCGTTTTTATCTCTCCCCTGTGTGTGTGTGTGTGTGTGTGTGTGTCTTATCTCTCTGCTCTCTCTTTTTCCTCTCTCGCCCTCTCAGCCAGCCGGCTCCAGCAGGCTCGCTATTAACTCACTGGCGTTTATATACACTCAAACAGCGTCTATATACACATTACTAAACTACAAAAGAGCAAGGAGAACAACTTAGTTGGGCTTGCTGCCACTATTATACATTTCTTATATACTGCCCCTACTGTAAACGAAGTGGGGCGCCTAGGAATACCGTACACTCTGACGGTAGCTGCCTCCGCTGGACAGTCGCATGCCTTAAATGATTTGTTCCTCAAATCATTTAGCTACCTCCGCTGGGTAGTGAGACGTCTTTTCTTATTCCTCATAACATAAAACACCAACAGTCTTGCCTGCCTTGACTCCTTATACTTCTATCAAAATTCTTTCCCTTTCTCACTCTATTCTTTTCAACCTCTTTTAGCACAAGTACGTTATTAAATACACTTCCCTAACATTAACAACAGTATCTAGTGCTCTCCGTCAGACCCTTTTTTTTTTTCTTTAAAAAAAAGGTGTTCTTAAGTCAACTATTTAGACATTTACATTTTAATTAAGACTCAACATTAAGAACTTCAATCACTCACTTACACAGCTCTCTCTTTTTTTATGACTTACTACTTCTTATCTATTCAACTATCACTGTCTCAGCACCTGCCAAATTAGACCTCTGTCAAACGCGGCTGTTGCCAGCAACCAGATTACAATGCAAACATTGAACAGTATCTGATCACACGCATTCACTCTCTCCGCGCCATGGTTTTGCTGAGACATGCAGACAGATTTGGACAAACGTAAAATAGACAGCACACACAGTTAGTTTAGACAGACAACATGGTTTGTCACAAAATCTCTGTTATCTCCTGCAATGGTTAACTTGGGTTAATTAATTCAAATTAGATTGGGTTCAAGAGGGAAGAATCACAGTTTAGAAAGCAGTTCCTCACCTGGGCGGACCTCACCTGTCACTCAGACACCACTTTGATCAAATTTGCAGAGACAACGTTCTGCTTACCTTGATTTTTAGTGGGCCCGTGGTTCTGATGACAGGATGAGATGACGCCGCTGGTGACGGATGCCTCCCGGATCCTTTTCCCTCCTGGCTAGCTCGCCAAAATGTTGTGTAATTTATTGGTCCAAGTTGTAGGTCAAATAGCTCATAAATTAGTTTTTAAAGGAGTCCAATTGGAAAAAATTACTTCTCTTATCTTTAACAATTAATCAAAAGCCCCGTTGGAAAACAGCTCCAAAAAAACTCTCCAACAAGTCTCAAAAATCTTCAAGCAGGAGTCCAAGATCTTGTGACACACTTTATTATCGATAAAAAGTGGAGAGAACAAATATAATACACACAAGGTGCAGTCCATAAGCTCTCTAACTCGAATGACACTTACATGAGTTATTATAGAGAAATCACACACATCTGTCCATCCCATCATTAATATTTATTATGACCTTTCCTCCAATAAAATTTGTTAATTCTTTAGATTTCTCCTCCTAGGGGCTGCTCCAAATCCGCCCCCCCTAGGTGCAGGTGGCATTACCTCATCCCCTGGCAGAGAGACATCAATATGTTTAGGGGTTGAAACTATTGCCATGATTTAAAATCCCGCATTGGTTCTCATAGGGCCTTTCTATGCTTTATTTACTATGATTTAAAATGATCCGTTAGTTCCCACAGAGTTTTTCCATATTCTTACTTCTCACTCATCTGTCTGCTATACACAGAGCTTTTCCATTTTTCATTTCTTACTGAGAGTCTTTCTTATTTAGTCCTAGCTAATGCTGCTTCTTGCCCAGCTGGGCAACCTTGCTTCTTATTCTTATTCTTGCTTCTCTCTTATTCTTACCAGCACTCTAATGAACATCTCTGGTGAAAGATCACAGGTGTTTTTCTGGCACAAACTTAACATTCTTATCTAGGCCTTATTCTACTTCTCCTCTCTTCCAGTACTTCTCCACCTTTAAGTTAAATCTCTGCAGCATATTGATTATACATATAACATCATATAGATCACTCAGGGTTACATTATTTAATCACACTTTGTCATACAAATAGCTACATAGTCCCTCTAGAGACCCTCATAAAGAGATACTAGCTTAACTCTCACCACATTATTTACTCTACAATATTCTAGTTTTTTTTTTATCTTCTGGATTTTTTTCTAGTTTTTACAAGAGCATTTCTAGATCATTTTCTAGATTTTTCTAGATCCTTTTAATTTTTCGAAATCTTTTCTAGATGTTTCTAGATTTTTCTTGATCCTTCTCTAGATTTTTCTAAAGCATTTCTAGATTCTAGAAAAATAATCTAGATATTTCTGGATTTTCTAGATTCTTTTTCTAGAATCTAGAAAAGATCTTGCCAAATGTTCTTGTTCCATTGGCACATAATTTTGCTATTTTAAGCAAAATACACCTAATTTTTTTTTTTATTAATTTAAACAAAACACAACATAAATCACCAATTGACCAACACAGTAAAAAAAAAAAGACAAGAAAAAGAACAATAAAATCACAAAACCAACCTAAATAAGTAAATAAATAAAACAATAATAAACTAGAACATTTCCTCTGGGGAAATTCTGAAAGGGCCACGGGGGCTACTGCCGGTGTGTGTACACTATGATGAGATTCTTCAGAGATTTCAAACTATGCCCTTTAACCTCGAAATGTGTGTGTAATTAAAATCACATAAAGTTGTGTGTGTGCGTGTGTGCGTGTGTGTGTATTCTGTAGAGAAAACTAATAGCCCACCGATCTCGATCAAACCGCACGTTTTGATATATAATTTGTCCTGCAACTCTTCAAGTTTTAGGACTAGTAGCGGGACGAAATTGCGTCCGGAAGAGGAAGAAGAAAAAATCGACAGTATAACAGTTGCCCAGGTGCGATTGCCCCGTGGCCCTAATAAAAGACTAAAAAACAACAGGATAGGATAAAAACTAAAATACAATGTGAAATAAAATATAAACAATGTGATGAACAACTGGATAGGTAAATAGATAGCTAAATAGGACAATAAATAGTAAAATAATCAGTTAAAAGCTAGACTAAACAGGTGAGTCTTGAGCCTCCTTTTAAAAACATCAACAGTCTCTGCGGTCCTGATGCCCTCTGGCAGGCTGTTCCATAGGTGCGGGCCATAATGGCTGAATGCAGCCTCCCCGTAGGTTTTAGTTGTAACTCTTGGAATAATTAAAAGGCTTAAAAGCATATAGATAAGATAGCAGATAGATAAGATGGCCCAAGACCGTTAAGACATTTAAAAACGAATGAAAGAACCTTAAAACCGAATGAACAATGAAAAGCTGCCCATTCTTCATTTGCTGCCCTGAGGGTTAAGTTCAACCCTGAGTCAAAAAAAGTTGGAACGTTGTGTAAAACTTCTATATTTTTCCAATAAAGTTTCACCATTAGATATCTTGTCCTTGACCTCATTTAAATGTAGGTTGAAAGGGATTTTCAGATCATTTCATTCTTGTTTTCTTACATTTTCCACGTCACAATTTTAGGATATGGCACACATTTTTGTCTGTCAAATCTCACAATTTCTCTTTCTTTCACTCTTTCCTCAGAGCGGAGCTGTTCGCCTCGCCTCAGAGGAGCTCGCAGACGTCCTCTCTGGGATGCAACAGCCTTCCAAACAGCCAATCAGAGCCAGCGCCGCAGGAGTCCCCCGGCAAAGATCCTCCAGGACCGCCTCCAGCTCCACGACCTCCGACCCCGAACAGGACGGACGGCAGACAGAAAGCTCCTCCGCAGACCGCCGACAACACGGTGACGTCCAGTCCGTCCAACAAGGTCAGATACTGAACACGTCTGGTGACTGACGCAGGACAAAAGATCAGTAACGACAATGAAGTCAAGTGGAGTTTTATATTGCACCTTTCAAATGACAGGCATAGATTCAATGTGTCTTATTACGGCGAAAACGATGCTTCAGATATAATCTGATGATCTTAATATGTTTGTTTGGTTGATTTCTTTAAGTTTTCAATATAATCTTAGGATTTTCCCAAAACAATAGTTTTAGCAGCTGCTTTTAAACCAATCTGTAAAACATCTAACAACTTTACTGAACACAAAAAGTTCTTTTATTTTCAAAAAGTTCATCCTTTAATTTTTTTTTCTCCTCCATGTCCCCAATACTCTCCCATATATGTGGAAAACGATGCTTCGGTAAAAGTCCGAAACATGTTTGATAGATTGATTTAAAGTTTTAAATATCATCTCAGATTTAAAGTGTAATTTGTAAAATATTTTTTATAAATTACTGACAAATGTGTATAAATAATGTGTTCTAATCAGTCAAGAAACTAAACTCTTGTTATTAACCATATTACTGAATATTATTATATTCTATATTATGGTATGTGAAAGTATGTTAGATGTATCTTTACTGCCCAAATATGGTGAAACAGTCGATCACGGGCAATGACATCATAAAAGACAGCTAAACAGCTTAAAGTTTGACATTTTATTTATATTGTGGCTGAATTTTAAATTGAGCTTAATAAAGTTGCTCAACACATAATGATTTAAGTTTAGTGGTTTAAATCTGCTACCTCAGATCACCTTATGTAGAATATATTTTAAAGTTTTCTTTTTTTTTTTTTATTTCCCACCTAAAGCACTCACATGACAAACCACAGAAAAGGGGAAAAATTAAACAAATAGCACAGCACACAGACAAGGAATACACCAAAATAAATAAATAAAATAAATAAATAAAAATAATAAAATGAAAATTAGTAAGTTACCACTGTGTTACCTATACATCTTTAATTTACTGTCAGCCATTCAGTCATTTGTACAGATATATAAGGCCGTACAGTTTACATGGTGAAAAGAAATATGAAAAAGAAAAAAGACAAAGGGAGTGAAGCTAACCGGCCACTAACTCTATAAAGGATTGCCAAGTTTTGTGGAAACTCTCTTCCGAGCCTCATTTTAAAATTTTCTGATATTTTCGGTTTCTAGATGTTATTGGACAATATTGTCCTTTCAAAGATATTGTGTCATAAGGTTTTTCTTTCTAAATGTCTTTACTGACTACTAACTCAGTTTTTTTAGTTTTTGTTAATAAAAAGTAAATGTTATCATGGTGTGTGGGGGTGCAGTCTGAGGCCGTGTGCTGGTGCTGACCCGTCTGTCCTGTGTGTCTCAGCTCCGGCAGCGGACTGTCTCCCAGCAGACGAGCTTCGACGGCCCGGGGCTGCGCTCGCCGGCCGCCAGGGTACGGACACCAGGTGTTAACGGAGCCGGAGACTTCTGCTTCTGTCTGTCGTTACTGCCCCATTCACACTCTTATCTTTATCTTTGTGTTGAAGGGTGAACCAGAGTCTCCGTCCTTCAGAAGAGCCGCGGCGCCCGCACACCGCAGACACGTGCGCACCATCCAGGAGGTCCGCACCACCATCACACGGATCATCACAGACGTTTACTACGAGGACGGGAAAGAGGTCGACCGCAAAGTCACAGAGGTAGAAAAAGGTTTCTTATCTCTCTGGTGTTTCAAATCAAATCAAATAGCCTTTTTGTCATTATATAGTCAACTATACAATGAAATTGAGAGTCCCACTGCTTAAGGTGCATAGTTAACCCTTTATAGGACACTCTTGGAAATAGAAAATGTCAACCCTTAAGTGTTATTGGGGGATATTACAAGACTTTTTGCTAAATGTTTCATTTTTATATTGCAAATCGAGGTCAACTGAGTTATTATTATTATTATTATTATTGTATTTATTATAGTCTTTTCCCACAGCAACCCTAAATAGACAATAACACTTGCACCCTTTACCACCTTATCTTTTACCTTTAAACTATTATCTTTTTAGACTACTTGTCTGAATGTCTTTTTTAAAGCACCCTATATATGAGAAGCACACGTAAATTTAGTTGTATACTTTTTTAATACAATGACAATAAAGGAAAGCTTGAATCTTGTATGATTTACTGATTGGTCAGATGCAACAGTGTCACTATCTGTGATGTAGAAATCCATGTTGTTCTGTGAGCTCACGGAGAGAGAGGAGACCTGTTATAGATGTCCGCTCAAGTTACCAAATATGGGTCTTTGCCTGATAAAGGGTTAAGGCAATCATAACACAAAACAAACACGAGTAAAACATTTAAAATTATGTGAACACTGAGCTAAAACAAGGACAAAAAAAGATCAAGGATGTGTGATGTAATAAATAAATATATAAATAAATGACCACGGAAAATGCTACAAAAGCTATAGATGAGGTAGATAGTGTTTTGCATTTATTACTTGTATTGCACAGTTTTATTGACTGAAATAGCACTCTCGCCTCACAGCAAGAAGGTCGCCGGTTTGCCTCCCGCCTGCAGCTCATCTGTGTGGAGTTTTCATGTTCTCCCCGTGTCAGCGGGTTCTCACAGGGTACTCTGGCTTCCTCCCACAGTCCAAAAACATGCACTTAGGTTTAATTGGTGACTCTAAATTGCCCGTAGGTGTCAATGTCTCTATGTGTCAGTGACCTGTCCAGGGTGTACCCCGCCTCTCACCCTCCAGCCCCTCGCGACCTGAGTTCAGATAAGCGGTTAAGGATAATGAATGAATGAATGTATTTTATAGCACCTTTCATTAAGGTTAGTGCAGTTAGAAGTGCAGCACAGATGACTGACAGATGGCTGATAACAGGCAGAACAACTGAACAGGAAAACCATAGAAAAATACGAGTAATTTAAAAACTAGAGACCACTGTACAAAATCTATAAAAATTGAATAAAAATAAGCCCATAAATAAATACAAATTTAAGAAAAAAAATCTGTAATTAGTAGTAAAAAGAAGTGAAATAAAAAACTAGATAACTAATTAGAATAAAAAAACACAAATCCAGATAAAACTGTAAAAGGCAAAAAATAAATAAAGTTTAAAGAGGGATCAAATAAAAATTAAGAAATCAAAGCAGGATGTAAAATGTTATTTCATAAGTGGGGTTTGGGTTATTGAGGGGAGTAACACTTGATGTTTAAACCCATGGGAAAAAAGAAAAACCAGAGAAACTAAGTAGAAACGGAAAATCAGTCAAAATCAAGTCAGTATTAATTATAAATACTAAGGCAACTGAAGACTACTTTCTCTAAAAAACAAACACAAGAAAGCGATGTTGAATGAAACTAATAACATGGGCAGTCTGTGGCCTAGAGGTTAGGAATCCTGCTTGTAACCAGAGGGTCAAGTTCAAGAGTTCAAATCCCAGGACTGACAGGTCAAGGGGTACCCCCACACACAGCTACTCCTAAAGCACAGTGTCTTCACTGGTGTGTGAAAAATAAAAAGGATGGGTTAAATGCAGAGTTTGAATGTCCCCATTGTGGGACTAGTAAGGATATATTAATCTTAATATGTCACTCAGAGAAAAAAAAACTACAACAAACCACAACAAAATCCACTCCGACTGTAAGAATTGCTATAAAGTTGAATCATTAGTCAAATTAACTGTTTTGAAATTATTTCTGGCATTTACAGGTGCATCTCAATAAATAGAATATCCTAGAAATAACACATTATATAGATCCATTACACACATTATTAAACATTTCATGTCTTAATTTATTTAATTTCTTCTAATTATAGTGATTATGGCTTTCATTTAATGAGACCTACAATTCAGTGTCAGTGTCAGTGTAAAAAAAAAACAATATTACAAAAGACCAATTTAAAAAAGTATGTTTAATATGGAGATGTTGGCCTCTGAAAAGTATGTCCATCTATATCAGTGGTTCCCAACCTTTTTCTTGAGGGACCCACATAATTACCATCGTAAACTTTGGCGACCCCCCCATGGTCCATTGCTTCTATGAAGCCAAACTCAATATGACTTTCATGGTACCCTCTCTTTTTCTTTTTGAGATATTCAGCATTTTCGTATCCCAGACGCTTCGCCATTTTTCCATTAGCTCTGTGTTTCTGTTGTTAGGTGAGGTTACCGTTAGGTGAGGTTACCGCTAGGTGAGGTTACCGCTAGGTGAGGTTACCTATGTTTACTGCAGGAGGGATGTTACAAATGTCCTTATTCTCGCGACATAGCCTTTATTTTTAAACTTTTCTTTTGTGATTTTTCTATTTAAATAAATGAATAAACGTTTAATGTAGCCCTTATTTAGCTGTTTTTGTCCCACTAATGAATTAAATGCTGACACATCTATATTTAACACATAAGATTTATTACATCCCTTAAAATCAAGAGGGCTTCGCGACCCCCCATGGATCTTAGGCACCTCCCTGGGGGAGTCTGTTGGGAATCACTGATCTACATGACTCAATATTTGGTTGGGGTTATTTGACTTGAACTACTGGAAATGGACTTTTCTATCATATTCTAATGTATTGAGATCATCCTGTATTATTGAATGAATGCATGATATAATATGCATATTTGAAATGTGAATATTTAACACAAGCATGACTGTTTATCCCCAGGAGAACGAGGAGCCTGTGGTGGACTGTCAAGTGTTGGACGGAGACATCTCTCCGTGCCGCACCGGCAGCAGCTCGGTGACCTCCGGTGACCTCGCCGACATCAGCTCTCTGTCCTCCAAGACGTCCAGCCTGCAGCACAGCTCCGGAGGAACCAGCAGCAGCGGCTTCACCAGGCCAGACTTCCTGATGCCGCCCAGCCGAGGGACCGCTTCCTCCAGGTACCGCCTCCGCCTGCACACGGCCAATCAGCGCTCACTGTCTCTCTTCAGTCTCTGCTTTATCTGCACTAGTTGCATGCTGATTCCTGACACTCCTTCACCTTCTTTGACTTTCTAACACCCTAATCTCTCAGTGGCTCACTGATCCCTGCCCTGTTGCTGTCAGGCATCAATCTGGGGTCACTGAACGCGCCTCGCTCAGCTGGAGGCGTTTGTAGGTCTGTCACGATAATTAATATATAGACTTATCGTTCGATATATAAAATGGACATGATAGTATTTTTCTGGACTCAAAATATCGTCGTTTACATGTGACTGAGTATGAGTGTGTTACTCAAATCTAAGTTTCCTGACGGCTGCACAATTCCAGAAAGTTTGGAACGAATTGCCCTCAAAAAACTTTTTCCAGCTTTATAATAAAAAATAATATAATTCAAAATATTTATCTCAGTGCATTTTTTTTGTTAACCAGGGCCTGAGTCTGAGTTTGTTTGTTTTGATTAATAAAAATATTTTTTTCCACTTCAATGCATTAAATGTTTTGACCAACTTCAGTCCTGATAACTATATACTACATAACTATAAAATTTACAGGCATTTCTTAAATAATTTAACCCTTTAATGCCCTTTAGGAATGTAAACACACATGTTTTAAATGATAATTTTTTTTACTTTATATATAATTTATTTTCCATAAACTGTAAAAGTGCAAACTGGATTTATTTATTTTATTTTTTATTTATTTATTATTATTATTATATTTATATTGTATTTGGGGGGGGGGGGGGGGGGGGGGGGGGGTTAATTAGACCCTTAGATACATCAATTTAAATGCATCATTAATTTTTGAGCAGTGTGAGTTTATAAAAAAATATCCCACCTGCAAAAAATGTTAACTTCTTAAAAAGTGCTATAAAAATAAGGATATACTTGGATTATCATGCTCTAAGATAATTGTATCAGTGGCATGAAATGGTCCTAAAACACCATCATGATTTTATCGTGATAGTTTCTGGGAAAATATACCGTCCTAAAAATGTGTTATCACGACAGGCCTATGCGTTTGATTTTGAGCGTGGCCCCAGATCTGTGCCTGCACAACCTGAGCGGCTCCATTCGTCCCCTCTGTGTGTCTGCAGTCCCAGGAGGGGAGGCGGGCACCAACAGAGGGGTCACAGGGGTCACAGGGCGGGGTCACTGGTCACAATGAACAGAGGCTACGGCACCCAGGGGTCCCGGACCCCCAGAGGAAGGGCACGAAGGGGCCGGCCCCCGTCCCGCTCCTCCATGTCCAGGTGAGTCCTCGCTGAGGCTCGCAGAGAACCCACGGAGAGGCTCCAAACACTCTGATAACACTTTCTTCTTTTCACTAATCTTCTCACTCAGAGCTGCAACTAATCAGTCCTTTCACTAGTGGGTGTTGTTGTTTTATGTATGTTCAGCTTTCAAAGTTTCAAAAATTTTGAAAACTGAACGCAATTTCCCTAAATTTTACATATTAAATTAACAATTATTTTACAAAATGTTGGCAGCTTTTTGAGTTACCAGAATGTATCATAACATTAAAGGCCTGACGGTTTATATAAAATCAAACCAGTTTAAGCTCGTACCACGGACCGGCAAAACCGGAAATCTGATTTATTTTGTTCAAACAAAAGTCCAAAACCTAAATATATTAAATTCATCATCAAAATCCTCACATTGAGAGATTGTTTTGGTCTCAATAACTGACTTTTCTACTCATTGACAAATCTTTTCCAAAATTTTATTTCTGCAAAAGAAAAAGATTTTCTTTACAAACTGAACAGTCTGTTAATGCACAGCTGCATCATTTTCTGAGATGAAACGAACTAAACCACACAAACACATTTTAACTGTGCAAGTACTTTTATTAAGGACTGGGTTAGCATTCAGAGATAACGTGAACAGTTATTTTTGCTTTGTTTACATCACTGGCCTGCAGATACTTCACAGTTTAAAGGGAGAGGTTGGATTGCATGAGATAGTTGTCTTTATTACCTGCAGTACTGTGGAGGTTAAGCACACCTCCAGTTTGCAGAAGCAGGCAGGAGAACTGACAGAAGATAAACGATGTGGTGCTGTGGACGAGGCAGTAGATAAACACATTTTAGACACCTGTCAGTTAAAGTGTACGCTATGTTTAGAATATTTCCACCACTTTACTTTGGCTCTTTCGGTGGGGAGATGGAACTGTTATCTGTACTCTCTTCAAAAAAACCCCCAGTAATTTTAACTCAGAATATGAGAGTTGCTGGTTTATTGCTGTTAGTTTGTTTGGTTTGTTTAAAGGGTCGGTTTGGATTCACCAAAGTCACACAATAACACAAACAAACAAACTGATGGAGGCAGCGGTGGAGCAGAGAGTCATGTGTTCTGTGTGAATTAAAAATGGATATAAGTGTCCCGTCAGTAAGAGCAGTGGAAATATTCTAAATATAACTTACACTTAAAGTGACAGGTGTCTAAAATGTGTTTATCTGCTGCCTCGTCCACAGCAGAACATTTTTTTATCTTCTGTCTGTTCTCCTTCCTGCATCTACTGTAAATAATAAAGTAAACGGTCTCATCGAACCACACTTCATAACATCTGTCCCTTTAAGGCTTCGGGTTGTTCAAAGCAGAGAGGCAAAGCTAAACGTTTTACTGTGAAACTGCTGATAGCACATATTTGAGCACTTCATGGTGGAATGCTAACCTGGTTTAACCTTTGTAAAAGTTGCTTTAAATATGGTTTTGTACATTATTCAGGGCTTTCTATCATCAAATACTATGAGACCAAATTTACCTGGCAGATAAAGATGTAAATAAGTTACAAATGAAATCTTTATCGAATAAAATTGGAAGACACTTGCACTTAAAATGCATTAACTGACTGCCAACACGTCATTCTAAAGTGATAGACCAGCTGAGGTAAGTCTTTCCAGTTTAGATGCTGCAAACTGACTTAATAGGATGTTAAAAAGTAATGATGTAGAACAAGAGCCATTCCATTTCTGATACATTTCTTGGCACTAAATCAATTGTGAATTTAGGGCGACCAAATTATGGAATACCTTTTCCCATCTGGCAAAGGACTCCATCTTTTAAAAATGTTTCAAAAGACCTCTAAAAGCTCATTTAACTGCCGTTTAAAAATTCTAATTCACACACAAATAAACTTTTATAACATGCCTTTTTTTGTTTTTTATTGTTTTTGTTATTGTCATAACTTGTTGATGTTATACATATGTTTTTTCTATAATCAGTTTATTACTTTCTAATAACTATGACATTTTAGGTGTAGGCTTTAAATAAGCCCATCTGGGTTTTCTGCCTCTCCCTGCACTTTACACTATATGTTATCTTTGTCATTTTATGTAATTCTAACTGTGCAAATAAAAATAATTCTAATAATAATAATTCTCGCTTACAATGCATTACATATTTTGACCAACTTCAGTCCTGATCATAACTATAAAATGTACATGTATTTCTTAAATATTTTTAACCCTTTAATGCCGTTTTAGTAATGTAAACCCATGTTTTAAATGATAAAAACAGAAAATATGAAATATTCTCCATAAACTAAGTGCAAACTGGAATTTTTGGGGGGCGATTATTAGACCCTTGGATACATCAATAATTGACAACAACATTGCCTTTAAATCAGCGTGCGATGCTTCCTGCTGCTTGACAGACTCTGTTTCTCTCGAAGTAGAGGAGGTGTGGCCTCCCTGCTGAGGCTCGGCCCTCACGGCCAGCCGCACTCCTCCTCGGAGGAGGAGCCGTACACCCGCATGCTCCCGCCGCGCCTCCCCGTCAGCCCCACGGACCCCGAGCTGCCCAGCCACTCCGACTCCCTCAGGTCGTCCCCGGAGGAGGCGAGCTCGGCCGGGAGCAGCTTCGTCGGCCTGCGCGTGGTCGCCAAGTGGTCGTCCAATGGCTACTTCTACTCGGGCCGCATCATCAAAGACGGCGGGGAGAGCCGGTTCCGCCTGCGGTTCGATGACGGGTACGAGTGCGAGGTGGCGGGGAAGGACATCCTGCTGTGTGACCCCATCCCCCTGGAGACGGAGGTCACCGCTCTGCTGGAGGACGAGTACTTCAGTATCGGTGAGGGAGGAATAAAATATCATCATTCATTTTTATGTTTTTTAAGTCATCAGTTGAACCAAAAGTATGATGGCTTATTGGGGCCAAGTATGAAAAAAAAAAAAAATACAGACCTGGGGAAGGGGATTATATTTCTAGAAAAAAAGTCACAAATTTATGAGATTAAAGTGGCAAATCTACAAGAAAAAAGTAGCAGATTTATGAGAAAAAAGAGGAAGGAAGAATAGGCTAGCGTTTTGTTTTTCAAGGTACTACATCACCATATTTCATTCGTTTCTACCCGCGGGATGTCTGCCGTTTTTCCATGACTCACTCTGTTTTGGGTGTTTTATCAGTGATTGTTCATGAGTGATTCAACTCCGCGCTCTCCTCCAGCCTGTCAGCACACGGATCGCTTCCTTTTTGACCCTACTCTGCTCCTTGTTGACGGTTACAGTGCGTAACATACTGTAACTGTTACTGTACTGTCACAGCTACGTTAATTTTTGTTAGTCCAATTAAAATCTTTGCAGCAGCTCCAGTGGATCACAGTCAGTGGCGGTTCTAGACCAATCTTACTGTGGTGGCCATAGAGGGGCCAGTGTTTTTATCAGAGGGGCACATTAAAAAAACAGCAAAGGTGATATTTAAGCATTCAAAACCTTTATTTTGGCTCATTTAAGTCTATTTGGAAGATACAAATACATTGATTGAAAAAATGAGACTTACCAACAACAGTTATTTTTGTACGACAATGACATTTCTCATTTTTGTGCACAATTATTATTATTTATTTTTTTAAAGTGCAGTACAGCGAGCATGATCTTTTTATTTTATTTACACAAGCTTTTTATTATTGCACAATTAAACAATTACACAATGTACACATTCTGGGTTCCTTTTGTGTACAATGAAATATTGTTTGAACAAAAAATAGGTCAGAATTGTTCCGTCGATCATCGTTATAAATTTATTGTTTTGTTATTAATTTGACACAGGGGCAACAGCAAGGGCCAAGGGCTTCTTCACAGGGGCAGTGGCCCCTGTAGGCCCCTGTGTAGAACCGCCACTGATCACAGTACTGACAGTTTCCACATTACAAAGAAAGTTTCACGATGTCTGCAGAAACAAAACCACTCTGAGCTCATATTCAGATTCTCTGCTGTCTGCCTGGGGGCTCAGTATGTTCCACACAGTCATTTAATATCAGATTATTCTGGCTGAGTCAGATAATCATCTGTTTCTCCTGTGTGTCTGCTCAGGTGTGGTGCGGGGCCATAAAACAGAGGGCCAGGATCTGTTCTACAGCGTGGAGAGGGACGGCCAGCGGCAGTGGTACAACCGGACCGCCGTCATCCTGTCTCTGGAGCAGGGAAACAAGCTGAGGGAGCAGCACAGCCTGGGGCCCTATGAGCCCTCCACGCCCCTGGCCAAGGCCTCCGACATCAGCCTCGGTAAGACCCCCCCAGCCGGTTATCATGGTGTCAGTGGATTCATCCACAGCTAGGGAAATGCACTCTGCATGTTTTATTCCATCACACAGCTGCTGAACTAGATCACCTGTCAGTACTTCAGTGCGTCTGATTGTGGAATCTTGATTTGCTTAATTTTAACTTTAATTTCCTCTTTTTGTTTGCCTTCAAACATTGTGTTCATCACTTCAGCCATGCATTCTCTTATTATTTCTATATCTGAGAATTTCTTCTTGTGTTTACCTCAAATCCTCTCTGTGAGCACTCTGTTGCTATTTGTTGTTGTGTCATAAATGTGACAAGAATCCTGCTTGCAGCTTGGTATGACGATTTCAGTGCATTTGTTTTTGTGTTCTTGCATATACATTTTGAGGAAATGTCTCTTCAAAATTCAAGAGTTTCAAATTGGAACTCTTCATCACAGCTATAGTCTCCTGGCATATTAAGCACATGGGTCTTGTGCTGGTTGGAGGGAGAATGAATGCAAATTTTAATCCATTCTTCTTTGAATTTCCGATTTTCATTGTCCACATTTCGTTTGGAACACCCGATTTTCATGCAATCTTTTTTTTTCTGCAATCGAGGCTCTTAAAGCTGGCAGTGTCAATATGCGAAACCGCTCCAAAAAACGAAGGTTAAAAATTGCGCTCGCAGCGCGACCCATTAACAGGCTGTCTGTGTACCGTTGGCATGGAGACAAGTCCCGATGTACACGCACTGTCCACACCAAAACCAATAGTGAAGAAATATCAGTTCGTAGCCACAAATACGTGGCCTATTGAATACCGCTGCGGTAAAGTTTCAGGACTTTTTAATGTATAAAAAGTTACTAAAAAGTTGTAACTGTTCTGTTCAGATAACCTGGTGGAGGGGAAGAGGAGGCGCAGAGCAGAACAGAACACTCCCAACCGCAGCTCCTCCAGCAGCCCGCGGTCCCCCGGACCCTCAGGCAAAAGGAAGCTGATGACCTTTGAGGACGGACGGACGCCGGCCAAGAGAGGCCGCAGGGGAGCGGCCGCCAGAGCCGGTACACCAAAACAATGACTGAGGGTTTTACTTTTTTACATTTCTGGATTTCATGGTTTGCAGGACTTCTTCCCCGTGTGTTTTTAACTGGAGGAATTCAGGGTTTTGCTTAATTTTAATTGATGTTTAGAGTTTTTAACCTGATAACATACTTTAACACTAATTATATCCATCAACAAAGCCATAAGTTAGCTGTAAAATTTAAACATAATTTTTATGAGGTTTTAAAGAATCTGCAGTGTCTGTCTGAATGCACTTTGCAGCATGTTTTAAATACTTTTTAGAAAAGGTATTTTAGCCAAAATGATTTTTAAACAATTGTTTACTTTGTAATCAATGTTAAATATTTAATTCTTTATGTCTTAATTACTTACAAGAATGTCAGTACGGACTTGATGCCGTGATGGTTGCCAGGTGTTGTTTGTGTGATTTGGAGTCAGTAATGTGTGATCTTTGTACTGAGGATAGCTGAGACATTTCAGACAGTCCGTGTCCGTCCTCTGCTGCTGTCTGCCGGCTGCTGCTGAGGCCGATTTGGTAATTAATAACGTGCACCAGTTTTACCATGGTGTTGGCTCACAGGTGGAGGGAAGATAAAGTGTGTGTTCCTGTAAAGTCACGGTGTGTTTTCTTTGAGTGTATATTTAGTTAAATTACAGAGAAGGAATCTTCTCACTTACCTCCAGTTTGATGTAGTCATGAACAAAACAGTGTTTCTGTTTTCATTGGATGATCCAGAGCAGGGGTAAGCAACCTGCAGCTCCATAGCCACATGTGGCTCTTCAGGCCGTCTGCAGTGGCTCCCTGTGGCTTTGACCAAAGAATTATACTTTTTTTTTACATTTTCATTTAGCATTGCTGTAGGCCCAAAGCAAGTTGTAATCTTCAATTTAAAAAATGTGTAGCTTATATATAGCATTAAAGCGTTGTTGAACGTTATGGCCAACTAAAATGTGCATCATAGTTTACAAAAGTCTACGCATTGGCGCATTAAACTCTAAGTTTTGCCAGCTTCAAAACTAGTTTTGAGTTTCCCTCGCTTGGCCAGCTTTGATTCCAAATCTCCTGAGATATTTCTTATGTGTCGAGCCTCTCATTTGCACTTGGAGCCTTGCGGCATTTTGACAAAATCATATTAATAAATGCTTATTAAGACCTATTAGTAATGTTGGTAAGGTAATTTAGATTTAGTAGGCTGAATTATTTTCATTGTAAGACTCAAAATGACGAATGCAGCTCCATTCTGACCTTTTGTCTGTTTTTGGTCAACTATAAGCGTGTTTCCACTGAGTACTTTTTGGAGAGTGTTTTGGCTCCGCCCACTAGCTAGTTCCCCTCGGCCTCTGTTTCCATACAGGTACTTTTGTAGCAGCTAACCAACGGTGTCTGAATGTGACAACAGACTGACGCGGCAAGCAGTGCCAATTTAGCGACTTTTTGGTTGCTATATTTAGCAACTATTCAGACCCTCTAGAGACTCTTTTTCAAAAAAGCCTTTTTCTGGTGTTATTGGAGACTTTTGGAGACTCGTTCCTACTCTTCACAACTAGTAGCACCGTCCAAAAGCACTCACAAGCGGCCCAGTCCTCCTGCAGCAGTCTCTCCCAGCTGCAGTCAGAGCAGGAGATGTTCATCCCTCAGCGTCCAGTCTGCAAATGAGTCCGCATGCCCGAAATTGCCCCTCAGTAGCGGCTCAGTAAAGTACCTACCCGAGGCAGGTAATTTCTGAGCTGTTACCCAACTGGTGAAGTTGGGTGGATCCTCTCTCCCAAGCCACACCCAAAGTGGCTCACTCGAGGGAAAAGTACCTAATAGAAACGCGCCTTATGGCTCTTTTGTTAGTAAAGGTTGCCGACCCCTGAGCCAGAGTGACAGCCAGCAGTTTAAATATGACCTATTTATGAAACCTCAGATCTGAAAACATCAGCAGGTAGAATAATAACAATCTTCAGGCCAGATATCACTGGAGGCAAGAGAGAAAATTTGGGTGAACCGATGTTTTAACTTTCATTTTATCTGACTCGTTTTTTTTCTACTTTCCGTAGCTCAGCGGATCGGGCTGTGTAACACCTCCGGCAGCGGCACGGATCAGCCCGGTCAGTCTGGTGACGTGGAGGAGACTCACGGCCCGCTGCCCCAGAACACGACTCTCTTTATGGGCTTCGCCTTCATGCTGACCGCCTCGTCCGAGATCGACCGGCTGACCAACAAGCACGCCATCGACGACGAGGACGGTGAGGCCGACGGTAACAAATTGAGGATTCTCATGCACACCAGCTGCAGCATGTTCAGAATCAACTGGAGTGTCATGTCATGTTCAAAGGAGTATTATTATTTTTTTTTTTTTAACAGATTACGTGCAGACGGGTCCATATAACAAAGCTTACACAGAGTCGCAGCTGCAGGCAGGCGGAGGATTCGTCCTGCCCGACTTCAATGAAGAACAGGTTAGTGCTCTGAAAATATCATGACTATAAAACTTTTACTTCTTATGACAAGAGTTAGAATTAATGGCTAACAATTATTATCAAGAAAACCATGGAAAATGTCTAGATATCAGCTCTTAAATGGAACTCTTATAAGCATTTTTTGTTGTTCTCATTATATTTGTCCAAACAAATGTACTGTTGGTTGTACCAGGCATTGAGATGAACAAGAAATTGAAGAAGACAATGGTGTAATCATTTTTTCCATGACTGTATTTTACCACAGTGAGCTTCAGAATGTGAGTAAAGCAGGTTTGTGTTCTGCCCTTTTGTCCATGTTTCTCCTCAGTGTAAGGCAGCTTACCAGAGCCTGCTCATCGCAGACCAGCACTGTCGCACGAGGAAGTACCTGCTGTGTTTGGCGAGCGGCGTGCCATGTGTGTCGCACCTCTGGGTACGAGACTGCTGCAAAGACAACAAGCTGCTCAACTACAGGAACTACCTGCTGCCCGCCGGCCTGGGGCCCGACGAGGCCATCGTAGAGTGGTAGGTCAACGTCTTCACAGGTAGTACAGCAGTATTTACATTAGTCCCTAGTACAGCGTGTAGAATGCATAGCACAGTGTAGTATGTGTTGCACAGTATGTATAGTACAGTATGTGTAGTGTGTAGTACAGTAGTGGTATTTGTAGTAGGATATGTGTTCAGTGCTACAGTATGTGTAGTAGTAGTAATAGTAGTAGTAGAGCAGCACATAGTACAGTGTGTAGTACAGCTGTATGTGTTGTGTAGTGTTTGTATGTATACAATAGTATGTGTAGTACGGTGTGTATACTGTACTTGTAGTACATCAGTATGTGTACAGAAGTATGTCATGCACACAGTAGGTGTACAGTAATGTGTATGTAGTTCATACAGTATGTATAGTAGTACGGTATGTGTACAGTACGTGTAGTAGGTACTGTATGTGCATGGTTGTACATATAGTACAGTATTTAAGTGTTTGTATAGTAGTATCTGCAGTACATTGTGTACAGAAGTATGTGGTGCATACAGTATGTGTACAGTGTGTGTAGTGCGATGTGTAGTATGGTGTTTAGTACGGTATGTGTACAGTACGTGTAGAACAGCAGTATGTGTAGTGTGTACAGTATGTTTGGTAGGTACAGTACATGTACTGTAGTTAAGTGTTTGTACAGTATGTGTCCCATCCTTCACTGCCCCATTTCTCCGCAGCAGGTGACGTTCACTCTGTGTTCGTGTTCGTGTGGCAGCAGCCTAAGGTGGCGTTGAGCTGCTCGGCTTGTAACATACTGTGTTTTTCTCTCCTGTCAGGCATCCACGCTGCACCCCGTTCAAGTCTCTGCGGGTCCTCCTTGTGTTTGAGAAGCCGGTGGAGCTCTGGGCGCAGCTGATCACGATGGGCGGAGGTTCTTCAGTCCGACAGTTCCAGGCAGACAAAGATGGCTCAGGTACAGGGTGCATGCCAAAGCTCTTAATGTTCGCCTACTCTATCCTCTATCCTTGCTTGAACCGGAAGTTCTTTCGCGGGCGCCATCTTTAAGACCGTCCCAAAGCTCTTATTTGTGATTAGAGGATAGAGGAGGCATATCGGAGGAGGCACAAGCGAGGATACACGAGAGAATCCTATGCGGAAGTCTTTTAGCGGTGGCCCCGCCCCCTGACTCGTTGAATAGACGCAGCAGCTGATCGGACTGATGTTATACATCAACATCGCTGTAGTTTGATATCGGAGTGAAGACAGATCACAGATTAAACTAAAGTGTGTCACCACAAGTTTTATATTTTATTTATATGATTCACCATGTAATTAAAATCTGTTTTATTGTGACTCTGAACAACAAAAACACCACAAACATATTTCTACATTTATAATAAATTAAGAGAAAGATCGCTCTAGAAGTTTTTTTTCCTTTTTCCTTTTTTTCCTTTTCGTGATCTGTTTTTTCCACCGTACAGATTTATTATGGATATAATATATATATATATTAAAGTTAAAAAAACAAAACAGTAGAGAGTATGAGAGTCTGTCCGTCAGCAAGAAACACTTTTACATTGTTTGTCATTTTCATCAGTCCCACGCGAGGCTGATCATTACTGAGTGACATAATTTACATTTTACATTCATCATCTAACCTAATAAAATATTGGCCGCTGTTCAGCGGACACAATCATGTTCTGGGATATTAAATAATTAATGTATCACCAGGATCGTCTACTACGACGGCGTATTAGAGCCATATATGAAAAAAATAAATAGGAACCCAGGGGAGAGGGACCCAGCCACCATGGCATGATTAAAAACACATAACATGAGGTGATGTTACGACATCACCACATTTCATTCCTTTCTACCTGCGGGATGTCTCTTCTTCTCCATCACTCGCTCTGTTTAAGGTGTTTTATCAGAGTGATCCGACTGACGCTCCTCCTCCTCGCGTTCACACGGAGCGCTCTCTTTCAGACCTCCTCTGCTTCTTGTTGACAGTTACAGTGTAACGTTTAAACGTCTAAACTTATTTCACAGCAGCAGGTTTATTGTTCCCAGCCTTCATTCCTCACGGACATTCTCATGTGATGCGTCTTTACGCGTGCCATGAAGCGTGTGCCTTTTGAAGTGTGTGTGTGTGTGTGTGTCTGTCTGTCTGTCTGTCTGTCTGTCTGTCTGTCTGTCTGTCTGTCTGTGTGTGTGTGTGTGTGTGTGTGTGTGTGTGTGTGTGTGTGTGTGTGTGTGTGTGTGTGTGTCTGTGTGTGTGTCTGTGTGTGTCTGTGTGTGTCTGTGTGTGTGTCTGGCACCGGACGGACCCAGTGAGGCATGGACCAGTATTATCCCCCTCCCCTGGGTCGGTTTTTTTTTCATACTTGGCCCTAATAGTCGTCCTAATATATACAGAAGCAAATAATAATTAATAAATAATATGAAGGCATTCCCGTGCCCCTGAGCTGGACACAGTTCACAGTATAAATACACAATGGAGGTTGTTATTCATGTGCAGGTGTTTGTTAAACAGAGAAAACACTTATTATTATTATTATTAGTGCATGTCTCCAGCTGTTAAAGCGACTGACAGCTGATCCAGCTGTGATCTGCTGCCGCCGTCATTAGAAACGGACGTTGCTTCACGTGACGCTCCGGAGGGAAGGACGTCTCATGTCTCTTAAATCGTTTCCCCTCTCCTCGCTTCCCTCACTTGCGTCTCTCCATGCATCCCCGGTGGGCGGGACTAAGTAGCAAGTGAACGGCGCAAGTGAGGGATGCAGGGATGCGAAATAGATGACATGAGAAGCAGCCACAGACTCCACAACGTGACGTCCAAATATTAACCCTCAGGGCAGGTTGAGCACATTACACAATTTTCATTCTTCATTTGTTAATAGTTTTTGCTGTGTTCATGCATTTGGCATGAATTTTGGCAAGATTGTGTATTTGTAATCGATCTCATTTCCAGCTCAGCTCCTGCAGTAAGGCTAAAATACACTGTGTACAATCAATAGTTACACTATTAAGGTTGAGCCATTGAAACCCATTCAAAATTCAATTTTTTATCTCACTTACGTTAAAGCATAATACATGCATTTTATTAACTCTTGGTGTCAATCTGGGCTTTGGCCTTGGAATTTATCATTTTCACTACTTTCCACCAGATTGCATAATTTGACCATATTCAGTATGTAGCGAAAAAAAATGTGATTTATACACACAATCCATACACACAAGCATGAACAGCTTTAAATAAATCTAAACATGGATCATCTTGAATCACATCAAAGATGCAGCCATGTAGAGAGACATGACAAACTCGTAACAAAAAAAAAAGATTTACACAGCTGTGATTGCAGCCAGGTCCATAAAAATGGTGGCATCATGACACAAACCTGGCATATAAAGGGTTAAAATATTCAAATATCAATTAGTGTTTGATATCAATTATTAGGTCAGATGAAGGGGAAAAATCTGAACAATGAAAGTAGAATTTAATAATGTATAATATTTTTTTTATGGCTTGCATTTTAGGAGTGCATTTTATGCGCCAAGCAGTACAAGTGTGCATGACATTTGAACCGGCCCTGAGGTTTAAGAATCATATACACTGGAACTTTGTTATCAACCGTTAGTTCTTCTCTCTGTCTGCAGACATTCCTGCTGGCAAGTATGACGTGGTGGTGACAGACCATGCCTGTCCGCCATTGGTAGAGAAGAACGTGACATCACAGGAAGTCCCGCTGGTGTCTCCGGAGTGGCTCATCCACAGTGTGATCCGCGGGGAGCGTCTGGGTTTCCACAGCAAGCCTCAGTACCGCCACGACTACTCCTCGTCCTCCTCATAATCGACTCCGCGTGTTCGAAATGCCTTCGACCATGTTAAATGTTCCGCGTTAGTTCTGTTGCATGCTCTGCTGTATATACCTTTATCCTGTCTGTTTTTATGGGATAATAAATTGTGACCCTTGTTTCATTTTAATGGATTTCAGTTTTATTTCATACACGCAACAAGGTTTTCTATATTTACAGTTTATACAATAATGACAAAGAGCTGCAGGGCCAGCTCACCCAAACCACAACAAACATTTTCTACTCAATTATACACTCTTGGAAAAAATTATAAGAACATTGTTTTCTTCAATTTCTTGTTCCTTGTAATGCCTGGTAGAACTAAAGGTACATTTGTTTGGACAAAAATAGCTGATAACAGTTTAATTTAAGAGCTGATATCTAGACATTTTCCATGGTTTTCTTGATAACCAAAATCATTATCAAGAAAACCGTGGAAAATGTCTTAGATATCAGCTCTTAAATTAAACTCTTATCAGCTATTTATATTTAGTTATAGCAGGCATTAAAATAAAGATATTAGAGAAAACAATGGTGGCCTAATCATTTTTTCCATGACTGTTGATCGTATCGAGATTCGTCGGAACATTCACAGCATTGAAATTATAATTTTATGCAGGAACTTTAGATAGGTTTCTGTCATGCCAGGGTTTAATTTAATTCCAATATAAAGCAGGTTTAATGAAGTTTGAAATACAGTAAAGTTATCACAGGAAGATTTTGCGATCTGGAGAAAATCACATATCCATATTTTTAAGCAAATTCAGGCGCTTTCACAAATATATATGCAATGAGATTTTTGATGAGTAATCATGACTGTGATGTGGATATAATGACTTTGTGGATAAAGGTACAGTCATGGAAAAAATGATTAGACCACCCTTGTTTTCTTTAGTTACTTGTTCCTTTTAATGCCTAGTACAACTAAAGGTTCATTATTTTGGACAACTATAATGATAACAAAAATAGCTCATAAGAGTTTAATTTAAGAGCTGATATCTAGACATTTTCCATGGTTTACTTGATAACCAAAATAACAGGGAAACATATTTTTGTAAAGCAAAACAATGGTTTAAACCAGCTTTGCACAAATGGTGTTAACACAGTTTGGCTAAAAATTTTTTTTCATTTTTAGATTGTTTTGAAGATGTTTATCGCCTCGGCCTAATAAGAAGGTACAGCCAGGAGACTCTTGGCTTTGCATAAAGATTTCTATTCTGGCTCTCTCTGTCGTAAGGTGCTTATGCTCAGCGAACTGTCTTATGAAGGCCACGGTAAATAAAAGTTGCTTCATAAGTAACAGTGGTACCAATGGTTTAGTCTTGAATTTTCTAAAATGTTGAACTGTCCTTTGATTGAATGGTATTAATAGGGTTTTTTTCCCAGTGCTGTGAACGCCACAAACAAAGCCTCGTTCATCTCTGAGATCTGTGTCTCTGTTGTATCCAGGTGGTAGCAGAAAGTTCAGTCTGGACACCTCAACAGGCCAGTGAGGTAAATATAATTGTATAATTTGGGTGAGCTAACCCTTTAGATCATTAGAACAGGCATTTCATGCTAACAGAATGTTGTTCAATGCAAAAACAAAGGACAACACTGACGGAGTTTCTTCTGTTCACTGTGTGTTTAGTATCCAAATCTTAATCCTTTGTGCTCTTCTTAAACACTGAAAAGACAGAAATGTGAATTTTTTTTTATTAATTCTAATGAATGATTGTTGAAATAACACATATAGATCCATTACACACAGAATACATTAGAACATGAAATGTTTCATTATAATGATTATGGCTTACATTTAATGAAGACCTAAAATTCAGTGTCTCAAAAATATGAATATTACAAAAGACCAATTTTAAAAAGTATGTTTAATATAGAAATGTTGGCCTCTGAAAAGAATGTCCATCTATATGACTCAATACTTGGTTGGGGCTATTTGACTTGAACTACTGGAAATGGACTTCTCCATCATATTCTAATGTATTGAGATGAACCTGTAGGTGCTTGTATCTGAGTCCTACCTGCCCAGAGTGCCTCCAGCCTGCGTGTAGTATTTGTTGTAGTCCAGTCGCAGTAACAGCTGAGCCAGATCAGAGTTTATCTGATGGTTCCTCACACTGGAAAGGATCTTAAACAGCAAGAAGGACTGTCGTCTGAAGCCCTGAAATAAGAACATGTCAGGGTTAAAAAAATAAATATCTTTACATCTTCCAACATTAGATAAATGTGGAGATAAGCCACTGTACTTTGACCAGGATATCGAGCTGAGCCGTCCCTCTCTCGTCCAGCGACGCCACACTCTGATTGACTAGCGAGCAGAATGTTTGACACAACTCTAGGATCTCGTTCAGACAGTGAAATACCTAAACACACAAGCATTTATTTATTTACTCTATTTAAACCGTGTCTGTCTGAGAAATGCATGAACTTGTGCAGCCAATTCAACAACAAGAAACTTTCATTTTGTGTTGATTTTGGCCCCCCTGTTGACAGAAGTGGTAATGTTCTCATAAGCACCATCACCTTTTATCTTTAAGAATAAATAAAACCCTGATTACAAAAAAGATGGGGCAATGTGTAAAATGCTAATAAAAACAAAATGAGTGTATATATTTATAAAAAGTTCCCCAGTTTGAGCATTAGATATTTTGTCTTCATACTGTATTCAATTGAATGTAAGTTTTAAAGAATTCTGGTTTTATTACATTTCTCAGTGTCCCATCTTTTTTGGAAGCTGGTTTATTACAGAAATAACCAATCTTCTCACTGATCGAATTGTTGCTTATGTGGGTCATAAAGAGGCATCAGTATTCAATTGAGACAATCTGCTTTGAGTTCTAACATATTTTAACTCAGTGATTTTTACCGGCTTCAGGAGGATGAAGGACTGGGCGAGGAGGTTGCTGAGGAAGTGGTCGTGGGCCAGTCGGATGCTCTCAAAGTCTCTGGTGGAGTTGATCTGCTGGAGCAGCTGAGAGAACTGAGACTCCAGCACGTCTACCTAAAGACACACAAGTAAACAAGTTGCAAAATTGCCTCAGCTAAGGCAATAATACAGTGCTCCAATCTTACAAATTCACATTCTAACGGTTTCACCTTAAGTACCTGCAAGATAAACACAATTTCACTGCACAATCTATTTGTTTGCATGTGTGAAATGTGCATAGAAACACATGAGGCGTGTTTCTACTGAGTACTTTTTGGAAATCGTGTTTTGGCTCCGCCAACTAGCTAGTTCCCCTCGGCCTCTGTTCCCATACAGGTACTTTTGTAGCGGCTAACCAACGGAGTCCAAATGTGACAACAGACCGACAGGGCAAGCAGTGTTGCAAACTTAGCGACTTTGTCTCTATATTTAGCAACTATTCAGACCCGTTTAGCGACTCTTTCAAAAAATCGACTAGCAACAAAGCTAGTTGCTTTTTCTGGTGTTATTGGAGACTTCTGGAGACTCGTTCCTACTCTTCTTAACTAGCAGCAACGTCCCAAAGCAATCACAAGCGGCCCAGCCCTCCTGCAGCGGTCTCTCACAGCTGCAGTCAGAGCAGGAGATGTTAACCCCTCAGCGTCCAGTCTGCAAATGAATCACGCATGAGTGTAATTGCCGCTCAGTAGTGATCTTGGGCAGATCCTCTTTCCCATCCACACCCATAGCGGCTCACTAGACAGAAAAGTACCTAATGGAAACGCGCCCATCATCCTGAACACATCTCGTTCACTGCATCATTACCTGTAAGTAGTACTGCAGGTTGTCGATGAGGAAGGCCATGTGGTTGCGTAGCCTCCACTTCACGGCGTCCGTCTGGCTGGACTTGAGGTGTTTCCTCTGCATCTGTAGAGCCCAGCAGTGCTGCAGCTGAGACTGCACTCTCCGCACACTCAGCAGGTACCTGAACACAACATTGTACCTGACCATAGAGGAGGAGGAGGAGGAACAAACATGAAGAGAGGATGCTCATTAAACAGATTAATAAACAGACATTTTAATGAATGCAGCAGGGAGAAAACTGAGTACACACTTCTCTAGGATAGCTGGAGTGAAGAGGATGTGCAGCGGCCACTGGACCTTGTAGGTGAGACCGAGAGCCGCCCAGCCTGTGGGAGGGACCTCACGCGGGGAGGTGTCCTGTGGAGGAGTGGCTCCATCTCTCGGGCCCGTTGCCTCTGAAAAAAAATCATACACGATAATCATTAGCCTCATTAAATGAGAGGAAATCAGGATGGACTTCAAGCCTCACACAAGTCTGATATTGATCTCTCTCAGCCGTCTGAAGGCTTTGGTTTGATTCCATAATAACTGGAGATTGATCTGAATCTTCTGTTTTATTACAAACTGATCTCATTGGAGCACATAAGCTCTAACTCGGGCTGAAAATAATGCTTATTATTATTATTGATTAACCTTTTTTGGGCTTATGCTTTCAATTTTGGGCTACAACATATATTAAAAAGAAAAAGTATGGGGTAACTATATGCAGTAATCTCATGTAGGTTTCAAAAGGTTATTAAGACAAGTATTTTTTGCTTGTTTAATCCATTAAATGCCCATCTCACAATTTCTCTGAGATGACATCGTCACATTGCTTTTTGTCTAACCAACAGTTTAAAACTGACAAAAAATATTTGAATTTACAATAAAATAAACCTGAGAGAATCCTTGAATTTGAGAAGCCAAAAATAGAGAACACTCTTCATCTTTACTTCTCTCCATTAACTAGTAATTGTTTTAACATTAATGAGGAGATTTTCAATTAGTTTAGTAAAAGCTGTAGATGAGGCAGCTCTCTTCATTTTGTAACTGACTTTGAAACCACTGGATGGCGCTAAACACTAAAAGAAAGGAAAGCATCATTTTGTATTCTAAAGAGGTTTCTAGTTTTGTTTCTGTTGACATAACATTATCCAGCTTGTTTTAACCTTTTAGTCTCCAAAATGAGTATTATATCCTGTACAGTAAGCACTGGTCAGCAGCTCACCTTTGTTGTCTTTGCCCTGGTAGTCGACCGTGAGGTGCAGCAGAGGCAGCAGGTTGTCGTCGTCCAGCAGCACCTTATGAGCCGCCTGCTGAAAGGCCACATTTACATCTGCAGAACAGAAAACACATGACGTCAAAATGTATGGATCTACTGCCATTATGCTCCAATAACTGTATGCATTTTAATATTTTATCCATAAACATCAGTGGGCTGTTGCACCCTGTGGTGGTTGTTATAGGTGGAAATGTCAAAGCAGCAACAACTTTACAAGCACTCGAGTGCAATTTAACTACTGCACAATAAAGATCTACTCCACAGATCCTAAGTTAGGTCTGCAAACATTTTTTTACCATGTTCAGTGACGGCTGTCGGAGGAGTCTTCAGCATGTGCTGCGCAAGGTCAATAAAAACCTGGTAGAGCTCGCCTCGACCCAGCAGGTAGAAGTCCTTAATAATCTGCAAGAAAGTACAAACGTCAACACTGTTTGTTTTGCACAGCCTTATGATCCAGATTACGTGATTATTACAAACCTTGAGCTGTTCCAGCAGATCCGACTCCTCCACCATCAACGTCCAGAGATGCTGTAAACAGTCTGACTGTCAGCATTTAATTTTGTCACATTATGGAGTTGAAAATGTCTAATAAAGCAGCAGTGAGCTCACCTCTGCCACTGTGCTCCTGATGCGATCGATCAAATTTTCAAAATCCACCAGGCTGAAGAGAGGCTGCTGTTTGAGTCTGTGCAGCTCTGCAGCAAACATGTCCTCCTGGTGCTTCAGGATGGAGCCTGAAATAACAACCAGCTGTATTTGTTTTGTCATACAAAGACAAAACATTTCAGTTTACATCCATGCATTTGTATCCACTAGATTGGATTATTGTAATGCCCTCCTTGTTGGAGTGTCTCAGTCTTCCATATTCAACTCCAATTAGTCCAAAATGCGGCTGCTCGATTACTAACTGGAGCACATAGAGCACATTTCTCTCTTAAAGTCCCTACACTTGATCCCTGTAACGTTTAGGATTCATTTTAAGATTTTATTATTCACTTTTAAGTCTCTTACTGGGTTGGCCCCCTCTTACCTGTCTAGTCTTCTGCACCCCTGTGTTTCCTGCAAACAGATCGCTCCTGACTGTCCTGAAAACCAGACTAAAGCAGAGGGGTGACAGAGCCTTCGCTGTTGTAACCCCCAAACTCTGGAATGAGCTCCCCTACAGATCAGACTGGCCCCTACACTGCCTGTTTTTAAATCTCTTTTAAAAACCCACCTGTTCTCCCTGGCCTTCTCACTCTCTGTCTGTTAGAGGGTTGCTTTGTGGTCTGAATTCTTGTCTTTAAATCTCTGTTAAATGTCTGTATTCTGTATTTTGTAATTCATTGCTTATTGTTGTGCAGCGTTTTGGTCAACGCTGTTGTTTTTTAATGCGCTTTGTAAATACATTTGTATTGTATTGTATGACGAGAGAGTACCTGCTCTTGATGGGCTGTGGTTGTGGTTCTCAAACATCTGGACGGACTCTCCAACAAAGAGAATCTTCTCAGCCACTCTGATGGGAATGTAAGACGGCAGCATCTCTGTCCGCAGAGAGAACTGCTGCAGAGACGGAGCCAGCATGTTCTCCTCCTCGATCAGCCTCTGCACCACGACACAGCAGCACATAATCAAGACTGTTATAAAACGCATACTCATCTCCTGGCTTGTGTCTCTGATTGCTCTCACCAGGTCCTGAAGTTCTCTGAGCTGTTTCCCACTCAGTCCCCCCAGGCCCAGGTCCTCCTCCTCCTCCTCCTGGTTGGCAGCAGCTCCTCCTGCACTGGGACCCTGCTTCACGAAGAACTCCTCGCTTTGGTCCAGCAGCAGCCCGTGCAGCATCCAAGCTGCCAGCTGCTTGTACATCACGCCATGGCACACAGCAAGAATCCTGCAGAATGTGGAAAAAATAAAAGAGTTATAGTGCAAGACAATGCACATTCAGCTCTGTCTCAAAAGGATGCTCTGGCATCCATTTGAGACATTTCTGGCTGAGACTGTAGGATTATTACAAAAGTTAAAGCCTCCAAATCAAATGGAAAACTAAAAATGACAAAAAATCATTTCAAATAGTTCAACCAAACATCACTTCTAGTGCCTAATAACGAGACACGAAGTAACCCTGTTTCAATAGAAGATTTAGCAATACGCCTGTACGGATTATTTAGCTTACCCCAAAAATTTAAAAGTTCTTTCCCAAAGGAACTTACTTTTCCAGGGCCATGCGTACAGGAGGGAGTCCCCCACAGCTGTGCTTGTACACCGTCTCCAGAATCTGGCAGCCGTGGATCTACAGCAGCGCATGAGACAAAGAGTAGACAGCTGTCAGTCCTGTAGATTAACAGCTCTAGTCTTCTGGAAATGTTCTCCAAATATCTCCCACAGTGCTTCCTCAGATTTTGTCCCATGCTTCATTTATTTAGTCTGAATAAATTGTACTGAGTGATAAGCTCAGCTGCACCCTAAAACAAAGGTTACATTTCTAAACTGCTGTTGTTGTTCATTGACTACCTTCAGGCGAATAAAGTCAAAAAGACTTGACAAGATCACATCATTAATTAAGCATCAGCAGCTGACACATCACTGCTGCGTCCAACCCAGTTTTTGACAAATTATTTTGGTCTCTTGACCCAAATGTCTGTTGTTATGTTTCTATCAGCCGATATTGGTATATTTGGGGTGTTTGTATACAATCACAACATCTTTGCTCAAGCCACTCATGTGCAACACAGGCAGAATGTGTGCCGCCCTACTCTTACAGTCATGGAAAAAATGATTTTCTATCTTGTACATTTAATGCCTGGTACAAATAAAAAGTAAATTTGTTTGGACGAATACAATGATAACAAAAATAGCTCATGAGAGTTTAATTTAAGAGCTGATATCTAGACATTTTCCATGGTTTTGTTGCTCATGATTTTGATTATCAAGAAAATCATGTAAAATGTCTAGATATCAGCTCTTAAATTAAACTCTTATGAGCTATTTTTGTTATCATTATATTTGTCCAAACAAATGTACCTTCAGTTGTACCAGGCATTAAAATAAACAAGAAATTGAAGGAAACAATGGTCTAATATTTTTTTCCATGACTGTATATTCACTGGTGAAATGCGTCCATAAATACTTTACCTTCTGTGACTTTATTGATTCTACCACCACCATCACAGACGGAAACAGCAACTGGAACTTAAAGAAAAAGTGCAATGTTAAATGCAAAAAGACCTTCAACTATTAGTGTTTGATATGTTTTTAACAGAAATAAATCTTAATACAATAAGGATTGTATATTACATTTACCTGATCGAGCTTGTAATTCACATGAGATATTGTCAGATGTGGATCTCCAAGGAACTGAAACACACACACACACACGCAAGTTAAATGGGCATCATGCCACATGCTTCAACATTTATTCTTGTTGGTTGAATCATCATTTACCTCTTGTTCGAGGTCCAGCAGCGCCTGTCTGTACGGCTGCAGGATTGAGTCCAGCCCTGTGCAGAAAGCCCGCAAGTAAATTCCATGAAGCCCCGTCTGGTTGGGCTGGTTCGTGTGATGTTCCTGAAGGAAGGGAATGTTTAGAAAAGGGAGAAACATTTAGAAAAATCCTGTCGTAGATAGACAAGCCTCAGGTACTCCTAAACAAACTGAACATCTGTATACCTCCCTGAAACAATTCTCCAAATGCAGCCAAGTATCAACAATTTTAACATTTACAGGCTAAATATCTAAAATGTTATATAGCATCGAGGGACCTCACTCACTTGCTGATGCACATGGCCGGTGTGTTGTTCTATGAACTCTGTGAAGCGAATGTAATCTGAGCCCAGTTTAGAGAGCCGGTTGAGGACGCTGGTCTCACTGGGGTGAAGGAATGGCAGGTCCTGGGACACCTGAGGGTGGAAAAAAGTGGATCATGTCCAGAAAAAAACATCTATTATTTCCACAAGCTTTTGGCTAGATTCAAAGTGTAGTCTATCTAGTCTTTTTAAATGTTATCTTTTTGAAACTTATATTTTTATTATCACCTTTACAGTTATTGGTATCTAAATGGTTTATTTATCATTTAAAAGTATACTATTTTCTATTATGGGAAATGGAGTGCACTTATATAGCACTTTATCCAAAGCGCTTAACACAACAGACTACGCTTATTCACACACACACATTCATACTGGTGGCCGAGGCTACCAGGGCACACTGGTGCCACCTGCCACCATCAGGAATTCATTCACACATCGATGAACGCAGCATCAGGAGAAATTTGGGGTTCAGTATCTTGCTCAAAGATACTTTGACATGTAGGCTGCCATGGTCAGGGATCAAACCACCAACCTTCCAATCGGTGGGCAACCGCTATACCAACTGAGCCACCGTTTGAGAACATATTTGGAGAAAGTAAGTTTGTAGAAAAATGAAATATGTTTTTTATCCTGTATGATCCTATGGTATATCTATCTATATGGTTTTATTTGTGAAGGACATTTAGTCTGTGACTGTATGAAATGTGCTTTAAATAACTTGACTACACACATACATTGTGTGTGTATGTATGTGTATATATATATATATATATATATATACACACACACACACACACACATTATAGACGTATGTAATATATATATATATTTATTATAAATATGTACTATATTTGACACTTTTAGAACTATATAAATAGCTAACATATACCTATATAAAAAGCCATTTGTAACGACTTTAAGGCTCTAACTTTAAATGTTTCTTAATTTCATACATCCCTGGTTATTAGGACTAGGAAAATAAGCAATACATCGATCTACATTGAAAGAAAAATACTTTAAGAGGCAGGTAAATAGAGAAGAGTGCAATTATCGGTGTGGGACTGTTTAGGCTAATGTTTTTATATTGTTTAAATAACATTTATACGAAACCAGTCGCTAACTTATGCTTGCACGAACCTTGAACAATAGGGCCAGTAAAAACAATAATAGTATGTTGGTATTTTAAGACTCCTGTAAAAGTGAAGATGCTATAAAAACGTATAACAGCTAACTAGCTTGTCAATGTTACACAGAGACGGGTTTTTTTTTTTCCGCGTTACCTGCAAACCTGTCCGTTTGTTCCATGTGAAAATGGTCCCCGGGTATCCACTCAACGCCAGCAGCAGCTCGTGGATCATATTAATTCACCTTTAGTTGATTAAAGTTGTAAATGCAGGTGTGAGCATCTCATTCAACCACCAAACCGCCCCTGCCGCCCATCCGAGCTGAGCTGTCGCGGGTTGTATACGTCACGGCGCAAAGCATCACGGGATATGAAGTGTATGTTAGCCTGGCTTGGGCTCTTCTATATAAGCACAACTTCTCTCCACAGAGATGTTCCATATGGAGTAACTGCAACATTGTATATAAGAACAAGACTTTATTTTATGATAGATGGTTTGATAGTGGTATTATTTTGGTCAGTCAGCTCTTTAATAAAGAAGGACTTTTATACAGTTATGCAGAATTTCTTGCAAAGTATAAAATCCCTGTAAGCCCAAAATAATTCTCTATTGTATTTGATGCTTTTCCTTCTGGCCTTAACATGTTATTCAGATTGAACGATGATTGAACGACCTTTGATTATGTCACCTCCAGACCCAACTCAGCTTCCTTTGGCCGAACGTTTGTTTTTCCACTTATAGAGGCTCAAACTCTAAAATGACATCCTTGTTTCAAGATGAACTCCTCTCTACTCCCCCTGCAATTTTCTACTGGAGTACGGTTGCCCCAGACATAGATTGGAAAAAAGTCTGGTCCCTACCCCAAAAGTTTATTTTAACTAATAAAACGTGTCATTTAAACTGCTATATAGATTTTCCCCACGAAAATGCTGTTACATAAGTTTAAAGTTGACATTGAGAAGGAATGTGTTTTTTTTTATCTGCAGCCTGAAACTTTTTCAACTTTATTTTGGTCTTGTGAATTCACATACAAACTCTGGAAGGACATTGCCTCGTTTGTTAACACAAATATTTTCACTGGTTTTACTTTGCATTATAAATATGTCATATTTGGCTGTTTTGATCACAAAGGGTTGTTGTTCGGTTTTGCTGTGTTAACATGCGCTAACAGAGTATCTTGTGTTACTTCAGGGTTTTAAATAAACTAAACAAAAATGAGAGAACGTTAGCACCTGTAGCTAACTCTGCGCTGCTGGGAGATGTAGTTCTTCCTGCAAAAAAGTAAGCGTCGTCAGTTCTGCGTCATCATTCGGTCATGTAGCTAGCTAGCAACACCTCGCAACGGAGAGAGCTTGGTATGTCGTAGTTACTAGTTAAATTGATTACTTCACACAGGCTGTAGCGCTTTGTGTAGCATAATACTCACATTGTTATCTTTAAACTTGATGTTATCTTTATCAGCGAGACTCTTGGAAGAAGAGCTATTGTTTCTCAGCTAGCCGTTTGAACTTAACGACAGTTGCTAAAGTCAGTTTGCCAGTCTAGGAAACATGAACTGATTAGCTTAATTAGGCTACAACCAGGCGAGTTAGCAACACAACATCAGCTGTATGCGGTCTGATAAACGATTTCTAGTAGGTACACCGTTATATCAAGTCTCTATCAAACTTGTAAGGTTTGATAGACCAGTTAGCCTCGGTTCAAGCTAGCTGTAGTAACTTAGGTACCACATAAATAAACGAGCAAGTGTTGTTTTCCTCTGTTTGTTATTGTTATGACCCCTCTGAGTGTAGAGTGTGTATTAGCATCTTCTCTGTTATTTTCTCAGTGTTCAAATATCTGGTGAAAATCTGTGCTGTAGGGCTGAACAATCTCGAAGAAAACACTGTGACTAACTGATGATGCAGTGGCGATATGATGACAAGATTGCGTTTTACTATATCAGAGGAAATAATCATTTTTGCATCCTTTTATTGAAATGTATATTAAAATGATCACGGTGTCATTTAATGATCATTTTCTTTCTTTTATTTAAGGATCTGTACCAATCAAAGATGGGTTTTTTTTCACAAGTGTAGATGGGTTGCAACAAACGACTATTTACATTTCTACAAATCAATGGGCTATTTATTTCCTTGATTAATTGTTTGGGTGTAAAAACATCCGGATATAGTGAAAAATGTTTATTCCAGCTTATTCAAGTCCAAAGTGATGTCTTTAACCCTCCTGTCGTGCTTCCGGGTCAAATTGACCCAATCTGTTTTGACTATTCCTTCTTTCCTCCCTCCTCTATCCTCCGTCCTTCTTTCCTTCCCTCGCCCCTCCTTTCTTTCTTTCCTTCCTTTCCTCCCTCCTTCCCTTCTTTTCTTTCCTCCTTCCGCTATCTCCTTTCCTTTCTCTCTTCTTTCCTTCCTCCTGATTTCCTCTCCTTTCCTCCTTCCTTCCTTCTTTCATCCCTCCCGCTTCCATTCCCTCCTCTATCCTCCTTCCTTCTTCCCTTCCCTCGCCCCCCCTTTTCTCTCTTTCTTTCTTTCTTTCCTTCCTCCTTCCTTTCTGCCCTCTTTCCTTCCTGCCTCCCTCCTTTTCTCCCTCCTTACTTCTTTATTTTTTCCTTCCTTTCTTCTCCTCCTCCCCTTTCTTTCCTCCATCCTCCTTCCTTTCTCTCTCCTTTCCATTCTTTCTCCTTTTCCTCCTCTCTTCTTTCCTTCCTCCATCCTTCTTTCTTTCCTTCCTTCTTTCCTCCATCCTTTTTTACTTCTCTTTGCGTCCTTCCCTCTTCTTCCTTCCTTGACCCGAGGACAACAGGAGGGTTAAATGTTGTGTTTTGTCAGTCCAAAATGCAAAGATATTCAGTTTAATACGATATAAAACAGAAAAGTAGGAATTGTCCATGTTTGTCCAAAATCACATTAATTTATTATAAAAGTAGATGGCGATACATTTTCTCAATTAACTATCATTATCAATTTTTGAGCCAATTATTTCCTCAGTTAATTTTTAGGGGGTATTACATCAGAAAATAGTGAACTGTTCATCACAGTTTTCCAAATTCTAAGGTGATGTCTTTACATGTCTGTTTTTGTCAGTCCAAACCCCAGAGATATTCAGTGTAATATGATATTTAACAGTGATAAGTAGGAGATGTTTATATATAAGAGGCACAAAAAATAACTAACAATTTATGAATTATCAAAATCATGGCCATATTTTTTTCTCTTGGTAAATTCTTGTTGCAGTTCTAGTCTGTAGAAGATGATGTGTAGCCTGGGACATCTTTGCAGCACCATAATACTTTATACAGAATTCAGTTTGGCAAATATTTTAACAAATATTGCGCCTCCTGCGACTGGGATTTTGCACTTTTCAGGAAAAATATAGCATCTTATGTCGGTGCCACACAAATAAACTAGTATGTGTTGTTTTTTCTGTGCTTCTTATGAACAGTGTGTGTTGTTGCAGGGATGGCGGGGGAGAGGAGCAAAGAGGACATAGTTGCAGAATACCTGGGCCAGAACCCGCATCTGGCCCAATGGGTCGAAACTTTCAGGACCTACTGTGAGAGCAACAAGCAGTGGAGCGCTCGAAGAGAGTTCATCCTGAGAAACATGGAGGCTTTCCCTACCGTGGAGCCTGGAGTCCCCAGCAGCAGTCTGGACAGGCTGCTGTCTCTGTCCATGGTCTGGGCCAATCACGTGTTCCTCGGCTGCAGGTAAGACACGCTGACAGGGCAGAGTTGTGAACTCCAGAAAGGATAATGGCATATACATATCTCTGTTCTCTTCATCCCCCAGCTATCCACAGGCTGTCATGGACAAGATCAAGGATATGGGTGAGGGGATAGTTGTTGAAGATGCTCCAGTTCACAAAACGACAAAAGATGGAATCCTGGCCAGAGGAAAGAGGAGTGCCCCAGCTGGTAATGCAACACACGTCACTACTGTATTTAGTTTCACATTTAAAGTTTGCGATGTGGCTGGAATATTTTTTCATTAAACAGAAATAGTTCAAACAAGATGAAAATTCAGTGTTTGTGTAACCATTATTTCTTCATTTTAATACAGGGAATACACAGGGTGACAGATAAAATCTGAAAGAGCAAATGACACCAATAAGCAGTGTGGCCACTAGTGGTGTTGTTTTGGATTACATGTCTTAAAATGTATTTCTAATAATTTGTTTTCCTGTGTATGTATGTTTGTGTAGGCGGACAAATTATTAGAAACATCTTTCAACACGATGCAGTCCAGCAACACTTAGCTTGCTATAGCTATAGTTAATAAAAAGTTTAATAAAAACCAAAGAAGAGGGTTTGTTGTAACTTTGTTGTGTTTATATTTGTCACCCTGCTGTAGGAGCTTTGTTTGTTTATGACACAGTTACATCTGATCTAATGTGATGAAAAAGTGACATTACCACTATACTTTATATTCTTCATAAAGTGAATATAAATATGTAATGTACCACAGCTGTAAGATGCTGGAAAAAAATTAAAATGCACCTTGAAAATGTATGAAAAGTGCTGAAAAAAGATGAAAAGCCTATGCTTGTTGAAATAATATTTCTGTCAATTTCTCAATGTATTCAATACAGACATTTACCAAATGAAACCCTATGAATACAGGATCCAAGTTACAAAAACATATCAGTTAATGTAGGCAACAGGTTATATTTTTCCTACATGAATGCTCATCATGTATTGAAGGTTTTTTTCAAATAATTTAGTAAATTACATTTATAATTGTCAGGGACAAAGAATTACATCTAGAATATGATCAAAACAGTTTTACCAAAATAAAAAATGTACAGTCTATGTGTGCAACAGGATTCAAGTTACAAAAAATGATCAGAGCGTTTTATAAGGTTAATGTCAACGATGGAGGAAACAAAAGACAGCACTCAGACAAGCATTTTGAAGTACGTTGCTGTGTGTGACATTTTGCAAACACTCAAGTCAAGGCAATATAAAGCACCAAATCACAATTTGTGTTATTCTGGGCTGTGAGATTTGTCCCGTTTATCCTAGTGGTGCTGCCTTACCTTGCTGTCTAATTGGCGAAGTCGCTCAACCAGTTATATTTGTTACCATGGTGATTGGCATGTCCCCCCAGGCCCACCCCCTTACTGACAAAAAAAACGGCCACTAAAAAACACATTAGCTCGCGAGCAGAAGAAAGTTTTGCGAACAGACTCTGCACACGGAAAGCGTGTTTCTCTCCTCGCAGGTTACAATATTGCTCTATGGAGCAGAGATGCAGGATAGAAAATAGCTCGCGAGTGATTTGAAAGCGCTCGAAAAAACAATATGGGCACAGATGTTTGATTTAAATCATTTTAACATTATTTATAGCTGCGTTTTGTTCATAAATGTTTACATTTCTTTCCTGAGACTAGTTTACCTCTTGAACCACGTCACTACGTTATTTACTGAACATATTCAGCAGAAGGAAATGTAATAATTTGAATGAAAAGCTGGCTCAAAGTCAAAGCCTGATTGCAAAAAAACTGATTGACTTTGTAAATCAGGCAATGCATCACATTAAAAAAAACAACACAAGTTTCCCAGTTTTAGCATTGGCTATTTTGTTTTGTGTGCTTACCTTGAATAACTTTTGTAAAAGATGTGACTACTGGCAAGCTGTGAGTAAGTTAGATAGTGGGAAGGACTTTCTATATCTTTCTATCGTCCACCAACATGTTTCAGTTCTATTTTCTGTTACAGCAGTAGGTAACTACCTACACGCAGGGTTTTTTTCTCTACACACCCACACCTGAGCCTGGAGTCTGTTTCCTCATTAAATTCTGTTTCTTCGAGCAGTCATCACTGTCCTGCCTTTGTGTCATCCTTTGCAGAAGGTGATGCTGATGGCTGTTTGAAAAGAGCCAAATGTGGAGCTAATGAGCTCGACGGTCGACCTACAGGGAGAACAGCTACGCGGCCTGCGAGTCAGAAATCAGGACCTCCTCCACAGGCTCCAGCAGAGCACCAGCCCTTCTTCAACCGCCTCTACAAGGCCGTGGCCTGGAAGTTGGTGTCCGCAGGGGGGTTTGGTCCAAACTTGGACCATTTTGAAATACTTCGCAGCTGTGTAGAGTCATGTAAAGAGACCCTGACCTGTGTGTTTGTGCCACTGAAGGACATCGCTGGCCTCCCTGCAGGTCGCACACAGAAGGAAGGCCACGTGTGTGAGATCCGCTGTCAGAATGTTTACATGGGGACAGGATACGGGCGTGATGAGTCTGCTGCCAAAGCCATGGCTTCCAAAGAGGCCCTAAAAGTCTTTCAGGGGCGAAAAGTGACAGTAAAGATCTGCAGACGGAGATACAAAGGGAAAGACGTGGAGGATGTGATGCTGTTGGACGAGCAGCCTCGGAGTCAGGGCTTTCCTCCTGCACTCAGCTACCCTTTTCAGGACGAGCAGCTGGAAGAAGGTTCGTCATAGAGCAGACAGTTTGTGACGTTTGCCCTGCTGTGATGCCTGTTGGGAGCAAAGACAAGTGACATTTACTTAATGGGAAACTTTGGTGTTTTCAGCCTGGACCCTGTTGTCCCAGGGTTGTGTGTCTAAATGACTAATAGAGACAACAATTTAAAAAATTGGTTGAGTATTGAGCGTGAGCGCTGTAGACGAAAAACGGGCTGCAAGGGCAATTGTGCACTTTCAGTGTTCATCCACTAATAGTGCTTGTTTTTGCCACTGATAGGCTTAGCTTGTTCTTTCTAAGTGTCTGAGAGCGTCATGGAAAGACACACAGAAAAGAAAATGTTTTCTTTCCCTTTCTCTACAACTTGGGCATTCATTCTCTGTGGGCAGAGGGTCTCAGCACCCACAGGAACACCAGCTCTCTCCTGGGCTTCACAACCTTGCAGCAGCTTGTCACACTTTGTCTGCTGCCCTTTTCTCTCTCTTTTCCTGTCTTCTTCATCTGTAAACTCTGGGTCAAATAACTACTGGCCATTAAATTCAAAGGCCTTATCCACATTGTCAAAATCAGCTAAATATGTGATCTAAAATACTCAACTACAGTCCGTAATGTTCAGATTCTTATAATAACAATCTAAGTTTGTCAGTAGAAAATAGAGTACTTTTAGTGCACATATATTGCCAATGCATGATTGCCTGTGAAGCCTGTGGCTGCTCATTCAATACTGGACAAATTTGTAAAAAAAAAACAAAAAAAACGTGTCACTCAGACAGAAAAACCTGGTGAAATAGTGTCCAGGTTGAAACGTTTCCCTTTAATGGAGCTACTGAAGGAATTCATGACCGTGTCGGGACCAGACTGTTATGCAGCTGCACATCATTAACTAGACTTCGGAAACATTGACTCACATAGAGCGTTAACTATCTCAGTGCATTTTCCTCAATACTTTGGTATCAAAAAACAGGTGGCTCATTGTGAGACAAATATCTGGGATACATCACATAAACAACCGGAATTAATCTTATACTGTACTGAAGCGTGGAGATGGAGCATGTGCCATCATTAAAAATCAAACAGCCACAAACTGGCAAAAAGCTCAACTGCCAGAAGAGTTAAAAAGGAAGGAAAGATTAAATGCCACCTGGGTGTTGTAGGAGAATGAGTTGGTTTATATTGATGTGATTACAAATTTTTTTTTGGCCATCAGATTAGGAGTAGAGTGTGTATATTTCCCTTTTTGTTCATTCCTGTCGTGACGGGTTTTCGTTTTGGTGATTTAATGAGTGTAACTGGCTGCAGCAGTCCAAAAGACAGTGGCTTTTTGGTTTGGTTAGAATCCCACTGATCAGTTACAAGGGAAACAAAAGTCACACAGACAAACCAATAACTTGTCTTTTTATCGTTTTGATTATCACTCTGCCAGGGTCCACATTTACAACAGGATAGAAAAATAAAAGATAAAACAGTCACTGCAACTTTTTCTAAACATGATGGATTTGTCTTCAGTGTTCATACCCGTTAAGAACACATACAAATACATGAATATGAGGTTTAATCCAGACTTTATTTTGGATATTATTTTTCATGTGACTGTTGGATGTGAAATGTAAACGTTTTTTTCCCCTAATTGTACCCAATCAACTCTGAATTTTACAAATGTTTCTGTAAGAGGTTGGGATTGTGTTTTCTGATGACCCAAACTTCAGCTGTTAAAGAGCAGGACACGACCTCACTGAAGTTATTTGGTGGCCCCCATGTTTGATTCTCACTTTTCACGCTTTTAGAGATGACTACACGCTGAGTTTCTGCAAACAAAGTATTAGGGCTGTCCTCGACTTAGTCAGTCTTTGATTTTGTCAAAAATTATCACCACTTTAAATCTTGTGTTTCCCAATTAAGTGTGCAGAAAAAAAGGCAGAAAAAGTTGACTAAGACCAAAAAAAACAATTAGTCGACTAATGCACTAAAGGGGGCAGCCCTACAGAGTGTTTGAGTTCCTACAGTATGTTTCAAATTAATTTGAGGTGTACTTTATTGTTTTCAGCTTTTGTGTTCTTCTTAAATACACGGCCACCTACAGTACCCATCGTTCTGTACACAAGTACTAAAGGCTACTGCTTTTTAATTTCCTTCCATTATTTTACTTCACTGATTAAAGAAACACACCGAGACCCTCACTATGTTGAAAATGTTGTCACAGTTTTCTTTGCACACAGTTTGATCCAGCGTGTGCAGTTACGATGTGTTTGAGGGTGAAGTGCTGCTGTGATGTGTGATTTTCTTTTCTCCAGTTTGGGTTGAAGGTGAACAGGGTTGCATTGAAGTGTGAGTATCCACACTGTTCCATGTTACTGTATGTTTTACACCAGTGGTCCTGTTTCTATATATTGTTTAAATAAACATAATTTAACCGAGTACTGCTTACTCAGTTCGTACCTGCAGAAAGCAGCATTTTCAACTCAATCGTCTCATTTGACAGGAAATTTCTGACAAAGTATTTTTTGAATCAATAAGTTAATTTGTGCCACATACTTCCTCTCATTAGAGGTAATTGGCAAGTTGAGACACAACTGAACAGGATGAGTCAGTTCCTCATTAGAGATGCTTGCAGTGAGGATCAAATCATTCTTCATTTTCAGCAATTTGAGCGACATTCATGCTCGACCTCCCACCATGGTTGAAACTGAGCTATTGTTTATATCATCAGGATGCCTTCGGCCTCATCAACACAGTTCACCGGACTGTATTCACATGACTGCACTGTGATTCTTCATCACTTCATTAGACAATATGAACACGTGCTCTGATATGATCCGTAACAATGTCAATGCTTAAAATAAGCTGTGGAGGCAGGTGGACTCATCACGTTTGTGTTCAGGAAGAGCTCATGCTTGATTTAAAGGGATAGTTTACAGTTTTTTAAAATGTGGCTGTATGGGGTATTCAAAATCAGCAGCAAAACATATTTTAATGAGTCAGAAAAATGAATACCAGTTCATGTGTAGGCTATATTTAGAACATTTTATCCACTTTATCTTGACATTAGATGGCATTGTTAAACTTTACAAGCAGGAACCTTAACTTGTTATCAATGTTTTCTTCAAAACCACGTGACTCTCTTGACAAAAACTGATTTTGCCTCGTAGAGCATTGGAGTTGGTCGTCTACGGAAGCGGGAAGGAGTATTAACTTTGGAGAACACGTGAGGAAGCATCAGAGGCACCAACCAAGCAGTGTATATTGATAGTATATTCTCCTCCTCCATCTCCACCTCCTCCTTCACCTCCACCTCCTCCTGCTCTTCAACATGTGTACCATCTCCAAACAGCATCCACCCTCCTCTTACACCTGAGCCTCCACCCCTGTCACAGAGATGGAGGTGAGGTTGGAACTGGGAAGACTTTGCTCTGGGAAGGCTGCTGGCCCAGATGGTGTGTGTCCAAGGCTGCTCAAGGACTGTGCTGTGTCAACCTCTCCACAAGATCTTCAACCTCAGTCTACAGTTGGGGCGAGTGCCGGCACTGTGGAAATTGTCCTGTGGTGTCAGTACCAAAAATACTGAACTAGTGAGGACCAGTACTTTTCACATCATGAAGACCTTGGATCGGCTGATTCTACGCCTACTGAGAGCTGAAGTCAAAGACTGCAGTTTGCATACAAACAACACATTGGAGTGAACGATGCTGTCCTCTACATGATTCACTGTGCCCTTGCTCATCTGGAGGAAACTGGTGCTTATGTGAGAATCATGTTCTTTGATTTTTCAAGCGCATTCAACACCATCCAACCCAACATACTCAAAAACAAGCTCACAGAGATGGGAGGGGATCTTTCCTTCATCTCCTGGATCACAGAACCTGACAGGAAGACCACAGTATGTCAGGTTGGGGACTGGAGTCACAAGAACTATCTCCTACTGAACACCTCAAAGACTAAGGAAATGATCAGAGATTTCCGCAGGTTCAAGCCCCCCCTTCAGCCAGTGAATACCTGTGAGGTGGACATGGAGGTGGTGCCAAGTTATAAGTATCTAGGTGTATACCTGGGTAATAAGTTGGACTGGTCCCTAAACACAGATGCTCTCTACAAAAAGGGGCAGAGCCACCTCTTTTTCTTAAGGTAGCTCAGATCTCTTGACATCTGTAGTAAGATGCTGCAGATGTTTTATCAGTCTGTGTTGTGTTAGAATAATTTGATTATTCTACATTGTTTAAATGATTTGATTACACTGCTTCTTTTGTCTGACTCTCTTCTCTGTCTCTGTGCGTGACGCAGGTCACTATCAAAGGTTAACCTTGGTACGATTAATCAGGCAATATGATTTTGATACAATGATTATGTTTGTGTGTTAATGTTGATTTAGAAACTGTGATTACTTTAATTACATATATTCCATTTGCTTAAACTGATTAAGATTCTATAATCACAAAGAATATTGTTGTCCGTTTTATATTTTTTAGACTTTAAAATAACACACTGAAAATCTTTTGGCTCCTGTTATATCTCTGTAGAACATAACAAGGCAGAATGTTTGTCATAACAAGTTTGTTAGCAGGTCAGGGCACGGCCTTGTTCCGGGCAGCAAGATTGTTGCCCGGTGGCATGACGTGTCCCTGTATTGATTAAGACTGGCGATTCAGCGGCGGAGCTTCCTGGAAGAAATCTACCATCATGTTTAGTAAACAATTGTTAGTATTTAATGGGTTCGAAGGGAGAGAGACGGGGTTCAGACTTCATGAACTGAAACCTGTCTGTGTGTATCAGGGACATGGAGAGTGAACCCAGGGATCTCTGTATTGCACATTTCTTGACATATTGTAATAAAATTATGTTAAATTGAGAATTTGGACGTCTCCTGCTCATCATTCCCCATCAAAGATCTGCGCAGAAAAGATAGGTGAGGATTTTTGGTGTTGGAGTCAGATTATTCATTTTTCAAGGTTTCCTCAAGCTATTTTTCTAACAGTTGCTAGTGTGTTGTTTTATGCTGCAGTCTGCTGGGGAGGCAGCATCAGACACAGAGATCAAGGCGGTTGGACAGACTGGTCTAAAGAGCTGGTTCTGTGGTTGGAGCCAGGTTGGACACACTGGAGGAGGTGGTGGAGAGATGACCTGTCAACATGTTCCAGGTCATCCTGAAATACCCAGATCATCCTCTACACAAAACCTTTATGGACCAAAAAAAACAGCAGTGGACGGCTCCTCTCTCTCCATTGCAGGACGGAGAGATACAAAAGATACTTCGCTCCTACAGCCATCAGGCTGTCTCATTCTTCCAGAGTTACCAGACTAACTGAATTTCTCCTCGGGGATAAATAAAGTAATTTTTATTTGATTGATTTGATCTGATTTATAATAATCAAATGATTATAAATGATTATAAAACCTAGTTAAAGTCAAATAAGTAAATAATTAGACATATGCAAATAAATAAAGCACTATTAAAAGTCAGACTAAAACAGTAAATGACAATAAATAGACAAATAGAAAAAACACAGTTAGACTCAGTAAGAAGCAAGAGTAAAAGTCATAGTTGTGATATTTTGTAGTAGATATTATTATTTTATGGTACATTACCTTGCAGTAACATGGGACATATTTTCGTAAACCTAATGGAACTTTGTAGTATTTTGGTAGTATTGTTCTTTATGATAGCCTGGCATCACCAGACTTAAGCCTGATTTCCACCGGGCGCGTTACAGCCGCGGAACGGCAGCGCCGCGGTCGCCGTTGCAAATCGCTGCCACTCTAATCAATGAGAGCATTTCCACCGGGCGCGCTGCGGAACGTTACAGCAACGTCTCAGCCGCGGCTCTCCGCGAGCATTAGGTAGGACTTCTATTTTGTCCGCGAGCCACTGCTAAACCGCGTAAATCTCAACAGAGCAGATCGCACCAGACAGGAAGTCCGACTCAGAATCAACGTAATACACTTCCACCCCTTTCAAAATAAAACACAATACGCAGTTCATGAAGCCTAAAACTACTTCACATCAACATTATGTTATGACCGAGGCACCAGATCAGCAATCAATCAATCAAAGGGTCTCAGAGGATCGGCGACACGGACGACAAGAGACTGATTGTTGAAGTGGACATCATACAATCATTTATGACATAACATATTGTTATTATAAGGATAGATGGTCAGATCAACAGATCTTCCACGTCAGTGAAGCAAAGTAAGCTGTTGGTTGTTGTTGTTTTTTACTTTATACACACAGTTAATCACGGGATCTCGCGGTTATCGCGTGTTCTCGTTATCTCGCGTGTATACGGCTGGCTCTCTATGCTGTCTTTCCGCGGCTGTAACGCGCCCGGTGTGAATTGACGCCGGGCAGAAGACGGAGCAAAACCGCGGTGGAGCCGTTCCGCGGCTGTAACGCGCCCGGTGGAAATCCCCAGTTAGACTTATTAGAATTAGTACCTCTCAGTTCATTTTAATCTTTCAGCGAAGTGTATACAGAGAGATTCCTCTGACCTACAACCAATCAGAGCAACGCAACATGAACCCCAACCAATCGGAGCAGTGAAGTCTGTGACGTACGCCAGGTGATAAATCCAAGCTGAAGCTATGGGCAGTGCTTGGTCCGTTTTGACGCAGAACAAACATGGCGGCCGGCTGACGAACTTTCTCAAATTACAGGTAAGCAATACATTAAAATGTGTTTTTGACAACATTTGAGGCGAGAAGTAAGCAACATAGTAACACAAGCTTGATTTACATTTGATCAGTATTTAAGGGTTTTGCCTACCTCCTGTCCACTAGGGGCAGTGCAGTATTAGTTTTGCTACAATGTTAGGTAAGAGTTAGTGCCAGCCATTTTGGGGAATGTCTGCTTACATGTCAGACACCCACATTTCTGTGTTCCATATTTAGCATGTGATCATTTAATTCATGTAAGTATGTTTGTCTTACAATGTTCATGTTGAGTTAGTGATTTGTATTTTGCATTTGCTTATGTAAACAGCATTCACTTATGTTGTGTTGTTGTGCCTGCAGGGCTTCCACATTGCTGTCATTAAAGCAAACAAACTGACATCAAGGAGTCTTTCTTCAAGTATTGCCTAGTTTGACAGTTTAATCTGAGTTTCGTGACTTGTGCCGGATGTCAGTCATCCTATCCAACCCGTTAATTGGCCCGGCCGTTAACGGTTAGATATCAGTTTGAATGGCGGGGCCAAAGTTGTCTCTCCCGCCACTCCTTTGGAAGTATTGTGTTAAATATATTCGAAATATTTATTTAAATATTATTTTTGCTAACATTAGAGAGTTCCACAACTGACTGTCACATTTAGCATCAAGAAAAATTTGCTCGGACGTTCGTGAACTGTATGGACTTAGTCTCACGAGACTTTTAGTAACCCAAGCCATCTTCTGTTGTGAAATCTCGCGAGAGTAAGCACCAAAGAGCGACAGTCTCAATCAGTTAATTTACTCTTCAGAAAAATGCAATTTTGCAATCAAATGTTCAAAAGAGTCAAAAGTGTCCTGTGGAAAATGGGTTCAATATTTATCTTGGTGACTCTGGGACAAAAAACTCATTTTCATATATTGAAACAGTCAATGGTCATACATACATAATAAAGATTTTTAGCAAATAATAATAATAAAGATCCTTATTATGTCTATGTCTGCCACTAGTCCTTAAGGGGCTCGGCAGTGGTAGAGTTAATACTTGTGGTTATTTAAAATACATCCTTAACATTGTGTGTGTGTGTGTGTGTGTGTGTGTGTGTGTGTGGGGGGGGGGGGGGGGGGGGGGGGGGGGTAGTTTCCTGTGGTTTACTTGCTTTTATGTTTAGTGGTGTAATGTAATCTGTTTTGGAAAGTTTTATAGACATTTGTTGCATTTCTGTTATTCATGACATAGCAACATTTCATCAGTTTGTCAATGTTTGAATTATAGATGTGCCCCAAAAGGTACCACAACAGATGTGGATTTTGGTACACTTTCTATCACTTTCCACTATTTTGGCATTTTGGCCCACACATTGTGATAAATTGTGTGGGGTTTTTAATAAATATCTTTCATTACATTTTGTTTGTATTTGGTAGTTTGAGGGCATTTTGCAGTACTCATTGTGATGGTTTGTGGTACTTTGTGTTAGCTTGTGATTAATTGTGCTACTCTGTAGTACTGACTGATATGGTTTGTGATGGTCAATGGTACTTTTTGGAAGGCTGTATAACACTTGCGGTACTGTAATGCTTTTTGGTACTTTGTGGCATTCGGTGATATACAGGTTATGTTTACAGTTTTCCACTGGACGTGAGACTGGGCTCTGATCTCTTTTATTTATAATTGTATTTTAGCAATTTTACTTAGAAAGAGAGGTTTGAACGACAAACATTGCAATTATATTATATAAATCTTAGCAACTAGGGCACAAAGATGCACAAGCTCTCTTCTTTTTCATTCATTTATTTGCCTCTTTCTTGTGCAGTGATAAGTCACAGCCATCAATTTGAGGTTTGTACTGAATGAAGTGTAAAGTAAAAAGCAGGTAGAACTCTGTGTGCATGTGTTCACATAGTACTGCTCAGACAGTTCTAAATCAACTTCACTGCCTGAAGCATTGTCTGGTGTTGATGTATTGAGCGGTTTACACCCAACAATGTCATTCACAGAGAGCAATCTCAGTTTCAGACTGTATCATTTGTCACCCACTCAGTGTCTCCATCTATCACGCTCACAATCATCCTCTGCCTCTTTCGCTCTTTCACATTCGTGACATCTCCATGGGTAATTCGTTACCTCTCTGTCAAATTATCACACATAAACAAACATTTCTCCTGTTGGGTGATTGCTGCAGGTTTGAACTGTCTCACTGTTTGAAAAAAAGCCTTTTTCCACACATGCAATCTTTATCTGAATTGGAGCTAACTCCCTTGAGGAATCAATAGCAAATCCTGGCTGTCTGGAGAAAGTATTGCCGTTCAGGAACTAAGATAAACAGCCTTGTTGTCGGCCAATCCACCATGAATGTTTACAGTGATTTTTGAAAGTGTTTTATGTTAAAAAAAAAAATTAAAAAAAAAGTAGTAACAATATACATTATATATATGCATTCAATCCCTCATATGAATTTTAAATGCAAAAATGAAGATTGGTTAAGATTTAACAAGATAGCAAACAGAAAGCTTTTCTTCTCCTCACGTTGCAAATCACATGACGCATAAAAAGAATAGAGAGAGTTTCGGATTTTACAAATATATTCAAAGATTTAAGCAGTGCATTTGCCAGAGGCAACAATGGTTGTTAAAACCCACAACATTAGTGTTTGATGGGTTGGTGCCAACCTTTAAATAATACTTTAGTCCAGCCCTAAACTAACCCTGCTTTATCCCCTACTTTATTATTTATTATTTTACTCTAAATGTGACTATAATTTACAAAATTATTATGTTGTATTGAAGAAAACTATAGACTGATTGAGACCATTATCTTATTATGAGAATGTTTACTGAGCTAATGTGTGAACATTTTTTCATAGACTTCTTTACAATTTGACTTATTTTTGCAACCAGTGGAGTCGACCCCTGCTGGCTATAAGAAAGAATGCAGCTTTAAGGCACTTCTACATTGGCTTCGCTTTTCAGACTTGGAGGTTATCGTTGCTTCTGCTTTGACTTTTACACTCTGTAACCTTTTACACCTGTAACGTCCACCATGGCTTCTGTCATAATTACTTCAGCCACTAGGGGGCACTGCCTAACAATAAATTAAACTGTGGCCCGTAAGCTGCCGTACAAATATCATATGGGGAAATTTCTTGGGGTAAGGGCAGTCTGAGCAACAGGTGACTACAGCTGAGGTTGATGACAATGTCGTTACGATTTATTTATCTTAAAAGGGAATTTTATTGCAAACCCCCCCCCCCCTCAGAACAGCTGACAATTTGCCCGATTAAAAAAAATTAGGACAGCTCACATTGTGTCCACATAGTGAAAGCTTTATCTTCAGTTAAGCATGAATGTACTAAAATGCACGACAATCTGTGAGATTTCAAGATTTTATTACTTAGGACACCAAACAAGTTGGACTTATCCTCCGGGTTTGCATTTCTCAGTCCTCTCCTCCTGCTCTAGCACAGGTGATCAAATGATCAGCATGTTATCAAGCAATGTTCATAACAAGTTGATCATTTGATTCAGTGGTGGTGGAGGTAGGAGATACCTCAAACATGCAAGACAAGTGGTACTTCAGGAGAGGATTGGGAAACAGTGCTTTAGGGGCCAAGAATGAGCAGTATTTGCTGAGAAAGTGTTGGATTGGTGAATGCCAGCTGAGCACAGCAAAAATTACTTTAGAAAACCCTACATTTTCAAAGTCACGCCCTACAATTATCTGTCTGCTCTGACATTTAAGAGACTATACAATTTTATACATGATCACTTGAGATAATGTCAGGTAAGAGATAATTTACAATGAGTGAACCTAATACCAGAGAGAAACCTCACTGAATAATCTGTGCTTCATGTTTTAAACCCCGGAAGTCCCTCCACATGGCAGTTAAATAGCTTTCCCTGGAAATAAGAGAACAATCAGGACAATGTGTGATTAGTTTGATCGACAACATAAACTATGAACGACACTCTGTCTTTATTTTGATTTCCCCAGGTGTGTACACACACACACACACACACACACACACACACACAAAGCCAAGCAAGCAAGAATGGACTAAGTCAACATTTTGTATTTGTCTCTTCTGCATTATTGATGACTGCTGACAGGTAGCACAGGGTGGATACGAGATGAGCACAGTGATGTGGAATATAATGATGCTGCCAAAAAAAAAGCGAGCTTGAATTGCGAGTCAACTGAAACATCAGTGAGGAGTCCACAACAATATGGTTAGAGGGAAGCAATTATCTGCAAATGTTCAGTGATGATGGTATTATTTGAATACTGAAGGGTTTTTAGTGTCTGTGTGGCACTAATAATTATACGCTATGATGAGAAGTAAACAGCTCAATGTAAAGTGATGACAGAGGGTGGATGCACGGAGCTGATGGAACAAGTATTCGGATCATTTACTTTGTTGCACAGAATAAAATGAATTGTAAATAGTCTGTATAGCAACTTTCTACCTTACCAGGCAATGCACTTTGAAATTTCCCTCTCATCCACGCACACTTTGATACACAGATGACATAACCAGTGGTGGAATGTAACTAAGTACATTCACTAAGGACTATACATAAGTAAAACTTTGAGGTACTTGTGCTTCACTTGAATATTTTCATTTATGTAGCCAATTTACTACATTTTAGAGGTAAATATTGAACTTTTTACTCCACTACATTTAGCTGCCTGCTTTAGTTACTTTTCAGGCCAATAATGTATTTGGAATATAGATAGCAATTTGAATAGGTCCATTCTGCATAATGAGTACTTTTACTTTTTAGATACTTAAAGTACATTTTGATGCTCATACTTTTGTACTTTTACTTAAGTATGGATTTCAATGCAGGACTTTTACTTGTAGTGGAGTAATTTCACAGTGTGGTATTAGTACTTTTTCTGAAGTAAAGGATCTGAATACTTCATCACAGAGTCTTGCATGTAGACAGGAGGAGTCAGGAATTGAAACACCAACTAAAGGATCACCCACTCTACCTCCTGAGCCACAGCTGTACAAGTAATAATAAAACAATTACTCTGTTACAAGTGAAAATATAATGTATCTTCTTTCATGCACATGTTGTGATCAGCAGCCTGGAGCTGCTCCACAGGAGGCTCGGCATGACAGTATGATGGAGATGTGACAGTCACTCTCTGGCTCATAACCACATCCTCTGCAGCAGAATTTGGATTTAATTTTAAGCCCCCCTCCCCTTGTTGTTGACAGTGGAGCAGCCTAGCAGACACCCCGGGGAGGTCTGACGTCACAGAGCGCAGTCACATTCACGTCATTGTTCAAATATTGACTGAGCTCCTTATGGGGGCTGTTCGCCCTAAAATCACAAATACATTTTTTTCTCCCATCTCCAGTGCTATCTATCTAGATTGTTTTGCTTGCAGAGGGTGGCAGATATCAGCCATAGAAATGTCTGCCTTTTCATAATATTATGGCACTTAGTTTGTGCTGCTCAAAACACCAAAAATACATTTTAAAAAACTCAACAGCAATGTTTCTTTCAATGTTTCAAACGTTGTTCTAGGGAGTTTCATGTAGAAGCTATAATAGAAAGTAAATAGTTTCTATATGAAACTGCTCACAACAAGGTCTGTGGATTATCTTGAGTTATCAGGTCACAATTTCTGGAAAGAGACATTAATGTTGAATTTTTCAAATGTATTTTTGTGCAACAAGCAACGTGTCATCTATTGCATTTATATTTAAGAAAAGACATCTCTCCAGCTGATATCTCCAACACTCTGCAACTCACACCAAAACAATCTTGATAATACATTTTTGTGGTGAACCGTCCCTTTAACAAGATTTTAAAAAAGTCCAAACATGCGCGTTATACAAGTGATTGTGTTTTTACATAAAAAGAATACCCCTTCACTCCACTGCTTTACAAAACAATAATGATGTTTATTATTATCATCATGATTTCATACACAAACAATCATCTGAAACAAAATAGTTCAAGTTCAAAAGACAGATTTTGGATTTGCCCAGACGAAGAATCACTATAATATTCCCATAATATTGCTGTTAAGACTTTACAGTGTGTATGTGGCTCCAGGTGAGTTTATTATAGTGCTTTGTGAGTTATTTATAAGCTACATCACGAGAACGATCCTGTGAGTTTCCTACGGACATAAAGTGGTTCTGAATATTTAACCTTATGGGTCTTTATAGTACTCTCCTGTCCATCACGATAATATCATTATATTTTTTCTTTGATACAATATCATAGAACTACTATAGTTCTTTTTCGTAAGGGTTGGGCAGTCGCCCCAGCTGCCCCCCATCTGCATCATAAAAAATATGACAGTAATTACAAAGGAATCGAGTGACAGTTTTTCCTCTCTTCCCCCATCTCAATGCTACATTCAAATCCAGCGAGGCTCATAAGCACTTCAGCAGGAAAAAGTTGCAGAAAGCTCCCCGGGGACAGTCGCACATCTTTCCGATCCGCGCGCCTTTCCTCACTGCGCACTGCTCCCCGACATCACACTGAGGGAGAAGCAACAACACTTTCATTTCTCCCTGCTGCAACATGCATCAATACAATATCAATCACTATTATGTGCATGTAGACTGCAATACCGTTGGGACTTGGCCAAATTTCTTTTCCCATAAAGGTAGTCGTTTAGCCTGCAGCTTTTCAAGAACTTCTTGGAGAGCTCCGAGCTGGAAGCACATTAAAACAACAGTAAATAAATAGGCGGACACACAAAAAGAAAATGGGTTCACAGAAATGCAAAAAATATGCAAATAAAAATAAATAGCTACTTTTGCAATGTTATTTAATAATATAAATTAAAGTTATGCAGAGCCTAACAGTTGCATAATTTGTCTCAATTTACACAACTTTATTAGATAAAATGTCAAATATCTGCACAGAAGAACTCTTCTTAAATCTTAAATTAATGCATTTCTGAATTTAATTTGGTTTAAGGTGGTCAGAGTTGAGTTCAGTGTCCATATTTATTACATTCCAAACACATCATAGCAACATTGAAGAAAAATAATGCTATTTGATTACAATAAAATAAAACTTTCCCCTTTTCGAAAATCGTTTATATAAAATCTTACCAGCTGCTTCTCGCTCGTCAGGTTCGGACCCTTGGGATAGAAGTCCCGCAGGGCTCTGGGGCTCAGCTCCTCTTCGGACTCGGTGTCAAACACTTCGGCTCCAGCGGCACTGGAGAGAAGCAGCAGTGCGCATAGGAGCGCCCCGCTGAGCAGCCTGGAGGTGGTCTGCATGGTCCCGATGCGCGGCAGCATGTGGCCCTTTCCCAGTCGCAAATAGTCGCTCCCCCCGCCAAACACCTTTTTATCTGACTCCTGCCATCTGCTCGCTCCACCTTATCCTTTGATTTTTTCTTTTTGTCATGCGTAACAGCTGCCTTGGGTGAGTCATCCCGTAAAAGTTGCTGGGCAAAATATGCCTCGAAAAGTCAACAACAACAGCAAGCAGCAGCGCTGCGAGGGGTCGTTACTGATAAAGTAATAGATTACTTATAGACAAGGTCATATACGAGAGAATGCACTGAATTATATAATCATTATTTTGGTGTGGCATTAGGTTTCTTTTATTCAGAACAAACACTTTGTTGGAGATCTGTACTGGATTACAGCCTGAAGGAATTAATTCAACTTTAAATAAAAGCAATGATGGGCTTCAGTCACTCAGCAAATTTGAGTACATTGCTTTGTTCATTATTCCATGTAGATAAGCAGTAACTGCATGTATAACTTCCATTAGCACCACAGAATAGCTTCTTTCTTGCATTTAAACTTGGTGACTCAGTCCGTCCTTTCTGACGTAAATGATCAAGAAAACAAAACCTGCTGGTGTTTAACGACCTTGTTATTCTTTCTGCAGCAATATTGAAGCAGCGGTGAACCTCCCACCCATAGAAAAGTCATGTTTTTCACTTTGAAAGTTTGACTTTTTGCAGGGACTGAGGACTCAATGGACAGATTTTTTTTCATAACCAGCTGTAACCAGGCAATTATTGGGAGGGAAATGGCAATTTCCTGAGTTGGGAATCAGGTCATGTCATTAGTAACAATCGCTACACAATAAAAATAAGGTTGCCGTACAGGGTTGTTTTATTTAAAATTGATATACATATATATATATATATATACAAAGGCTACATAATACAACGTTTTATAATCACTAGTGGACACAGGGAGAGAAAAGAGTGGCTGGCCAATCCCCTTGATGGCATGTTTGTAGTATGCAACAAAAGCTCCCTGTTGGATAACCCCATGATGGATAAATGAGATGCAGTGCCCTCTAGGGTGCCCTTCCAGTGAAGAAAACAAGATGAAGTGACTCCTATGGCCTTCCAGTGAGGGAGTGCTCTCTTGGGTGAAATTCCAGTGAAGAATACAGCATGCAGTGCCCTCTAGGGTGCCCTTGCAGTAAAGGAAACAAGGTGCAGGGCCCTCGATGGTACCTTTCCGGGGGAGAAAACGAGATGCAGTGCAATCTGGTGACTTTCCAGTGGAAAAAAAGAAGAGGCAGTACCTTTTATGGTAGCCTTCCAGTAAAGAAAAAAAATGCAGTGCTCTCCAGGGAAGACAACTAGATGCATGGCCTTTAAAAGGAAGAAAACATGATGAAGAACTCTTTAGGGTAGCTTTAAAATTGAGGAAACATAATGCAGTGCCATATAGTTCTTACCTGCCCCTCAGCGTCCACCACTTAATGACAAAACATTTATCATTGTCTGTCTGGTCACTAAAACTCTAGCAGCATCATAATTAAACTGATATTTAAAGGAATAATTACGTTGAAGTTAATTTTTGGGGAAAAAAATATGTTGGTGAGATATGTTGGTCAGTAAATGGAATCCGTAAGACAACACAAACACTGCAAAGCAAACAGATTACTCTCGACTTCTAATACTGAGTGAAACCCAAAAAGTTTACTACGAAATATAAATATGGTGAAGCTGCACAAATATGCAATTCCACTCTGTGTTTAGCTTATCAATAATGCACCCAGCAGCCACAATGTGATATCATATCAGCTGTTACGCAACCACTGTAACAATGCAAAGGATGAGTGTTCATACATAATATGGACGGACAATTGGCTGCTGCTGCTGTAGCAGATATTGTATTCTTAATCCTATGCTGGAGTTATCCTTGTTCACTGCATTGATCGCTTGTTTCCGGTCCGTCAGCAGAGACAGAGATGGAGGAGCAGGAAGCGTTGATTGTGCCCGAGGCTGCATGACTCATGTTTCTCTCTTTCCACTTTTAATGACTGAGACACCAATTTAACATTTCATTCACAACAACCAGGCTATTTTATTCACAACCATGACTTCATTAGTGTTTGTACCATATCCCTGAGAGTACTGCCAGAGACACCTCCCTGCTCTGATGTGTGGTTTCAGACATTTTTTGAGGACATTATATGATTTGTCTCATTCTTTCCTCAGATTGTGCAATCTCAAGCATTAATAACAACTCTTTAGCAGAACTAATTATGTTTTGAGTTGGCTGGCTTAACATTATTTGAAATATAATTTCATTAACCTCAGAATTATATGTTTTAAGCCTGTGATCACTGAGAGTTTTGGCCACGTGGGGGCAGTACAACAAGCTGTAACACTGTCTAATTATTGCTTTAAAAGGTATGGCAAATGGGTAAAATAAGTTTTTTACAGTTCTGTATTTGCACATCTAACAGACACGGAGCAACATAAGTTGTATCAATTAGCCCTTTTTTGTCTCCTTTGACCCCTATTTGGCTCCACTTTTGTCTTAAGCTAGTCTCTAACTTTGTTTGTCTGCTGTTTTATGCTGTGAAGGAAGTGTACAGTCAAATTATTATTATTATTTTTTGCTACTTTTGTTGTTACTGTAGTACAATGCCACAGAGAAACATATTTTGCAAAAAGCAACTTTTAGGAATTTATTCTGTGTAAAGAATCGGTCCACATATCACTACAGGTTGAGGAAATGTTTAGGGTTTAAATAAGCCTGCTGTTAACATTATCAGACCTTTGTTGTCTTGGTTACAATTGTAAATGGGCTTTAATTGGTATTACTTTTTTGCAAAAATTTTTGCTTCAAATTCACTTGACATTTGAATGGAAACATGGCTATGGCTGCTGTGAAGCCACTTTCTCAGCTTAGTGTCACATCCTAAACAAACACATGCCGTTTTTTTTCTTCCTGCTGATTCATTATAGGGAAGTATTGAGGTCATTGCCCTCAAAAACTCATAAAAATATTCGTTTTCAGCCAATTGGAAACAAGAAAGAACAGCAGCTCTTGTTCTATGAGGACAGTCTCATGCTTACAATTCAAATATAACTGCCCACAATAAATTCGTGACACGCCAAATGTTCAGGAGAATTAATTTGCATGAACATATCCATTGCAGCATCTTTGAACACTGTAAATGTGCCGATGGACTTTGTCACTGTCAGGGAGAAGAGGGTGGTTGAATTTCCCTAGATTTGCCTAAGAACTGTAATTAAGTTGCTAAAACTCTGTAGAGCTGCAGGAACCAGCAGAATCCAGAAAGTCCTCCAGACCATACAGCCACATACTGGTTGTTTAGTCCTACCCTCTAATAAGACCCACAGGAGCTTTTCCTAAATTTGCACCCATACCGGTGGCAGGAAAACAACACAGCATCAGCCTCAGACCATGGATGTATAAAGAGAACTGGATACAGTGTTTGGGGCAGGGCTCTGCTTATTCTCTTTTAAAGTTGCTCAGTGACGCATGAAGCCTAAAAACTTTGACTCCTGTAAATAAGTCAAAAATCATCATAATCTGCTGCCCTTCTGCATCTATTGAGCCTATAGATTGAGCCAAATTAACATGCGCACTGAAGACCTTTAAAAAAAATTAACCAATGATTTTCAGATGTTTCTTTACTGATGTACAAGTCCCTCTGGGCCCAATGGTGTCACGTGATGCAACTGGAAATCGTAGTTTTGTTTCGTTGGTATGACAAATCAACATCAGCATCCAGGAAATTGGTTGAGTTGAAGCACCAAAACTACTTATTTAAGGTTAGGAATACAAAAAATGCATGGTTAGGTGTAAAACATAGTTAAAAAAAAGTTAAATAAATGTACTACTGAAGGTTTGGTCATTTTGTAGATGAGAATGACATAGAAGTTACTTCAAATAACAATGTTGTGTTTTGGTTTCACGTGGGACATGAACACAGGTCTCCTGGGTAAAGAGAATATTGTCATTCTTTATACTCTGCATCCTTACTTCGCCTTGAGGATAATTTGCTGTGGGTTCATCACAATGAGCAACCTCTTACATATAATATGTTTCCCCCCCATTAATAATATTAAATATTGATTAGTGCAGCTTTTAAAAAAATGCTGAAACAGGACAAATAGAACTATTGATTTGCTGGGGTTTGACAGCACTCTTTTGCTTCTGGTGATGTTTTTACTTATGTTTTTAGCAAAACAATTTTGAGTTGTTGCCACAAACTCCAACATATAGAGAACCAAGTGTCTATGGTTATTTCCCAGCAGAAGTCCATTGTGCAGAGATTATAAAGGAAAGGAATGACACTGACTTTAACTGTGACTGGGAAAATGATTAATTCAATTTAATTATAAAAATTCAGAAAGACACGTTGAGGACCAAGAGCCCTCGTTTACACCTTTGCAGAGTTTACAATTTTCTGACAAAACTTACAAAATGTATTATGATATTCAAATTTACACCTACGGGCATATTTGGAGTTTCAATTAAACTGAAGGAGAAAAGGTATGCATGTCAAATAAACTTTTGTTCCTGAGCCCAGCAGGAGATATATTGGCAGAAAAAAACAATTTTCTGAACTTTCCATGTAACCAAACCTGAAAGAACCTAGAAGAAACTCACACAGGCACAGAAAGAATATGAAAACTCTATACAGAAAGGCCAAGGAAAGTGGATTCAAACCCAGGATTTCTCACTGATGAGCTAAAGTGCTTATTGCTTGCTTGAAATATATTTGATACTAAGATTAATTATGCCAACACAGACAGTACAAAACAGACAGTAAAAGCTTCAAACAAGAATGGAGCAGTATATCTGATATAGACTTTGATATGAATATGTTTAAGAGTTGAGGTCAGCCTGATCTATTAGTAGTGGTTTTGGGACATCCAAAATATGTGGAAGATGCCCACATGTGAAACTACTGTGATTGGCCATTTGCATCAAAATAACAAATCTCAAATGTCCAAAAGAAATAAAATGGTTGCCATGGTTGACAGGAATTGGCTAAAACAAATATTAATTTCATAACCCTTGCTAGAATACATATTTGTTGGGTTTGCCCTCTTGGGTATTTACTACGAACCTGATTCAGTAATCTCCTGACAGCAGGTGCAGCCCACCTGTTGCTCTGGTGATGATGAGTGTTTGCTGTTGACAGCAAACAGCAGGAAGAAAAAAACGGCAATAACAGGTGTGTTTGTTTAGGATGTGACACTAAGCTGAGAAGGTGGCTTCACAACAGCCATAGCCATGTTTCCATTCAAATGTCAAGTGATTTTTAAGCAAACCTTTAAAATGTTGCAAAAAAGTAATACCAATTAAAGCCCATTTCTATTTAAGTGGTATGGAGGAAATTCATAAGGCTACGGCATATGGCAGAAGTTGCCACTACAGACAACACGCCAGCCAACAACTTAACCAGGTCTACATGCCTAAATGCATCTAGTTGCTGCCATGTGATTGGCTGAATGGTATACATAATAAAGCAGAGTATATATCCATATAGCAGGCCATTCAATGGGCTGATAACTTTGTTGTGGCTACCAGCAGGCAGAGTAGGCCCCTACTCGTCCATACCTATACCTATATGTCTGATAACATCCGAATCGAGTGACAGAGTAGTAGAATTTAGTAAGTGATGACAAGCAGTTACTGGAACACAGTGACACAGAGAAACTGATGCCATATCTTGCAAAAAGCATCAAAACTTGAATAAGTTTACATATCAACTTTGAGGAATTTATTCTGTAAAAGAATTGTCAACACATCACTACTGGTTGTGGAAACATCATGTTTAGGGTTAAAAAAGGCCAATGTGAGCTTCTTTGTTGTCTTGGTTACATTGTTAAACACTGGATTAATGTTAGGGAAGTATTGAGGCCATTGCCCCAAAAAACAAACAAAAATCTACATTTACAGCCAGTTGGAAACAAGAAAGAATAGCAGCTCTTGTTCTCTGAGGACATTATCATGTTTGCAATTCAAATCTAACTGCCTATAATAAATCTCATTTCAAATCCGAATTGTATGGGAGAATTTATTTCCATGAAAGGATCCATTGCAGTACCTTTGGATACTGTAAATGGGCAGGTAGACAACGTCAGTGACAGGGAGAAGAGGGTGGTTTAATTTCCCTAGATTTGCCTTAGAACTGTAATAACAGAGCTTGAGTTTCTTGTTAGTTGTGCACATTGAGACGTACACTCCACAGAGCAGCATGAAGATGGACAGGATCCTGTTGGGGGTCATCTTTCTCTCTGGTAGGTGAATTATTTGATTTTCATGATGTCTAACAGTGATTATTACTCTAGAATACAATAGAGAGAGGGCTTATAAAATCATGACACTTTTTAATGTTGGTTTTCATCCCATACATGCAGAGATTTCTCCAGATTCTCTGAATTTTAATCATGTTAAGGGTTCTAGATGGTTTTTGCAGTTGTGGGTTAATAAACATTCTTAAACTATTTGGTAATCACTTGTTACCAAGCAACCTGTTTACCTGTGGAGTACATAGACTTTCCCAGTCTTTTGTTGTTTCTTGTCCCGACTTTTTTAAAAATGTGTTGCTCGAATCAATTTCATAATATGCATATATTTACAAAAAAACAATGAAGTAAAACTATATTTGCACAGTTTTCAACCGAACATATGTGGGGGAAAAAAGCAAATGATTGCATTCTGTTTTATTTGAACCGCATGCCAACTTTTTAAGGTATTAGTGTTTTAATTATTTGAGCTTTAATTGTTAGAGCAACCTTTTAATTAAGGAAACTGATTTTCCCCTGACAGGGTGGATCTTCCTTTCCACGTGCCTTCCCCGTCAGTACCACTTTGTTAATGAGTTGAAGACTTGGAATGATGCTCGGACCTACTGCAGAGAGAGATACACAGACCTGGCCACCATCGAAAGCACTGAAGAAATGAACCAACTTAACAACAAAGTTTCATCTTCTGGTTACAGATCTGAGCTCTGGATCGGCCTCTACAGTGAAATCAAGTGGAGGTGGTCTGATGACTACAGAGGGAGCGGGGCTGACTACAGGAACTGGGAACGTGCTGAAAGTCAACCAGATTTTTCTTCAGCTGCTCAGTTTTGTGTGAACATTGGAGAAGGTGGAGGGTGGTGGGATGATGGTTGTGAAATTGAATACCCATTTATCTGTTACCAAGGTGAGGACATAGTGAGGCATATTTTGATCTTGAAATAGCATTAATTTAAATTTCAGGATGTGACAATACTTCCGTCTTTCCTCTTACTGCAGGAACACAGCTGAATCCTGAATTTGTTTTTGTGAATGAGAGAATGAGTTGGTCCAGCGCTCAGAGGTTCTGCAGGAAAAACTTCACAGACCTGGCCACTGTGAGGGACAACACCGAGAACCAGGAGATCCAGAGCTTGGTGCCGAGTGGGGACTGGGCATGGATTGGCCTATTTAGAGAGCCCCTTTATAATTGGTCTGATGGAAGCAACTACTCTTTCAGATTTTGGGGATCCTGGTTAAACCCACTTAGCTCGATGACAGTCGCATGTACTGTATCATTGCAGACACAAGGAAAATGGAAGTTGAGGTCCTGTGATGTGAGAGTACCGTTTGTCTGCTACGGCCTCCCTCAACCTGGTGAGAGCTCTACTGTCTCTCAGCACAAGAGAGAGAGTGCTGCGTTACACTTAGTTATGAGAAAAGTAAACCACAGCAAACTCATGTTCAATTTCTCTTCTCATTCTGTGTCAAAGCACCAGTAACGAGGCAGATGGTGAAGCTGAAGATAAAGCTGGGGGATCGCTCTGTGGACCCAAATGACCCTGCTGTGAAAGCAGGCATCCTGAAAAAGGCAAGTCTCTGAAATCCCCCAAAACACTTCAAAAACACTTTATATGACCGGTTTTCTGTTGATATTTTGTTGTTTGCAGCCATAACAAGAAAAATGTCACAATAATCAGCTGATTGTCATGAAGGTGTTTGTATGATTTCCTACGAAATATGACCTGACGAGAACTGGCTTCAACACATTGTTGACATGTGGCAACCTCTACGTCATAATTTATTTTAATTGTTTCATTTTATTTGGAAAAGGCAATATAACATAGTGTACACAAATAGAAATATCCAACCATTGTACAAGTGTCATGATGAAATTACCTGCTTCTGTACCAGGCTGTAAACATGTTTATGTTTGCTGTGAAGTTGGAAATTTTAACATGGAAGTCTATGAAGTTTGATGTATTATGCAGTTTTTGTCATTTCTGCATTTATCTTTTTTATTCAGCCCTGGAGGTTTTTGCCCAACTTGTCACATACAGACGCTTGGTCAGGAGCCTCTGCCGTCACTTTGTAACACACTCTGTGTTTGAAAATCATTTTGTGATGTGCAGGGTGGTTCAATCAACTTCAGCACCTGCTTAATTCACAGACAGAGCGTTATGGTTATGTTGAGTAAACAAATCTACTTAGTTAAGGTTTGGAAAAGATTGTGGTTTGGGTTTACAGCTCCAACCAAGCATCTGTATGTCTTGCTAGAATCAAAATCTTTTGTTGGGTTCTTTGTATGGGCTGTTGATACAATATAGAAATCATCCATGTCCTCTCTGGGTTTCCTAACATGTCTATTAAAATGGCTACTGTTTGTGTTTCCCAGCTCCAGGACAGAATGCAGAAGGTGGCAGGGAGTGGAGTCACCCTGAAGTGGAGAGAGCAGCCTGATGGGAAAGTCTTCCACAAGGAAGGAGAAAGTTCTCAGAAGAAACAAAGAAAAAAGACAGAGCTCTGAAATCATAATCTAACTTCAGCTTTGCTTTGGCTTATCAGAAACCAGTGGTGGGCAGTGCATTTCACACTTAGGCCTTCAGTGATGTCCAACTTAGTCAACAAATACCTTTCATTATGCCAGCATTTATAACACCAGGACTGGAGAGTAGTTAGAAACACACTTAAGCACTACTAGGCATTGCATCACCTCAGTTGTGTACAAAATGGGCTATTATCCAGCGCATCAGCAATTAAAACATATCTGGTATGCTACTGTCAAAACTTAAAAATAAAAGGGTCTTTAGAATTATCTTTCCAAAAAGTTGTATTAAATGAGTCCACAAAGAATATGCAAGCTTTAACAAGATTGTACAATACATTGCAAAATCGCAGTTTAATATCAGAAAGACACTAACAAGACGGCCATACTTTGGCGACAGCGACACAATAAACAAGTCTCTTTGTGAAAAAACTTTTTCATGTCAAAACGTGACGTATCACGACTTTCTGTGACCTGTTGCTTTGAGTACAACCACACAGCTGCGCCAATGCGCGAGATTATTTACATACCGTTAACAGTCCCGGGTGTGACTCTGTTGATCTTCATAGCACTGCCGTGGCTCAAACTAGTAAGTATCCATATCCAATCACAGGACGCGTAAATGTCACATTCAACGTGAGGCCAGCTAGAGGGCCTTTCTGACACAACTCGTGATCTGATTGGCTATCGCAACTATCCATCAACTGTATTTGCCCGTTCACTTACAGTGCACAGACGCCCGCATTGTTGATTCTGAAGGCCCGGGCATATTTTATATATATATATTTTATACAGCCTGGCAACATAAGATAGCTGAATTCTGATTGGATAAAAACTCTAACCTAAAAACAACAGCATTGCATTGCATTGGATAGCAATGGTTTTTGACACCAAATCATGCATTGCGTTTTTCTATATTGTTCCCCAAGGTCCTGCTGTCTACATTGTGGTGTTTTGGAGGGGCTTTGAACCTTTTCTACCCTAACACTAACCCAATTTAAATCGTAAAAATCTGTAACAAATCCATATAATGAATGGTATCAACCCAATTGCTGCAAACACTTAAAATATAAAATTGTTAAAAAGAATGGTCTTTATCATATAGTTGTTAGCCTTTTCACTCTCTATATTTAAAAACAAGTTAAATAGACTCTAATCAAAACATGTTTATTTATGAGTCGACAAACTTGACACACAGTGCTGAGCTGCATCTCAAATTAATCTTCATGTTCTAGCTTTCAGATGACATACACCACTTCTACTGTTGACCTGCTTTCTCCCCTTAAAGATCCTCTGACCCCCCAAAAAAGACAAAAGTGGGTCTCTGTTGGGTCTCTAAGAGTTAAGCTCTGCCCTGTGTGTCCCTGCCCTGTTAATATATTATACCCATTTTCCCCATTATCTCTAATCAAGGTGTGTTAAATGTGTGTGCCTGTGTGTTAGTTATATCCATGATTTTGTAATGTTGAATAAAAAGTTTGGAGCTCTCATTTCCTCTTCTTCTGTTTTTTAAATTATGCCCCCCCCCCCCCCCCCCCCCCCCATGGCCTGGCCCCTAATAGCACTCCACCTATTTCTCTGGCATAAGATAAAAACCTCCTATTGTGGTCTCTTATCGCCAAAATGTCTCTATAGCTAAAAATAGCCTGCTTGCTTATCACCTGTGCTTTTTTTCTGCACGTACAAAAGTCCAAAAGAAAGACGAGGTCATTTCTGAACTCATGACCATTCCTACTCTTTTTAAAATGAAGAAAACATTAAAATACGGTGGTTTAAGTCGATTTTTCCATCATAAAGAATATAATTGCCTTCTTGAGATATTATTTTATTTCCTACATGAATACATTTGGTTTAAATCAAACATCTCAGTACATGTACTTTGGGTAAATTGGGAGTTTTACGTCAAAAGGAGAAATTGAAGTAAAGAGAAGAGAGGGCAGACTGACAGAGGGGGGAAATCTCCATTCAGTGAGGCAACTATCTGCAGAGCCCACCCTTAATTACCCATATAAACACCCACACACAAATACGACTGCTGCTGAGCTGCCTTGTTAGCAAAGAGCATCTCCTTTCCGGAAAACACCTCAAATAGAGACTTGAGGAGGAGGTGACATAAGAGGATTACGTCAGAGTATTTCTGCATCTCTCTCACATACACACCAGTATGTATTCTCAGTGCTGGTTTTTGATTGGTCATCAGAAGGCGTACCAGCCAACTCCGGCAGGGTTGGGTGTTAATTCCTGTAGTGACTCATCAATAATTGCTGTATCTTGCAAGTCATCTGTATAAAACAAGACCATGATTAATGAGCATCATTACTGTACGGGTGTGTGATATAAAGTCATGTCTTTAAGAAACGACTCGGCTCTTTGACTTTGACTCCACCGGACGCTGTCACATCTAATTTCATGACTGAGTGAGTCATCGATGTAACTGTCGTCTTTGTGGATGCTTTCATGGGATCTTCCTCCGCCTTAACCTGAACACCTTACTGTAGAGTTTTGACCACATTTAATAAGTCAAATGAATTTTACTTTGGAAAGCCGCTCTCAGAGAACTTCTCTCTAGTCGTTGCACATATCAGGTTCATGGGGATAACATAAACACATATTTTCAAAGGAGTTAGTCGCAAAATCACTATCACCACCATGGCAGATGCAGTTTCTGGCTGCATGCCAATGTATCAAGAACACACGTTATGTGCTGTATGTATCAGTCGTTCATCTGTTGATTAGTGAAATCACTTTGTTGCTGTTTGGTAGATGATGTTAAACTTTTACTCACCATGTATTTGTCACTTAATTTTCCTGCATGAGACTGTTTATATCACTTTCTAACAAGACACTCTTTATAAAGGGTTTATTAAACTGTAAAGGGAGACTTTGGTATTTTTCAACCTGGATGATATTTTGAGATATAATGACAAGTTTCTGATGACAGCCGTGGCGGGCATAATGTAATGAGGTTCCTGTCCATCCGTTAGTCCCATTCTTGTGAACCCCAACGTCCACTTGGACTCAAAGCGGAATAAAGGTGTGACTTTTGGTCTGATACTGAATTGGTGACACTAATCTAGGGTGTCCACCTAAAAACTGTGATTATTGCATTGATCTTCTGAGCTGCTTTTTACGCATCCATATTTTAAATGTGTAGCTTTTTTGAAGCGACATCTATATTTAAAGTATTGTCTACTGTCATGTCTGCTACATACACACTCACCAGCCCCTTTCTTAGCTAGCAAGGTGTACCTAATAAAGTGGCATCCGGTGTGGTCCTCTTCCGGTGTAGCCCATCTGCTTCAAGGTTGGATGTGTTGTGCGTTCAGAGATGCTCTTCTACAGAGCTTGGTTATAACGAATGGTTATTTGAGTTACTGGTGAACCAGTCTGGTCATTGTCCTCTGACCTCTGTCATCAGGGCTCACTGGATATTTTCTCTTTTTTCGGACTGTTCTCTGTAAACCCTAGAGATGGTTGTTAGATCAGCAGTTTGTGAAATACTCAGACCAACAACCATGCCATGTTCAAAGTCTCTTATATCATCTTTCTTCCTCGTTCTGATGCTTGCTTTGAACTTCAGCCGCTCATCTTCACCATGTCTAAATGTCTAAATTAGGTGCAGCCATTGGCAGGTTTATCTAATTAGGTGGCCGGTGAGTGTATAAATCTGGAAAATCATGGATGTAAATAACAACTTCACTGGTTTGCTGACGTATACAACCGTGTATATGTAGTTTACCTTTCGCTTCTCATTGTCATCCTTTGATCAAAACCTTTGATTTCTCTTTAGGGTTCTTTCCATAATATTGACAGTCACTTACAATAACAACCCAAGCCTGTCATAATGAAAGAAAAAAGACAAGACAATTTATATTAGAAAAAAAAGAAGAAGAAAGGATGATTTAAAGTACAACAAATCAATACTTTTGCTGTCTGTGAGACTGAGGATGATTGCAGATAAATCAGAGCCTCCTGGAGTCAATCAGCAGTGTGTTGAAATGTAACAAGGTGTGTTTAACGCAGCAGGAGGCAGATTCGCTGTTCACACCGTGCTCATAATTATCTGACTGATTTACGGACTGACAGACAGCCTGCGAGGAGCAGAGATTTTCTGTATCAGTGACCTTGAACAACACCCGCCCAATTAGACCACATCAGACTTCTGTCGTCCGAGTCCAAACAGTGCAGGTCATCCCAAAATTAAATCTTTATTTTAGATCTCACCACATGCCCCAACACTTTTCCCCTCACTGTTTCTTTATTTGCTGTTAACCAGCTTTGCAGATTCCCCCTTGGCACAATTTATGCGCTCAAGCAGCTGTTGATTTCCTCCTGTCACAATGAATCCCTTCACTTGATCTGTCAGATATATACTTTTTTCTATACACCCCTCTTTAAAAGCTCCTGGTTTACTTGACACAATCTGCATCACTACCACATAGAGCGGCGGCGGGGGGTGGGGGGGTGGGGGGGCAACTGTTTCAAACCTGTGTGGGTGGAGGAGATGATTAATGCTAAAATCCTGTCAATTCCTACCATTAAATCATAATGCTAAGCCCCTGAAAGGCAGCCTGGTACACTGAAGACACAAGATGTTTCCAGCGTGGGCTGCAGAGGTCCGTTTTAAACTGTCTCTCATGTTACAGAACATTTCAAGCGTGTTAAAGGGATGATGAAGCAGCTTTGATCTTCCCTCACTGGGATTAATATTTCAACTTTTATGAGGTGAAAGAAAAGAATATTAAAGAGCAGAATTTCAAAGAGGAGAACTAATAATGACATTGCTCTGAATAATAAACTATTCATGAGGAAAAGTACCTTACTCCGCCCTTTCCTTTTGAACCCTCAGGACGAAGGCGCAGCTCTGAGTTCACTGGATCGGTAAATAACATACACTTGGACAAGTTCACTCTGTCAGCCCAGAATCCTTCAGAGGCGCTCTTGTGCGTCACTGTGAGGTAATTAAGGGTTGTGGGTTCGGGACCTTTCTGCTCTTGTCTGCCTACACGACGTACATTTGTCCCTAAATAATGCACGCTGTTCTCTGGTCTGTAATTGCAGTGTAGGGAAACAGTCCAGTGACAGTTTTTGCAGCAATGATAAGAATTCCCCTCATCTCTGCTGCTTCTCTGCACGTGTGTGTGTGTGTGTGTGTGTGTGTGTGTGTGTGTGTGTCTCACAAATGCAAAGACACGTGCAGTATTATTTTGCACAAAAACACAGACACACCAGGAGGATATCACACACAGTTGCATTGTACAGTTTGTGTTTATCTTAAATAAATTATATGATATTAATATTTCTATATGATTTGTGTTGTTGCATTTATCTTTAAGCTACAACAAAGTAAAATAGGTTTTATATAATTGCTTTTTGTACATTTTTTAGCTGTCCCAATTATATTCTCTGTTTTGTAAAGGGTCATTGAGAACCTCTGGTTTAGTTGATTAAAAAACAGAAGATTAATCAACAACGTCTGATTACAAGCTCTGCTCTGTAGCTGTTCTGGAGGTTTCAATCATTCTGTTCACTGCTGTTGTCAGAGTCAAGGTCAAACTTTTAATTTCTTAATTTTAGCAACCTAGCATGCTAACATCAATGTGTTTGAAATGTCGTCTCACATGATGTGTGGCAGGTATAATGTGTTTAATTACCATATTTACAATATATATTTAAGGACATATGGATATTAGTCTGAAATTTCATGTCGATTCATCCAAAAGATGTTGAGATATTCAACCTTAGGGGGTAAAAAAGAGAAGTGACAGCCCCCAGAGTCCATAGGATTGATCCACAGTGGAATGTAGTGATAACATTTAATGCCAATTAATATTGAAGTTGTTGAGATATTTCAGTCTGGACCAAAGAGGTGACCAACAACTAACTGATAATGATTATAATCACTAGTTGTATGTATTTGTTGATTTTTACAGTTTACACTTTAAATATCCACCATGTCTCCTCAAAGTTTTTGCAGAAGTCAGCACCTGAAGTTGATTCAGGATCAGTTTCTACCTGCTCAAGTGACTGTTAGTGAGCAGGTACAATTAGTTTCATGTCCCATAACAAACAGATAAACCATTAAATCTCTGTAGAATCTTGGTCTCTCCAGAGACTTAAATCAATTGCAATCTGAAGTTTTATCATTGTCGAGGTAGATACAAAATCATCCCTTGCAACTCAAGATGGGGCAAAAGAATCAATAATGTCTGAACTATTCCAGGCTTTTCACAGCCACAGCGTGGCAACTCGAAGTGACAAGGGAGGTCACATGGAAGAGAAGACCCAAACAGGCTGAATCTGAATCTTCACCAGGCTTCATTTTTATGAGGAGACTGTTGTTTTCAATCAGTTCTCACAGAATACTACATTAATTTCTGAACATGTAATTTTAATCACAAAGATCATACACATAATTGAAAAAAAAGTCTTATATTTGACTGGAGAACCTCCAAGACAGAGTAAGTTGAGTGGTAGATCCATCCATCCATCCATCCATCCATGTTTATTTTTTATTTATTTTAAGGTTTATTTTCAGTTGCACAGTTGGAATTACATAAAATGAGAAGGATAACAAATAGTGTAAAGTGCAGGGAGAGGCAGAAACCTGTCTGAAGTATTCACAAATATCTTCAATCTCTCTCTATCACAGTGCACTGTCCCCACCTGCTTGAAGACATCCACCATAGTTCCAGTTCCAAAACAGACTTCAATAACATCTTTCAATGACTACAGGCCTGTAGCATTGACACCCGTAATCATGAAGTGTTTTGAAAGGCTGGTTCAACAACACATCAAAGCTGCCCTGCCACCCACTCTGGATCCCCATCAATATGCATATCGAGCCAACAGGTCAACAGACGACGCCGTCTCCACAACCCTCCACTCCGTTCTGCGCCACCTGGAGCTGCAGGGGACATATGCATGGCTACTGTTTGTGGACTACAGCTCTGCCTTTAATACCATCCTCACCAGCAGACTGTTCTCCAAGATGTCCTGCCTGGGTATACCACTCAACCTCTGCCTTTGGATTAAGGACTTTTTAACAAACAGACCACAGGCGGTCAGAATGGGCCCGCATCTTTCCCCACAGGGTTGCGTGCTGAGCCCTTTGCTCTACTCTCTGTACACACATGACTGCACTCCATCTCACACTACCAACAACATAGTGAAATTCACAGATGACACAACTGTGGTGGGACTGATCACCAAAGGTGAAGAGTCTGCATACAGAGAGGAGGTTCAGATGCTGACAGAAAGGTGCTCAGAAAACAACTTGAGCCTCAACATAAAAAAAACAAAAGAACTGATCATAGACTACAGGAAGAAACAGGACACACACACACCACTACATATCAACGGAGAGAGGGTGGAGAGAGTGTCCAGCTTCAAATTCTTGGGCATACACATCTCAGAAAACCTATCATGGACAACAAACACCACAGCAATAGTAAAGAAAGCACAGCAGCGGTTATACTTTCTCCGCGCACTCAGGAAAGCCAATCTCTCACAACAACACCTGAGGTCCTTCTATCACTGCTCCATAGAAAGTGTGCTCACATACGGCATCCTGTCGTGGTATGGTAGCAGTTCTGCTGCAGACAGGAAGTCACTGCAGAGGACCATAAAAACTGCCCAAAACATAATCAAACAACAGCTACCTACCATGGACACCATCTTCAACTGCCGATGCTTGCAGAAGACACACAACATTCTGAAGGACTCATTCCACCCTGCTAATCATCTGTTTGAACTGCTGCCCTCAGGGAAACGTTACAGGTCCATCAGAACACGCACCACAAGATTTATGAACAGTTTCTATCCCGCAGCTATCACCATACTCAATTCAGACCTGAAAACAAACTCACTGGTCCGACAGCACTAATCAAGACATCCACACCTAACACAATGCTCTGCACTTTACATATTTATAAAATTACAGTATTGTTTTAATGCATACAATGGCACTAAGTTGATGGTACAGTGAATGAATGACATGAATATACTAAGTGCTGAGAGAATGAGAATGTATCTTTTCTATTTACTATTTATTGAGATAAGATGTATCTTGTTATTTACTATTTATTATGCTTTTTTTTATGAGTCCAGTACCTGAGTCCATTGAATTTCGTTGTATTTCTGTGCAATGACAAATAAAATCTAATCTAATCTAATGTACTGTGGATATGTCATTTTAAAATATCAGAGTAGGCTACTGTATAAATGAGACATGATGGGCACCACTATGTGTTTACCCTTCTTTGTTGTGGAGGGTTTTGAGTAGGTGGATGGACAATAAGTTTATCGTATCTCAAATATGCAATGTCACCTCTTTCTCGAGCTGCCTTCATTGCAGGGAGTAGATCTTTCCTTCTCTGTTGGACGGTTTCAGTTCTCATTGATGAGGATGCCTGAGCCCTTCAGGTTTTTAGCTTTATCCAGAACAGCAAGTTTGTCCTTCAGCCACAGGTATGTGACCACAATGGGGGTCTGAGCTTTTCTGATGGTGTTCCCGGCTTCCCAGATCTATAAGGCCATTCCAGCTCTATTTTCAAGTGATCTAGTTTTAATTTTTCACCAAATAGTTTTATCACTTTTTCTTCAGATTCAGACACATTTTCTTTCACAGACTCTTTGATGCCATCCACAACAATATTATGCCATCTTGTCTGTCCCTCAAGATATTCAGTCTTGTCTGGTTCCATTACAGTTCTTGGACAAAGTGCCACAAGAATCATCAAATTCATTTTGGGTCATTTCCAGTCTCACATTGAAATCAAAAACTTGCTTTGACAGATCATCTATCCTCTTATTAGAAGACTCTGATCCGTACACAAGATTTTAAGCTTTTTTCTTGTTGTTCAAGCAAAGTTCTGTAGAAGTCCTTTTGCTGATCCAGTAATTCATGCATTTGAGCCATGGTAGCATTCCTTGGTGTTGTGGTTGGAAGCTTTAGGTGGCATTGTTTGATGATCAAGGCCTACTAGGCCTGGAGATTGTGCACATCCATCCATCCATCCATCCATCCATGTGAAGTGAGCTAACTCCAAAGACCTTGGGCGGTCTATGGCTGCTACTTATGCGTTCTTTAGTGGCTAACCAAGACAATACGAGCCATGCAAAACTGCTGCTTTGTACCTGTTGTGGAAGTCAGAGATGCATCAGAAATATAAATGCTGTCATGTCTGAACCAAGCTACTGTAGCAAGCTGGCTCTAGTGTTAATTGGTTAATAGCTTTTGGCTTAGCAATCCTTCCCAGCTCCACCTTCTCGTCCAAACATGGTCATTTTCGGCTCTGAGAAATCCAAGATGGGGATGGCTAAAATGCCAACACAAGACTTCAAATGATAATCCAGAAACCAGTGGATGATATCACAGTGGCTAATTCTGCTTCTGGAAAAATGTTCAATCCAGAAAGGACACACATCTTAAATACTTTTTTTCAACTCTTTCTGCCAAATTTGTATCACCTGAGGTGTTTGTTTCCTCTCGTGGTGTGTGTTGATGTTTGGATGTTTAAAGGGAAGTTGTTGTTGAACAAACCCACTTGATAAATGACACAAAGACTAATATGCAACCTAACAACATCACTCCTGAATCAATGGAGGCAATCATAATAAGGGATTTTGATGGTGTACGTTCAAAAGAACCTTTGTTATACAGCTGGAGAAAGACAGAAAAATACAGACAATTTAATCAGTTATTTTGTTTGTGGTAGGAAGTTTGCCGGAGGAAACACATTTATCAAATGTCAGCACAAAAGTTCTATACATAAATTATTCCTTGCCTTCACCAAATTCTCTTAGCTGCTTACACTTATTGTAACCCCCCCCCCCCCCCTTTGCAAAGCTGACTGTAAATCTTTACATTTACAAATGAAAAATATGAAAATGAGGCACCAGTTTGTGCCGTATAATCTTTCATGGCAGTGGCATCATACAGCATCAAAACAGGTCATTTGAATTTCAGATTCTGTGTTCATTTCACAGATTTTAAAGACTCCCAGGTCAACATTAGAGCTCCTGATGTGTGTGGTCAGACAGGTTGGGGAGAAAGATATAGAAGGCTTATATCATAGTATAAATACTAGAAAATTTCCTCTGGGGAAATTCTGAAAGGGCCACGGGGGCTACTGCCGGTGGGTGTACACTATGATGAGATTCTTCAGAGGCTTCAAACTATGCCCTTTAACCTCAAAATATGTGTGTTTGTGTGTGTGTGTGTGTGTGCGTGTGTGTGTGTGTGTGTGTGTGTGTGTATCTGTAACTGTAATCACATCAAAGATCAAAGGCAATCAGATCAAAGCAATCAACAGAATTAACTGGCACCACCTGTTAATGAAAGAGTGACAGCAGCCAGAGGTGGACAGACTGGAATTTCTGGCCTCGAACAGAAAGCATTTTTGGCAAAACCATAATACCTATCATTGATCCGACTTCACTTTGAGCGTCCCGAGTTCTTCCTGAACGTCTACATATGTTTTTTGTAAGAAAAATGAAAAAATAGCTTTGTTAGAGCGATCTAAAAAAAATGTTCCATCTTCGTTTTTTTAGAAATCTCCCTGCGTTTTTAATATGGGAGCCAATGAGGCTGTTGGTGGGTGATGGTGGAGCATCTGTGCGTCCTACGCCCAAACTATAACTCTGACAGCTTTACCAGAGGATTGTGAGTGAGAAGACACATTTTCCTACGTTTCTATGTATAAATTATTTCTGTAGAGTGGAATTTGCGGCCTGGAGCGCAGTTTTCAAATTTATTTTTTGACAATTTATTCTCTCCCTCTACACTCTGGCGATGATGTCACACACTGTGACACGAACATTCCGTGCAATACACACCCATTATAATCTCAGAATTTCTCCAAAAATTATCATGGTCATTGAACAGGGATTGATAAAAAACTATATGACCTATCGAAACGTGGATTAATACACCGATACACAAGACTTGTGTCTACTGTTTAAAGTTTAAATGGAGTCTCTAGGTGAAATTATGCCGGAGAAGTAGACGTTTAAAAATCTCCAATTATTGTTCTTTTTTGCTCATTTTTTGTCGGCCAAAATTTTGGGCAGTTTTTCGCGACTTACGTCGTGAAAAATTCGGATTCTGTAGAGAAAAGTAATAGCACACCGATCCCGATCAAACCGCACGTTTTGATATATAATTTGTCCTGCAACTCTTCAAGATGTAGGACTAGTAGCGGGACGAAATTGCGTCCGGAAGAGGAAGAAGAAAAAATCCACAGTATAACAGTAGTGCTCGGGGCAAAGCACCGGTGCTCGGTGCGATTGCCCCGAGGCCCTAATTATAAAGAGTCCAGAATGAAGAGATCTATTAAATAACTTGGACAGCATAGATTTAATCCAAGGCCTATCAAAACAAAGCAAGAGAAGATTTTTCTTCTACTTTTTGGCATAATATCTGTTGCTGATACTGGTGATAGGAACAGCAGAGACAAAAAGAAGTGACAGAAAAACAAAAAATAAAAATGGACAGTAATTGTGCACAGGGAAAATACACTCTGTCTCAACTTGTGATGTCTTTTGAAGGTTGAAGACAAATGATGCCAACCTGGCTGTGTCCTTCATAAAATTACATATTTTGTGGTTAAAAAAGGATTTAGTGACATCTTTAGTGACCAGCTCCTTTCTAAGCATGGCGACTCTTAGTTTCAGGTGATTATACACCAGTGAAAACATTATTTGGAATATTATAATCTATTTCTTCCAGGCTCCCTGAAAAAAACTTTATGCTGCTCCTTTTTTGAGGTTACAGGTAATAAAAATGCTGAATGTTACTTTCAGGTTTCATGTGAGTTTCTAGCATCCACAGCATGCTTTACATGTGTGATACATACTACATTTAATACTGCTGGTGCTGGTGGTTGGATAAAAGGATTTGATCAGATTTATCGGAGCTCTGACATTTACACAAACTGTGATTTTATAATTATCATGCCAATAATTAGTGAGGAGAACTACAGGCTAGCCTACCTAATCCTCCATGCCAATAATGATGAGCAGCAGATGTTTCCATGTAGAGACTAATTACTGAAAGGCCAAATGTGTCCTTTTCCCATCAGTTGTTAAGCGATAAGAAAAAAGGTGTAGACTCTCCTGAGCATAAGCCTAAGTTAGACTTTTTTTAAATGACTAAAGGACCCCTCTTCAAACTGTAGTGTCAGCTCAGGAAACATATTAAAATGCTGACACTCACTTCTGAGTTGTGATAATGGAAACACTTACACAAACTTTGCAAGAAGAACTTTGCAAGAAGTTATATACATTAAGCTTGTTCCTCTTTATCAGCGGCTCTACTGCTCGAAGCTCAGATCATCCACCGTCTGCAGCCTGAATCATATTCAAAGTGCCATAAAGAGTCTAGTGATGTAAAAATGTGTTTTTCATTATTCTGCAGTACCTGTTCTGAGCACCCTGTTCCAGAGAAACTGCTCCTATCTGATCATCTTCACACTGTACGCTGCACTCCGATGGGTCCTCAGCAATACACTGGCCAGGTGAAGAGTCAATTGGATGAACGACTGTTGAGGTAAGTAAGAAACAGACAGAGGTACCTTCTTTTATAGTTAGATTATAGTAAGCTGCTACAACGCCACCTTTTGGCCAGATTTGTTATGGTCACTCAGACATCTTACGTGGTTTGTGGTTGCGATAACACAAAGAGTTCATGAAATATGAGATTTTTTCAGCCCTGTACAAAGCATTTAAGCAAATTCCAGAGGGTGGTGTGTGTCAGACTAAAAAAACTTTTATGAAAAAATTTTTATGATTTAGGGATAAATTATGAGAACTTGTGTTTGTTGAGAGGCGAGTCCCCACAATGTGAGTAATACATGGACACACACACACAGACACACACACACACACACAGACACACACACACACACACACATACACACACACACACACACACACACACACACACACACACACACCTCCTTGTACTTCTATCTTTGTGAGGACCCTTAATGTATTCCCTAGGCCCCACCCTAACTTTAACCATCACAACTCAATGTCTGCCCCCAGCCCTTACCCTAACTCTAACCTAAACCTAATTGTAATCTGAACCTTAAATTTGAGTTTTAAACCTCAAACAGGCCTTTGAAAAAATGACGACCACCCTAAATGTCCTCAATTTCCAAAAATGTCCTCACTCTATTGGTTAAAAATTTGTTCCGGCCCTAACTTTGTACAAGAACACATACACGTTGTGTTTCCGTCACTTCAGAGGACATAGCATTGTCATTTCCTGGAGAATTTCCCTAACCCTATCCCTAACCATTTATTGCATAACCCCAACCCTAACATGAACCCAACAGTAAACCCAGTCTTTACCCTAAAATGTTTTGATTTATGTTATGGGGACCTGTATTTTGTCCAGGGGCCTGTTGCACAAAACTAGGATAAGGGATTAAGCCGGGATATGTTGGTTATCCTGGCTCAACTTATCCGTGATCCGGTTGCACAAAAGCAGGATAGGGGGCAGTGGGATATGTTATGGTATAAGTTACCATGGAGATTTAGTCTGTGGAGCAAACCTGCTCCAGACCAGGTTATGTTCCAGGATCTATTTAATCTCATCCCTTATCTCAGTCAGCAGTCACCACAAACGGACACCAATAGTTATTCCACTGCCCTTTACACATTGTTATCACATAGAACTAGACCCTATGTCATTATTTAAACGTTTGTGATCATTCATTTCAATCATTTTGGATAATTAATTATTTTAGATGATGTTGCAATCATTAGATAATTTACAGTTTCCCATAGACTATAAGGCTTGAGAGTTGTTAAAATGAGGGCCGTGAAGCTTTTTGTGGAATTGTACTTCAGTATAGGTTTCACCAACAAGGAGATACATAATCTTTTGGCACATCAGCCAGCATCACATTGTCAGAAGTATCAGGGCTTCAGTGTGTCCCGGTGGCTCACACTGGTAGAACGTTACCATTAAGGCTGAGCCCTTGCTGTGGCGGAGCCGGGTTCAAATCCAGCCTGTGCTCCCTTTGCCGCATGTCACCCCCTTTTTATCTGTCACTTTCAATAAAGCATGAAAAATACCAAAAAAATTATCTTAAAAAATGAAGTATCAGGACTTTAAAAAGATGCAAGACAATACATCTGTTCCGCAGAAAGAATCAGTCTCATAAATTTATGACTTTTGTTGTCTTCCTCAATGTGGCCCTAAAACTCGGTCGTATAAAATACACATCCCATATAAATAAATATGTACACAAAGTGTAACATTATGTTCCTTTATTGAATAAGGATAAATCAAAACAGGTAAACCATCGGCTCCTTTCAAAACTGAAGTCACAGTGACTCTTCAAGATAGAAAGCACAGAGTCAAAGTATATTATACAACACAAGGATAAATACACATTCAAAGGTCTGAATATAATACACCCTGCATGTCTGCACACTGAAATAAATGCAGGACAAATCCATACACATGGAATGAACAGACAAATGATGCAGTAGCCTCCCTGCAAGCTTTTATACACACAGTATACAGCACAATCATCATAAGAGGCCAAATCAAATTAAAAAATAAATAAATAAAAACAAATTCCTCTGCCACTGCAGGACATATTTAACTTAAATTGAAAGTATGCATATCAACTAAAATAATTCAACACATATTGCTCCCTCATGAGAGGACCACTGTCGTCATCTGGGAATATTGCTGGATTGTCCCAGTCCATGGCTGGGGGCACTCTGGGGGCCCTCTCCTTCCTCAGGCAGGCCACATTGTGGAGGACAGTGAAGACACTGAAAGCGTGCCTTCAGGAGGCCAAAGGTCATCTCAACTCTGGGCCTGGTCCTGGTCCTGGTCCTGGTCCTGGCATGGGCATGGTTGTAGGCCTGCTGTGCGTCCTGGGGGTCTGTGGATGGTGTCAGGAGAAAAGGCTGGCAGACAGACCCCCTGTCTCCCAGCAACACACCAGAGAATTCACCTGTTAACACAAAATCTCATCATTACAACCTCAAACAGAGTGACATTCTTGACACAGCCATGATGTAAAAAGTGGTTATTAATGGTTGTGTGGCTCACCTTGTGATAGGCGCTGACAGGTTTCAGAGGTCCCAAAGACTCTGGAGTCATGGACTGAGGCCATTCTGCCTGGCTCAGTCCATGTCTGTTGATCAGACAGTCAGCATTGCAGACCATCTGAAATCATAAGATGAGGACGATTAAACCAATCAATGCACATCACAAGCAATGTACAGTGTTCATCAATTGACAATATCAAAAAGTTATGTTCACCTGAACATTAATGCTGTGAAATGATTTCCCATTCACAAAATCCACCTCATGGGCCCCTGAGGGGGGATCTTATGCTGAGGTGTGTGCAATCCAGTGCACCAGTGACATTGGGGAAACCTGTAACACAAAGTAATGAGTATCCTATTATGACTGGTAACAGTTGTCCTGTAATTTCTAGATTTTCTCACCTGCAATCCTATAGAACTCCTCTTTGATGTCAGAGTCTTCTGTGGCCAGGGAAGGACACTGTAATAAACTATTCTGTAGTCATTTCATTTTACTTAATATATTTGATCAAGTGCAATAAATATAAATGTGTCCTTGATTTTGAGGCAGTTGTTTAAGTAACTTTAATATAAAAATGTTTGAGATATAATCTACTTATTTTGATCACATTAAATATAATCTTTATGTGGATGTAATTCTAAATCAAGAGAATTTTGAATGAATTCAACACAATAGAATTAGTCAGTTTTTAATTGACAGGCACTTCCTGTTAAGTCATTAACTCAACTTGTAATGTAGTTAGATTTAATTAATAATATTGCGTGCAATTTGTTGCCTCGATTTTATTGAGTAGCTATTGTTTATCTTTTTTTTTTTTTTTTTACAGATGAAGACACATACACCCTAAATATAAGAAAAGAGAAAATGTATCTATTCCAAAAGGAAATCCAATGAAGTCAGTAAGTGACCGTGGGTCCTTTGAAAGGCGCTATATAAATTAAAGTTGTTATTATTAGCTCATCTATTTATCAAAGAATAATACAGTCTGGTGGAGTTATATTTACACAACTTCAGTCATATCTACAGTCCATTTCAATTAAAAATTCAACTCATTCATAATCAGAGTACAACTGCGTTTTTGGAAATGTGAATTAACTATTTGGATTGTAATTGTGAGGTTTCAGCGGAGCGGTGAGTGTGTAGTTGTGTTTACTTACGCATTCAGACGGTCAGTAATACTTTGCCACGTGTTTCCTCTTTGCTTTATCACTGTGGCGGTGTTGCATTTCTTTTTAATAATGTCTTTCACCTCCTCGTATGCCTCCATCCGGATTTCTCCCTCCGACGGGGTAAAGTAAGCCGCTCTACTCGCCATGGTGAATCAGTGAATCTGTGATCGGTGGCGGGGTCTATCTGAGGGAGCCGCGAGCGCGCACTTATCCAGGATAGGTTTCACCTGGCTTGATGAATCCGTGTCTGCTCATCCTGGATTGGGCTTTGTGCAACCAACTGAGCCTGGACGCTGTTGTTTTGGATTCTTTGAGCCCGGCTCAGTCACTTATCCTGGATGTCTTAATCCTACTTTTGTGCAACAGGCCCCAGATAAGGAAACGAGTCAGCAGATTTATGTCCCCACAACACGAGTTATACACATCCACACACGCATACACACATCTTTGTACTTCCATCTTTGTGAGGACCTCATTGATATAATGCAACCCCACCCCCACCCCTCCTAACCTTAACCATCACAACTAAATGCCTAACCCCAGCCCTTACCCTAACTCTAACCTAAACCAACCTGTAAGGGTCCTCACACCTGCCACTCATTGAGTATGGATCAGTGATCAGCTCAGTGATGTGCACCCCCTTCTCCCTTCCAATCACTTGCGATTTTTGTGGTTATCCATCTGGGAAAACTATAAGATTCCCCGGAGTCCGCCACCGTGTCCTCCTGACAAAAACTAACTGTAACCTGAACCTTAGATCCAAGTCTTAACCCTCAAATGAGTCATTGAAGAAATGTCTTTACTTTCCAAAAATGTCCTCAATTGTTGGTTAAAAACTTGATCATCACTATGTCGTAAGTACAAGAACACACATGTTGTGTTTCCACCATTTTAGAGGACTTTGCAGTCACTTATGTTAATTTTCTCAAGACTCTCCCTAGCCCTATCCTTATCTGTTAATCCGTTAACCTTTCCCTCACCCTAACATAAAACCCACTCTTTACCTTTTTCTCCCCATAAGGAAGGCAGGTCCGCAAAATATAACTGTGTAAACAGATATATGTCCCCACAATGTGCATAACACAGGGACCACACATTCTCTCTCTCTCTCTCTCTCTCTCTCTCTCTCTCTCACACACACACACACACACACACACACACAAATATTCCTTACTTTAAATATACCATACAACACTAAACATTTGACATAAGTCATCTAACATGTGTGACATTCTTTGTTTTCTTACCTTTTATTTTAAGTTGACACATAAAAACAGAAGAGGCTGCTGTCCAACAAGCATCCAAAACTAATTAGAGTTCCTAAATAATTAATTGTGCAGAGCAGCTGTTATTAGAGTAGTTGTAATGACTCACATTAGTCACTGAGATTTTCTCTCTTTGCTGGTGGACCAGCGTAATGTCTTTCTGTTTGACAATCAAACCAGAGTAATGTCTCAGTTAGGGAAATTACTCCAGGCCCAAAGGTCAATAGTGACCAGCTTTAATCTGCTCTTCACTGATAAGACATCATTCATGTCACACGGTTTCTGCTGCAACAACGTGAGATTAAAGACTTTCTGCAACTCTTATAAAATATATTCACATGTTAACATTTAAAATAAGACGTTAATAGTAGCACATTTTATTATTCAGACTGCAGGAAGTGATGCTTTTATAAAATGTCATGGCGGAAAATGCAATTTCAGGGGAAACAGATTTGTCACAATTATTTTTATAAAACAGCATAATCACAAACACATCATATGACATTAAAGAGAAGCTTGAGTTTAACATTTATCACAATTGTATTTTTTAAAAACGTCTGAGTCATCTCCATGCACAACTTACACCACAAAGTATTTTTTAATGTCTTTCAAACTGTTCATTCATTACCTTGGAACCATTCATTTAGAAAACACTACAATGTGAATTTTAGTAGCAGAACTGGAGCACATGGCCTTTATTTGGAGATAGAGTTACATTTTTTATATTTGTTCAATATTTTCTGAACATGGACAGTAAGTCTTTAAAGTAATAATTATGAGGGTTTGGGGGAAGAATCACAAGCAGCATTCAGTTATCCGTTATCTATTACCCACTATCCTTTAAATTCTCTAGTATTGGCACAAGAGGGATCATCCCTTTGTTCCCAGGGTCCTGTGTCTCTTGATATAAACTAAAAGTGTAAGAGATTGGTAAAGAAAATTAAGGGATACAGATGTTTCAAATGCAGGTTGAATGGTCAAAATCTGTTTAGCCACTTTGGGAATATCAATGTCCAAAGACCAGAAACCTTTGCTGAGAACATAAAAGATCTCCGTAATGACTCATATTAAGTACCATATTGAGCTTAAGAACATAGGACCCGAGAACTTAAATGTGCTCCCCACAAGAGAGCCTTAAATCACAGATTTATTCACAGAAGCTGCAGGTTTTATTTGTAACACTACATCATATGATTTCAGTCAAATCACTCGCTGATGTGTTTAAGTGAAATGAAAAGCCTCCTGGTGCTCCGCAGAATCCTGCTGTTCTACTCAGTCCTGCTACTCAGACCTTCACCTGACACACCAGGTGACAGTAAACCTCTGATTAGATGATTAGAGAGAAAACCAGCAGGTGCTCAAAGAGGTTACAGTGGGTATTTGTGAAGAAACAGCACCATCTTCTGGTAGCAAACATAAAGAGAGAGGGAGTACTGTCCTCCGTCACACTTAGTTAAAATGTTGTATTTATATACATGGTTGTCAAGAAAGCTAGTGAAAGAGGTTATTTTATGAAATGTTTGCGGATATGTCAGGAGAGACAGTCATCTAATCGTTTTCATCAATATCTGGTACTTTATTTCTAAAGACACAATGTGATTATTCAAGTAATGTACCTACATCAAATGTTTTTTCAGAGTCAAATCTAACTAAGAGTGGAGTAAAGCATTAAGATGACTGACAACTAGAGAAAACTGGTTAGGTCATTTTAGAGGAATAATTCAGAAAGGACAGAAAAAAGCAAAAGTAGGATTGACAGAAGAAAAGAAAGATGTGTGGAGAAGAAACCAGGCAGTTTACAATGTGCATAACATCAGTCTAATACATTGAGAGCTCAGGAAGTCAGAACAGTGAAATCATCGGGAGCAATTTGGGGTTCAGTATCTTGCTCGAGGATACTTCGACATGTAGGCTGCGACGGTCAGGGGGCCAACCAACTCTACCAACTGAGCCACAGCTGCCCTCATACAGACATATAAAAAAGTTCAAAACAAGGATGACAATACAAGAAATATATAAAACAAAAACATGCTTCAGGAGATTTAAATAAATTATGGGGTATGCTCACCTACTTGATTATATTTTAATCATGATTTAAAATTCATTTTTAAATAAACAATATGTGTCACAGTCTCTGATAAGTGTTGGCAGACTATGTATATGTCTGGTGGCAAGAACAAGAACAAATTTAGTTCTGGCCAGGACATTTCACACTTCAATGGACAAGTTCTCACAGGGTCCTCCCACTGCAGCACGTCAAATTCAAATTTCTGACCAATCACACAATAGCTGTCGGACACCACACAAGAAAGAAGTTCTGTCTAGGTGATGTGTCAAGAACAGAGGAATCATTCTGTTCTTGCAGAGTATGTATCAGCCTTTAGAGTTTAAAGTTTTAATTTGCAACACAAATGAGGGGGAATTTGAATTTGTTTACTGGCACTGAGAGAAAATTACATTTTAAAACAGCAGTATGTCCTTCCAGGAACAACGTCCTCATTATTCCACAGAGCTCTCTCTAAACAGTTTCCATAGGAAGTACATGTTTCATTGGTAGCTCTGTTCAGTAATCTAGTGTGGATGAATCTCATTAACACCAGGCTGTACAGTGCTGCTGCTGCTGCTGCTGCTGTCGGCTGACACAGATTGTGTTTCCTCCCCTGCAGGTTATTGGCATCCCGATAAAATTATTTGCAATCGGAGCAGTACACTAGGGAACTTGGAGTAATTGCGTCTTCATTCTTGTTCACAGCTCGGGTGTCGTGTGCGTCCATCCATAAACACACGCAACCAAAATGTGTCTGTTAAGTTCTAAAAATGAAGGTCGCCGTGAGTTATATTTGAATTACATCTCAATCTAACGGATTTCCATTTGTGTGTTAGCTCGACATTGGAAACATTCATATCGAGAATACAGAACCCAATTACATGTTTTTGCCCAGAGATATGCATGATGGATCCTTTTCATAAGCTTTATAGCTCACAGAATCTGAATGGAAACGCTGTTAGTTTTTCAGGATGTCTGGAAGTCATATTTCCATCAATTTTGAGGTTTAGATTGTGAACTGATTCTTCTCTCCATCTGGAGAAATGTAGAAACAGTGATGTAGCAGATAGTTTATGCTATATTCAAAGTATATTTGGTATATTGTATTTTATACTACTTAAATAGTTTATATTTATTGTGTTCTGTTAACCCTTTATCAGGCATGGACCATATTTGGTAACATGAGCGGACATCTATAACAGGTCTCCTCTCTCTCCGTGAGCTCATAGAACCACATGGATTTGGATCTGACCAATCAGGAAATCATACAAGATTCAAGCTTTTCTTTATTGTCATTGTATTAAAAAATTATACAACTAAATTTACATGTGCTTCTCATATATAAGGTGCTTTAAAAAAGACATTCAGACATTACGCACATGTAATAAGTAGTCTAAAAAGATAATAAATAGTTTAAAGGTAAAAGATAAAGTGGTGAATGATGCAAATTATGTGTTATTGTCTATTTAGGGTTGCTGTGGGAAAGAGACTATAATAAATATAACTAGAATATTTCTAAAGAAATTTTGATTGTGTGCTTGCCTCTGGCCCTTGATTCTCGTTGATTAAATCAGCAGTTAAACAGGGACTCTGTCCTGAGTTCACAGACACCTCATTCAAGTTTCTAGGACAAACGGTTCATTAGTTAAGTAAAAGGGGGCATGGCTAAGCAACCAGGTGGCCAGGTGGAGTCGACCAATCAGAGCAGAGCAATCAACTGAAATTAACTGCCAGTTCCGCCACAGTGAGCAGACAGAGGTCGACAAACTGGAAATTCTGGTCTCAAACAGAAAGCATTTTCGGCAAAACCATAATAGCTATCATTGATCCGACTTCACTTTGAGCGTCCTGGGTTCTTCCTGAACGTCTACATATGGCTATTTTTTAAAAAAAAAAATGAAAGAATAGCTTTGTTAGAGGGGTCTTAAAAAACCTGTTACATCTCCTTTTTTCAGAAATCATCCTATGTTTTTAATATGGGACTCAATGGGGCAGTTGGTGCATGTTGGTGGCGCTTCTGTGCATCCTACTCCCAAACTATAACTCTGACAGCTTTACCACAGGATTTTGAGTGAGAAGACAAAATTTCCTACGTTTCTATGTATAAATTGTTTCTGTAGAGTGGAATTTGCGGCCTGGAGCACAGTTTTCAAATGTATTTTTTGACAATTTCTTCTCTCCCTCTACACTCTGCGTGATGACATCATCACTCTAGACTCTGAACATTCCGTGCAATACACACACATTGCAAAATCGTCCTCCCCATTAGTTTGGAAAAATGGAAATGTTTTCGCACTTGTGAAACTTTTACTAAAAGCTTTTGGTAGCTAAGCAACCAGGTGGCCAGGTGGAGTTGACCAATCAGACCAGGGCAATCAACTGAAATTAACTGCTGGTGGAGACAGTTCCGCCACAGTGAGCAGGCAGAGGTGGACTATATGGTCATATTTGAATCATTGTTTGATCTTCGCGCACATATTCAGCAACCGAGTGAAGCAGATTCTAGCTTGCGGTGGAGCTCTGCTCGTGCGGAGCGAGGACTTTTGACACATTGGGGGCGGGGCCAAGGCTGACCCCGGGCCTCTTATGATTGGTCATTTTCCAGCCCTCGTGGGTGCCTTTTCAGTTTACTGCTGACAGCTGACAGCAACAACGGTTGTTTCATAACGTTCACGACCACAACTCTACGCTTCATCACTGGTAATAAAAAGGTAAAAAAATGCTGGTTCTTGTTTCTAAATGGGTTTGCCATGACACGAAGCAGTGACCTGCAGTCCAGCGGTGCAGGCTGTCTCTCTGAAGCAGAGGATGGCGGTCGTCTTAATTTACGTCAGTCTTCTCAGACAGCGAACAAACATTGGAAGACTTTCTGATCGTATCCTTGTCAATGTTTCTTTTTCTTTTTTTTCTTTTTTTTAAGGGTTAAAGGTTAAGAAGTGCTGTTCCTGCCTTTATTTGTTCATGTAAACGACGCCCCCGGCCATTAGCTATTTGAGACCGGCTATTTATTGAGGAAATACGGTAAATAACCATCATTATTAATGATGTAAAATGAAACCAACATAGCAGTCAGAAATACTCAAGAATCAATGAATCAATAAAGGCCTGATCCAAGCACAGGCTGGATCAAAACATTAAAAACATTTGTGGGCTGTCTGAGAAGACTGACATAAATTAAGACGACCGCTATCTTCTGCTTCAGAGAGACAGCCTGCACCGCTGGACTGCAGGTCTCTGCTCCGTGTCACGGCAAACCCATGGATCTAACACTTTAACAACTGTATGATCATTTAGAAACAAGAAACAGCATTTTTTTTACCTTTTTATTACCAGTGATGAAGCATAGAGTTGTGGTCTTGAACGTCATGAAACAACCGTTGTTGTTGTTTAGATCAGTAGTTCTCAACCTTTTTGAGTTGCGACCCCCAATTTAACATGCATGTTGTCCGCGACCCCCGCTCACTGAACACAATCTCACAGTTCAGATCATACAAACTCAGTTGATACGACAAATTTTGGACAAATAATGAAGCAGACAACAACTAAAACATCTGTCTGTGCATTTATAAATATTTTTATATTTCTTTATTGTTACTTTTAATCTAAGTCCTTTGCTTTAAGTTTAAAAGTCCATTCTGACCTGTGTAACAGTCAGCTTCAAGCCAGAGACTCCCTGTAAAGTAATAACTTGCTACTTTGGGATTTGTCAGAAAAGACACAAAATTACACAAAAAAGAATTTGACCACAAAATGACAAAAAATGACCACAAAAGACACAAATTGACCAAAAATGCCACAAAATTACCAAAAAAGCCACAAAATGACCAAAAAACACATTAGATTACCAAAACGACTAAAACACATGAACACTTTAACACAGTGGAGACAGAGCTGACTTCCAAAATGATTTGGAGACACCCAGAAATCATCTTGCGACCCCAATTGGGGTCAGGACCCCAAGGTTGAGAATAGCTGGTTTAGATGATGCCGCCGCTACCAGCTGTCAGCAGTAAACTGAAAAGGCACCCACGTGGAGGGCTGGAAAATGACCAATCATAAGAGGCCCGGGGTCAGCCTTGGCCCCGCCCCCAATGTGTCAAAAGTCCTCGCTCTGCGCGAGCAGACCTCCACCGCGAGCGAGCACGGGGGAGAATCTGTTTCACTCGGTTGCTGAATATGTGCCCTTGCGCGACTTTTGATTCAAATATGACGCCATGATATGGCGTCACTTGCTGCCATGATATGGCGTCATATTTGGGTCAAAAGTCGTGCGAGCGATAACACATCTGCATGCGCATTTATTTCGTGTCACGCGCGCAGATTTCAACTGCCGCGCGCACTTGTTTGATCTTCGCGCACATATTCAGCAACTGAGTGAGGCAGATTCTTCCCCATGCTCGCTCGCGGTGGAGCTCTGCTCGCGCGGAGCGGGGACTTTTGACACGTTGGGGGCGGGGCCAAGGCTGACCCCCAGGCCTCTTATGATTGGTCATTTTCCAGCCCTCCACGTGGGTGCCTTTTCAGTTTACTGCTGACAGCTGGTTGCGGCGGCATCATCTAAAGAAGAACAACGGTTGTTTGATGAACATTGGAAGACTTTCTGATCAGAGACTGGAGCGGTGGTCCGGAGAGAGGAGGATGTGGAGCCGGAGCTCGTCTGGGGGGCGGAGCGGGTCGGCAGCACCTGGTGTCGGTGTGTCCTGAGTCTATCTGCTGTCAGGATGCTGACCTGGACCATGCCATGCGTGGTGAAGCATGTTTAACAAATGTTCGCACACTTGTGTGCCGCGGAACAGCGGCTGGGAATCACTGGATTGGAGCACAGTTATGGGGCGAATCTGTTTTGGCTTGATGTAAATCCTGTCCGCTGGTGGGACTCGGCCTCTCTGGCTTTTCGTCTGAGGTAAGAAGACATGTTTTTATTTGCTGTATATTTCGCTAGCATACTACCGTTACAATTGTGCCTTATAATGTTAGCATTTTCATATTTGAACTTTTAAACTACTGTCGAACATTTTGTGAAATGTAGTTGCAAGTTATTTGAGGTTTTTTTGGACGATATTTGTCATTTTATTTTGCTAATTTATTCGCGGCTACTGGTCTTAGGTCTGAGCTAGCGCTCTCTAGCGAGCTAGCTTTAGCATCATGTCGAAGCAATTTAGAAATGGTCCGTCGAGGCAGAATATCTTCACAGTTACTCCATGTTACAGTTACCATGATGCTAACAGTTGTTATAACAGTAGATGTGTCTGGTGTTAGCAAACACTATTGATTCTAAGAGTGCATTGCATAGTTTGACTGATTTGATGCTACTGACAGACAGCCTATAATGCATTGTGGGTTGATAATCTAGGCCACAACAGTTTATGATTGCTATGTTTTGTCTTGTGTCTATCTGGGAAGGGGTCATTATGCTAATAATAATATAATAATGATAAAAAAATTGCTAGCTTATGCTATTTTCCTTGATTAATGTTGTCTAAATGCCATTTTTAATGTAGGGTTTGTGTACAATGTTGGCCTGACTAATTTTTGTTTAACTGTGATATGTAGCTAATTGTATGTGGATTTTGATGGTAGTTTAATGTAGTCCTGTTTTTTGTGAGGATGTTTTGGTATTCTTATGTAATAAGGTGTAATAGTAATACCAATGTCATACTCATCAATGGCTAAATTTGAACATTCGGTGTATTTGGATAATATTAAACTGAAACTCATGTCACTTGGTAATGAGAGGTTAAAAAGAAAAGATAATCATGGGGATATACATTTAACCATGGAGTCAGGGCTGTAAAAATGTACTGTAATGATGAACTGGTAGTTTACTTCACCATTTAAAATTGACATTGTGTCACTGTCAATGTTACTCACTACTGTTAGCAGACTATTACCCAAACTATTACCATTTCTTTTTTCCAATTTGTCATGTCAACTGGTACCTGAAGTATGTGTTCCTATTACTAATATTAATGTACTCTGTGTGTGTGTGTGTGTGTGTGTGTGTGTGTGTGTGTGTGTGAGAGAGACAGATTTATTGGAAGTTGAAAATGTAGGCTTAAACAGCTTTGGATTAATTCATGTATGTGTGTGTGTGTGTGTGTGTGTGTGTGTGGCCTCAAGTGGTGCTGTGAAGCATTTTCGTTGTAGGCTTTAATCCTGTTTTCTTCTGATATTAATACTGCAGTACTATTTTGATAATAGAGGTTATTGTGTAATAAGGTGTATTTGTAATACCAGAGTCATAGCCATTAATGGCTTAAATTTAGTATAGGGTGCATTTGGGTACTATTACACTGGAAGCTTTTGAAAGTATTCGCCACCATTATCAGATTATTACCTAACTATTACCATGGTGTTACCGAGCTGTGGTGTCAGTAGAATTATCAACCTATCCATTCATATTCATCTTCTTTGCAAGCTTTACTCCTCTTTTTCACCTCACAGATTTACAGCTTGACCATTTATTTACTGGTGAGTGTTTGTCAAAGACTGTTATTAACATAAACTATTTTCATAAATTATGTATTATTATTTTTTTTTAACCCTTGTGTGGTCCTCCTTTTTTGACCCCTGAGGACCCATGGTCCTCAGGGGTCAAAAAGGATCCCATGACACAAGATTGTTTTTAGGACATGTAGAAAAAAAATATTACCAACTTTTTTTTTTTTTTTAAATCATTTTATCATTTAAGGCAACTCAAGCATCAGGATTGATTGATTGATATATCATTTTCATATTTTTTTCTTTATTATTGGTCAATTTTAGTCAAATATTCAAAATTAGGCCTCCATTTCAAGAGAGAAAAAAGTAAAAAAAAAACCTGGATACTTTTTTCAATAGTAATAGTGGAAAAAAATTATTCTTGATTGGAATCATAGACTGTATAAATAATGGACGTAGTCACCGTGACGTCACCCATAGGGTTCTGAAGAGCGCAAATGAAGCTTTGTGGGCGTTCCCCCAGTCGCCATCTTGGCAGGGCTGACTCCGCCCAACTCCCTGTGATTGGCTAAGAGCTGGAGTGGAGGCGGGCTCATGCACTGAAACACGTTCACCAAGCAAGATAGCTGAGGCTAAGGAGCTAGGCTAAGAAGCTAGGCTATATGCTACTCTGATGCTACGGATGCTACATAACGGTGCATACCCTTGCCGCCGGTTGCCGCCTTCTCAGTTATCTTAACCAAGGTAAGTTAAAACAAAAACTATACAAAAAAACTTGAAATAATAACGACCAGACATTTAGACTGATATTATATTACTCAATATATATGCTTATTATGTCATTGCATTCTGTTAAAGTTGGTTAAACTACATATTGTCGGCGATTGCAGCAATTTGGCCGCGAATCAGAGTGATGCTATTTATTACCGTTTATTACATAGGCATATATATATATATATATATATATATATATATATATATATGTGTGTGTGTGTGTGTGTTAATGTTAGTAAGCTAGCTAAATTACATGTGAGGTTACTGGTAGCCCCAATGTTCTTGCTATATATGTTGTATTGATGATGACCTGCGTAATTTTAGTCATAATTATTATCGCCGGGATTTATTGCTGATTTTCAGTTCAGATGCACCAGTGCATAACAGCTATGCGTTTCATTAAAGCTTAGAATGCTTAGTGGTTTTGACAGTGATAAAAGTCCGCGGGGGGGTTTATTTATTCACGTGTACCGCCATTGACAGCACTGTGTGTGATTATTGTCATAATGAAAGAACGGTACTTCGGTGTTTCTTACAACATGCATATTTATTTCAGTAAATCAGTAATGGCAGCGAGTGAGATCTCCACCAAAGCTGCTCCACTCCGGATAAACCGTAAGTACCAGTTTTTGTTAATTAAGTCTTGACAGTTGATATTACATTGCCTGTTAACTTACTTTCAGGTAAAGATTCAATATGAGAAACATGATCAGTTTATTCAAACTATTATGCGTTTTTATAAATTAAACCACACTAACAGTATTTTAAGATTACCTCTACTTTGAAAACATAAACATATTGGTTATATAATACATTTATTACAACAACACTACAATAATATATAGAAAATATATATTGATTAAAATGCATTTTGTAGATTCCTTTAATAAAAGTACTAATACCACACTGTGAAATTACTCCACTACAAGTAAAAGTCCTACATTAAAAACTTTGTAAAAAGTGCAAATGTATCAAAATGTACTTAAAGTATCAGTAGTAAAAGTTAAATGCAGAGCTTTTACTTGGTGTGAGTATTTCACAGCGGGGTATTTGGTATTTAGTGCCCCCTGTTCCATCTAACAGGTGAGACAATAGTTCTGAGTCACCTTTTATAGGTAGTTTTATATTTTTCATTACCTGGTGCAATCTATTGCTGTAATTTATTTTTGTCCCACAGCCACCGTATGGATTGTTGGGGACAGCTTAGTCCGGCGTGGTGCCCAGAGAGCAGCAGAGACATGTGGAAGCAACCTCGGCCTACCTGACGTCCACGTTTGCTGGTTTGGCTGGGGTGGACTGCGTTGGAAAGGCTTTCTCCCCTTCTTCGACCACTCCCTGCGAGGAAGAGCAGCCCCAGACTACCTGATGATCAACTGTGGCGGCAACGACATGGGGGAAACCAGCAGGGTCCAGCTGGTCAACATGATGGAGGATTTGCACCAGCTCCACCACCAGCACCCTGGGATGAAGATTATTTTTTCTTCTTTGACCCAAAGGTGCCGGTGGAGGGCTGGTGCAAACCCAGGACAGATGGACAAGGCCAGGAAGTTTGTCAACAGTGTTATGGCTACATTTGTCCGTGGATTAAATTGTGCCATGATTGAGCACCCTAACATTAGACAACAGTCCTGGGATATTTTTGGCAGATAAAGTTTATCTCACACCTAGTGGGAATGATATGTTTTTAGGGGCATTGGCCAACTGCCTGAAAGACCACATCCAAATGCAGTGAACTGCTGATAGTTTGCAGTGTCACTGCTTTTGAATTTGGCCTTTGGGACACATTTTAGGCATTAAAATAGCCCTGACTGTCATGGCTAATGTTGACATTTGTTAAAAAGTAAAAAAAACACAACAAATGTAGCCATAACACTGTTTCCTGTTCTGTTGCTTTTCCTCTATTCCACCCTTTATCCCCTTCCCCCAACACACTGTATGGTCTGCTGCTCTCTGGGCCCTTGTGTTATATGTATATATTGTTATAAATGTTATATTTTGTATTAATAAATGTTTATATGTTCTCCAGTTCTCTTTACTGCTGACAGAAAATATGTCAATTGAAAAGACAAGCAAATCACACAGTACTATACAAAAACATATTAATAAAACATTAAGAAAAAATAGCAGGCTTTAAGACAATTCAGTGTGCAGCTAAAACATTTTTTCACAATAGATACATATTTTACCAGCAAATACTAGCTTTTCCATTCTTTTTACTCTGAAGACCTAAAATCTGGTTAATGTTAACAAGCAAATCCAATCCTAATAATAACATTGAGAATTATGAACTATTGCATTATGTTAAAGGTTAGGATGACAATTTCTAATTAATATAGGAAACAGATGAATGCCAGCTTTGAAGAAGGTGCCTTTTTTATATTATATATGACAAAAGAATCACACCCAGTACACAAGTAACAGTTTAACAATTTTAAGTCTTGCATTCTTGAAAATACATTTTAAGGGTTACACATTTACAAGTTGGGTTTTTATGGTTCAAGTACACTTATATGTGCAATAGTTGTAATTATAATTCTGAGGATATAACTTGGATAACAACCCCAGTGTCATAATTTGGTAAAAACATAATTTGTTGATGTACTGATGCCTTCAACCTCTTAACAATGGAGAACACATCACACTATGGCCTATGCGTTGTAGGCGTATCCTCAAACGTCCTACATGAGAGAAAGATAAGAAAAGAAGTTGAAAAATTCAGCAGAGCCTGTCTTGGTTGAAAGCCCACTCACCACGGCAAGGTGCAGGCCAGGAGTGGGAACATATAACACGAGACAAACATACAAGAAACTAAAACGTATGGGCACAAGACATGAGGAGAAATAAAAGAAAATATGACAGTGGAGAACCTATTCAGAGGGTGAGCAATTGGGACAAAAAAAATATGCAAAATGTTTGATAATCACTAGTAATGTGAATGTGATGACCTTCGATAAATAATAGAACAGTCTGACAAAAAACAACAACTTTACTGATAATGAAAAATTATTGTGTGAATGTGAATGAAACGAACATTTTTTTAATGTTTTTTTTTTTTTTTTTTTTTTTACTGAACTGCACTTACCTCAGACGAACAAATCCAGAACTAGCTACATGAAAAGTAACTGTAGATAAACTGACTGGATCATTACCTCAGCAACACTTGATAAAAAAAACTATTTTGTTAAGTGTAAAAGAGAGAATATGAAAAATGCAAACTTATTTTAAATGCTTTTATGATTTTTTTCAAATATTTTTATTTTTATATGTGAACTGTTCTTAACTAAGACATAGGATTTCAGAAACTATTTACATTAAAAGGGACTGAAGGCTAACTGACTGTCAACATGAACATGACCAGGAGGTTGCATATGTAGTTCACATGAGACATAGTACACTGATCAATATCAACCTAGGCCCCGTTCATGCAGACTCTAAGCGATATTGAACAGCCTCATATATGCCAGTAGTATATTTCTTTCTTATTTTCGCAAGCCAATAAATATAAGTGTAGCTCTATGTACAACTGCATTTTTTGCATGTTTTATCATAGTTTAGCATCTCAGCATCCTATTAAGAGTATTGTCTGGACAGTTGTGCCCCGTTCATGCAGGCTCCAACTGAAAGTCATCATGCTCATCGGTGGGTTTCTCTGTCAACAAGTGCTTTTTCACTATATACTAGGTTCATCTGGCATTACAATTAATTTGAGACAACACATGTATTTTACAGCGGACATTGAAAGTTACTTGTGCCCCGTGCATGCAGGCTCCAAGCAACATTTACAATGTTATCCAAGTTAGGTTAGGTTTCAGTTAGGTTTGCTACCTGCCATCAGTTAGGTTTGCTACCTGCCATTTTCCATGTTCTAAGAAAACTGCATAATGGTGTTGGCCATATTCAGACATACACATAAGACACACTACACACAAACAAAACATATATATATATATATATACACACACACACACACACACACATATATATACATATTTGTGGGTACAAATGCACATACAAACATGGATATAAAACACACAAACCTACTGAAAAAACTACACAAATATATTAACATGTATAAATTCCAACTATATACACACACACAGAGGGACACAGAGAAATGACCAACGACCACTTCCACCTTTTTCTTAATCTCCATAAAAATGGATTAATTTAGTGAGTTTTCTGCGGACTACCTTACCCTGTTTTATTTTATCTGTCTCCCGTCTTGCTATATGATTTAATCTAATTTTGCAGTACCACGCAGAAGCCATCCTCACCAGAACATGGACATGGTTGGCTTCAACACACATTTCAAACATGTGGCTGTGTAACTGTGGGAAGAGATTCTTCTCAGAACAATCAGAAAGAACCTGGGTGACAATGGCTGCTGTTGTTCCTCTTCCCTGTGGAACCTTTCCCTCATTGGAATTGAGAAGCCGCTGGAAGCATCTTTCTGTAGCTTGACAAACAGCAGTGATGCCTGGTGATGGTTTCTGCAGGCCACCTCTGTTTTTCAAAGCCACAAATTGATGCACCGAGTCATCTGAGGTCAGTGCTTGTGAGCAAGGCATGCAAGTAACCTTCTGTTTCATCTTTTTTACAATGAAGCCTGTGATGTACGAGATTGCTGCTTCCTTGTACTCAGACAGATTGTCAATGTCTGGAAGATCAGACAGGGTGTCATTCTCAGGTGCAAGCACTTCCACGGACTCCACATCCACCCTGCGTGCGATGTTCACAGTCCCAGGTGTTGAGTCAAGGATGGTTGTGTTGTCACGAAGGAGACAGTTGCCAGTGCCCTTTTTCACCTGGTGTCTTACAAGGAGGCGCTTGTATGCTCCTCGGAACTGCCTTACATTGGGGTTGTTGTTGTAACCTCCTCGAGCTCTGACTGCAGAGAAGAACAGCTCCAAGTGGTCCTGACTGAGTTTATAGGTCAGAAGGTATCGACATGGAGCAGCTGGTTGCTCTACAAGGTCTTCATAGACGCCCATCACACTTCTGCCACAAGCAATGAACCCGATGACTGGTGTTTTTTTCTGTGTGGAATGCACATGAACAAGTTTGCTGTCTTTACCTTTCAATTTGAGCCCACAGAGAAGTGACTCTGTTTCTTCCAAAATAGCCATGGCACGGTGTTTAGTTGCTGGCTTGATGGGTGCTTTGAGTCCTTTTCCAAGTGGGTTGCGGCTGTTTAGGACATCAAAGGCTGCATCTATTGTGCGCAGGAACTGAACTGTGGCTGCAGATCCACTAAACTGGGGATACTTCAGTTCCTGCTCACAATATTCAAGGGCATCAGCCACACTGCTGCTGAAAAGCTGGGCAGCAAGATGGACCTTCATTTTCTGATTTCGCCACTGAATATGCGCCATTTTTAATTTGTTGCCCAGACGCAAGCCTTCCTTTTCCTGAACCTTGTGCAGCTCCTCGATGTACCGCCACCTAATCTGTTGGCCATCTTCCCTTACCAGAACCTCAACAGTTGAAAACACATTGCGAAGAAGCTTGAGCATGTGACATGGATCCAAAAGCACATGGACTTTTTGTGTGTGATCCACAGGATGGAGAAAGTAGGATCTCATGTCCATGATGTCCAGATTGGCACCAAGATCTTTGATCATGGCAAAGTTTTGGGAAGGTCCGTCACACGTCAAGGAGATAACCCTAACTCCGATTGCATGAAGCCTGACAAGGCTCTCTCGGACAACGTTTGCTCTCTCTGTTCCTGTCATGCTGTTGATAAGAAAGTAAGCAATGGGGATCTTCCAAGACTCATTGATTGCAACAACCATGAGGACCAATGCTTGTGTTGCCACAACATTTTCCAACTCACCAGCGCCAATGTCAACATAGCCATGAATTTGGTCCCCCCCAAACTCAGTCTGCTTATGAATGTACATTTCATCCATCATCAATGAGCAAATTGTTTCTTTTCCTGCTTTTTTCTTCTCATCAACATGACTTCTTAAAGCTGTGAAAGAAGCAACCGTAAATCCAGGATCTGCTGAGATGCTACTGTACCATTTTCGAATGGTCTGAGGATGAGGCAAAGCCAAGTGAAACTTCTCTCTCACGTAGTCATAGGCTTTTGGAGAGTAGAAGTGAAGTGTTGTTGCGAATTGTTTCAAGTTTTCAGAAAACACTTTTCTTTTTTGTATTCTCTGAATGATCTCTCGTGGAACATCATCCAGACCATCAAGGAGAGAGACACAATCAGTTGAAATAAGAAGTTTCTTCTGAAGCAATTTTGTAACATCCTTCAAGGAAGAAATTCTTGCCTTCAGTCTCCTTGTATGTTGGCTTTTCAACCTCAGTTTTTTACGAGCTGCACATAGGCTTCCCTCTATTTGAGACGCTTTCCTTTTAAGTGTCTTTGGAGATTCCGAAATAGTGTAGTCATGATCAATCAGACTGGAGCTAGGCAGCAGTGTTGACACGGTGTAACACTGACCTGATGCGGCCTCTTTAACGACGCTGCTACTCAAAACCACATCGTGGCACACATTTGCTGTCAGAGCAGTGTCATCATGCACAATATCTTCGACAACAGAAGCCTGTTCAGGTGTGTCTTCCATCATGACATTGCTCTGATCGGCAGCAAGACTACCAGCACAAGCCCCATTGTCTACATCTGCAACCTCCTCATTTCTGTTTTTAACAGAAACTGGCCTGTCACTTACCTGTACATTTATGCTTACCAAACTGCTCTTTCTTGGCTTTTGTTCTTTGCCCTCTGAGAAAGAGAAGATAGTCGGCACAGCGGTGTCCTTCAGGCATGTCCTTCCCTAATAAAAAGCACAAGACATAAAAGTATATCACATTATTACAGAGTTGAGGTTATTCATAAATGATGTCTATGTTTAAGTTCTGATAAGAAATGAGTTAGTGTTGTATTATGTAATTAAAAAAAAAGAATTAAAAAAAAATTGCGATGTCATTGAAAGTGCGTATTTATTGTGGTTACTACTTCAATTTAACCCATTGACGCCGGGAAAGCATTACCGCATTTCTACCATTAAAACCAGGAGCGCTGTTGCGTCACTCTACCATTAAGGCCGGGACAGCGGATATGTCATTTTGTAGTATTTGTAACATTTGCTGAGTTTGTTGATTTTTTAAAAAACTTTATTGAAGGTTTGGACAAATAAACTCAACTTCGCATGAAAGCCACGGGTATAAGCTCTCAAACACTTTTTGAATTTCATTTTTATCTGCTACAGAGGCTGAAAAATCTATTATTTAGTAGGTGTTGAATTTCCAGAAAAACTTCAGGTTTTAGGGGGTCATTTGAAAATCGCCCAGAGGTTTTACAGGCATTTTTTCCAGGCGCTTTAGGCCTTAATGGGTTAAACCAGTTAGTTGCCTGATTCTTTGTAAGGTATAGGGGGAAAAAGGTCTCTGTACCCTGGAGTCAGTGCTGAAGTGATGTCTCTCAAAGTGGTCACTGCACAGACGAGAAGCCTTGTTCGGAGTCCAGTTCTGTCTTCTAGTGTTGCGCACCCACTGGTCCAGCCTCCCTGGATCACCTAGAGGAAAACTTCATTCAGAAAAATAGATTCAGTGGATATATGTGTAAGATTACCTTCTTCAGACTTTTTTTTAAACATACAGTCTATTCTTGTGTAGTGGCAGGCATATTTCCTACACTTATTTATTTATTTATTTCATGGGACACTCAATTAAATTTATTTTGTGCCAAATGCACTTATGTTAGAAATATTTGGAATGATTTCGACAATAATGGGAAGAAAAAAATAATGTAATGTACAAATTTAATTTCACCTGAGCCAAACATAATTACAACAAATATAATATTAATTAAAACAAATACTGTGTTAACTGTGTTGAGTTTTATTTTCCAATTTACCTTACAGATTCTATGTCCACATGCGTTTTATTTTCAGTATAATTTTCCCTGTTTATGTGTTCACTCAGTCTCCTGTCATCTAACTCAATGCAGATATTGTTAAGCAATGTATTTATCTATTATTAATATTAATTAACGCATAGAGTAAACAGCACGCTTCTCACGGCACAACTGCTCCTGAAACAGGTAAATGTCAATGTCTCAGCCGGTGTCGTGCCAAAAAGTGATTGCCTGCCAGAATCTGATTTCTGGCCGCGGGAGCGCACACGACAGCCCGTTGAGCGGCAGCGTAAACACGTCTGCTTTTCTCTGGATTAAACGGTCTTAATATGCAGATACACACAACTGTATTATAATGTAATTATAGCAAAGGCATGTGGCTTCGAAAGTTTAACGTTTGTTGTTGCGTAATTATTACAACTGTGGCCAAAAGAAGTGTAGTTTGTAGCGAAATCAGACATGGCAACTACGTGATAGACACGTCTATTTCAGTTTTCACCTCGCAAAAACTGGTTGAAGGCATAGTATAGTTACTGAGAGGTTATTTCTGCCTAAATATGACTTGATTTCATTCATGAGCTTCATAATGTAAACACTAGAGCTCACAGGACAGCTTGGAATCCCTTTAAAGCACCATTACAACACAAAATAGGCATTTTCACCTGCTCAAAATTGATTGAAGGCCAGATACAGTTACTCAAAGGTTATTTCTGCCTAAATATGACTTGATCTCATTCATGAACTTCATAATGTAAACACGCTACCGCTCAACGGGCTGTCGAGCGCGCTCCCGCGGCCAGAAATCACCATAAAAGCCCGGCTTCTGTAGTGTTATAGTCTGAATGCATGTTTTTTTTGTAATAATATAAATATAAATATGAAAATAATGTTGGATTAGACCGTCTGATATACTGATTTTTACGTTCCTAACCAACTCCAGCTCACACAATAACATATTGCAACCGGTAGGTTAACCGTATTTCTGGAATAGTGCTGAAATTAAAGTAATTAAATGTTAATATTGCATAATGTTAACTTAACGTGATGTACCTTATTTTCCACACTCACACAAACTTGATTTGTTCAAGAACTACTATCCATAGACTGTATAAATAAGGTAATAATCACAGTAAATTATAACTTCTCTATTTCATTTCGACTATGGTGCATACCGATTCAATAACTGGCAAGCATAAGCTTTCAAAAACCTTGCTGAATAAGACGTAAATGCTTACCGAAGCTAGCATTAGCTGGTTAATTAGCTCGTTAGTTAACGAGCTAAGCTAGCGCGAACCGGCGCGAATACCTGATAATAACTACTAACATATAAATTAAGTAATTATAGAATTTCACTCACCGAAAAAACTGGAACACAGAATTCTTGGACGGTCTGTTAATACAGTCAACAGCACAGCAAGACATTATGTCAGTCCAAAGTTTGCAGAAAATATCAGGAAAACGGGACGATGACACACACACACAGCGAACGACAAGTTCAGTGACTGATTTAGATGAGTCATGAGCTAAGTAGAGGGGCCAAGCGGCTAGCTCCCAGCTAGCGGCGATGACGCAGAGCACCGAGCTGTCACTCAAAGCGGAGCGCCCTCAATTATGCAGCATTTTCAAAACTTAAATGAGTGAGATATAAAATAATTCACCCCCCCCAGAGCTGTCATGAAAAGAGAAATCAGCTCTTGAAACTAGAGCCATTGTTTGAACCAGGCTGTAAACAAGTTTATTTCTACTGTGAAATCGGACATTTTAACATGAGAGTCAATGTAACTTGCTCCCTTCTGCAGCCTGCCTCAAGCGGCGAGTCGAGGAACTGCAGTTTTTGGTACTTCCGCATAGGATTCCCAGCTCCGGAGCGGAGCTTGCCGCTTGATTGGAATGCACAGAGTAGGTCATGTCAACTTTTAGTGAAACTTATGTTTTGATATTTGTATATTTGAATAAAATTGACCAATAATAATGAAAAAAATGAAAATGAAATATAATTTTTTTGGTCATGAGTTACCTTAAAAGGTGAAAAAAAAGTTGGTCATATTTTTTTCTACATCTCCTAAAACCAGTCTAATGTCATGAGGTCCTTTTTGACCCCTGAGGACCATGGGTGCTATAAAAATGTATAAAACACGTAAAAAATGTATGAAGAAAGTTAAAATTTATATTATCTATAAAGGATGCAGAGGGGCACATATGCTGAAAATTTAGCTATGTTTCTAGAGGTGCTATATGTGTATTTAATCCAAATTATTATATTCAGCTTCATACTAATTTTTATGAATAAATGATACATTAATTCAGTTATTTAAAACATTAATAACACATTATTGTTACATTGCTGCAATGCTCACGGTTGTCATCCTGTTCTAGATAAACACTACTTCACCTAAGAGACTTGAGTATCCAGTTCTTCGTTGACCTTCAGCATTCAGTTGTTTGTCTTCACCTTTTCAGGTAAGCAATTAAAAAAAAATGCTTCTGTAATGTTGAGAAACACTGAAATTATTATTTATAAAGAACTTTCAACCACTGTTCTGTGATGTCATGTATAGTGATATACAAATATATTTGAAGGAACGGTGTATTTGGGATAACAGTGTTTCCCACAGACCAGGTAGCAATGTGTGGTGCTCCACTGACAACGGTGGGGGATTCGAGTGTCACAGTGTCATGGAGTCATAATTATTCCGTCAGTTCTTTAAAAGTAAGTTCTTTAAGAGAAGACAACTAAAAACATTTTTACCAGAACCCTGCCTGGTTTCATTCCTCACCACAACTAGTTCAATCTTTAGATTCTGTGAATCAGGAATGATTTGCACAAAACAACTTCAATTGGAGGTTTTTATTTCAAATAATTAACTTGACCTACCTCAACCAATAACCTGTTTTAACTTTTTGGGTAAAATAAATTAATGTAATAATAAAATATATTAACACAAATATGCATGGCTTGCATGCCCTATCAGAACACCTAATTTTTCTTGGCTTCCTGAAAAACAACTCAAGTGCTCTCTCATAAGGGACCTCCTTGGGTTCGGGCCCATTTGTGGAAAGTTTTACAGTAGCCTACAGAACAAGACCAAAAAAACATAAAAACAACAATAAAACCGCAAACAGCCACAGACAAATCAGAATTAAAATACTTTACCCACTCTTGTTTTTTTAAATTTAAAGTCTAAACTTATCTGTTTCCACCTCACCTGTTGTTTCAGCAGCTGCCTGTCTTACAGGAGCATTTTGTCTGCTGTCCTCTATTTCTCCCTGAGCACCACTGTTTGATGCCTATAGAACATTCAGATAAATTAATGTTTACTATCCACAGCCATTTGACTGTTCAACTTTGTTTCAGACTGATACTTCCTCATGTTGCTCCTTGTCCCCTTGACGAGGCCGTTTTTGCCGTATAAAAAATCTTTCAATACTCATCTCATCTGGATTAAAGCAGGAAACATTCAAAAAAGGACTGATAACAACAATAATAATATTAATAATAACAACTTAAAAAATGTGGTCTATTCTTTTTGATTTGACTGTGGGCATAGTAGTCTATCTCAAATATTAGGGCTGTAAAGTCCTAAATTCTTTAAATATATCACTTTATTAACATTTTAAACATTTTTAGGCAAGAAAGTAGCCGTTTAGATCCCCAGTGCGTCGTTAATTTGTCTAAATACCAGCTGTTTACAATTTGGTTCGGACGAATTCGGCGCTACTCAAGCTAGCCGTCGTGAGCAACTCACTTCTGGTTACATCCACAAAAATAAAACGCCCGTTGCCCTTTATTACGATAGAATTTTTGCTTTTACTTTGAAAACAGGAAGCGAACCTACCCTCGATGTAGCTAGCTTGAAGCAGCCGTTTTGACTGCTCTCGTTCCGTTAACGGCATTTGCGGCAACCATTCAATATGCCTTAATGTTACCGGAGAGTCTTGACAGCTCTGAGATCAGCCTGGTTCATTGTAAAACATTTATTTATTGGTGTGAATGTGGTGTTTTAGGCTAACGTTATAGACCCCAAAGCAGCGCTGCTCTTCTGTCCAACCACATTTTTTTAATCCCCTAGAGAGGGGAAAAAACATACCGGTAATAATTTTGTGGCGGTCTGTCTCCATTCTGTGGCGCACCGCCACAGAATGGTCTATGTGTGGGAAACACTGGATAATCAATATTATTAGTGTTATTCATGTATTTATTTATTTTTAAATCAGAGAATGGGGGGAAAATAGATTATTAGTACAAAAACTAGTAACTAGTAAAAAAAAATTGGTAACAATAATGTTCATTCATTAATTGACGCTTGGTCAAACTCATCTAATTAAGTATTGCTGTCTCATTAACATGTTGTATTCATTTATTTTGTAGGGTAAAACCAGAGAAGCCATCACCATGTTGTTGTTTGTTGTATTTCACATTATGCAGATTTTTCAGCATGTGGTCCTCAATATATAGTATAGAACTCACTGCATTTTCTGACTTTTCCAGGTTTCCTGTGTCCAGCATCTTCAAGACAGACTAAGCTAACTTTTCATATTTTTTGCACATTTGTATTTAGGTTAGGTTAGGAATAGGTTAGGTTTATAGTAGAGTATTTAGTTTGTATAGTTTAGCTTTTTATGCTGGTCTAGGGACAGTTAAGTTAGCAAATTAATTTAGTTCAGATCACTTACAGTTGCATATTATTGTTACAATTGTGTTATTTTGTGAGTTATTGTTGTACAGGCTATTGTATATTGCAGTACCAAGTGTGACGAGGAAGACCACTACTTCCAAGATGCCGCTCAGAAAGTGCGTTGGACAAGTCTCTACCTTGCAGATCCTGCCCCACTTAGCCCAACCACTTCCGACCATGGGGTACCTCAAAGACCTCCGTCAACCGGCCGGCTGTGGATGATGGATAACGGACCCACAACTCCTTCTCCAGTCTACAAGGTATGGGTTTGTTTTTTTCCCCATCACAGTGGACACAGACATGGCCTGATAATACAATCTGCTGTCTTAACTACTTCCTTTGAATAATAAAATATTAATTCACAATTGAGTATTTATAATGTATGAATACATTTGGTATTGTGTGTCATCAGGTTCTGAAAATACAGACACCCCACAGTCCAAGAAGATGACTTCTGGACCCACTTGGCCCCGTTCACCAGTTGAAAAGATAAGCTTTTTAAAAAATTCTTCAATTGTTAATTCTGCACAAAGTGATACACAAAACATTGTCTGTATTCCATTTCAACAAACACAAACATGAAATGTATATTTAAATACATGACTTAATGACAGTCAATCATACTAAACATCATCTTTTTTTTTGTTTAAACCAACCATTGCACACACTTCCATCCAAGGAGAGGTTACATCTTGATGGTAACTTTTTAGATTAACAAAACTTTTGTGATATTTGTAATTGTTGTTGCTGGGGAGGGGGTGGAGAGGGTAAGTCTAAACATTGCATGCAAGAGACCAACACCGGTGTCTCAGGGGAAAGCTATCTGTATACACAACTATCAATCTACTTGGTTGCTTCAAAATTTTACGATAGTTTTGCAAATCCTGACCCAGAGAGGAGCACATCAAACAAACAAAAAAAGCAATGGTAGATTTTCAAGGCCTTTCAATGACATTAACATTATTTTCAATGACATTCATTTTGCAATTAACATTAGTTTTATCTTCTAAAACATAACTATAATAACATTCAAATGTAGATTACCACAAACACAATAATAAACTTCAAGTCTCATTGGATAAAATGAAAAATTATTGACAGTCCTGAAATGATGGGTTAAACATCCTTAGTAAGCCCACATTAATAATATATTAATTTCAGGTGAAATATAAATTTTTTTACTTTAAATTCTAATCCCATTTAAAGAAATTAATACTATATAGTATTTTTCATGTGAAATTATGTAAAAACAAAGAGAATAAAAAAAAGTCTAAAACTAAAAAGTGATCTTCCTCGTCTCACATGGTCTCAGTAGCAGTTGCGGGTTCGCATGGTCTCGGTGGCAGTTGCCGGTTCGCATGGTTTCAGTAGCAGTCGCAGGTTTGCATAGTCTCAGTGGCAGTCGCAGGTTCGCATGGTCTCAGTGGCAGTCGACGGTTCGCGTGGTCTCAGTGGCAGTCGCCGGTTTGCATGGTCTCAGTGGCAGTCGCCGGTTCGCATGGTCTCAGTGGCAGAGTTACTGGTTCGCATGGTCTCAGAGGCAGAGTTACTGGTTCACATGGTCTTAGCGACAGAGTCACCGGTTCACATGGTCTCTCAGCGACAGAGTCATCGGTTCACATGGTCTCAGCGGCAGTGTTACTGGTTCACATGGTCTCGGTGGCAGTCGCCGGTTCGCATGGTCTCGGTGGCAGTCGCCGGTTCTCATGGTCTCAGTAGCAGTCGCAAGTTCGCATGGTCTCAGTGGCAGTCGCCGGTGCACATGGTCTTAGCGGCAGAGTTACTGGTTCGCATGGTCTCAGTGGCAGTCGCCGGTTCGCATTGGTCTTAGCGGCAGAGTTACTGGTTCGCATGGTCTCAAAGGCAGAGTTACTGGTTCGCATGGTCTCAGCGACAAAGTTACTGCTTCACATGGTCTCAGCGGCAGACTTACTGGTTCACATGGTCTCAGCGACAGAGTCACCGGTTCACATGGTCTCTCAGCGACACAGTCGCCGGTTCGCATGGTCTCGGTAGCAGTCGCCGGTTCGCATGGTCTCAGTGGCAGTCACCGGTTCGCATTGGTCTTAGCAGGAGAGTTACTGGTTTGCATGGTCTCAGAGGCAGAGTTACTGGTTCACATGGTCTCAGCGACAAAGTTACTGGTTCACATGGTCTCAGCGACAAAGTTACTGGTTCACATGGTCTCAGCGGCAGAGTTACTGGTTCACATGGTCTCAGCGACAGAGTCACCGGTTCACATGGTCTCTCAGCGACACAGTCGCCGGTTCGCATGGTCTCGGTGGCAGTCGCCGGTTCGCATGGTCTCAGTAGCAGTCGCAGGTTCGCATGGTCTCAGTGGCAGTCGCCGGTGCGCATGGTCTTAGCGGCAGAGTTACTGGTTCGCATGGTCTCAGCGACAAAGTTACTGGTTCACATGGTCTCAGCGGCAGAGTTACTGGTTCACATGGTCTCAGCGACAGAGTCACCGGTTCACATGGTCTCTCAGCGACACAGTCGCCGGTTCGCATGGTCTCGGTGGCAGTCGCCGGTTCGCATGGTCTCAGTAGCAGTCGCCGGTTCGCATTGTCTCAGTGGCAGTCGCCGGTTTGCATTGGTCTTAGCAGGAGAGTTACTGGTTTGCATGGTCTCAGAGGCAGAGTTACTGGTTCACATGGTCTCAGCGACAAAGTTACTGGTTCACATGGTCTCAGCGACAGAGTTACTGGTTCACATGGTCTCAGCGGCAGAGTTACTGGTTCACATGGTCTCAGCGACAGAGTCACCGGTTCACATGGTCTCTCAGCGACAGAGTCGCCGGTTCACATGGTCTCGGTGGCAGTCGCCGGTTCACATGGTCTCAGTAGCAGTCGCCGGTTCGCATGGTCTCAGTGGAAGTCGCCGGTTCGCATTGGTCTTAGCAGGAGAGTTACTGGTTTGCATGGTCTCAGAGGCAGAGTTACTGGTTCACATGGTCTCAGTGACAAAGTTACTGGTTCACATGGTCTCAGCGACAAAGTTACTGGTTCACATGGTCTCAGCGGCAGAGTTACCGGTTCACATGGTCTCAGCGACAGAGTCACCGGTTCACATGGTCTCTCAGCGACAGAGTCGCCGGTTCACATGGTCTCGGTGGCAGTCGCTGGTTTGCATGGTCTCGGTGGCAGTCGCCGGTTCTCATGGTCTCAGTAGCAGTCGCAGGTTCGCATGGTCTCAGTGGCAGTCGCCGGTGCGCATGGTCTTAGCGGCAGAGTTACTGGTTCGCATGGTCTCAGCGACAAAGTTACTGGTTCACATGGTCTCAGCGGCAGAGTTACTGGTTCACATGGTCTCAGCGACAGAGTCACCGGTTCACATGGTCTCTCAGCGACACAGTCGCCGGTTCGCATGGTCTCGGTGGCAGTCGCCGGTTCGCATGGTCTCAGTAGCAGTCGCCGGTTCGCATGGTCTCAGTGGCAGTCGCCGGTTTGCATTGGTCTTAGCAGGAGAGTTACTGGTTTGCATGGTCTCAGAGGCAGAGTTACTGGTTCACATGGTCTCAGCGACAAAGTTACTGGTTCACATGGTCTCAGCGACAGTGTTACTGGTTCACATGGTCTCAGCGGCAGAGTTACTGGTTCACATGGTCTCAGCGACAGAGTCACCGGTTCACATGGTCTCTCAGCGACAGAGTCGCCGGTTCACATGGTCTCGGTGGCAGTCGCCGGTTCACATGGTCTCAGTAGCAGTCGCCGGTTCGCATGGTCTCAGTGGAAGTCGCCGGTTCGCATTGGTCCTAGCAGGAGAGTTACTGGTTTGCATGGTCTCAGAGGCAGAGTTACTGGTTCACATGGTCTCAGCGACAAAGTTACTGGTTCACATGGTCTCAGCGGCAGAGTTACTGGTTCACATGGTCTCAGCGACAGAGTCACCGGTTCACATGGTCTCTCAGCGACACGGTCTCCGGTTCGCATGGTCTCGGGGGCAGTCGCCGGTTCGCATGGTCTTGGTGGCAGTCGCCGGTTCGCATGGTCTCAGTAGCAGTCGCAGGTTCGCATGGCCTCAGTGGCAATCGCCGGTTCGCATGGTCATAGCGGCAGAGTTACTGGTTCGCATGGTCTCAGAGGCAGAGTTACTGGTTCGCATGGTCTCAGCGACAAAGTTACTGGTTCACATGGTCTCAGCGGCAGAGTTACTGGTTCACATGGTCTCAGCGGCAGAGTTACTGGTTCACATGGTCTCAGCGACAGAGTCACCGGTTCACATGGTCTCTCAGCGACAGAGTCGCCGGTTCACATGGTCTCGGTGGCAGTCGCTGGTTCGCATGGTCTCGGTGGCAGTCGCCGGTTCTCATGGTCTCAGTAGCAGTCGCAGGTTCGCATGGTCTCAGTGGCAGTCGCCGGTGCGCATGGTCTTAGCGGCAGAGTTACTGGTTCGCATGGTCTCAGTGGCAGTCACCGGTTCGCATTGGTCTTAGCGGCAGAGTTACTGGTTCGCATGGTCTCAAAGGCAGAGTTACTGGTTCGCATGGTCTCAGCGACAAAGTTACTGGTTCACATGGTCTCAGCGGCAGAGTTACTGGTTCACATGGTCTCAGCGACAGAGTCACCGGTTCACATGGTCTCTCAGCGACACAGTCGCCGGTTCGCATGGTCTCGGTGGCAGTCACCGGTTCACATGGTCTCAGTAGCAGTCGCCGGTTCGCATGGTCTCAGTGGCAGTCGCCGGTTCGCATTGGTCTTAGCAGGAGAGTTACTGGTTTGCATGGTCTCAGAGGCAGAGTTACTGGTTCACATGGTCGCAGCGACAAAGTTACTGGTTCACATGGTCTCAGCGGCAGAGTTACTGGTTCACATGGTCTCAGCGACAGAGTCACCGGTTCACATGGTCTCTCAGCGACACGGTCGCCGGTTTGCATGGTCTCGGGGGCAGTCGCCAGTTCGCATGGTCTCGGTGGCAGTCCCCGGTTCGCATGGTCTCAGTAGCAGTCGCAGGTTCGCATGGCCTCAGTGGCAATCGCCGGTTCGCATGGTCTTAGTGGCAGAGTTACTGGTTCGCATGGTCTCAGAGGCAGAGTTACTGGTTCGCATGGTCTCAGCGACAAAGTTACTGGTTCACATGGTCTCAGCGGCAGAGTTACTGGTTCACATGGTCTCAGCGACAGAGTCACCGGTTCACATGGTCTCTCAGCGACACAGTCGCCGGTTCGCATGGTCTCGGTGGCAGTCGCCGGTTCACATGGTCTCAGTAGCAGTCGCCGGTTCGCATGGTCTCAGTGGCAGTCACCGGTTCGCATTGGTCTTAGCAGGAGAGTTACTGGTTTGCATGGTCTCAGTGGCAGTCGCCGGTTCGCATTGGTTTTAGCGGCAGAGTTACTGGTTCGCATGGTCTCAAAGGCAGAGTTACTGGTTCGCATGGTCTCAGCGACAAAGTTACTGGTTCACATGGTCTCAGCGGCAGAGTTACTGGTTCACATGGTCTCAGCGACAGAGTCACCGGTTCACATGGTCTCTCAGCGACACAGTCGCCGGTTCGCATGGTCTCGGTGGCAGTCGCCGGTTCGCATGGTCTCAGTAGCAGTCGCCGGTTCGCATGGTCTCAGTGGCAGTCGCCGGTTTGCATTGGTCTTAGCAGGAGAGTTACTGGTTTGCATGATCTCAGAGGCAGAGTTACTGGTTCACATGGTCTCAGCGACAAAGTTACTGGTTCACATGGTCTCAGCGGCAGAGTTACTGGTTCACTTGGTCTCAGCGACAGAGTCGCCGGTTCACATGGTCTCTCAGCGACAGAGTCACCGGTTCACATGGTCTCGATGGCAGTCGCTGGTTCGCATGGTCTCGGTGGCAGTCGCCGGTTCTCATGGTCTCAGTAGCAGTCGCAGGTGCGCATGGTCTTAGCGGCAGAGTTACTGGTTCGCATGGTCTCAGTGGCAGTCGCCGGTTCGCATTGGTCTTAGCGGCAGAGTTACTGGTTTGCATGGTCTCAAAGGCAGTGTTACTGGTTCGCATGGTCTCAGCGACAAAGTTACTGCTTCACATGGTCTTAGCGGCAGAGTTACTGGTTCACTTGGTCTCAGCGACAGAGTCACCGGTTCACATGGTCTCTCAGCGGCACAGTCGCCGGTTCGCATGGTCTCGGTGGCAGTCGCCGGTTCACATGGTCTCAGTATCAGTCGCCTGTTCGCATGGTCTCAGTGGCAGTCGCCGGTTCGCATTGGTCTTAGCGGCAGAGTTACTGGTTCACATGGTCTCAAAGGCAGAGTTACTGGTTCGCATGGTCTCAGTGACAAAGTTACTGGTTCACATGGTCTCAGCGACAGAGTCACCGGTTCACATGGTCTCTCAGCGACACAGTCGCCGGTTCGCATGGTCTCGGTGGCAGTCGCCGGTTCACATGGTCTCAGTAGCAGTCGCCGGTTCGCATGGTCTCAGTGGCAGTCACCGGTTCGCATTGGTCTTAGCAGGAGAGTTACTGGTTTGCATGGTCTCAGAGGCAGAGTTACTGGTTCACATGGTCTCAGCGACAAAGTTACTGGTTCACATGGTCTCAGCGACAAAGTTACTGGTTCACATGGTCTCAGCGGCAGAGTTACTGGTTCACATGGTCTCAGCGACAGAGTCACCGGTTCACATGGTCTCTCAGCGACACGGTTGCCGGTTCGCATGGTCTCGGGGGCAGTCGCCGGTTCGCATGGTCTCGGTGGCAGTCGCCGGTTCGCATGGTCTCAGTAGCAGTCGCAGGTTCGCATGGCCTCAGTGGCAATCGCCGGTTCGCATGGTCTTAGTGGCAGAGTTACTGGTTCGCATGGTCTCAGAGGCAGAGTTACTCGTTCACATGGTCTCAGCGACAAAGTTACTGGTTCACATGGTCTCAGCGGCAGAGTTACTGGTTCACATGGTCTCAGCGACAGAGTCACCGGTTCACATGGTCTCTCAGCGACAGAGTCGCCGGTTCACATGGTCTCGGTGGCAGTCACCGGTTCGCATGGTCTCGGTGGCAGCCGCCGGTTCTCATGGTCTCAGTAGCAGTCGCAGGTTCGCATGGCCTCAGTGGCAATAGCCGGTTCGCATGGTCTTAGCGGCAGAGTTACTGGTTCGCATGGTCTCAGAGGCAGAGTTACTGGTTCACATGGTCTCAGCGACAAAGTTACTGGTTCACATGGTCTCAGCGGCAGAGTTACTGGTTCACATGGTCTCAGCGACAGAGTCACCGGTTCACATGGTCTCTCAGCGACAGAGTCGCCGGTTCACATGGTCTCGGTGGCAGTCACCGGTTCGCATGGTCTCGGTGGCAGTCGCCGGTTCTCATGGTCTCAGTAGCAGTCGCAGGTTCGCATGGTCTCAGTGGCAGTCGCCGGTGCGCATGGTCTTAGCGGCAGAGTTACTGGTTCGCATGGTCTCAGTGGCAGTCACCGGTTCGCATTGGTCTTAGCGGCAGAGTTACTGGTTCGCATGGTCTCAAAGGCAGAGTTACTGGTTCGCATGGTCTCAGCGACAAAGTTACTGCTTCACATGGTCTCAGCGGCAGAGTTACTGGTTCACATGGTCTCTCAGCGACACAGTCATCGGTTCACATGGTCTCTCAGCGACACGGTCACCGGTTCGCATGGTCTCGGGGGCAGTCACCGGTTCGCATGGTCTCGGTGGCAGTCGCCGGTTCGCATGGTCTCAGTAGCAGTCGCAGGTTCGCATGGCTTCAGTGGCAATCGCCGGTTCGCATGGTCTTAGCAGCAGAGTTACTGGTTCGCATGGTCTCAGAGGCAGAGTTACTGGTTCACATGGTCTCAGCGACAAAGTTACTGGTTCACATGGTCTCAGCGGCAGAGTTACTGGTTCACATGGTCTCAGCGACAGAGTCACCGGTTCACATGGTCTCTCAGCGACACAGTCGCCGGTTCGCATGGTCTCGGTGGCAGTCGCTGGTTCGCATGGTCTCAGCGGCAGTCGCCGGTTCTCATGGTCTCAGTAGCAGTCGCAGGTTCGTATGGTCTCAGTGGCAGTCGCCGGTGCGTATGGTCTTAGCGGCAGAGTTACTGGTTCGCATGGTCTCAGTGGCAGTCACCGGTTCGCATTGGTCTTAGCGGCAGAGTTACTGGTTCGCATGGTCTCAAAGGCAGAGTTACTGGTTCGCATGGTCTCAGCGGCAGAGTTACTGGTTCACATGGTCTGAGCGACAGAGTCACCGGTTCACATGGTCTCTCAGCGACACAGTCGCCGGTTCGCATGGTCTCGGTGGCAGTCGCCGGTTCGCATGGTCTCAGTAGCAGTCGCAGGTTCGCATGGCCTCAGTGGCAGTCGCCGGTTCGTATGGTCTTAGCCGCAGAGTTACTGGTTCGCATGATCTCAGAGGCAGAGTTACTGGTTCACATGGTCTCAGCGACAAAGTTACTGGTTCACATGGTCTCAGCGGCAGAGTTACTGGTTCACATGGTCTCTCAGCGACACAGTCGCCGGTTCGCATTGTCTCGGTGGCAGTCGCCGGTTCACATGGTCTAAGTAGCAGTCGCCGGTTCGCATGGTCTCAGTGGCAGTCGCCGGTTCGCATTGGTCTTAGCAGGAGAGTTACTGGTTCACATGGTCTCAGAGGCAGAGTTACTGGTTCACATGGTCTCAGCAACAAAGTTCAACCGAATGGGTGTAATACTCCATAAATACAACAGAGTACACATTACCTCTGGAACTCTATGGGAAAGAGCCCATGAAATCCCAGGGTCTTTCTGAAGCTGCAATTTCCCTGCTTTTCTTAATTTGTATTATTAGCAGAGCTGAGCCCAATCAACACCTATATACCAAAGCACTGTTTTATAGGTCTTATATTTTTCGAACATATCCTGATATTGAATTCTCATTAAACATTCCAGGAAGGAGTTCTCAGAGACATCCTGGTATGTAGACTTGCTAGAATGTTTCATCTGAAGGAGTTCCAAGATGGCACAGCAGATGGCAGCTTCAAAACATGGATCACCTCGTTCCACGACGCTGGACTGCACTATGAGAGGGCACGAATATCAAGCCTTTGTGTGATCACTATGAACGCCCTAAGGCGAAAAGCTGGGACAGATCTTTCCGGCAATATAGTGGGACATTTGCAGGACGGCACTATGAAAGAGGCTTCTTTGCCTTCTGTGATATCTGACTTCCAGCGCAGACAAAGTGACCGATATCTGTAAGTAAATACCCCAATCCTCGCGTCTTTGCACTGGCTCCCTGTTAATTTTCGTATTGATCTTAAGATTTTGTTGTTTGTTTTTAAAGCTTTGAATGGACTGACCCCATAGTACATCAAGGACCTCATCCGAATCTATACTCCAGCGCTCAAATTGAGGTCCGAGGGCCAGCTCCAGCCCGTGGTGTCTAGAGCGAGGGCTTTCTCTGTGGTTCTCCATGTCCCAACAGCCCCCATGGTGGAGTGCTTTAGGTCTCGTCTTAAGACCCATTTTTATTCCCTGGCTTTTTAACTTTGCGTGAGTTTTGTGGTCCTCTGTGTCTTTTATTTCTTTGACTACTTCAAACTATGTCTTTTATTTATTTTACTATCTGTTTGATTTTATTGTTTTATTTATAGCATAATTTTAGAGTAATACACTTATTATTTATTGCTGATTGTTATATGGAAATGTTTGTTTCATTGTTGATTCTATGTGCAGCACTTTGGAGATGTTTTTGTTGTTTAAATGTGCTATACAAATAAAGTGGATTGATTGAAGTAAAGTCATGTAGAGTGGTTGTCTTACTGCAGTAACCTCCTCATAGACACTGTGAAGCTTAAGGCTACAAGAACTTATTTCTTCCTGCAGCTGGCGGATTATCTCAACCATGGGGGACAGAACCCAATGTATATCTTTAAGAGTTTTGAGTGATGCTGTTGTAGCCATTTCATAGTGTCTCTGATCTGATCTCTAAGGTACTCTGTATTTTGGACCAAAAACTCCTTTGTATTCCGGTATCCATGACCTGACTGTCATTAATGTCATGTCTGATTTCCATCAGAGGTTGATTTAACTATGGTATATGTTCCTTTTCAATTTTCATGTCCCACACCATTACTTCTACTTTGTGAACTGAATGTTGCAATTCTTCCAAGGGACAGGAGGTTACAACTGAGCAGTTAGAGAGTCACCATCACATAAATAAATATCAATCAGAGCCATTGTGTTTGAGCGAACCTCTCATTCCCGGGGTCTGAAGAATTCAATATGTTCTTGTGGCTACCACCACAGGGAGCCTGTTGTCCAGGGCAGCTATTCTCAAACTTGGGGTCCCGACCCCAATTGGGGTCGCGAGATGATTTCTGGGGGTCGCCAAATCATTTTGGAAGTCAGCTCTATTAGAGTCCCTTTTTGCTTAATTTTATGTAATTTTTTGACAATTTTGTCTTTTTTATGTCTTTTTTTTTATCATTTTGTGTCATTTTGAGGTCAATTTGATTCTTTTTTGGGTAATTTTGTGACAAATCCCAAAGTAGCAAGTTATTACTTTCCAAGGAGTCTCTGGCTTGAAGCTGACTGTTGCACACTCAGGAGGTCAGAATGGACCTTTAAACTTATAGCAAAGGACTTAGATTAAAACTAACAATAAAATATAAAAAAATATATAAATGCACAGACAGAGAGATGTTTTAGTTGTTCTCTGCTTCATTATTTGTCCAAAATTTGTCGCATCAACTGAGTTTGTATGATCTGAACTGTGAGATTCTGTTCAGTGAGGGGGGGTCACAGACAACATGCATGTTAAATTTGGGGTCGCGACTCAAAAAGGTTGAGAACTACTGGTCCAGGGTATGGTAAATTACACAGCTATCTTTTTTTGCCGAGTATTTAAAGAAGAAAGACCATGAATGCCAGATTCCTATTGGCTTAACAAGGGAGAGTTAGACTTAGACTTAGACTTTCTTTATTGTCATTGCACAAAAAACACAACAGTGAATCTGGCAACGAAATATCGTTGCTTGGCTTCTGCAGTACACATAACACAGAACTGGTGAGCAGAACCTGTTAATAAATACATACTGTGGACTGTCACAATAAATATATCTATATAAATATATAAAAAAACTTGTATAAAAATAAAACTAAAGGTGTCCAATATGTACATGAATTATTGAATTATTGTACCCTCAAAGTTAGCAGCAGTGTCTGAATTATTACACAGATGATTAATTTCACTTTACAGGCAGGGTTATTTGGTGTTAAGCAGTCTGATGGCGAGGGGGAAGTAACTGTTGCTGAATCTGGTTGTTCTGCAGCGGATGCTGCGGAACCTCCTGCCAGACGCCAGTGGGGAGAACAGTCCATGGTGGGGGTGGGTGGGGTCTGAGAGGACCTGGTGAGCTCTGGCTAAGCAGCGCCTGTGTGCCATGTCCTGTATGGGGGGGAGTGGAGTCCCACTGATCTTCTCGGCTGTCCTCACCACCCTCTGCAGAGACTTCCAATCTGAGGCCTTGCAGCTCCCAGACCAGACAGAGATGCAGCTGGTCAGCAGGCTCTCGATGGTCCCTCTGTAGAAGGTGGAGAGGATGGGAGGGGGGAGGGAGGCTCTTCTCATCCGTCGCAGGAAGTGCAGGCGCTGCTGAGCTCTCTTCACCAGGGAGGTAGTGTGGAGTGACCAGCCTAGGTTGTCTGTGATGTGCACCCCCAGGAACTTAGTGCTGCTGACAACCTCCACCGCTGTGTCATTGATGAGGAGTGGTGTGTGGTTGGGTCGGGATCTCCTGAAGTCGACGATGAGCTCTTTTGTCTTGTCGACGTTCAGGAGCAGGTTGTTCACCCTACAGTTGACTGGGGTGTGGATTTTGAACATTAAAATATAGACTCAAATAAAGCAGACAATGTTTATGGCAGATTGCCACACAACATGGGCTACTGCAAGCAAAAGTGGCCCAAATCTTGATTTTTTTTTTTTGCTTTTATGTATCTGTTTTTGTTTGTTTTGTACAGTATGCAGCACAGATCAGATGGAATCAATTTTTTTTTCAAATCAGAACTGGGTCTCTTTGTGATTCTTAATCGGATATAGATCTGATGTTTTCCAATGCGACCTCAGGCTGAACAGTCATGTCGCATTTCACAGTGGTCACAATTCAGGACTGTAAGTTCACACGCAGTCTGATATGAACCACATTTATAAAACAATGTGAACACGGCTGTGAATGGCTGGCAGCTCAATCTTAAACAGTACAAGTTAACACTGGCGTGAGAAAACAGAAAGTCTAAAGGCCGGTGTTGTGTCCTTACTGGTTTCCACACTAACTGGTTGCCGTAGGCAATGATCTGCGCATTTTCTGTTATGCATGAGCTGTCCGTGGTACTGAAACCACTTGCTGTTAATGTGAGAGTTCTGTCTGATGCAGGCCTATGTTATGCTGTGCGTTGACACCTTATCTACCGTTTAATACTGTAAGAAATAAAGCATGAAAATCATAAAAATCTAAGTGCAATAAGCACTTGTAGGAAGGTGGGTGGCACTGCATTTCTGTGTCATGTGCTAATAGTTGAGCCGCAAATATAACGACCACCCATGTCCGACTGGTCCCTCCTCCGCCCTACATCATCATAAACAACACAATGCAGAGTTCCAGGGTGTGGAGAGGCTCATCCCACATGGGCTGGGTTACAAATACAATTATACATTTATTTCCTTTCTTACATACATGTTTATATTTTTTTGTAACAAAATATGTTTTTATCATACTTGGCTGGGTGGGCCAGTGAGTAAAATGGGTGTCTGGACTACAGATCTCCAGAAAATTATCTCGTTATCTCAAGAAAACAAATGAAATTAACTTGTTATCGTGAGAAAAAAATATATGAATGCATGGCCATTCACCTAATAAGATAAGATATCTATCTACCCGCCCTAGAAGAAGCAGCAAAAACTATGTAAGACAACCTGTTATTGTCTAGGGCAGGGATTCCCAAAGTGTGGTGCATGCACCCCTGGGGGTGCGCGAGCTGCCGCTAGGGGGTGTGCGAGATGAAAAATGTAATGGCGGTCTGATAATAACACAATTAAATTTTTTCCCCCCACACAATAAAGAAGTGAAAATTAACATTTCCTTTGTAAAATGTAAAATCAAATACTGTAATATTAATTAACTAGAAAATTTCCTCTGGGGAAATTCTGAAAGGGCCACGGGGGCTACTGCCGATGTGTGTACACTATGATGAGATTCTTCAGAGATTTCAAACTATGCCCTTTAACCTCAAAATGTGTGTGTGTGTGTGTGTGTGTGTGTGAGAGTGAGAGTAAGTGTATTTGTGTGTGTGTGTGTGTGTGTGTATCGAAAATCGCATAAAGTAACCTGTGTGTGTGTATGTGTGTGTAATTAAAATCACATAAAGTTACCTGTGTGTCTGTGTGTGTGTGTCTGTGTGTGTGTGTGTGTGTGTGTGTGTGTGTGTGGGTGTGTGTGTGTGCGTGTGTGCGGTGCGTGTGTGCGTGTGTTTTTGAAGCATGTGTATGCATGTGTGAGGAGTGTGCGTGTTTACGCGCATGTGTATGGGGTTAGAACACTGACAAAAATCGCGCGAGCGAAAACACATCTGCACGCGCATTATTTCGTGTCACGCGCGCAGTAATAGTAATAGTATTAGTAAGCGCAATAATGCGCTTTTTTGATCTTCGCGCACATATTCAGCAACCGCGTGAAGCAGATTCTCCCCCGTGCTCGCTCGGAGGAGTTTTGACACATCGGGTCGCTTGCGGTGGAGCTCTGCTCGCGCGGAGCGAGGACTTTTGACACATTGGGGGCGGGGCCAAGGCTGACCCCGGGCCTCTTATGATTGGTCATTTTCCAGCCCTCCACGTGGGTGCCTTTTCAGTTTACTGCTGACAGCTGGTAGTGGCGGCATCATCTAGACAACAACAACGGTTGTTTCATGACGTTCACGACCACAACTCTACGCTTAATCACTCCTAATAAAAAGGTTAAAAAATGCTGTTTCTTGTTTCTAAATGATCATACAGTATCTCCGCAGTCCGTCAACACACACCGGATCCGTCTGTGTCCCGAGGACGCACGAGATCTCGCGAATTCACGCGTAATGAAGTGATATAACCGGAAGAGAATCAACATCTCCTCATTAATGACTGGAGACAAATCCAGTGACTCGGTCTTAACGAGCTCTAACGAGGTCGGCCGGAGCCGACAAGAGCCTCTTGTTAACAAGCCGGCCGACCTCGTTAGCGGCAGTTAGCTACAGTTAGCTCTGTAGCAGTACAGTGTGTTTGTGCTAACAGGCTAACAGTTAGCTCTGTAGCAGTACAGTGTGTATGTGCTGCTGCTGCAGGAGGTGTTCACTTAGCGATCTCTGTTTGTTTCATAGACTGTATATAAATAAACTTCAGGTCTGTCCCCGCCCATCATGACGTCTTCAAGTTGTAAAATACGTTAACCTGAGGTACTTTATTTTGAAAATGTTTTATTTTGTGTCTGTGCACGACTTCCTGTCCCGAACGATCTGCTCTGTGCTGAATTTATCACGTGGAGGGCTGGAAAATGACCAATCATAAGAGGCCCGGGGTCAGCCTTGGTCCCGCCCCCAATGTGTCAAAAGTCCTCGCTCCGCGCGAGCAGAGCTGCACCGCGAGCGACCCGATGTGTCAAAACTCCTCGCTCCGCACGAGCAGAGCTCCACTGCGAGCGAGCACGGGGGAGAATCTGTTTCACGCGGTTTCTGAATATGTGCGTGAAGACCAAAAAAGTGCGTGCGCAGTTGAAATCTGCGTGCGTGACACGAAATAATGCGCGTGCAGATGTGTTTTCGCTCGCGCAATTTTTGTCAGTGTTCTAACCCCATACATGTGTGTGTGTGTGTGTGTATCTGTAACTGTAATCACATCAAAGGCAATCGGATCAAAGCAATCAACAGAATTAACTGACACCTGTTTCAGTGAAAGCAGAGGTGGACAGACTGCAATTTCTGTCCTCGAACAGAAAGCATTTTTGGCAAAACCATCATACCTATCATTGATCCGACTTCAATTTGAGCGTCCTGAGTTCTTCCTGAACATCTACATGTGTTTTTTTTCAGGAAAGATGAAAAAATAGCTTTGTTAGAGCGATCTAAAAAAAAAACGTTGGATCTCCTTTTTTCAGAAATCTTCCTGCATTTTTAATATGGGAGCCAATGAGGCAGTTGGTGCGTGTTGGTGACGCTTTTGTGTGTCCCACGCCCAAACTATAACTCTGACAGCTTTACCAGAGGATTGTGAGTGAGAAGACAAATTTTCCTACGTTTCTATGTATAAATTATTTCTGGAGAGTGAAATTTGCTGCCCCGAGCACTGGTACCTACAGCTATTGCTGTATGGGACCAGTGCTCGGTGCGATTTCCCCGAGGCCCTAATAAATAAATGCAGGCTATTCTAAATGCACTTCATCTTCAAATGAAGTGTAGAAGAGAGAATTCTGACCAGCTGCATCACCGTGTGGTACAGCGCCTGCACCGTGTCTTGCCGAAAGTCCCTGCAGCGTGTGGTGAGAGCAGCCGAGAGGATCATAGGTGTCTCTTTCCCCCCGCTGCAGGACACTTACAACACCCGCCTCACCAGCAGAGCGAGCAGAATTGCAGGCGACCCCACCCACCCATCTCACAGCCTCTTCAACCTTCTGCCGTCGGGAAAGAGACTGCGGAGTCTCCGGGCCAGAACCAGCAGACTCAGGAACAGTTTCTTCCACCAGGCGGTCCAGAGGCTCAACTCCCCCCCTGCTCTGCCCCTCTTCCCTCCTCTGCCCCCTGCCACATCTCCCTCCCACCACTACTAACATCACTGATTCAGGGACTGCACATTTCACTTTATTATTTATATATATTTTTGCACTATCTACATCTTTGTTTGCACTATTTGAATGTCTGTATTGTTGTTTTGCTTGTTTGCACCGTGGGTCCGAGAGGACAGCAATTTCATCTGTTTCATGTTTTTTTATGTGGCATACTTGACAATAAAGTTGACTGACTGACTGACTGACTGACTGACTGACTGATTAGAAGAAGTTATCTTCTTCCATTTTTCCAACCTGTGTTATGATTGATGATTATGATTGATGATTATGATGATGATACGATTATGACGGGTTGTTCAGCTCCACGCTCATTTAAACTTGCTGCAATTTTTGAAACTGTGTTCAGGTTAATTCAAATGCGAGACCGCATTGTTGTGATGGTGATTATTTTATTATATCTGTTCTCATTTAAGCATGATTAAACATGCCCCCTTTAATATGGCTATGAAAAAGCTTATTGCATTTTGTTTTTTTTGAAGGTGTGGTGGATTGGGGGTGTGTCAACACGGTTGGGACATGGGAAGGGGGTGCACAGCTAAAAACGTTTGGGAACTGCTGAGTTAGAGTAAACTGTTTTCAGTTAAGATGTCTGTGTTGGGGGGGGGCTTTGGTAGTTAAGCAACCAGGTGGCCAGGTGGAGTCGACCAATCAGAGCAGAGCAATCAACTGAAATTAACTGACGGTGGAGACAGTTCCGCCACACTGAGCAGCCAGAGGTCGACAAACTGGAAATTCTGGCCTCGAACAGAAAGCATTTTTGGCAAAACCATAATACCTATCATTGATCCGACTTCAATTTGAGCGTCCTGAGTTCTTCCTGAACATCTACATATGTTTTTTTTAGGAGCGTTTTGATGTATAATTTGTTTGCGTCCGGAAGAGGAAGAAGAAAAAATCCACAGTATAACAGTAGTGCTGGTCTGTACAGCTATTGCTGTATGGGACCAGTGCTCGGCGTGATTGCCCCAAGGCCCTAATAAAAATAAGCCCGGTGAATAGTACTTAGTGTGCTTTTGCAAGCAAGCACACAAAATAAAAATAGTCCCGGTGAATAGTAGTTAGTGTGCTTTTGCAAGCAAGCACACAAAATAACTAGAAAATTTCTAAAGAAATTTTGATTGTGTGCTTGCCTCTGGCCCTTGATTCTCATTGCTTAAATCAGCAGTTAAACAGGGACTCTGTCCTGAGTTCACAGACACCTCATTCAAGCCTCTAAGACAAAGGTTCACAAGTTAGTAAAGGGGGCGTGGCTACTCAAAGGGGGCGTGGCTTCAATCACTTATTAAACAGGGACTCTGTCCTGAGTTCACAGACACCTCATACAAGTTTCTAGGACTAACGGTTCATTAGTTATGAAAGGGGGCGTGGTTAATCAAAAGGGGCGGGACTTTATGAAATATTGTTTCAGTTGGTCAGTGATGAACCATCATCATGCATGACAAGTTTGAGGCAGATTGGACAATGTATGGTCAAGTTATAAGGTCTTGTGTTTTATGAAAAAACACCATGTTTGTTCAGTTAAAGTAAACTAGAATATCTGTGTTGGGGAGGGGGTGGGGGGTCAACCAGGTGGCCAGGTGGGGTCGACCAATCAGAGCAGAGCAATCAACTGAAATGATTTGCCGCCTGAATGTTTGTCACAGTGACAGCAGCCAGAGGTGGAGAGAATTTCTGGCCTCGAACAGAAAGAGAAGTGTTTTACACTGCGACTCTGCCTCCTGGTCTCAACTCTGACTTGTCACGGGTTTGGACCACTAATACATTTTCAGGTTAATCGATATGAGAGCAGCTCCATCCAAAGTGGGATGAACGCCATTTCTCCTAATAAGACGAGGTCTCCTCCAGAAAGTTTGCCAATGATTAACAAATCCCACATTGTTTGCTGGGCACCACCTCGACAACCAGCACTGGAACGATGAAATGCGGCTACACATATCATCGCTGGTCAAATTTGGCAGAGGACCAGAGAAAACTACGGAGTCTGATATTGTTTTGGCATATGCGCACACCGATTCCACATTAATTTTAGTGACCTCCGATTGACGTAACCGGGTGTCATTGGTGCTGACGTGGATAACGACTTTACTGTAATTGCGTTTATCCTTAGCCAGCAGTTTCAAATAAGATTCAATGTCGCCCGCTCTGGCCCCTGGGATGCACTTAACTATGGTGCCTGGTTTCGCTAACTTCACGTTCCAAAGAATGGAGTCACCAATGATTAGGGTTGGTTTCTCAGTAGGTGTGTCACTGAGTGGGGAGAATCTGTTTGAGACGTGAAGCGGTTGGTGGTTAACCATTGCGGGCTTCAGCCTCTGACTATTCCCCTTTCAGACATGCACCCAGCCGTCTGGCCACGCGAGAGGTGTTGGGGAACGGCTAGCTACGCTATGTCGGCTCGCACCAGCTAAGGGCGACTGGCTAACTGCTGCAGTTAACTTTACCGAAATTGGTTTCCATGGTGCGGAGCCGCACTTCCAGTTCACTAAGCCTCGCCTACAACACAGCTAAAGCACTACACTTATTACAAGTACCATTATCATTAAAGGAGGCTAAGCAGTAACTAAACATTTGACACACCGGGCAAGAGAGAGCAGCAGAGTGAGGGGGAGAAGACATGATTAGCAGCTAGGCTAAGTAGCTAACACAACTGAGTAGTATCAGACAGATAATATTAGCGATAAAGTTGCTACAAGGAGCAGAGAGATACAAGTGCTTAAGTGAAACTAGCGTATGTAAAAATGAAGCGGGCAGGTATCCGTTATAATGTGTAACTTTAACAGAGTTTACTGTATTTGGCAAGAGCAGCGAACAAGCACGGCACTACGAGCACACACAGAAACACCGGAAGTGACACAATACGCTCACCTTAGCACGTCAGAATGCAGGAGAAAGGAGCACAATGTTACTATAACATTTGTTTAATTTGCACAAGATCTGATAGGGAAAACCATCATAGAACATTCTTGGTGGAAAAAAATCAATTCAATGATGCTTTATTATTCAGTGTTTGGCAATCAAAGCCATAAAAAAACAATAATACCATACGAGTTGTCATGTAAACATGAATGCATCTTCCTGCACCGATGAAACAGGATCCATAGTATTGAACAACTTCTCTCACTGGGGAGTATATAACGATATTGCATTTCGCTCTCTCTCTCTCTCTCTCTCTCTCTCTCTGTTTTGATGTGTTGAGTTTAATAATTAGTGTCGTGCACTGGTGCATCACTAATTAACAAAAGGAGAACCTTATCTCAGTGTGTGGTAATTGGTACCTCAGTGTAATGAAATCTGCTGTGAACATTATAGGGACAGAGACACAGCTGAATGTCAAACATCGATACATCAGGACATTCATACAAACCTTCATACCAGCTGTGCACTATAGACGACCAAAGAAAGAAACTGTTGTACTCCAGATCTCATTTTTATCCTTACAAATAGGTTTTTCACCTAATTTCAGTTTCCCATATCAACTTTAAAAGGTGATAATATGAGTGTTGCTTGTTACTTTTGGTGCAAGGCTGTCAGTTGACGTAGCATAAAGGATGGACATAACCTTTTGTACATAACTTAATCCTTGTGTTGTCTTAGGGGTCAAAAATGACCCGCCACTATGTTTAACAGCATAGGAAACGCCCTTAATGCTCATTTTTCAACTTGATGCCTTTTCCTAGAATGACCCCAACATGAGAAAAAGTAAAAAATTGTCTTTGTTCATATTTCTATGAAAGCTGTACACCAGCGGGGTACAAATCTTCATACCATAAAAACCATAAAAACCATGCACCCATGTGGGCATGTATGCATGCACGCTTGCTAAAAAAACTATGTTTACACCAATGCAGTACCTTTAGTAATAAGAAGAATGACAATAGACTTTAGCAAAACAGTAAACCAGATGCGTTGTAATAAAAACAATACTTTTTAACCAATATTTGCACAGCTTTGACTCACTCACCTTCAGGTAAGAGGGCTTGATGAGGCTTTTAAGATGAGTGAGCAGCTCATTTTGGGATATACCAAATCTCTAATCAATACTAAGTGTGAGGTAACACAGTCAGACTGGAGGGCAGCAGCTCCATTTCATCACAGGGTTAAAGGTTAACAGCTGACCCTCTGGGCCCTCTCTAAATGACTCTATCTGTCTGTTTGTTGGTCAGTTTGAAGCAATGAAAGGTCTGAACCAGTGATTGCTCCATACATATCGACATCTCGTGGGGAACATAAAGATTTGCTGTTGCTCTGGAACAGTGTCAAAGGAAACATCTAATGGTCAATATACATCCTGTAAATTATCAGTAGGAGGTGCCCCCTCTGACTCTTTGAAAATCAAATATTCAGCAGTATGTAAGAAGCCCATTGTTGTTCAGTCTTATTTCTAAGAAGACTTGACAGGCAAATGAGAACACGGGGTGTTGGTGCACTTCAGCCTCAGCCTTGTGTCTAAAATGAGTGGAAAATAGAAAATAGAAAAATACACAGATTTAGTAGCCTGGCTAACACCAGACTAATCACAAATGAGATTAGTCTGGAAACCAGCCGTTCATTTCTCCGTAGAGGAGGCGTGGTTTACGATCCTCCAGAGCTGTTTATTGGGCGCTATGAATGTCTATCAAAATCGTCTGTACGTGGCTCTTAGCCAATCATATCAGTTATACCAGATGACGTATGTAGAGCGACAGAAATTGATGCTTACATCTATGGTTTACATAGCCAGACTAGCCCATCTCTACTTTGAGGCTAAAATGCTCAATTCTGCTTCTGCAACGTTTTTCTGCAGCATGTTCACATTCAGCCACACACATCCACTGATTTTATGGGCAATAAACAAGTTGCTGTGGGTCTCTCGGTGACTCCGCTGTCCCCCGGCTCATAGCGAGATCACCGGCGTTACGGTAGCGGGGCTAGTAGTGGTGCTAGTAGCGGGGCTAGTAGCGGCGCTAGTTGGTAGATTAGTAGATTTGATTTTTCCCAAATCCTGTCGGAAGCCAGGCTAAAACATCCTTTTTTGTGGTGAAACAGGAGTCTGCTTCAGCCATGTTGGATCCGTAGGAAAACTACAAGCTTCCGTCTGCTGAGTAGTACGGGTCATCGTCTTGCCGTCCCTCCCCGTTCTGTGATTGGATCCCTAAAACAGGGCTAAGAAACGTCCCTGGTTGCCAGACTGCCTGGAGGTTCGAAATGAAATTTGAGCGTGCAAGGCAGTATGGGTATACCCAGGCTACAGATTTAATGCAACATTGTTTAACTTGAGATTTTATAGAAATGGTCAAGAATCCAAGATTTCTGCTGTTGTGTTGCCTGCTGAAAAAAAACCCTTGTTGTCAACATCGTGTGGAAAGTCATCCATCCTCTGAATGCTCTAGGTCACTAGTTTGTCGTCGTAAAGTTTCATGAGGCTGTGATTATCCTAGAGGTCACACAGCAGCTCATTTTATGCACTGAGCTCAAATTTCATCATTACACATGAAGGAAACTGGGCTCATTGGCCCTCATTTATCAAACGAGCGTACGTCAGAAAGTGAGCGCAAAGTGGGCATACGATCATTTCTACGGAAGGCTCGGCATTTATCAATTTGGTAAGCGGAGGGTACGATTAGATCTCATGTCTGCTCTCAGCTCGTGTACGCAAATTTGAGTCAGCGTGACGTCCACACGTCTGAGTCAGAGAATTGATCTTAGACTGATTTCCTTTCTTTTTATGCTGCTAAACAAAACCAGTTTGTTGTGTTGCAGCTGTTGGACGTCTGCGTTTCACTTTCTGCCTCTGAGAAATTCCTCTTTATCGTTTACCGTTTACCTCCTGGCTGCAACCAAAAAGCTGTGAAAATGTCTGTGCTCCAAATGTAAAATATTCAGTGAACTTGTTTGAGTTTTCAGCTATAAGTACTTTTATTTCATAAACCTCCATCGCTGTGTATTTCTGTAAAATGTGTATTTCCTCCTGTTTTTATTTGTTGCTAATAAAGCTGACTTTGGGGGGGGGTCCTCTTTTTGGCCGTATTGCGCCCTTCGGTGTCGTAAACCCTCAGTGTGAGCCATCTGAATCTGGTATATATTATATATATATATTATATATATTAGGGTGTGATATTTAAATGACGCTTGTTTCGAGACTGCACATTTGTCAACAGCTGATCATTTTTTCGATGTGATTGGAGAGATACGATCGTTTGATAAATCACACGTGAACCCTGTTGTAAGACGAAATATATGCTCAGATCTGCACTGGTTTCTACACTCATTTGATAAATGAGGGCCCATGAATCCACAAGAGTCTCAGCTTTCCAGTCAGTCAGTCAAAATCAAAATTACTTTATTCATCCCTAAGGGGAAATTCAGTATACTTATGCGGCTCACTGACTGTTTAGGGACACAAGGATGCACAAATATTCAAATATAATGGTGAAAATAAACATTTTACTGCAGGAAGAAACATCATGATTTGTGTCTCAAACTGATCCTTTTGAAAATGGCCATGTTATTGGAGTGTTATTTGGCCCCATCCCTACAAGACATCACAACTTGGTTGGTACCAGTGGATTCCTTAGATCTTCTGGTTTCATATGATCCCATCTTCTTCTAATCTTAAAGGGAAGATTCTTCATGTAGGCTTCTAGTTTTCGACCTTTTGATTCTATCTTTTTGGCATTAGTTAGATCTGCGGCTAGATCACACTACGTTAGTGTACCCAGGAAACAACGGCCTGTCCCAGCTGCTGAAACAGAGCCGTTTGTTTGTGCAAACACAGAAGCTCTTTGTGGCTTTCAGCAGGCTGGCAACAATACAGACAGAGAGCTCAGGTGAGCTAGCAGGTCTGCAAGTTCAGTCAAAACATGGAAGTTAAACAGGAAAGATTAGGTATGTGTCATATAATTTGTAATTTAGATGGCTTTTGACATTAAATTAGAATGAGTTTATATAGATACTGATGTTTCTGAAAGAAAACTTAAATATTTGATCAAATATGCTGATTAAAAAAAAACTCTCACTCTCCACATTAGTGAACTAAAACTATTTAACTTATGAAGAAAGTAACAACACACTCTCTGTCTTAAAAGTTTAATTAATAAGCAATAAAGTGCACCATTAATAATGTCAGTACTCAGGAGTTTTGCTGATGCAGCTGTGCTCGGTCTTGTGTGACGTCTAGCTTTTGGTGGCTAATGTTAGAAAACTTTAGACATTGTGCAACTGTGTAACTGACATTACTGAGTCAGTTTCCTGACTTCAGAGAACACTTCACCACTTGTGGTGCTGTTACACAATGTTTCAGCTTTGTCCTGTAATCATCACACAAACAGAAGTTACATTAGTCTCACTTTAAAGGGACTCATGTTGTAATGAAAGTTACATAAAAGTAAGTTATTATTTCAGTAAGGAGTTGGCATTAAAGGGAACTTTTCACAGTCTAGATGTTGTGGAGTTCTACTGCATCTGTGGGCGTTTTGTGTCTCCAGAGGGAAATTTAAGCGAATTTAAGTCTTCATGTGATATCAAAACCAAATGGTATATGAATAAGATCCCAATATCTTAAGTCACTCTATGTGTCATCACTTAGCACTTTTGGCTTTTCACATCAAGTGCTCCGGATGCCAGGTGTAGTATAAAGAGCCACAAAGTCCGTGTTGATGGATGAATTGCATTGTTGGCAATGTAAGTGCCAGGTATTAACAAGGAATCTGAATAATATATAACAAATAAGTATGAAAAAGGCAATATCTCTGGTTCTATTGCATCAATTTTAATACAGCAATCATTAACACATTCAGCCTGCTAAAGCTTCCAGAACAATAGCCTAATAACTTCAGAAAATATGAGGAGAATTTTTTTTTCTGCTATTCAGCATATTTATGATGATGTTTCACAGTTTTTAAACATCACTCCTCAGTGAACTGGGTCCTCAGTGAAGTCCGACAGCATCTTCAGTCTGTTGACACTGACATAGGTAAATAAAAAAAATAGCATTAACTTTAACTGGAAATATCAGTGATAGGCTAACTAGGCATAAATACATTATATTTTCTTTCTTTATTATTCCCTATCATTCTTATTAATTCTATTATGAAATATAGTTTTTATAATAAATTGTTTAGAGTGTTTATTTATACAGTTTATATTTGGCCTGTTATTATATTTATTGTAAAATATATTTTATATATTACAAATGATTAGTCATAAGTCACGCTGGCTGTCTATAAGAAGTGCAACAAATCATTGCACCTGTAGTATATAAATGTGAATACAACACATAAATACATATAATTAGATAGAAATACTGTCATTTATTTTATATGAGCACACTGAGACTCTTATATAATGTTATTAGGACAGGAAGATTAGAATATGATGACTTATTGCATATGAGACCACACTGTCTCTTCTTTTCTACAACAGGCAAGAACAAAAAAAAGCTTGAGCAAAGCAGAATCCGACAATGAAGACATTTTTCATTCACTATTGACTTGTTTTTATTACAGGCTAAATTGCTTCCGGCAGTGAACGAGGGAAACATTACACTGCTGTTTGTCTCCTATCTTGTCCCCAAAGCCAAAAGGAGCCAAAGAACCTTTAAATGAGCTCTCTAGTCTTTTATGGTCCTATGGATTAAGACTTCCTGGGACAAATATAAAGCACGTATCTGCTGGCTGCAGGCCACATGTGTCGGCGAGCCGGATCTGCTCAGCATTTTTTAATTATTTGGAATAAGCGCGGCTTTGGTCACAGCTGGATGCTTTGCTTTCATTTGTCACAGTTTGTGGCGAAGTGCAGAAAGAAAACACTGTGAATGAACTGTACTATTAAAAAGCTTTTTCAGGTTTAATGTGTGCAGCAGTGGGGTGCACACGCTTTCAGTGTAAAACTTGAAGAAAGGTCAGTGTCTAAAATAATATCAACAGGGTTTTCTTAAGTGCAAAATATTTTTATGCAACACTGTGGCCTCAGAAATGTTTAGCTCTCACGCTGAAGGGTTTGTTTGTTTGTACATTTTGACTTTTGAAAAGTAAATTCACACTGTGTTACATCTGACTTTATTAGCATCTTTCACTTGGCTCCATCTCAATCAGTTAGGAACCAGCAGGAGTTTCAACTAGCAAGAGCAAAACAAACCGACCTGATATGTCAGTTTGGAGCACTTTATTTATTTTTTGCTGTCTGGTTCGGTCTTTACCTCATTTCCAGCTGTTACAGGCAGCAAACAAGCTCTGATACTGTAGCAAACAGCAGACAGAGACATTCAGAGAGCGGAACATCTAGCAGCTAAAGAAACATACATTTCTCTGAAGTTGGAAGAGACCCAAAATGGAGTGAAAAGACAGAGAATATTGAACTTCTTCATTAGGTGAACACAGACATGACTCTGATTATAATTACTGTAACAACATGATCAATTGTGATTGGCCGCAGGGTGTCAAGTAATTCTTGACAAATGATACTAAATATGGTGGATAAACTATCTGTTCACCATTCTAAATTCATGCACTAGCTGGTAGGTGTGATAGAAACAGGGACACAGTCAAAGCCTCAGTTTATAATTTAATTAAATAATTTCTAACTCTGAGTGTCAATACCTCATCCTCTAAGTACCACAGCAAGAAAACTGTGAAATACAAGCTCAGAGAAGTTCACTGCCCCTAAAAACCTACTGGTAAGAATAATTCAAAAACTGTGCTTTACATAATTGATCATCTCACATCCCATTCGCTTTGCAGCTTGTTACTTCAGGCTGACGTGACACATGGCATATTGTTTGTTTTTCAAAATCTTCATATTGATTTTGGGACAATGACCCAGTCTTTTTTTTTTCTTATTTTGTCAAAGCATATTTACTCTTCCATTGATGCTACAGTCATCGGACTTCACAGTCAATAGAGACCAGCTGACTTTGTGTGAATAAGAAAGATGATTATTTCTGTATGATAGATGAGTGCAGGAGCACTGACAGACTTATTTGCACAGAACTGTCCTTCCAGCTGAGCACACCTCATGTCGTGGGCGCTGTGCAAACACAAAAGTCATGCAAACGACCCTTGCAAAACGTGTCAAATGTGAGAGTGCAGAAAGTCAAAGTGTGCATGATGTTATGTCCCATTTCCAATGTAAAAATCGTTAAAATCTTATTTATCTTTAAATAAGTTCAATATTGTTGATAAAACTGCCAAATAATGTTTGAAACGAACTTTTGGCAGCTTAAAACCAGCTCATTTTCTCATATTAAAGAGATTTTTGTTTGTTTGTTTATTATATTTGATCTCTGCAAGAACAAGACCAAAGCCCCAACAAGGAATACAAGTTATAGCATCCCAGTATTAACTTAAAATGTGTGTTAAGGGATTAATTAATGTGCATTTACAGCTGCAAAACATGCATGGTATTATCATGTTTCATCCCTTAAATGGACTGCACTATTCAACCTAACTATAAGTAAACTTTGAGTAAATAAAATAACAAAAAGACATGTTGATAAATATGTTTATTGAACATTTACATGCTACAGTACATTATCAGGACTGTCAGCAATACAAAATCCATGCTTATCTTCAGGCAGCAGCTGCCAGAACAACACCGATGCATAACGGATATAAATTATGATATTAGAGGCCGACAGTAACAAGAGAGTCAGTCAGTTTATGGAAGCCTGCGGAGGTTGTTAAAGGATGTTTGGTCCTGCAGAAACGAGGCTGTGTTTGTGGGAATAAAGAAAAAGTCCTCATAGCTTCAGATGCACTTGAGCAGGTATGAGTTGCAGTTTGCTCCTCTGCCGCAGTCACACAGCTTCCCGATGCGAGGCCCGAACTTCATGGCACAGCGGTCGCCCATCCCACACTGACAGCAGAGACACAGACATATGTTAAGATACTTTGCTATGAGCTTGTAAAAAGGCTTTATTATTATAAATAATATATATGGAGCAGCTACAAGCTTAGGCATTTAAATGAATTACTTCCCTTTGATTGATTCTTCCCATTTTCTGCTAATTCTTGTGATTTATTTGACACCACAGAATGAGGGTGAGATGTTAATCCTTCCAGCGTTTTCCAGTGGAATAATTAAATCCTGTTCATTAGCTGCTTCTGTCTTATTCAGGAGGATTGAAAGGTTTCTGCAGCTTTTCACTTCAGCTAATTGCAGCTGTGCAGTGATCTTGATTAGTCTGTAATTGCACCCAGTGAAAGACTGGTGTTGGCATTTTCTTGTTATCTTTTAATTACTGGCAGGTATCTTTTGCTAACTGGTTTAATTAAACAGCAGCAGAGTGATGCATGGAACATACAGGAATGACATAAACTAAATTATACTCTACATGAAGCTTTTCATGACAGGAAACGCAGAAGTGCATTTACAGCTGCACTGCATGAATAAAGTGAACTTACCAGTGGGATGCTTCCTCTTTTCTCAGTGGAGGAAACCCTGTTGTGCATCCTGCCCAGCAGAGCCTCCAGAGCTTCAATCTGCCCACAAACAAATCATAAAAACATTTAGTTAAAGTGTCAAACTACAGCATGCTAATGTCTATATTAACCTCTTAAATATTCCCTCTCAGTTAGGGCTATTCAATATTTTTGACAGTATCACATATATTCTGTATCTGTAAGTCTTTATCAAAGCTATACGGAGCTTTTGAACCTAATATGCTGTGTTTGTTTTTTTTGTTTGTTTTTTTTTACAGCTGTGCAATCAGATGGAAATATTCTAATTTCTTAAAGTGGTCGTTCGTTTCAGCCTCCATCAAGCTGCTGAACTCAGTACTACATCTTAGTGCAATTAAGCAATGTACACTCACTTTAAAAGCACTTCTGCGCTTTATTCTTACAGTTTTCTAAGATGTTGTCTTTCTGATTATTTTTTTGTGTAATGCAACAGACTGTAGCACTGAGAAACAAAGCCTACTCTGTCTACTTTCTTATGCATTATTTAACAAACATTTTCCCAAAATTCAACCTGATATATTTAATTGATATATTTGGAAACTCTTCCAGGCGAAGATAAAATATTCCCTTGTGCAAGAAAAGCATACTTATCTTAACATTCTCTTGCTTCATAATTTTTAAACAAGATTTCTAATCAAAATAGCTTCAAAGTCATGAAATACACAATCCATATAATGAAATCCTGCACATGACTCCTACAAACCCAATTCCAAAAACACTGGGATGCTGTGTAAAACTTTAATATCAACAAGATGCGTCCAATTAAGAATTTAGAGAGTGTATTTACAGAACAAAAATAATTATTTAGAACATTAAATTGCAAGAACTGCATTCTGTTTCATTTACATTGTAGACAACGTCCCAACTGTTTCAGTGTTTCAAGGACTACTTTTATGCCTCAGAGAATGTTCAAAATAGGAGAAAATATGGAGAGTTTTTGGTTCATGCACGAGGCCCGTTGCTCTGTTTGTCTGAGCAGGGGCTGGATGCAGCATGAAGGTGAGGTGAATAAAAATCTCAGGACTCCCTTTAACAATCATGACAGTAACAGTAAAGAATATTTTTTAAAAAACTCAAAAAACTAAATCAAATTACTTTACATGCAAAAGTTTGTTGTGCATCTAATACAATGTTTTTCTAATAAAGATTTTTAAAAGTGATTTCTGCAAATCAAAAAAAATACGTGTTTCCTGAATAAATAATACATGTTTAAAAGTGTGGCCTGCATACAAACACAGAACACAGAGGGGGATCAAACCACAACACAGTTAAATACATCTAGATTCTGACTGCAATCCTTAACCCTTTATTAGGCAAAGACCCATATTTGGTAACATGAGCGGACATCTATAACAGGTCTCCTCTCTCTCCGTGAGCTCATAGAACCACATGGATTTCTACATCACAGATAGTGACACTGTTGAATCTGACCAATCAGTAAATCATACAAGGTTCAAGATTTCCTTTATTGTCATTGTATTAAAAAAGTATACAACTAAATTTACGTGTGCTTATCGTATATGAGGTGCTTTAAAAAAGACATTCAGACATTACGCATGTAGTCTAAAAAGAGAATAAATAGTTTAAAGGTAAAAGATAAAGTGGTGATGGATGCAAAAGTGTTATTGTCCATTTAGGGTTGCTGTGGGAAAGAGACTATAATAAATATAATAATAATAATAATAGTAGTGACTCAATTGACCTCAATTTGCAATATAAAATTAAACATTTTGCAAAAAGTCTTGTAATATCCTCCAAAAACACTTCAGGGTTGACATTTTGAATTTCCAGGAGAGCCCTATAAAGGGTTAACAGGTTGTTTATTCTGCAAAAGTTCAGGAAACGTGACCACTATCATCATGCATCATAATCTCCTGACCCCCCCCCCATAAACTAAGGTGTGCAGCCCTCAGATACTGACCAGGTCTCTGTCCGCGGCCGGCTCGGGTTTGTCCGCTCCAAAGTCCTCTGCGGAGACTTCCTGTGACGCCTGGCCGTGACAGGTGACGGACAGCAGGCCAACGAACAGCAGCCCGCGGAGCATCCCGGAGCTATCCATGGTGCTGGTCCCGGTACAGGGGGGCGGAGGTCCCGGCAGGAGGCGGCGGATCAGGACTGGAGGAGTAGAGGGTGTCAGCGGGTCCACAGGAGATTCTCCCTCCACAGACCGGACCTGCTGCTCTCTTATAGGGACTCGGGAGCCCCGCCCGAGAGGCCACTGCAGGAGGGACCTGCAGAGTCCGGGCTGCAGGCGGAGATGTCAGGGTGCAGAAACCCAACGACAAGATTCAGGAGCTTTTTCAGCATAAAAAATACAATTTGTTACATGTCCATTGTTTTATTAACCCATAAGAACCCAGACCCAGTTATCCTTAAAGGAAACATTTTTTGGGGGATATACCACAGACCAAGTGGAACACATCGAACACATTTATGATGTTCTACCCCTAAATGACAAAGATCTGTGATGTCACACGTGTCACATTGGGCATTTATGGTATTTATGTTTATGATATTTCTTATTTTAAAATAAAACTAGACACATTTTCTGCTTACAGAAACACAAATTTGCCTTTTTCTTTGCATCTCCACAACATTTATCAAAATTGTGACATTAATAGTGCTGTTTGACAAATTATTTTTCAGATTTGTTTTTAAGTAACAAAACAATAATAAATCAATATTAAATAAAAACAAATAACCGTTTGCCTTTTTGTTTGCATCTCCATAACATATGTCAAAATTGTGACTTTAATTTGTTCAGGAAAAACGGTCACAAGTTAAATGTAATACAGGACACCATGTTAACTGATTAGAATTGTTAAATGGGTTTAGCCTCGTCACAAAAAATAAGCTTTTTGAAATTAGCTACTTTTTCACATTTCTGTTTCCAGTCACAGTCACATGACCACCACACCAGGGTGTTGAGTAGATGTCGCTTTGGGATTTAATGAGTTAAGGTGAAGCATAAAGCTGAATATGGGAGATTATAGAAGATTTAAATTGTTTGTTACACGGGTGTCACCATGGGCTATTATGGGTTAAGTTGATAACTTATTTCAAGAAGATGATCAAAATTAAAAATGAAGAAAGATGTCTTAACTCAGAAATATATTGATTTTGGATATTGGAAGCATTTTCTGCCCTCACTTAACAAGGAAAAGTGTTAAGGTAATGAAACTTAATATTGTATTACAATATGTCTGACTTAAGTGAAATAAGTTACTTATACTCAATAAAATTGAGATAACAATTTGCATGGACTTTGCTGAGTAGAAAGAAAGTAAAATAAAGGAGTTATAGTAACTTAAATAGAGTAATTTGACCACTTATTAACACTAAAAGTTTGATATAAAAATTGAGTTTGTTCAACATAATGAAGCTTGTAGAGGACAAAACAAATCATGTTGGTTGTACTAGACTAATTGAGTTTGTCCAGTTATAAAAGTCTCATAGGAAATACTCAGTAATGTCTTAGTTGGAATTACTTAAAAAGATAAATGCAAATTGTTACAACAATTTTTTTTAAGTTGAGCCAGTGTCATCTTTTTAGTGTACTTACAGTCAGAATACATGGAGAAACTCACCACGGCTTCGGTATAGGCTTAAATAAATGACAAATATGACAACTGCATTACATCAGGAGATATTTAAAAGTCCTCATCAAACACAGTAGCTACCTGGTCACGTGGTATTCTGTCAGGTATATTAAATAACGTCTTTAATGCTATTTAGGTCAATTTAATAGGTTTTACTCTTCATAAACCCCATAAGGTGAAATACATAGGCAAAATATTGTTTTTTATGCAATGGTCAATTTTGAGGTTTTGGGCTTTTTTTTATGTAATAATTTAAACTCCATAACATGTCTTCTGTCAGATAAGTGGAAGCCAAACATACAAAATAGAAATGTAGATGTTTGTTTTACTTCATTTTGTCTGTGTGTGTAGATTTCTCCTAAATTCACCAAAGGTTTATTTATTCATTTTTATTTAAGGTTAGCGTTATGCTAGCGTTATGCATTAGAATGCAAATTGCTCATTTGCTTATTGAAACAAACAATTTTAGAAAACTTGTCATACAAAGAATAATTGTGTTCATGTAACGGCATTCCCGTCTCCACTTAAAACCGCTCAAAAACGAATTAAAACAACATCATGTGTTACAATAAATCTATTAATTATCCACATAAAATTAAACTAAAAACACTGTTTTTTAATGAGTTAAGCCAATAAACGCAGTTGTATACCACGGTAGAAAATGAAAGGATTCAGTTTCATAGTCAAATGTATGAAGCTTTAGATCAGAATCTGATTCAGGTTTATTGCCAAGTAGGTTTCACATACAAGTTGTTTGCCTTGCATAGCAATAAACATAATAACAGAAAATAAAGAAAAGAAAAAATGCTACAAAATATGCACAATATATCTGTTATTAAAATGAAGGGGCAGTACAGTTTTGTCCATAAATGTGCAACAATATATATAAAGGAAGTGCAAATATTCACAATATAAAGAATGAGCGCAATGTAAAATGATAAAAGTCCAAATAAATGTAAAGAAACTTTTAACCTTTATTAACCCATTAACCCCCAATACAGGAAGATTACACACAGGTGAACTGATCAGGTAACTCTGAAGTCAAACTGTAAAACTGTTCTGTGATCTAAGACTATAAACACACACTTACTGTGGTTTTATAGAACATGTGAGCCCTGTAGACCTGCAGCTCCTCGGTAGATCCAGGTGATGAGGACTCTCTAATGTGAGTCAGTCTGGCTTCAGAGTAAAACCTACTGGAGTGACTTTTTAATGTCAAACTGTTTCAGATTATCTTAATAAGAGGGATAATATAATATTATTATGTGGAAATGTGTTCAGATAAATGGTTCAAGATACTGAATGAATGAGTGAGTGAAAGGGTAAATGGCTGTAATAAGCTGAATCACAGACACAACAGAGTGTAGGTCTGACGATGAAGCTGCTGATTATCTAACGAGCATTAATGAGAACTTTGTCTCTGTGTTGTGCGTCCTGGTGGAGCTCTCACAGTTTATTAATACTGTCAATAACTAAACCTGGTGGAGCTCTAACAGTTTATTAATACTGTCAATAACTAAACCTGGTGGAGCTCTAACAGTTTATTAATACTGTCAATAACTAAACCTGGTGAAGCTCTAACAGTTTATTAATACTGTCAATAACTAAATACTGTGAGTAAAGGTGTTGATGATGCTGGTCCCACAGGACAGAGAGCAAGACAACACTTGTCTGTTTTACACAGTCAGTACGTCCTTATATAGATTTTCATGTGTGTGTGTGTGTGTGTGTGTGTGTGTGAGAGAGAGAGAAGGGGGGGGGGGGAGAGCCATTCGAGTGTCTTTAAATGTGAAAACAGCGTCATTACAGACCTTTTTCACAACAGATGTCTGACATGTCTTAGCGGGAAAAGAAACACATCTTTATATTGTTTTATATATATATATTTTGGGGCTTTTTTGGGACTGAAGTCACACAGTAACACAAACAAACTAACTGACATTGAGGCAGTCAACCGGTAAAGTTTCTTGGTGATGTCTGATGTTTATTTACCTGTAGTGTTGCAAAAACTAGAAATCTGCCAGAAATCTGCAGTTCAGCAGCACTTACATATATTAAACTCTCCAGATTTATTAATGTCTATATTCTGAAGGTTTGAAAAGAGGGATTTGCTCATATGTTATTAATAACCTGATTTATAGAACATTTTATTGCTTAAAACATGGCAAAAGTTGATATTTTTATGACTGAGAGAGATAAAAGGATAAACCCAAAATTCCCTTTGTAAAAACCTTTGACTGTAATATGGCAACAAGATGAAACAAGAGTTTTAAATCTGGTTTATCCATTGTTCAGGTTTCTGCTCTGGAAATGTTTGCAAATTAATAAATATTTAATAAAATAATGCCTCATTTGCATATCAAAACATAACATTTCAGAAAAAGTTATATGGTGATGTTTATTGACTTTGTTGATGGTGTTACATCTATTTCTTTGTTTTTAACTCTATTCTAGCATGGAACTGAAGCTTTTACGCTCTTGTGAATCCTCTTTAAAACACTAAAGTCACACAAGAACACAAACAAACTAACTGATATTGAGGCGCTCGATATAGATTAGTTTAAATTTCTATTTATCTGTACACTGTAAGAAATGTCTGTAGATTTTACGGTGAAAAACTGCTAAACCACAACAGTAAATGACTGTAAAAGATTCAGTTTCAGTAACAATGAAACAACGTAAATGTATATATCAGCCAAAACAGTATTTTTTACAGTTTTGTTTTTTGAAAAATGCATTACTCCACTGTAAACACCATACACCATATCTATAACAAAAATATACTGTAATATTTAATGGTAAAATCTTTTATTTATGCTGCATTTATAAAGGGTTAGGGTTAGGGTTATTTCCTTGTCAGTTATATGGCAAAACAGTGTTTCTTTTGATGGAAAAACGTTTTTATTTATACAGTAAAAAAAAAGGAATAAAATGTCAATCTTAAACGTGAAATCAACAGTGCCAATATCTTTTTACCGTAATATTAAGAAAAGTTGTACCGTATTTATTACATTAAAGTTGTGGCAACCATAGCTGTCGGTTTTTTACCGTAAAAACAACAGTTTTTCTTTTTTTTTTTACAGTGAAGTGTCTTACAAAATATATGGAATTTTACAGGGTCGAAGGTCATTTTGTCAAAAAAGTTTTTTTTCTCATTCTCTGAGACAGAAATTCAGCAGCACTCACATACAGTAAACTGTCCAGTTTCATTTTAACATTAAACTCTATTCTACAGAGAGCTTTGCCTGATTTATAGAACGTTTTATTGCTAAAAACATGGTGAAAATTGGTCTTTTAATGGCCCTTGACAGTATTTTCTAATGGTTAGAGAGATAAAGGGATAAATCCCAAATCCTCTCTGTAAAAATCATTCACTGTAATATGTCAACAAGATTAAACAAAATAATTTAATAAAATAATGCCTCATTTGCATATAAAACATTTCAGAAAAATGTAGAAAAAGTCTTGATGTAGGTAACCAACTGGGGAAGTTTCATGGTGATGTTTATTTATTATTTTGATGGTGTTATATCTGCTTGTTTGTTTTTAACTCTGAATTTAAGCTTTTACGCCACACAATAACACAAACAAACTAACTGATATTGAGGCGGTCGACCAGTAACATAATATATGTAATGAGCCGGGGACATTTTATGGTGATATCTATTAGTTTAATTACTTGTGGTGTTGCAAAATGTCTGGAATTTTACAGGGTCAAAGGTCATTTTGTCAAATTAGTTTTTCCCTCATTCTTTGAGCCAGAAATCTGCACTTCAGTAGCACTTTCCAGTTTCACTCCAAACTAAACTCTGAAGGTTTTTGCAGAGTGCTCTGTTCATATTTTATTAACAACATAATTTATACAACATTTTATTGCCAAAAAACATGACAACAATAGATTATTTTACAGGTGCATCTCAATACATTAGAATATGATGGAAAAGTCCATTTCCAGTTCAAGTCAAATAGCCCCAACCAAGTATTGAGTCATATAGATAAACACATTTCCATATTAAACATACTTTTTAAAATTGGTCTTTTGTAATATTATTTTTTTGAGACACTGAATTAGGTCTTCATTAAATGTAAGCCATACTCATTATAATTAGAAGAAATTAAATAAATTAAGACATGAAATGTTTCATTCTGTGTGTAATGGATCTATATAATGTGTCATTTCCACTTTTAAAAAATGTAATTACTGATATAAATAAACTTTTCTATGATATTCTGATTTATTGAGATGCACCTTTATGTCGGATGATAGTAATTCCTGACATATGGAGTGATAAAGAGAAATATCAAAAAATTCTTAAAAAGATTAAACAAGAAATTTGGAACTGGTTTATCAACATTTTTTCAGATTATATTACATAATTATGATCCTTTCTTGTTTGCATATTAAACTGTTATTTAAAAAAATAATAATTTGATTGGAAAAACAACAAACAGTTTTAATGTAAATAATCAACCGGGAAGCTTCATGGCTGAAAGTTAAAAAAAAAAAAGTTTAAAGTTTAAAAGTTTATTCTATTTGTAGTTTCTGTTTTATTATGTTTTGAAGCAGAACCTTAACTCCTGATTGTCTTTAAACAGTTTCACATTTTACTGTTAACCCTCTGGAGTCCATCTATTTATTGAAAATACACATGTTTTATTTACAGTAATAACTTTATTTATATATGATATGTAGACAAGCTGAGAAAGCCAGTTGAAAGTGCAATCATAGGAGCGTTCACAGTGTGCCATTTATGTTTCTAGACCATTTAAAAATGTAAATTTTCTTTGTACAATGAAATCTATTACTATTTTTTATTTTACATGCAAATAGACTGTTTTGCAGTTTTATTATTTATTATTTTTCTGCTGGTTTTGTGTGTATAAATGGTAAAAAAAACAAAAAAAACATTTAAATGATACATTTCCATAGACACCTTTGTCTTTTGCTTGTATTTTCGGTTCCTGGCAGCTATACTTTGTTAATTGAAATAAAATGAAAAATCTGCTTGATAGAAGAAGATTATTTTATTAATCCCACAGTGGGGAAATTCAACCTTTGCATTTAACCCATCCTTTTTTACACACACATGAACACATCATGCAAGGAGCAGTGTGCAGCACATTACTGCGCCTGTGGAGCTTGCTCAAGGGCAGTTCAGTCCTAGACCTGTTAGTACCAGGATTCGAACCGGCTACTCTTCAGTTACAAGCTCGATTCCTAATCTCTAGGCCACAGACTCCATGTTTGTGTGGAGAAAAAGGAGCCATGCATGTGATGAAGGGGCAGACTGAAAGATGCTAAACAGAGACAGAAATGAATGCATAGGAAGTTGACAAATTTGAACCAAAATCTCCTGGACTTCAGAGGTTTAACCCTTCAAGTTCCCCTTGACGGCCCCTGAAGGTTCGCGGACCACAGTTTGAGCCCCGGCCTGCAGCGGACAGCAGGAGGCGCTGCTCCGGCGCTGCGGCCGCCTGCAGGCTGCAGAGCTGTTTCCTGAAACGCATACTTCAGGATTAGGAAGAACACACCCAGTGACATCAGTGAGGTTTGAAGAAGAAGAAAAAAAGTCTCAACTCAAACTGTGCAGAGGAGGAACAACAGGGCCGAAAGGTCCTTCCCGGGTTTCTGTCCGCGTTTTTTTTAATCTCTCCGTAAAAAGTTTGGAGACCAAAGTGTCCAAAACTGTGCGTAAAGTTTTAACTGCAGCGAATCGCGGAGCGCACAGAGTCGCGTTTCTCTACAGAGGAGGATGTCAACTTCTGACGAGACAGACGGGCTCCGGCCGAGATATGGCTGTAAGTTTGAACTTTTCTTCTGCTTTCACCTGGAGATGCCAGCAGCCAGCCGGCCTCCCCCTCCCCCTGCCTGGGGAGAAGCAGCTCCGGAGCCCCGCTCTGCTTCTCTTCATGCAGACGCCCCGAAAACTTGAGAGAAAAAGTTTTATTAGTGCTCTCAGCCAGCTCAGGTATCTCTGACAGCATGGTTGCAGCTTAATTATGACTTCCGCGTTTTTATAATAATGCATCGCAGAGCTGAGAGGGAGGCAGGCCTGCTCATTTGACTCTTTACACAACTTTAATCACGTTACTTTTTACTCTCCAACTTATGTAGTTATACCAAACAGTGAAAACAGGACAGGAAGTGTAAAATGTTTTATGTTTGAGTTCTTCTTCTCCAGACACTTAATTACCCAACAACCACCGCCCATGGGTGTCATACAATTAATTTCTTTATGATTTGTGGCAAAGTTTAAAGAAAAGTGTGTGAATTCGGCCTCCATCTTTTATTAGGATTGTGCAATAAAACTTTCTTCTCCTTTTATCCATCAAGTATGGAAAACAAGAAGTCTTTTCTGATCTTGTGTATGCCAGAATGTCATTTTCAGATGTTGAGCTGGACATTTATCCAGTTTTATTGCCTGTTTTTGTTGGAATGAGGGTTTACCTGTTGCTGATGTTGCCACTCAGGCTGAGCTCTCCACCTTCAACTGTGACAGGAGGCTGGAAATGGGGCCTCCTTGTGTTGCGCGCCCTCCCTGTCCCCCCATCCCCCCTCTCCCATAATTTGGGAGTAAAACATTTCTGTGCAGACGGAACCACGGCTCTGCTCTGTGTGTGATCTCACGGGAATCGCCCCATAAACTCCCCTGCATTGTTGTTTGTTTTCAGCGTCCCATGTAGAGACAAAGGCATGCCCTCATCATGCAGCCACACTGTTAACTGGCTGCATGGATGACTAATGAAAGAGAGGCTGGCTTCCTTTGTAAAACACCTCTTGTAGCTCATGGAAACTTTCTCCTGCTGATGAAACCAGGAGAAACTTAATAAACAGCAATTTGTTGGAGTTTTCTGTATTAAAAATCCTGTATTAAAGTGTGATTTTGTGTCTGTTTTGTGCTGCAGCCGTGCTGGATGGCGTGGAGCGGCTCACGGCAGAGGAGATGGACGAGCAGCGGCAGCAGAACATGGCCTACGAGTACCTGTGTCACCTGGAGGAGGCCAAAAGGTAAGAGCTGGAGGAGGTCACCTGAGAGCCGGCTGGAGCTCTGCAGAAAGACAGAAAGAGGTCACCGGCTCTGATTTGTGTCACAGATTGTCTCTGACTCAGCATTTGTTCAGTTTCAGAGCGTTATACAGTGTATAGTAGAGGTAGGAATCAGCAGAGGCCCCACGATACAATTTTATCCCGATATTTGAGCCGCCATACAATATTATTTCGATTTTTAAGCATTTTGCGATATGGTGAGTATTGCGATACAATATATTGCGATTTAATTGTTTAAGTGCATTTTATGTCCACAAAATTAAATCAATCAATCAAGAATTGTTTTCGTCAAATCAGAGAAAATTCTCAGTCTGTTCATCTCACTTCAGTCTTTTTTTTCTCCACAATGAGAGTCATGTATGGACGACAACAACTGCAGCATTTTATCAAACTTTCAAAAACGTAAGCTTCACTGCTCTGATTTTTTTTGAATGAAACATAAAAAAAAGCCTAAGTTTGCAGCCTTATTCCGACAACTTCCTGACACGATATCCTGACACACATGGTGCCTATAGATTCCTTACATCTTCTAGTTTCATATGATACCAGTATATTCTTTTTTTTTTAAAGATTATTTTTTTGGGCATTTTACATGCTTTATTGAAAGCAAGAGACGGATAGAAAGGGGGTGACAGAGGGGAGGACATGCGGTAAAGGGAGCTCAGGCCGGATTCGAACCCGGCACCACCGCAGCGAGGACTGTAGCCTCTATACATGGGGCGCCTGTGTAACCCACTACGCTACGGACCACCCCATACCAGTATATTCTTAAAAGTGAGCCAACTACGGCCTCCGAAAAAAAAGGCCCGCCAGAACGCTAAATATCGATACTTGGCGGCCATGAATTGATATATTATTGCCATGCAAAATATCACGATACTATGCTGTATGGATTTTTCCCCCCACCTCCTGTAGAAAGTGATACGGAGCTGTCAGTAATGAGGCATCTGATCATTTTCATTATCAGTGAGTGTTGCAACTTGCAGGGATGACATATTTCTGTAGACCAGCTCCAGGAGCTGGCTTCACCAGGCTGCCTCTGAAGCCAATGAGATTTTTACATTGGATTCTGTATAATTGCAGTTAACAAGCTTTGTGACAATGGTTATAATACTTCTGTTCAGCAAGATAATCTTCACAAATTAACGTGAAAATCTAAACTTGACCACCATCTCAGGATTTTAAATTCACCAGCTGACGATGCATTTAATGCCCCTGACAACCTCTGTGCTCTCTTTCAGCCATTACATACATAAATAAATATTTGTTGCATTAGTGATATTTAAATAATGCTGTTTATAGTAAGGATTGGAACCAGAAAACGCTGCACCTGTGTCGGTGTGATTCAGAGACCATGGTGGAGCAAATTAAGTTGTTTGACTCTGAAAGGTACAGAAGAGGATAAGGGCCAGGTAGGAGAAAAAACCTCATATGCACTTCGAGAAAAAAGTCGAATTGTGGAGAATAAAGTCACTTTTTGAGTTAATGTAGACTGTGAGCTCCAACCTGATTCCCCTTAATACGTCTAATATATGTATAATAAAATTCACAAAAATGACATAAAAGCAGATTTTCCTAAATTAATAGTTGTGGCAGCTTCTACCAAGAATATCTTATTTATGTGTCGAGGGATTTTTAGTTCTGCTAAACCTTAAATATTGAGGTTATTGCTCATTTTATGACATTGGCAGTTTACCTAACTGTTCAAACTAAGCACCTCTGATGACTTATTGACATGGAAACAACCAATCTGTGAATATCTTTACAACTTTACAGAAACAAAAAGTTCACTTTATTTATTATTTCAACTTTTTTCCTGAACTGCATAATGAAAAAAAAGGCCTCTTCTCATTATTTTTTTCTCTCCTTCCTGGCCCTAATCCTCTTATGTAGGTTTGACTAACTTGTCTACATTAAAAAATGATTTGCAGATTGACTTAACTGACAAAGTGGACATTAAATCGCATAAAATCTTTATTTCTCAAAACATGACATGATATTTTCAGTTTTCAAAAGCCGACAGACTGATTGTGTTGCAGAAAATATCTTTTAATCTGCAAACTTTGGTCCAACTTCAACATTTCAAACTCGGACTTTAAGGGGTTGAGCTGTGTTGCTCAGCATGCACACACGCGCGCGCACACACACACACACACACACTCACACACACACACACCCGTATACATATATACATACACACACTATCTCTCAGGTATCTGTGCGGTTGCAGTCGTGCGTGTGCAGCCGGTGGCTCTGGAGTCGACCCCGCTGCGGGCCGAGCAGGTTCAAAAAGAGGAAGAATTGTGCGAGACAGGAAGTGACTCAGTCCCTGTTGATTCGAGTATTTCCCACTGTTGCCACAGAAACTCACAGTTGTCATAGCAACAAGTTCCGGTGTGAGTGCGACAGTGTTCGAAAAAAAGAAAAGAAAAAAAAAAAGAAGTTGAGTGGCTGTTTGACTGTTTGTTGTCCTTTATCTCTCACCTGCTCCACTCTGAGTGTCCATCGGGCTCTTCAGGAAATTCCTGGAAAGATTTCCTCCTCTTTTACCACTTATCAAACAATCAGACTTTATTTGTATATTTTTCATACAAGAGAAATGTAACACAAAGTGCTTCACATAAAAAGGGAATAAATAAATTAAAATAATAATAATAAAACATGGAAACAAGCAAACACCCTCCACCCCTGACCCTCCATCCCATTATAAACAAAGCACAGACTGAGGAAGCTCCATCTCAACGTGAGGAAGCAGTGAGGAAACACTGGAGGCAGCTTAGAAATTAATTACATAAAATAAATACAAATAAAGTAAGGTAAGATAAAATAAAAACAAAAGTAAATAATAACATTAATATTAACATTAATATTAATAATAATAATAATAATAATAATAACAATAATAAGTAAAGAAAATACATAAAAAAGATGAAAATAATAAATAAATAATTAAAAAGTAAAGCATGATAATATATATATATAAAATAGACTATATAAATAGACTAAATAATAGCAAATAAATAAATAAATAAATAGTAGATGTTGTAACACTAAGTTGCATGAGCAGAAAAATATTTAAAAATGGTTCAAGTAAAAGCCAAATTAAAAAGATAAGTGTTAAGTTTGCTGTTAACCATATGAAGTGTCTGAGGCCCTCAGGTCTTCAGGAGGCTGTTCCACAGACGAGGACCACAGAGAGAAAACGATGCCTCACCGTGGGGTTTCATTCTAACTTTTGGTTTTATTAAAAGCCATTATTATTTATTCCCCTAAAATATATTTCACAAACCTCAACAAAATGTCCCTGAAATGTCAGGAGAGTTCTTGTTAAAATAAGAGCACAAAAGTGTATTTTCTTACAGCTAAAACAGAAAGACAGTCACAGTTTGTGTTGGAATTTCTCTCAGAGAAATGCTCTAATAAACAGAAATATTAAACTGTCCTGCAGCAGCTGTTCTTCTTATTAATCTCCTCCTGGTTTCTTCATGCTCATGACTCTGCTTTTCCTTCCTAAACCACCACCTCCTCCTCCTCCTCCTCCTCACCACCATCGGTGTCAGACAGACGTGGCTGTGACAGGGTTTCCCCTCACATATTTGCATGTCAGAAAACTGAAAACTCCTCTGAGCAGTTCCTCCCAGTGTGTTTGTTGACCAAACATGGTGTTTTAATAGTTTGATCTGTTTGATGGGTCTTTACTGGATGATGTGAATGTGTAATGGAAGTGTGTCTGTTAGCTCTTTTTGTCTAATAAGAGAGTAAATATAAGTTCAGACTGCACAGTATCTGTTCTTTTTCATTGCAACGTCAACCTGTGCAATAAACACGTCGCGAATCACTAAGTGATTTCTTTTGAGAGAGGAAAACTGCATTTTAAAATGTAGCAATCATTTTTTTAATTTGGTGCATTTTGTGTGCAGTTCAGTGTTCAGTTTGTTTATTTATTGAATTCAACCAGCAATTTGTTGCATTAATCAGTTAAGTGGAAGCAGCAAGTTATAGTAGTATTCATCAACATTACATTCTCTCATATTTCCCTCACATCGAGCAGCCTGTGTGCATGTTTGAGACGGAAGATGATTATCTTTTTTTCAGAAATTAATATATATCTTCCTGTATTCTGTTCCTGATAACCCCTAGTGTGCTCCCACTTAGTGTTTGTAGACATTAAGATATTTATTCTTCAGATTAAATGCTGCTAACTTGTTTTTAATCCAGGATTCGTTTTCCAAATTAAGGATCTGTTATCAAAACTTGTGCTAGGCTTTCAATTATAATGAAAACAAGACAAATGATTCTGTCGTTTTGTTGTTGTTTTTTAATCCAGAGCTTGCTTTTTCTCTATAACTTTCGCTCGTTTTCACTGAGTTCCTGATCAGAATATGTTGAATATAATTTCCCAAAATTTTGAATATATATTGAGGAAATTTCAGCAGGTTGTGGCATTGCTCACAACATATTTGATCTAATTTATTTTGGTCTAATTTATTTATCTATTTATTTTTATTTATTTATTTGTTTATTTAATTGGTTGTGGAAGTGCATGATTAAAATTGAAATATACTTGATACATTGCTCAATCTACAAAAACATAAATCCTCAGCATGGACAGTAAAAACTCTGAGAATCTCTGAAATGATTTTGTGATGTTGCTGCTGCCTCCGTGCGTGTGTGCGTGTGTGTGTGTGTGTGTGTGTGGGGCCTGCAGGGGAGCGCTGGGGGCAGGAATGCTGGGAGTGTGTGTCTGTAATGATGGGAATGTGTGTGACGGGTGCTCGGCAGGGTGTGAGAGCGTACCTGTGTGTGACAGGTGTGTGTCTGATGCAAACAATCTGTTATCATTTCACTTTATTTTCATGTTCCGTCACATGCAGCAGAGCCGTGTAAGGCGAGCTGCTGTGCACGTTATCATGCCATATTTACATGCTCAGTGACCCATTAATCTCTCAGCGTTGATAAAGAGCGCATGTTGTAGGCTGGATGTTCAGGCTCCCTACGCTCATGGAAAACCTGGAAAAAAATCTTGTTCTCCAGGCCGGGGAGAGTCATGGAGAATCAGACAAAAGGTGAAAATAAGTCAAAGTTTTGTCACATGTAATGAAATTGTTACAGTAATCTCCCGTGGATAATCTTTGATGCAGTATGAGATAAGAGAAAAATTATTTTCTGTAGCTGTGTGCATAATTTTAAATTAGGCCGTCTTGTTGATATATTGTCCATATTGTTGCGATAAACGATATTATAGTAATTTTAGGACCAATTTATGTCTCCAATATCATGATAATGTAACAGGATTATTATGCATTCTTAAGAATATTTACACAAGTGTAAATAAACTATAAAAATCTCCTGAATAAATTAAAGAACAGGGCAGAATGTTTTATTTCTGTTTACTGTGAAAACGTGCTGAGTCGCTGCGTCCAAGTCTGTTGCTGTTTGTTTGACAAACATCATGTTGGCTACTGTGTTTTTTTAAAGTAAACAACCCTGCAGGAAGCACAATGTGTGATATCGAGCTCAGACACAATTATCTTTATCATGTCCAGATTTCAGACAATAAATCCAGATTGTGATTATTGTGACATGCCTTTTTATTCCCTATATACTTATTTTTGGTGCCTTTTTTTTCCTCCAGTTTGCATCCACTTGCATGTTCATCTTATTATTGGTGCTTAAAAGTCATGGAAACTTTTAAAAATGTGAGAACTCTGGATGTTTAATGCTAAGCTTTTTTCTGGTGCTACAACTATTTATTGATTAATCAGCCACACATTTTTTGGATTATTTGATGATTTGTTTAATCTGAATTATCTTCAAGTTGCTGGTTTTGTCTGGCGAACAGCACAAAACACAAAAAGCATTTCTTCGGTGTGTGTTCAGCTGTTTTTTACTCTTTGCTTGGAGCTTCAGTGTGTGGGAATGCAGTCAGACATGTTTTCAGTATATTGATCCATGCACGCTGCAGACGGACGCGTTCCCTCCTCATCACAACAAACTGTGTGTGGTAGTTTCACTGGCGATAAATAACGTGAATGTCGTGACTGCTGCTGTCACGTGTCGTCCTCATTATTTTCCTGTCACCTGAACTTAAGCCGGCTGTAAATCTCTCAGTCAGCATGTGACGTAGTTATTTTGGGGGGCAGCTGAAAGACTTTTTGAGCCAGATTCCTCCCAGGTGTGACGGCTGAGTGAAAGTGAACGGGTGCGTTTGATTTGTCTTCAGGGGTGGAGAGATGCTTTATCATACGGTGGAGTGAGTTAACTGTTATTATTAGAGCGCCTCCAGCAGACACTGAAAACCTGCAATTATTGTTTTGTTCGTTTAACTGTACGTTGGTTTGTTATGCAAATTCATTCGTACTTTTTTTAGTTTGACAGCTCAGACAGGTTGCAAACCAAACCACAGTTCAACCAGAGAAGATAAAAGACAAATGATAGAATAATGGGACGGTCTGTTTGTGTTCATTAGATTAGATTTTGCAGAATTGCATACTGGTTCTTTCCTTCAGTGTGTTTCTGTGCTGTTCTGTTTATTTTTCATACAGGTAAACCAGAGGTGGGGGAAAAAATAGAAACAGAAAAGTAACACGATATTTTGCGTGACAATATTGTATTGATTAATGGGCCAAAGTATTGATATTTAGCCGGCGGGCCGTCAGTGTTTTCACCAAGTTTTCGGAGGCTGTAGTGGGCTCACTTTTAGGTATATACTGGAGATGCATGAAACTAGAAGATGTAAGGAATCTATAGGCACCGTGTGTGTCAGGATATCATGTCGGGAAGTTGTTGAAATAACGCTGCAAAGTTCAGCTTTTTTTTTATGTTTCATTCAAAAACTTCAGAGCAGTGAAGCTTGTTGTTTTTGAAAGTTTGATAGAATGCTGCAATTGTTGTCGTCCATACACGTTTGATATCAGTTGAGTTCAGTTTGACTGAATACTTTGTTGGTCAGTCTGTGGGTTTGACTCTCATTGTGGAGAAATAAAAAGACTGAAGTGAGATGAATAGACTGAGAATTTTCTCTGATTTGACAAAACAATTCTTGATTGAATTTAATTTTCTGGACACAAAATGCAATTAAACAGTTAAATCGCAATATATTGTTTCAATACTCAGCATATCGCAAAATGCTTAAAATCACAATAATATCGTGTCGTGCCTCAAATATCGGGATAAAATCGTATCATGGAGCCGTTACGCTGATTCACATCTCTAAGGTAAACTCTGTTTCTGCTTCTAGTGAAACAAGCTTGACTTTTTAAAAGCATTTTCACCCATTTAGCCACCAAAAAAACTCTGTAAGAAGAAGTTCAAATTATTATTATAGTAATTATTAAGTAAACAAACATCTATTTACATCTATACATACTATCTAAACATACATCTATTTACTGATTAATCAGCCACACATTTTTTGGATTATTTGATGACTTGTTTAATCTGAATTATCTTCAAATTGCTGGTTTTGTGTGACCAAAAGCCCAAAACACAAAAAGGCTCAATTTACAAAGATATGAAACAGAAAAAGATGCATATTGTCATGTTCATACTGTTTATTTCTCATACAGGTAAACTGTGTTTGTACTTCTAGTGAGACAAGCTTGACCTTTTAGCTTTTTTTTTTTTACCCATTTAGCCACCAAAGAAGAGGTTCAAACTGACTGACTATTAAGTAAACATAAACAAAGTAAACATGTGATGTGAGTGTCAGAACTGCTGTTTCAGGAACATAAAAAAACAGTTAAAATATAATAATATACAATGCAATATATACTAATCTGAGCTTGATGACAGTATTTTTTTTATGATCCTCAAATTTTAAACTTGTGTTTCTTTGGTTTGCACTCTGAAAATAAATAAATAAATAAATAAATAAAAAAAAAAATAAAATAAAAAAAAAAAAAAAAAAAAAAATATATATATATATATATATATATATATATATATATATATATATATATATATATATATATATATATATATATATTGTTATCTTGCTTAAAGTGTTCTTTAAATAAAAAATTGTTTTCTCTAACCCAGGAAAAGAGCATCTATTAAAAAAACTTCAGTGAATATTTTCAAAAAATATCAAATATAAAAGGAATATAAGTTACAATGCAGTATTACCGAAAGGCAGTGGCAGTCTTCAGTCTTGATTTTAAAAAAGTCAATAAGAGGAAATAAATTCTTACATCTCTTCTGTATGAGGTCAGATCGTATTCATTTTAATTATAATTATTTGGTGAATCAGTCCAAAAGCATTTATCTGAGCTTTGATATGATGTAAACATAACTCAAGTGAAACAATAATTCTATTCTGTTGCTTTTTCCACAGTTATATTAATAAGAACTTGACACACTCCAGTAAAAACAAACAAACACACAGTTCCAGTCGTTGAAATATCAGCAGCAGAAATAACAATGAGCTGCTGTTTATAGCTGCTGGACTCTGACATGAATATATTGACCTTTAGAGGCTGTTTGCAGTGTGTTTGTGTTGTTTCCCTCCTCCAACCCCGCCCTCAGCGCTCACTCTGGAGGTTTGTGTTTACACAGAGCAGCAGTGTGAGGTCCTCTAATGACTGTCAGAGGAGAGAAAGATGTTAAACCAGCAGGCTTTAGTTCAGTGTGAACCAGGAGGAGACAGAATCCTCAGTGAGCCTCCATCTGAGTCTCCGTCCTCCTCCATCTCTGTGGGAGAAGAAACACAGATCATCTTTTTTTATGAGCGTGTGGTCTGATGTTTAAACGGCGTCTAATTAGTGTTTAGAGTAATTCCTCTAAATGACAGGCTTCACTGTGACCATTTAATGTCCTGAAAATTTCAGGATTTAAGAATTAAAAAAAAGAGGCACTTTTGGGAATGAACGGTCTTGAAAGGAGACATTCCCTCTGTGGAGAGTTGGTGTTGATTTAGCATCATGTTCTGTTTTAAACCAGTGAGTTTATCAGGTTTTTATGATCTGAAAAGTTCATGTTAAACTTCAGGGCGACTCTGTGTTGAGGCTCTCCTATGTGGAGTTTGCATGTTCTCCCCTCAGGCTTCCTCCCACAGTCCAAAAACATGTTTGCTTAGTTTTAATTGGTGACTCTTAATTGCCCATAGGAGTGTATGAGAGGTTAAATTGACGGTGTTACTAGGCCTGTCACGATAACACATTTTTAGAGCATAATAAGTACATCCTTTTCCACAGCAATTCATTTTTAAATCTTGAGAATATTAAACATTGGATTTGAAATGTGGAAAATAAATATTAAAATATTCTAGATAAATAAAACATAAATAAACTACAACCAAAACAAATAAAGTAGACTTTCAGGCTCTGCAGCATTGCAATGAGATAATCATTGTGTATTATATAGTTTTATTATTAAAATAAGATATAAACAGCTGGAATGGCTGTTTGGGAAATATAGGTTTTTTTTCAGTAATTTGTACTGCCATTTGCAGCATTACTTTAAACACAACACAAAAAAGCATAAAAAGTCAATATACTGAGTCCAGCAAAAAACTATTGTGTCCATTTTTATATAACGATTTTATATAACAATAAGTCGATATAGTCATTATCGTGACAGGCCTAGTTGTTACTACAAAATACGTCACTGTTGATGTGTTTCAACAAACAAGTCATAGAGTTTTATGTCTGAGTGAGAATTAAAGATCTCAAGATAGACCTTTGATAGGCAGATATCGGCTGATAATATCTGTAAACCAATATAGAGTCATGGGAAAAATTATTAGACCACCCTTGTTTTCTTCAATTTCTTGTTAATTTTAATGCCTGGTACAACAAAAGGTGCATTTGTTTGGATAAATATGATGATAACAACAAAAATAGCCCCTAAGAGTTTAATTTAAGAGCTGATATCTATCTATTTCCTTGGTTTTCTTGATAATGATTTTGGTAATTATCAAGAAAACCATGGAAAATGTCTAGATTTCAGCTCTTAAATTAAACTCTTATCAGCTATTTTTGCATGCATTAATGCATTAAAATGAACAAGAAACTGAAGAAAACAAGGGTGGTCTAATTTTTTCCATGACTGTATCTGTCGGGCTGCAGTTTCAACAAACAAGTCATTGATTGTCATTCATAGTTTTATGTCCGGTGGAGAATTAAGCTCATTTTCTGTCATGAAGACGTCTTGTTTGAGCCTTAAACTGCAGAATAACTGTCCTTTGTCTATAAATGAATAGTTTGATATTTTGGGATTTTCTTTTTTTGTTTTAGTTAAATGAAAAGACTCATGTCTTTACAGTAAATATGAAGCTTGATGAGATGAACCTTCTGAAAACCTTAAGATAATAAACGCTTCTTACCTGCACCTATAAAGCTCATGAATTAACACTTTTGTTTAATCTGAAAACAAAAACAAGAAATTGCACTGTTACGGGGGCATATGTGTGGAACTATTTCTTGGTTTTGAGCAACATGTTTCTTTTATACTTTATTTTTTGTGCAGATTAAACCAACAATGTATACACATATAATTACTGAACTTTAAAGGTGAACATATGTAGATTTTTGACTTTCCATCAGTTCCCACACTCTGAAAATAACAGCAGGTGAAGTGTGGGTTTCACTGTTTGACTGTAGTAGTTTAGATTAATCTTTCACAGAATAGTTTTATTAAAACTCTTGTTTGCATGCTGAGCAGACTGATGTAAACTGTAAACTCTCCTGTTACAGTGTCAAGTTCCTCCAATCTGTCATGTTGCAACTGGTGTGTTTGTAACCTGTGTGCCAGTTTATCACACAGGCTGTGCTCTGACTTGTTATTTTTACACCAGTACATGAGGACAGATTAAACCTGCACTGTTTCTTTGTGTGATATTTATTTAGCAGATACACTGTGGGCCTGCAGGCAGCTTTGCTTTCTTGCATTATTTTGGATGGCTGAACGTCCACTCAGTGATGCCAAGTACACGTCGTTTTAAAGCACAAAGCCTTGTGATGTTATCAGTGCAAAATATATTTTAAGATCCCAGCATCACTGCGACAGCAGTTCATTTTTATATAACAGCATTATATATGAAATGGCACAGTGGGAAGGTGAGAAATAAAACTCATATTTAGACATGTTGTGCCATTATGAACTGTTTCTTTTCATGGATCGTGACTGTAAGAACAGGAAACTTTAAGTGTGTATGTACGAGTATCTTTATGCCTATACGAGTATTTTCTAGTGTTGTGCACAAGAAAGGAGGCAGTGTTAAGGGGATGGTTTGGATTTTTTAAAGTCTGGTTGTATGAAGTTCTTATCCAGAGTCAGTCGGTACGTTTACATGACACTTGAAAAAAACAAATTATTGCCTTAATCCGACGAGCTGGACAACTGAAGTGCATGTTAGTCCGACTAGGGTTGTCACGATACTAAAATGTTCAACTCGATACCGATACTCAGGAAAATATTCGATACTCTATACCATTTTCGATACCACCACGATAAAAACAAAGACCCCAAAATTTTACAGAAATATTTTTCTTAACAAGAAAAATGCAACATGTAAAAATTAACAGAACCACAGGTTAAATATTTATAATAAAAAAACAGTTGTGCAAAAAGAAACTGCAACTATGATAACAAGCTTCAGATACTCGATACTTTTGAAAATGAGTATTGTATTTGGATACAACGTTTTAGTATTGATACTTTTTTGAGTATCGATACTTTTGACAACCCCCAACAAGTCCAACTAATCCGATTAAGACACACAGATAATGCGATTGGAACACGATTTTCGGCGGCTACTCCGCATGCTCCACCCCCCACCCCCCGCACTGGAGTACGACCCCGGAACAAAAACATCCAAGAAAGCCGGTCGCTCGGTGGTCATTCAGCTTTCTTGTCTGCCCCTCAAAATCACCATGACAACAAGGGACAGTGTACACCTTATCTGCACAACGAGTAACGTGTACATTATGTACGAAATGAACAGAGCTGTACGACTATCCATCAAATCAAATCACAGATTTGCCTCAAAGGGCTTCACAGACTGTACATGGTACGACACCGTCTGTCCTTAGACCCTCACATCGGCCAGGGAAAAACTCCTTTAAAAAAACCCTTTTAGCAGGGGAAAAAAGAAGAAGAAACCTCAGGGAGAGCGACAGAGGAGGGATCCATCTCCCAGGACGGACAGACGTGCAATAGATGTCGTTGTACAGGGCAGATCAACAGAGTAGAATAGAGTAGATAGAGGTTGGGTTGGGGGGGCAATATAGAGAGAGAGGGAGAGAGAGAGAGAGAGGAGCAGGAGTTCTGGGAGGGCACAGCAGCAGGTGATGAAGCGCCACCATGGGCCAGTAGTGATGGTGAGTGGACCAGGAGAAGAACATTCCCATCTGGGGCCAAACCAGATCCACGGCAGTGAGACCAGCAGGAGTGATGGAGCAGGACCACAGCTCCACACCCTGTGAAGAGAGAGCAGAGAAGAGTGCGAGTATTCTGGGAAAATAAAAGCTTGTGTCATGTATTATTGGGACAGAGAGAAAGAGGGCCCCGGTGTATTGTGTCCCCCGACACATTGGGCCTATAGCGGCATAACTAGGGGCTGGTTCAAGGCAGGCCTCGGCCAGCCCTAACTATAGGCTAAAGAGGAAAGTTTTAAGTTTACTCTTGAATAAAGAGAGGGTGTCTGCCTCCCGTACTGAGACTGGGAGATGATTCCACAAGAGAGGAGCTTGATAACTGAAGGCTCTGGCTCCCAATCTAGTTTTAAGGACTTTAGGAACCACAAGTAACATAGAATTTTGGGAGCGTAGTGCTCTAGAAGGGTAATATGGCATTATGAGGTCTTTAAGATATGATGGTGCCTGACCATTTAGAGCTTTGTAAGTAAGAAGAAGGATTTTAAACTCAATTCTGGATTTTACAGGGAGCCAGTGCAGCGAAGCTAGAACAGGAGAAATATGATCTCTTTTCTTGGTTCTTGTTAGTACACGAGCCGCAGCATTCTGGACTAACTGAAGAGTTTTAAGGGATTTATTGGAGCAGCCTGACAGTAAGGAATTACAGTAATCTAACCTTGAAGTAACAAAAGTATGAACTAATTTTTCTGCATCCTTTTGAGACAGGATGTGTCTAATTTTTGTAATATTACGTAGGTGAAAAAATGCAGTCCTTGAAGTTTGTTTTATATGGGAGTTAAATGACAGATCCTGATCAAAGATAACTCCGAGATTCCTTACGGTGGTATTGGAGGCCAGGGTAATGCCATCGATGCTAATTAAGTCTTTAGATAATAAGTTTCGGAGGTGTTCGGGTCCCAGTACAATCACTTCCGTTTTTTCCGAGTTTAACATTAGGAAGTTGTGGACCATCCAGGTTTTTATGTCTTTAAGGCATGCATTAAGTTTGGCTAGCTGATCAGTTTCACCTGGCTTGATTGATATATATAACTGAGTGTCATCAGCATAACAATGAAAGTTGATTGAATGTTTTCTAATTATATTACCTAGAGGGAGCATATAAAAGGTGAATAAAATTGGTCCAAGCACAGAACCCTGTGGAACACCGTGGTTAACATCAGTGCGCACGGAGGATTCATTGTTCACATGAACAAACTGGAAACGGTCTAATAAGTACGATTTAAACCAGCCCAGTGCTGTTCCTCTAATGCCAATTACATGTTCCAGTCTCTGTAATAGGATACGATGGTCAATTGTATCAAATGCAGCACTCAGATCTAGTAAGACAAGGACAGAGACAAGTCCATTATCAGAAGAAATTAAAAGGTAATTTGTCATTTTTACCAATGCTGTTTCTGTGCTATGATGAGTTCTAAATCCTGACTGGAAGTCCTCATATAGACTATTGTGTTGAAGAAAATCACAAAGCTGATTTGCGACTGCTTTCTCCAGGATCTTAGAGATGAAGGGGAGGTTAGATATTGGTCTATAGTTTGCTAAAACGCCAGGATCTAAATTAACCTTTTTGAGAAGAGGTTTAATTACAGCTACTTTAAATGATTGTGGCACATAGCCTGTTAATAATGACAAGTTGATTGCATCTAAGAAAGAAGTACACGTTAAAGGTAGAACCACTTTAAAGGAACACTCCACCGTTTTTTCATATTAAAACATGTTATTCGGTCAAGTAAGACGAGTTGATACAGACCTCTTGCGTCTCAATGCGTGCACTCAATCGCCCTGGCGCGTGGCGCCACTTGGCTAGCACTTAGCTTAGCCCAGTTCATTCATTAGGATCCAAACAGATGGACAGTTAGAAGCGACCAAACTCCTCCACGTTTTCCCTATTTAAATACAGCTACACGAGTAGTTAAACGACCAAGTATGGCGACACAAAATAAAACGTGGCGCTTTTCTAAGCGGATAAAAAGGATAACTATAATGTATGGCGGAATAGCACTTGGGAGCACTTCGACTCGGCGCAGTAATATCATCACTCCTGAAAAATCTTCTCCCCCTCCCTCTCCCTCTCACTTCCGCTCCCTCTCACTTCCGTCAACAGAACCAACGTGAGCTGCACCAGGAGTAGTAGTTCGAGCAGAGCTGACAGAAGTGAGAGGGAGAGGGAGAGGGAGGGGGAGAAGATTTTTCAGGAGTGATGATATTACTGCGCCGAGTCAAAGTGCTCCCAAGTGCTATTCCGCAATACATTATAGTTATCCTTTTTATCCGCTTAGAAAAGCACCACGTTTTATTTTGTGTCGCCATACTTGGTCGTTTAACTACTCGTGTAGCTGTATTTAAATAGGGAAAACGTGGAGGAGTTTGGTCGCTTCTAACTGTCCATCTGTTTGGATCCTAATGAATGAACTGGGCTAAGCTAAGTGCTAGCCAAGTGGCGCCGCGCGCCAGGGCGATTGAGTGCACGCATTGAGACGCAAGAGGTCTGTATCAACTCGTCTTACTTGACCGAATAACATGTTTTAATATGAAAAAACGGTGGAGTGTTCCTTTAAGCAGCCTAGTTGGGATGGGGTCTAGGAGACAGGTTGACGGTTTAGATGAGGAAATCATTGAGGTTAGTTGTTGGAAAGTGATGGGAGCGAAGCGATCTAAATATTTATCAGGGTTTGTACCCGTTTCTAAGGCTCCAGGGTTTAAGGATGCCTCAGTACCAGTTAATGGCAGGAGGTAGTGAATTTTATTTCTAATAGTTATAATTTTCTCATTGAAAAAGCTCATAAAATCATTACTAGTGAGGGCAATAGGAATACATGGTTCAATAGAGCTGTGACTCTCTGTCAGCCTGGCTACAGTGCTGAAAAGGAATCTTGGGTTGTTCTTATTTTTCTCAATTAATGACGAATAATAGGCTGATCTGGCTTTACGGAGGATTGTCTTATATGTTTTAAGACTGTCCTGCCAGGTTAAAAGAAATTCATCCAGCTTAGTTGAACGCCATTTCCTTTCAAGCTTTCGTGAAATTTGCTTCAGTTCACGGGTTTGAGAATTGTACCATGGAGTTAACTTTTTCTATTTTATTATTTTCTTTTTTAGTGGGGCAATAAAATCTAGCGTTGTTCGCAGTGAATCTGCAGTACTGTCGACAAAGTTATCAATTAGGGAGGGACTGAAGTTAACATAGTCCTCTATTATGTTGGAGCACGACAAAGAGTTAAAGACTGGTGGAATCACTTCCTTGAACTTAGCTACAGCACTATCAGATAGACATCTAGTGTAGAAACTCTTGCTTATTAGCGAGTAGTCCAATAGCAGGACTTCAAAAGTTATTAAATAATGGTCTGATAACACAGGATTTTGTGGGAAAACTATTAAATGTTCAATTTCAATCCCATACGTCAACACAAGGTCGAGGGTGTGGTTAAAAGAGTGAGTGGCTTCATGAACTTTCTGATTAAAGCCAATCGATTCTAGTAAGGAGATAAAAGCAGTACTAAGGCTATCATTATCAACGTCGACATGAATATTAAAATCACCTACAATAATTACCTTATCTGTAATTAGTACTAGGCTTGATAAAAACTCAGAGAATTGTGATAAAAATTCTGAATATGGACCGGGAGGCCGGTAAACTATGACAAATAGGATTGGCTGTTGGTTTGTCCAGGTTGGGTGTGAAAGACTGAGAACAAGGCTTTCAAATGAGTTATAGTTTAATTTAGGTTTTGGGGTAATTAGAAGGTTTGACTCATATATCGCTGCAACTCCTCCTCCTCGGCCTGTGCCACGAGGGATATGAGTATTAATATGACTAGGAGGAGTAGATTAATTTAGGCTGACATATTCTTCATCACGCAGCCAGGTTTCAGTTAGACAAAGTAAGTCAATATTGCAATCTGATATTAACTCATTTACTAATAAAGCTTTAGATGATAAGGATCTAATGTTGTTGTTCTTGTTCGAAAATGCCGGTTTCCTGCCTTTCTCCACTTGTTTATTATGACGTAATAGGTCAACTGGGGCTGTATTAAACTGTCAGTTTTTCGATTTTCTCAGTTGCATGTTAACTGGGACAAGGACAGAAGCCCGATTAGATGGCAAAATAAAATTTTAAGCATAGCTCGATTAAACTGTACATATAAACGCACAGTAGTATATTACCAAGAGTAGCAGAATGAACTGCTGTGGACCGCTTTATCTTTACATCAGACAGCCCTTGTCAGTGAACAGTGAACCAAAGCTGTGCCCTTTTCATGTCCACCAGACTTCATTGACAAAAACAGTCATTTTACCTCACAGAGCACATGACTTGCTGGTGGACTGCTGCCTCAATCTGTTGATTTGTTTGTGTTATTGTCGGACTTTGGTAAATCAAAACTAACCTTTAAAACGCCAAAGTCCGACCATGACACTAACTAACTAACTGAGCTATGCAGCAGAAGATCAGCAGCTCCTGTGATCTGTGAGATAAAATCACTGTTTTTGTTAATGGAGTCTGGTGGCTTTGAAGAGAGCAAAGATAACAGCTTCCCTTCCTGTTGGAAATGGCCGTTTGATAGCAAGGAAAAACAACCAAAATAGGAGATGTTGTAAATTTTAGGGTACAACCAGTGATTCTCAAAGTGAAGTCCCAGTTTTCAGATTCTTTAGTTTAAATCTGTCAAGAAATAAAATATTTTTTGCCTTTCCTTCAAGGCTTTGAATCACCTTCATGGTACAGGTAAATTAATTAATGTCAAATGTTTTATTGGTATTCTGTGTTGCAGATAGCTTCAGTAGATGTCAATATCTCTTCCATGATGTTCTTTCACATAATTAATAAATTATTTATATTAATAAAAAATAGCCTGCATCAAATTATAATCTTTGTAAGTGTCATGCATGAGGGGAGGTCCTTGTCTTAAAAAATGATTAAGAATCTCCAGCGTAAACTTTAAATTATATATATATTTTTTTTATGTGGATACAATCTGTTTGGCTGTCCACAGCAGTGCATTGTTTGGCTTCTGTGTCAGTACAAAACTTGCTGACCTCCATCTACTTCAGGTAATAAAATGAACAATCTCATAAATCTGAACTGTCCCTTTAAAGGATCAAAATGTTTGCATGTTAATATTCCTCATATTGTTGACATAATGTAAATAAACTGCACCATAATTAGATTAGCTGTTTTAGGCCTTATTTGGGTGAAAGTAAACAGAACAATGTGTTTACAGGACAGTTTCTGACAGTTTTTAATCTAATAGTGCAGTTGTGTGTGTTGTTCGTGTTGCCTGGTGACAGCAGAGTTTTCCTCCTCTGACAACATGCTGCTGCTGCTGTGACGACTCTTAGTTCAGAGCAACGAGGTGATGAGTTAAAGTTTTTCTCTCTGGCTCAGGTGTTACAGATGATTCTTTCTGGGGTTCGGTCACAGTGACAGTGTGTCTGTTTGTGTGACAGTAAAGATAAACCATCTCTTAGACATGTTTTCAGTGAATTTTGACAGTTTACTCAATTACAAAAAGCTCCTTTTTAAGCAGCACTTTGTGTCCAAGTACCTGCCACTGAAGAATGATCAGCATCCAGCTGAGACGAGCTGTTGCTGCTGGGACAAATAGCACAAATAGCACAGAGTATTTTTATTGGGTTACATAATTGACAGTTGACAGCGAGGCGACATGTTTCTCTTGTTTCGTTTTTTTATCTCATGCTGGAAATCTTTTACCTCGTTTGTAGGTTACGTGTTGTTGTTTTCTTGAAACCAAAGTGCATCAAAACACTTTTAAGGCGGTTAAAGCAACTACAAGGAACTTTTGTTTTGTGTTGATTCTGGCGCCCCCTGTGGACAAACTTAGTAGTGTGTCAAAAAGATCTTGATCCGGCTGCACGGTTGTTTGTTTGAGGAGTGAGTGAAACAAAGATGCAACAAACTATTTATTTTTATTTTTTAAACACAGCAGTTTGCAGCCTTAAGAGCCGTTAGGTGATGTAATTAATTTTGGCTAAGCAAGAAAAATGATGGTGAAACAAAGTGAACTTAATTCATAAATTCAGTGAATTCTTATATTAAAGTAAAACCAATTATCTCACAATAAATTTCATTAAAAAATTCCACATTTTACAAACCTGTCCAGGAGGAATTGGGACAATACAGGAACAGTTTTGAATCAATTCAAGTCCTACAATTATCTCCGTCTGTTGAACGAGAAATTTTTATTGGTGCAGTGTGGAGAAAAACTGAGTTTCTGCACAAAGAATCATGCAAAAGCACCACTTATACCACCACTCATACTGCAGGAAAAAAACAACATAAAAACGACTAAAAGACGAAAGAAATCTTTGCAGCCCTAGACTCAGGTTTCAGACTCAGGCTCTATCACTGTCTGTAAACACAAAATAAAACATAAAACGTCAAATTCTCCAAAGGAAAATCTCCTCCTGGTTCCATTTTAACTAGCTAGCGTACTTACTGATAAACTTTGCCTGCTGGAAAAATGTAAACACAGGCTCTTATGGTTTTTAAACTGTTTCATCTGATTTCATAGAGAAACAGTCAACCTTTCTCGGAGATGCTCTTGTTTGCTTCTGTAGGTCATTCAGAGACATCAGCCAGTGTTTCCTCAAGGAATTTTTTCAGCCATGGAGGTAAAGGGTTATTTGTCCTCTGGATGCTGTTAATATAAATCAGCAATTTAGAAAGTATAAAAAATGACACTCTAGTACAAAACAAGCTTTAGAACCAGTGTTTCCCACAGGATTTTCTGCGACTATGATGGTGTGTCCCAAAGAAAGTAGGGGGCATGCTCCCCCGGAGCAAATGTTAGCCCTAAAAGCCTAAATTTTGTGCCTCTTGCACATTCTAATGCCACTATTCCATCTCAATCATCGCATATTTTAAAGAATTAGTGTAAAGGAGAATAATGGTTCTTCTGTTTTATTTAAGGAATCATATTTTGACAGTCTTCTTCTAAATTATGTGTTGGACTCTGTTAACACATCCATGTGCTATTATTTTGAAAGCTACATGTGTTTGCTTTTATTTTGCAGGCAGGTCTAACACATTCTGACAATGTTAATGCTAACAGAGTGCTCGTGCTGTTACAGTTGTCATCACATCTCCTTTCGCTCGTCCCCGCGGCGAGAGAGCGCTGTGGTCACTGCTACGGAATTAAAAAAATAAAACAATGCCCTGTTCTGAAGTAGCGGTGGGCATAATTTAGCATTAAATTAAGAGTTAAAACTTCTTGTAGTTGCTTTAAATTGAATCTGCCTCTGCTACAACATTAATAAAATGGTAACAAACTGGATTAAATACTAGTAATTTAGATCCCAGTATTCACCAGGAATTCTTCTCAAACTTCTCTTTCCTCTACTTGCAAATACCCAGCAGGAACTCAGGATTTTTACATGTGTTTGTCTGTTGAAAACCGCTTTTCCAAACCTCATTAAGTGATTCTCCGTGCTGCTGTCACAGTTAAATGCTGCAGTGTGACCTCAACTTTCTTTTAACGGTAATAAAACTGGATCAACTCTTCAGCTGCGGCCAGACAAACTTATCATCATTATGAATTGTTTTGTGACACCAGAAATAAAGTTTCAACACATCTTTTAGCACTTGCGTCACAGCTTTTCTCAAGTATTCTGGGAGAGCGTCTCTGTGTTTTAATCTCCCCTGAAGAGAAGCTGTTTGTATAAAGAGAGCAAGATAATCCGTCTCTGTAAACAGAAAGATCATCTCTGTTTTTATCTTTAATCCATCATGCAGAGCCTAATGTTTTCAAATCTTCCATCCTCACTCTTCACTGTAATCTGACACCCAGAATTCTGTTAACTTTTCTTTAACTTTGTTTATTGGGAGTTCTGACAGATAAAGAACAGAACAGAACAAAGTTATAATAATATAATACGCACAATAATAATAAGCATAAAAAAATCCCAAATAAATAGACAGGAAAAACAGAACAGTATATAATAATAATAATAATAATAATAATAATGATAATAGAAAAAAATACAATCATAAAAAAAACACCAAAATGAAATAAAATGACAAGAAAAACAGAAGGGGACTTAGTAATAATAACAATAAAACATAACAATAATAAAAAAAAAATCCCAAATAAATAAAAATATACGAAAAACCAGAAGAGACGAAGTAACAATATTAATTACAATACAATAATAATTTTTAAAAATCCCAAATAATTAAAAAGACAAGAAAAACATAAAGGGACATAGTAATATTGATAATAAAAACATACAATGATGATTAAAAAATCCCAAATCAATAAAAAGACATGACAAACACAATGGAACATAGCAATAATAATATTAAAATCATACAATAATTATAATAATTAAAAAAAATCCCAAATAAATAAAAAAGACAAGATTATAGGCAATGTGTTTGTTGAAAAACAAAAGTGAGCCTGGCTAATATGCCTCTTCCTTAATGGAAGGTGGTAATTATATTTTCTCTTTAAAGTTTTTTTCAGTTGTTAACATGCATTTTTCAGGTCCGACGTCACAAAGTGTTCTGGACACAGTCAGAGAATAAGAGGCTGAGGTGTAAAATAGACACAGACTGTTGTAAAAGGCTCAGTGTTCTAACATGATAATAAAATGTTGTTAAAGTAGTTTTCCTGGTATAAAACACCCTCCATCAGTGTAAAGCTTTATCTCCTCAGTGAAACACAGTTCCTCCTGCAGCTCCGGCCATTCGACTGTAATTTCCTGTTTTCTAACAGTTTCCAAACACTCTTGTGTACAGCCGCTGCTGCAATTAATATTACGTAACGTCAGGCTGACATTGTGCTGTTATCAGGAGAACAATGGCTCATGAGTGATGAGTTTGAACCTTTTCATGCTGATAACATTTGACCTCAGGTGATCCTGCAGAAGTTCTCCCTGCAGCAGATTACAGAGAGTTATTATAAAGACACAGATTTACCCTGAATGTGACTGTGAATTCATGTGTTAAAGCTAATGAAAATCTAATAAATCTTCCAGTATTTATAAAGATCTGAACTAATGAAATTTATGTTTTCTTTAAAAAAAAAAGAGGCAAAAACACAGTTTATCATAGAAGGAAACTGTAAAAAAAAACAAAAAAAAAAACAGGTATTCTCTACAGAATTTCAATCATTTAGTCATTCAGGGTCATTTCATAGTTAGTAAAAAGTCATCGAAAAGAAGCTTCAAATTGTTTATATTACGATCACTTTATTCTCATTGAAAACATCGCTAAGAATAAAACCGTTTGGATTAACAAAATTTTGTTAACATTAAATTCTGCTCCTCAGACTGTGAAGCCATGATTGATTCTGCTGAGATGAAATGTCACAAGAAAAATATTCACTGAATATATATGTTTACACAGAGCAGAGAGGAGAGGACAGGAGAAGCTGGAAACATAACTTCAATATGTGGAGATTATGTACGATATGAGGCTTGTGGGCACTTGGAAAAGTATATATATATATATCTATATATATATATATATAGATATATATATATAAATTCTATTCAAATTAAACAAAAATATATATTAGAGAAATTCAACTTGCGTTCTTCTCTTTTTCTGATTTCTGTCATTCTAACTTGTTATTCTGCACAAAGACATGATTGAGTTGTTCCCACTCTTCTAGCCATGGTTGTGCTAATTCCATAGATCTGCAGGATTTTAGATCTATATAGATTTAATATGTTGTAGTGGAATAAAAGGAGCAAAAAACACCCTGAAACTGTAACTTTTAACTGCCAAAATTATTGAAGTTTTAGCGGCATTAATGAGCGTCTCAGCTGGAGTTTTACAGCTTCTTGCCAGTTTACAGTCAGTTGGACACAAACCAACCAGCCAACAGTTTACAAGGCAGGGGTGGAGATGCATGCACAAAGAGAAAGCCCACATTTCTTGTTGAAAGGAGGAACACACCTACTGTCAAACACGACTAAAGAGCAGGATGTCAGCAGGTTTTTGGAGATGCACAAACACCGCCACACCAACCTTTTAAAGAATGAATGAAAGAGGGAGGATGCACAGCTGCATGTGGATCATAATTTTATTAGCCATGTAAACAGCCTAATGGGAATATTTTTTGGAATAGGCGCATAAAACTGAGTATTATTTGTCTGGCTCTAAAGTGAACTCAATGTCAAATTCTGAAAGAACGCAGCCGTGAACACTGAGAAGTTACTAACATAGAAAGACTATAATCCTGCAGACTGCTGGTTTAAAATCAACCTCATTTAGCTTTGAACATGGTCTGCACGCTGTAGCTGGAGCTGTACTTAGTGTGTAAGTGTTACCTGCTGAGGCCTCAGTGACTCACAGGCCTGAGTCTCAGTCAGCGGTGGAGAATGTGGGAATGAAAAGGGAATGAAAGAAAGAGGGATCAGAGCTCCATGAAGGCCCTGCGGGGGGAGTCGGCCCCGCCCCGCCCCTCTCACCTGGCTGCCTGAGGAACCCGACACCACAACTTACTCTTCTGGTTTTGTGTTTCCGTCACAGCCCAGGAGCAGAGTGAGAATCTGTCACGCTGGTGAAAGCTGTCAGGAGCTGATGCAGCAATTTCACCCCTCCTCCCCCACCCCTCCCTCCACCTGATCAGCAGGACGACCTGACTCTCACTCTTTCATGTTTCTCTCTCACCACAGCTCTGTGCTGCTGGTATCTGCTCCCAGATGACCTCAGCAGGGGACAGAAATGTCTGTAATGCTGCTGCATATCACATGTGACGGATAATTGTCCTCAGAAGACTTCAGGGTCAAAGGTCACAGCCATTATAAGGGATTTCCCCCTATTTAAGGACATGCTTTCTTGAATTTTGATGATTTATATTGTTTGATCATTGAAAAATGTATTATAAATATTACATTAACCATAATGTAGCTAATAGAAAATGAATGACTCGCATCTTTTCCATTTTTTTAATAAATTATTTACTTGTATATGTGCAATAGCTGGTTATATTTCAGCTTGCAGCCTCGTTGCTGAGAGCTACCGACTTCGTTCAAACCAGATTTGGTGGTGCGGCGAAAATTCGAGCTATCCCATTCATGTCAGTTGGGGTAGCATGTTGGGCTGTGGTGCAAACCGCTGCATGGGACTCTGGAAAAACTCTAGTCACGTAACCAGCAAGTCAGTGAGAGAGTTCAGTAAACTCCTCTGCCCGTGTCGCTGCTGTGAGAAGGAAACAGCTCTCACCCTCACTGTTTTCTGCACCAAACCAGCTCATAGTCCATCCGCCGTTTCTTGTCTAGCTGCTGTGAAATGAAGGAAAAACAATAACTGTGAACTATAAAGTCTACTTGTGCTACATTGGAGGGATAAAAAGTTACAAAATAACATCGCACAAGTGACCCAACCCCACCGCTGCACTGCCTGAGCTTGTGTACATGCAGTCCTACTCTTCCATTTGTTCAGAAAAATTGTTAAATTATTTTTTTTCTGGTCAAATATTTCATATATACAGCTAATTGTTTCAGCTCCAACCTACATGAATTCTTCGATACATCGATCTGTTTCAATATATCCATTAAATGTCAATGAAAGTGAAAATATTGAAGCTGTTAGAGCCATTTTGTTTGTTTGTTTGTTGCTTAGTGTCCCACCACTTGGCGAGAAGAGAGCTCTTGATAGGTTCAGAGGTAACGACTAGATAAGGACACCTGTGTGTGGTTGATTGTGAGATGGCAGAAAAAGTTTTTTGAACGCAAGAAAGTGATGAAGCTTGTACATCAGAGGTTTATTTTGTCTATGGAGGAAAGTATATTTGTTGATTTGAGAAGCTCAGTAAGTTGCATTATCCTTTGAAAACTGTTGACATTTCATTTGTGCATGTATAAAAGACGAGTCCTGTAGGAAACATATCAACCTTAAGAAACGCATTTATTTTGAAATTACTTGTATTGAAAATAATAGATTGTTTTTCATTGTAAGAGCTCAGTTATTAAATTATTAAATTATTTTTCAGTTGCTTTTTGTGAGTTTTGTCTCTTATGGATCGTAGACTCCCGACCTGAATGAAATCAAAATCATATCATGGCAGAATGTGATATCAGTAAATATTTGTATCATCCAAAGAATTGATGTATCATATTCTGATTTGCATCCCTACTTAAAATCAAGATGATCATTCTTATCTGATGATCTGTTCAAGGACTGTCGGAAAGTTAAAATTCTACAGATAATGCCTGTTTTTACAGTTTCTTTTTATGATAAACTGTATTTTGGGCATTTTTTTTAAAAGAAAACATACTTTTCAGAGCATTAAACCACATGTCCTTGCTTTATTATACACTTATATTCAACTATGTAAAACAATCCCTATAAGTATTCAAAACTTCCCTTGGATGTTTCACCCTGTTGTTGCTTTTTTACATGAAATCATGGTCAATATAATTTCTATACTTATGCAATCATTACTTTACCTTATATATTTTTAATTAATTGACATTGTTTTGTAAAAAATCTGTTTTCACTTTCATGTATAAAAGCAACAAAAGGTGAAACATCCAATGGGGGTGAATACTTTGTATAGGCTTAGTAAATCCTGTTAATACAACATCATTTCTGCCAAATTTAGCAAGTTTTAGATGCAAATCCGCTCTCAGCTGAGTCAGTCAGTTCTGATCTGCAGATGTACAGTAAGAGGCTGTAAATGTGGCAGATGTGCAGTTTTTTCTCAGCAAACCTTCCTAAAGAGGTGCTGCAGTGTGAAGCAGAGGCCTTGTTAGGGGGAAAAAGGAAACCTGGTAGATTATTTTCCCACTCATCATGGATGTCACACAGTGACTCAGCGTGCACGCTGTCCGTCCAGCTGCTGCTGCGCCGTGTGAGCGCCGTGTGAGCGCCGTGTGAGCGCTGAGAGGACGAGGTCAGCTGGTGCACAGATTCCAGCGCTGCAGCAAAGCATGTAATGGACAACTTGGCACTCACTCTGCGTTTTTGTGTCATTTCTCTCCCTTATTTCTCCCATCTCTCTTTCCTCGTGTTCATGAAACACTGGTTCATTCTGTACGAGGAAACACACAGACCTTTCTTCAGACTTTAATTAATATTCTAATTCTAATAATTAACACTCCAGTTCATCACAATGGAGGAGGTGGGTGTTTCCAAGAAGCAGAAAGAGACGGGGAGGGGTGTGTGTGTGAATAATATCTGTACCTTGACATTGTGCTGCTGCCAGATAACGCTCACCACACATGATTTGCCTTTCCAGCTATTCAGTAAACATTCAGCACTTCCTCTTTTTTCCTTTCAGACATTTATAATAGCAGGCAGGGAGAACACACACAGGACATTGTTGTCTAAAGTAAAGCACCGTGTTCAGCCTTGTGAAGCTGTTTTATGTGTCTGTAGAGAAGGTGAACATGTGCAGCAGGGGGTTTCCTCGGCTTTACTACAGGATTAGGTGGTGGGTGGGGTTCATGCGCTGGATAAGCTTCGGTTTAAAGGTGAAGACGTGAAGATCTTCACCATCAAACTCTAATCTCTGAGAGGAAGGCACTGAGATATACCCACATTTTATGTATCAAATGTTACAAACAAAGTATGAAAAATTGTGCAAACAAACAAGAATAATAGTAAAATTGTTTGTACAAGCCGATTTTCAAAGAAGTTTGGGCACTATCTAAGATGGGAATAAAAATAGAATGTATCAAATAAAAATGTAGCGGTTAAGAAAACTTTATCAGTTTTAATATTAACCTCTTAAAACCAGCTGCCAGCTACCCTTATAATGAAGATAAAACCGCCTACTGAGTCTAAATTAGCCCACCAACATTACTAATGGTTCATAATGACTATTTATTAATATGATTTTGTCAGAATGTAGCAAATTTAATGCTGTATTTAAGCTACACAATTGCTTTGGGTCTAAATCGATGATAAATGAGATTAAAATGTAAAGAAATAATATTTTCATTTTGTATAATTTTATTTTGTGGGTGCTGCTGCACCTGGTGTAAGGGTAAGAGAAGAGTAAGGATAAGACCACAACAAATGTTGATCCAAAGTTTATAACAGAAGAACTGTGAGGTTAAAACACATGAATGAAGCTAAGTCTGAAAGGAAACATCTCCTAGATTCTGCAGAAACTACATCATCAAAACCTGAGCCGCTAGTGGGTTTTGAGAGGTTAGATAGATAATCTTTGTGCAGAAAATGATCACATTCATTTATTTCCGTTTTAGACAACATCCCAACTCCAATTTCCACTCTGCAGAACTTTAACTAACAGTCATGCAGCTGTTTGTGACACTTGCGTCTCTGATGTTAAATTCAGAATCGAACCGTGTCTAAATAAACTGCCTGACTGACAGAGACACATCTTTTGAGGCCAATTCTTCACCTCATTTGATCTCAGATCATCTGACAAAGATGCTGACTCTACTATTTCAATATTCAGAGCACTACTTCCCAATAAATATTGTTGTGTTTTTTACATTTTCCTCTGTGTCCTTGTCCTGCAGCTCTATGGAATCAGCACAATCATGGCTAGAAGTGGGAACAACTCAAACATGTCTTTGTGCAGAATAACACAGTTAGGATGACAGAAATCATATATATAAAAAAAAAACAAGTTGAATTTATAGATACAACACTGTCACAAATATTGGAAAAAAATAGCTAAACATATTGAAGTATTGTCATGTTTCCAGCGTCTCCTGTCCTCTCCTCTCTGCTCTGTGTAAACAGCCTCTCCTGTCCTCTCCTCTCTGCTCTGTGTAAACAGCCTCTCCTCTCTGCTCTGTGTAAACAGCCTCTCCTGTCCTCTCCTCTCTGTTCTGTGTAAACAGCCTCTCCTGTCCTCTCCTCTTTGCTCTGTGTAAACAGATTTCCAGTGGATATCTGTCACATGACCGTTGGTCTCATCAGAATCATGGTTAGTGCAAACACTTTATTTTAAATGACACATGTAGAATAAAGAGATTCCGACAGAAATATCGCAATTTTAAGCTTCCTTTTGGAAACTGGGGATCCATTCAAGGACTGTCAGAAAGTTCAAATTCTGACGATAATGCCTGTTTTTTCAGTTTCTTACTGATAAACGGTGTATTTTTGGCATTTTTTTATTAAAGAAAACTACTTTTCAGAGGGTTAAACCACATTTCAGGACTTGCTACATATAAATCCTGTGAAAACAAAAAATACCAAATTCTGATGCAAATCAGCTCTCAGCTGATTGAGTCCGATTATATTCAAATGATAATGTAATATAAGACACATCATCAAACATCAAATTGTCATTGTTTCTTTATTGTCCTGGTTTGTAACAATGAGGCAGTGAAAGCCACCAGGCCGCTCCCTCACAGGGACGCAGAACAAAACCTCTTAGAGTAACAATAACAGGGCTTGTGGTGTGTTAGTATTAGCTTAGCTGTTATTAAACATTAACTGCGGCGGAAGCTCCGTGCCTGTGGCTCCCAGCGAAACCTGGGAAAGAGGAAGTCTGAAACCGAAGCCCAGATTTCTTCATCTGCTTGGATTAAACTTTATTAACAGACCCCCTGCAGTTCGAGTCCTCCCAATGATGCGTCCTGCAGGAGGACGGTTTGAGGATGCTGGAGGTGTCTGTGTCTTCCTGCAGAGACCGCGGTCAGTAGCAGAGCTCTTCCTATGAGGCTGACCTCTGACCTGCAGCTTCCTGTCGGCACACAGGAGGGATGAGATCATGACATGTGTTGTTTCCACGTTTTCCTGTTCTGTCTCGTTGTTTGATTTCTGTTCTTAAAACAATCGTTACTGATCCAGAAACAGGACGAAACAGAAACATGTGTCCTGTTAGTGTAGTCTGCACAAAATATCCTGTTTTATTCCAGATAAGATCAGAATTTATTTACAGTTTGATTGACCAAAATCCTTCTGAAACCTGCCATTTCTGCAAACAGGTCACTTTTTTATACACATTTTAATTGATAAATTTCACTCGAGTCAAGCTTTTTATTGACTTCTGATCATATTTAGGATCAGAACTGCCTCCTGTTTCAGTCACACCATGTCAGTATAATGAGATAAATGGTAAAAATTGATATAACTTTAGCAATATTCATACATTTTGTACAGTTATCATTAACCCCCATCAGCACCACAGACACACCAGGATGTATTATAAGAGCTGGATACTGGACCCCAAGATGATGCCTACTCAATCCAGTGAGAACTGTTCACCTGGCACAAACACTAAAAAGTTTTCTGGCTTCGGGTTAAAAATAAAGTCAACAAAATACGCAAAAAGTGTTTACATTGCAATACAGTTAGAGATTTTTAAATCACTTTTCTCGGCTTGAGGAAAGTTTTACAACATCAAACCTTTATGGATCAAAGATTCATTGTGGAAAGAGTGATTTTCTATTATTATGGTCTATGGAGAATATTTTTAGGCCACAGAGGGATTTTTAGCTGCAATAACGTAAGTGTCCACTTGGAAAATGGCTGCAAAACTGCACGGTGGCTCCCCAGATACATGCAAATGTATCTTAAAAGAGCTTTTTTTATCGTGCTGCATATGTGTAGCAGTTCATTAACAAATTATAGCAGATATAAATAAACTGTGTTAGCTGTAGAGTTCCTCTTTTCTTGCCTTCGGTGATTCTTTAAGAAGTAGAATTGCATTTTATTACCTGCTGGAGATTTTGGCTTTGCAGTTGTTTTGGCACCAGTTGGGGCCATTTTTATAATATTTTATTTCACTGCAGTGATGGCTGTGAGAAATTCTCCAGATTTCCCTGAGTGGCTGCGTTTATCTGCTCTGTGATATGATGTGAGTGTGGCCTTAGCTCTCTTTGGAAATGAGAACTTTGTTTGAAGAGCGTGACATTTTTTGCACACATAATTACTCTGTCGGTTGAACATACGCTTTCATAATATTCTCTATTTTAGCTCTCTGCTGGCTCCCTGTTGTGTTGAGGATAAAAAAATAAGATTCTCATTTGAACAAACGTTTGATCATCAAAATTAATTTTAAATTCATATTTTCTGCACAATGAATTGTCTTTTATGACTGGCTGAGTAAAATCCAGATATTAGTCTTTGGCCTGTTGGCGGCTCTGCGTTCTGTTTCTTTTTTTTCCATATCTGTGGTGGTTTGTTAGAAGCTTCTTTTTAATTTAATTGTATTATTCTAATGTTTACGTGTTAGTTCAAGTAGTGTATTGTTTGTCCTGGGTAATAGATTTGGTGTTAACAGTCAAGGTAACAAAATTCATTCTCAAATGAATGTCACCAAAATAATTCTTTGACTGCATCATGGTAAAAGTTAATACCTGTGGCGTATATGTTAATTAGGGACTCTCACAGATGCTGATACCTTTATTTTGATTTTAAAACAAAACACAAATTAAATTTGAAATTGTATGAACGTTGAACACATCAGAAAGGTGAAAAATTCTAGCAGTCTGCTATGTTATGGCAGCATAAGCAGTGACTTGTCATTACAGGTGCATCTCAATAAATTAGAATATCATAAAAAAAGTGTATTTATGTCAGTAATTCAATTCAAAAAGTGGAAATAACACATTATATAGATCCATTGCACACAGAATGAAACATTTCATATCTTAATTTATTTAATTTCTTCTAATTATAATGATTATTTCTAACATTTAATGAAGACCTAAAATTCAGTGTCTCAAAAAAAAAAAAACTACAAAAGACCAATTTTAAAAAGTATGTTTAATATGTTAATGTTGACCTCTGAAAAGTATGTCCATCTAGACTTGAACTACTGGAAATGGATTTTTCCATCATATTCTAATGCATGGGTCTCAAACTCGTGGCCCGTGGGCCAACTGTGACAATATTTTGTGGCCCCCACCTTGATATGAAAGTTTAATGTGAGTTTTATATGAATGGCACTTTACCATGTTGTGTGTGGAAGGTCCCTTTAATTACTTTTTCTTGGTAATTTTGTGGGGGTTTTTTTGGTAATTTTGTGTCTTTTTTAAAATAATTTTGTCTTTTTTAAATAATAATTTTGTGTCTTTTTTGGTAATTCTGTGGGTTTTTTTTTTGTGGTAATTTTGTCTTTTTTAAAATAATTTTGTGTCTTTTTAGTAATTTTTTTTTTTTTGGTCATTTTGTGTATTTTTTTGGTCATTTTGTGTCTTTTTTTAGTCATTTTGTGTCTTTTTTTAGTCATTTTGTGTCTTTTTTTGGTCATTTTGATACTGCCTCATTTTGATACGGCCCCCAGGTAATTTGAGTTTGAGACCCCTGTTCTAATGTATTGAGATGCACCTGTATGTGTTCATATCAGTGTATTATTGTGACATTTGCTGCCATGTTCATGCTGGTTTGTCTTGTTCTTCTTTTCAATCACAAAACAAAAAGCCTGGTGTGGACATTTCTTCTACTTGGTTGCTCGTTATTAAAAATGAGTTTGGTATGACATGAACTTAGTCGTCCCACCAGACGCTCTTACATCTTCATGATTGTGCAAGATCATTCCAGACAATGCTTTCATATTTGTGGCTCACAGAACCCATTGAGAGCTGCTGCTGCTCTTACTGCTGCAGTGGAGGGTGTGTCTGTGTTTGTGCTGGCCTGGAAAGGGTGTGCAGCCCTGATAAAGGAGCCATTAGTTGGCCGTCTTTATGGAGCCTTTCACTGCTCCACGGCCCAGTGAAAGGAGGGGGTTGTTCCCGGCTGGCAGGCCCAGGCTCTGCTGCACGGCTCGGTCACCTCTGCCTCAATAGCGGGCCTGTCTGGAGACCCCATGTCAGGACTTCCTGGGAGGGAAGTTGTTTCAGCTGCTGGTTGAGCGCTGCACAGTGTGGGTGTGAGTGTGTTCTCATGTGTTTGTATGAGGACTAAATGTCCTGACAAGAATTGAAAAGTTTGAAAGCTCTGTTAATACAGTGTGCGTGTGTTTTGTGTGTGTGTGTGTGTGTGTGTGTGTGTGTGTGTGTGTGTGTGTGTGTGTGTGTGTGTGTGTGTGTGTGTGTGTGTGTGTGTGTGTGTGTGTGTGTGTGTGTGTGTGTGTGTGTGTGTGTGTGTGTGTGTGTGTGTGTGTGTGTGTGTGCAGGGTAGTGGTGGTGGGGGTCTGTGTGTAGGAAGAAAGGAATCTTTTAATCTTACTCAGGATGTAGTTAACCTTGTTGTTGCTTGACAAAGACCTCAGTAACAGGAGAGTGGGAGTGTTTTCTCAGCAGAGAGACTGTGCGACCTCACTGTCTGCCCTCGTGCCGTCAGATTCCTCACAGCCAACGATTAACTCAAGGATTTCATAATCAGAGCTGATATTTGTCTTCAGACACCACTGTCTGTTAGTGGTGAGGGAACAAAAGATGTGCTGCTTTATGGAGTGGAAGGGAACTACAGCATCTCTATCAAGCCCAGCCCTGATTAACCCTCTGGAGATTAAATAACATGACTTCTTCATGACGCCACAACATAAAAACCTCAGCAGTGTGTTTTCCTGCCGACAGCTTCCCTCTAAAGTTTTGGCTTTAAACTCCATGAGGCCAGTTTTTGTTTGATGATGATCGGCCAAGTAAAATGGGCGATGAGGTCAAATATATTTAGTATAAAAATATAGAACTAGATGTTCTCCTCATTTTACCTCTTTTCAGATAAATCCGATTTTAATATTTTTTGTGTTCAAAATATTGATCGAGTCAGAAAAATAATTATCAGGTCATATATATGGAAAAAATATTAGACCATCTTTGTTTTGTTTTTTTCATTTTCTTGTCCATTTTAATGCCCGGTACAACTAAAGGAACATTTGTTTGGACAAATATAATGATAAAAACAAAAATAGCAAAAATTTAAGAGCTGATATCTCGACATTTTACATGGTTTTCTTGATAATGATTTTGGTTATTATTAAGAAAACCATGGAAAATATCTAGATATCAGCTCTTAAATGAAACTCTTATCAGCTATTTTGTTGTTATTATTATATTTGTCCAAACACATGTACCTTTAGTTGTACCAGACATTAAAAATGAAAAAGAAATTGAAGAAAAAGTGTGGTCTATTTTTTTCCATGACTGTATATGCACTCAATACTTGGTTGGGGCTATTTGACTTGAACTACTGGAAATGCACTTTTCCATGATATTCTAATTTATTGAGATGCTGTATAATGTCACAGGATAAAGAATATTGAGCTCCAGTAACGTGGACATGGACGTGCTCCTCGTTTAGGAATCAGTGGCACTCGTGCGTATGAAATACATGGAATTCCCTGACATGAAACTATCATTTTACTGTGATTAAAAGCAGCACCGTTGTCATCTTTCTTCCCCTCCACCATGACTCGGTGTTGCAGGTTTCTAGCAGCGTAGATGCATGAATGTGATGTCATTGTTCTGCAATGCACAACCTTTAGAAAAACATGCCAGCGTTGATGAAGGGCGTTGATAAGTCTATATGAGGTTACCACACAGCAAAGCCTGTGTTCATAAACTTCTGTGTGAATTAAAATAGTTGAAATGAAAAGTATTTTCTCAGGAGTCAGAATGTAAAGCTTCATCCAAAATGATGAAAATATTACAGTTCGGATGTCGATAGAAAAACAACATAGAAAACGATATGAAGTAGACATTTTTATATTGTTTGGTGATATATATTGCCCATATTTCTCATCCCTCGTTTAGATCTTTCTCAGAAGTGAGTTAACAAAGTGGAATTAAGTGAAGTAGATTAAAGTAAAGTGGGTTCACTGAAGAGGAAAGTTCCATCTTTTCCTCTTGAATGAGCTCCCAACAGATCGATATCTGACAGTTAGAGGAGATCCTGGTTTTATTCTCCTCCGTGGTTACTGGGCGGTGCTATAACCTGAGTTGGTGGAATCCGGTCCGCCAGGCTGGTCCCAGTGTGGGAGCTCAGCGTGTCTCCTCCGTGGCCCGGCGCTGACACGGCCACGCAGCAGGAATGTGACTCCACAATATGACCTAAAAGAAATGAAATGTCACGCAGGAGGAATGCCGGGAACTCCGCGTGCGGCAGCAGAGGTTACCACAGGTTAGAGGAGGTGTGTGTTGCTACTGCTGCAGAGTAATTAATGAGACGGTGTCTTATGGAAAAACACAGGAGGGAATGTGTGTGAGCTGTGATGTGTGTGATCCATCTCGTCACGTACTGAACCAGCTGCTTCCTCTGGTGACAATATTTTATCTCTAAACACTGAAGGAATGATCTTCCCTCAGGGCTTCTTATTTACTATGATTACAGATGGTAGATTCTGAGATTAATAATTAGGGGTGTGATGAGATCTCCTGCCACGAGATCTCGTGAGATTAAAGTTGATGATATTTCTTGTTGCGTTGTAAATCAGTCTTGCGAGATTTGTGAGTTATCAAACTTCTATTTGTGACCTGTGGGGAGAGTAAAATGAAAAGAAGAAGAGGAGGAGAAGGAGGGCAAGCAGCCAGAATGAGGTCGCAGGGGCCGGCGGCTCGTTAAGAAGAGTAAGAACGAATCGAATCGGCACAGTCCTCCTGCAGCAGTCTCTCCCAGCTGCAGTCACAGAGCCGGCTAACAGTTAGCTCTGTAGTAGTACAGTGTGTATGTGCTGCTGCTGCAGGAGGTGTTCACTTAGCGATCGCTGTTTGTTTACAACAAGCACCGGACACTGTTCACAGTTAGCGATGCAGGTTAATTCAAGATCGCTATGTTTATAATAATTAGGGCCTCGGGGCAATCGCACCGAGCACTGGTCCCATACAGCAATACAGGGCTGCCAAGTTTCAGAAAATGACAAGAGTGAGACTCTAGCACCATGATGCCTTTGGCCTTTTAACGTCGATTTATTCCTTAAGACTGATGTCCTCACCTACATGCCAGCGGCCAGGGGCGAGTCTAGGGTCAGAGCTTTAGGGCTGCTGAGCACCCATTGAGCTCCGCTGCCACCACACACCCTCAATCAACAGTCATTAGAATTGATTAGATTGAACTTTATTGTCACTGAACAAAGTAACAGCTACTTGGACAACAAAATATAGGCCATCTTTCTCTCTTTCTCTTGGCACTTTTTTTGGTAATTTTGTGTCTTTTTTAGTCATTTTGTGTCTTTTTTAAGTAATTTAGGTTTTTTTGGTCATTTTGTGTCCTTTTTTAGTTATTTTGTGTCTTTTTTTGGTCATTTTGTGTCTTTTTTAGGTAATTTTGTGTATTTTTTAGTCATTTTGTGTCTTTTTTTAAAGTAATTTAGGTTTTTTTCTGTCATTTTGTGTGATTTTTAGTTATTTTGTGTCTTTTTTTGTTCATTTTGTGTCTTTTTTTGTTCATTTTGTGTCTTTTTTAGTAATGTGTCTTTTTTCTGTCATTTTGTGTCTTTTTTAAGTAATTTAGGTTTTTTTATGTGATTTTTTTTCGTTATTTTATGTCTTTTTGGTCATTTTGTGTCTTTTTTCTGTCATTTTGTGTCTTTTTTAAGTAATTTGTTTTTTTTTTTGTCATTTTGTGTCCTTTTTAGTTATTTTGTGTCTTTTTTTGGTCATTTTGTGTCTTTTTAGTTATTTTGTGTCTTTTTTGTTCATTCTGTGTCTTTTTTTTTGTAATTTTGTGTCTTTTTTTCTGTCATTTTGTGTCTTTTTTAAGTAATTTAGGTTTTTTTCTGTCATTTTGTGTGATTTTTTTTTTTGTTATTTTGTGACTTTTTTCTGTCATTTTGTGTCTTTTTAAAGTAATTTAGGTTTTTTTCTGTTTTGTGTGATTTTTTTTTAGTTATTTTGTGTCTTTTTTTTCTGTCATTTTGTGTCTTTTTAGTTATTTTGTGTCTTTTTTGTTCATTCTGTGTCTTTTTTTTAGTAATTTTGTGTCTTTTTTTCTGTCATTTTGTGTCTTTTTTAAGTAATTTAGGTTTTTTTCTGTCATTTTGTGTGATTTTTTTTCGTTATTTTATGTCTTTTTTTGGTCATTTTGTGTCCTTTTTTAGTTATTTTGTGTCTTTTTTGGTAATTCTGTGTCTTTTTTCTGTCATTTTGTGTCTTTTTTAAAATAATTTAGGTTTTATTTGGTCATTTTGTGTCCTTTTTAGTTACTTTGTGTCATTTTTTGGTCATTTTGTGTCTTTTTTTAGGTCATTTTTCGTGTCTTTTTTTGTAATTTTGTGTCTTTTTTTAGGTCATTTTGTTTAGGTTTTTTTTAGTTATTTTGTGTCTTTTTTTTATCTCGGACGTCTGGTCACTTATAGCATATAAGAATATTCAATTACTGTTAAGCCAACTATGAATAATAAAACATGCCAAAACATGTGTCCTTTATCATAGCTACACATATGACACAAAAATGCGTGAAAATCAGTAGTCTTCAGTGAGGTAAGATTAATTAAATGCGCTGACAGTTATATGCTCCTGTCAAACTAATTACACTGAGTGGAGCTGATCACCACTCCAAGATGTCGGCCGAATTTCTTGCGTCACAGCAGCCGATGCTGCGTCTATATGTCTATGGGCGTGTCTGCTCCGCCTTCTGCCATGTTTGCCAAAAGAGAGAGAGAGCGAGAGCGCGAAGGAGAGAGAGCGCGAAAGAGAGAGAGAGAGAGCCAGAGCGCGAAAGAGAGAGATTTAATATAAAATATATTTAATGTAAAATATTTAATATATTTGTATTAATATTTAATGTATTGTATTAATTGTATTGTAATTGAATTGCATGTCTGTATGTATGTTCTGCTTTTGGCAACAAAGGTTGATACCATTCATGCCAATAAAGCTAATTTGGTTCCATTTGTACACTGTCAGAGTTAAGGATAGACCTTGAAATTTAGAATTTTGAGAAACACTGCTTTAGGGGGGTCTAAATTGATATTCACAAGTCTGTAACTCTGACATACACACACACGCACATTGAGACTAACATTAGAGTCTCTTTTTCAAGTGTGAACTGGACAACAGAAGAGGCAAATAAATGTTACACAGCTCTGCAACAAATACAGGACAGTGATAGACTTATAGCAGCCTTAAAACAGTACATATTAACTAGGAAACTCAAGGAGAAACAGTGAATCAACTGTCAACAAAATTGAGTAGTTAATTACCATCTGTCTTCTAGCAACGTCGAGTGGGTTTTAAATGTCGGCGCTGTTGTGTGTGAAAGAAAGTTAGAAACGCCAAGACCCGCCTTACGTTGCTTCTGATTGGTTTATACTGCGTGGTGCCTTCCGCGGTTGGTTAGATTTAGGCACAAAGGACTGATGGATTGGTCTGGGATTGGTTATCTCGGTCAGTCAATCAGAGTTACTCGAGATACGGCAAGCCGCGAGGACGAAAGTTTATTATCATGAAAAAAATAAATAGAGTATTGAATGGGGAAATATAAGCGTGAGAAATGTCAAGTGTTGCGTGTGGTGTGAGAATGGGTTAAATTGCGTGACTGTCACACTCAAAGCGTGACACTTGGCAGCTCTGGCAATAGCTGTAGGGACCAGTGCTCGGGGCAAAGCAAATTATATATCAAAACGTGCGGTTTGATCGGGATCGGTGTGCTATTACTTTTCTCTACGGAATATGAATTTTTCGCAACATAAGTCGCGAAAAACTGCCCAAAATTTTGCATTGAAATGAATGGGACGGCCGACAAAAAATGAGCGAAAAAAAACAATCATTGGAGATTTTTAAACGTCTACTTCTCCGGCATAATTTCACCTAGAGACTCCATTTAAACTTTAAACAGTAGACACAAGTCTTGTGTATTGGTGTATTAATCCACGTTTCAATAGGTCATATAGTTTTTTATCAATCCCTGTTCAATGACCATGATAATTTTGGAGAAATTCTGAGATTATAATGGGTGTGTATTGCACGGAATGTTCGTGTCAGAGTGTGTGATGTCATCGCTCAGAGTGTAGAGGGAGAGGTAAAACTGTCAAAAAATAAATTTTAAAACTGGGCTCCAGGCCGCAAATTCCACTCAAATATATCACGAAATAATTTTTACATAGAAACGTAGGAAAATTTGTCTTCTCACTCACAATCCTCTGGTAAAGCTGTCAGAGTTATAGTTTGGGCGTAAGACACAGAGATGATCCACCAACACGCACCAACAGCCTCATTGGCTCCCATATTAAAAACGCAGGGAGATTTCTGAGCTGTCTGAGATTTAACAGTTTTTTTAGATCGCTCTAACAAAGCTATTTTTTAATTTTTCTTCACAAAAAAACATATGGAGACGTTCAGGAAGAACTCAGGACGCTCAAAGTGAAGTCGGATCAATGATAGGTATTATGGTTTTGCCAAAAATGCTTTCTGTTCGAGGCCAGAAATTCCAGTCCAACTCTGGACCTCTGTCCACCGGCTGCTGTCACAGGTGTCAGTTATTTCTGTTGATTGCTTTGATCTGATTGCCTTTGATCTTTGATGTGATTACAGTTACAGATACCCACACACATACATGCGCGTAAGCGCTCACACTCCTCACACATGCATACACATGCTTCAAATGCGCTCGCGCGCACACACACACACACACACACACACACACACACACACACACACACACACACACACACACACACACACACACACACACACACAGACACAGGTAACTTTATGTGATTTTAATTACACAGACAGACAAACAAACACACACACACACACACACACACACACACAAACACACACACACACACAGGTAACTTTATGCGATTTTCGCTACACACACACACACACATTTTGAGGTTAAAGGGCATAGTCTGAAATCTCTGAAGAGTCTCATAGTGTACACACACCGGCAGTAGCCCCCGTGGCCCTTTCAAAATTTCCCCAGAGGAAATTTTCTAGTTAGCCATGCTGCTTTGTTTTGATCAGCTGCTGATGTTGTTCAGTTAGCGACGACGGCCACAGTTGCGTCTCCCGTGTTTAATCCGTCGTGTATGTGATAACGGTCGAAACTGTTGCTAAGCGATTACCATACGTCACCAAAAGATTGCCTTGGGGAGACTTCGGATTATTTTTTTCTCAGATTTTCCACATTTTAACCGGAGGTGTGAATCCTCAGAGGCCCCACGATACGATTTTATCCCGATACTTGAGTCACAATACGATATTATTGCAATTTTAAGCATTTTGCAATATGGTGAGTATTGCGATACAATATATTGTGATTTAACTGCATTTTGTGTCCACAAAATTAAATTATATCAAGAATTGTTTAGTCAAATAATAGAGAATTCTCAGTCTATTCATCTCCCTTCAGTCTTTTTATTTCTCCACAATGAGAGTCAAACCCACAGACTGACCAACAAAGTATTCAGTCAAACTGAACTCAACTGACATCAAACATGTATGGACGACAACAACTGCAGCATTTTATCAAACTTTCCTCAACTTCAAGCTTCACTGCTCCGATTTTTTTGGGATGAAACATTAATAAGCTGAACTTTGCAGCGTTATTTCAACAACATTGTGCCTACAGATTCCTTAGGTCTTCTAGTTTCATATCTCCAGTAGATTCCTAAAAGTGAGCCCGCAACAGCCTTGACGTCGAAGATACTGATTGCCGTTGTAACGCTGAATATCGATACTTGGCGGCCATGAATCGATATAATATTGCCATGCAAAATATTGCGTTACTATGCTGTATCGATTTCTCCCCCACTTTTAACACAGTTTTATCTACAGGATGCATGCAACAGGTCATCAGTTGACTTGATCAGAGAATGCTTCTTGCTGTTAACCTGAGCACAACTTGCTTTATATAAACATAAAGCAACTGTTTTATTTAACATGAGCACACCTCGTCCTCCTCACCCTTTGCTACACATGCAACTGAAATTAACACACAATCAGAACAGTGTTTTCAGTTTCAGTTTCATGCAACTGCTGCTGCTGCTGCAACATTTCTACAACTTATTTGACTGCACACTGCTCTTCTGTGAGTCTCTGTGCAGCATCCTTTATCAGTTAGTATTAGAGTTGGTGGAATATGGGGAGCTTATAAGAATGAGTGTGCTAAGAGGAATAAAATGGAAGTAAAGAGGCTGTTTGAGGTCTTGGACGCTCGTGGCTTTCATAAAAACTAAAGTACTAGAAGTTTAAACAGCAGTAATTATCCGTGCAGGGAGGCTCGGCTGTTTATTTAACTGTGAATGCACGTTTCCTCTGTGTTTACTGTGATATGTGATGTGTGTGTGCAGATGGATGGAGGCGTGTCTGGATGAGGAGTTGCCTCCCACCACAGAGCTGGAGGAGGGGCTGAGGAACGGCGTCTATCTGGCCAAACTGGGCAACTTCTTCGCCCCCAAAACTGTCTCGCTCAAGAAGATCTATGACCGCGAGCAGACGCGCTACAAGGTGAGGATGTTTAACATGCATTCACACATCAGAGGAAGATCAAATCACATAAAACCACACTTTGATTGAGCCAGAGAGCAGTCAGAGGTGTGAACTTGCATGCAGTAATGAGCTTTAAAATAGTTATTTTGTTCAGGAGATTATCTGGTGAGATTGCAAAAAAACCCTTAAATAAATACAGTTTGTCTAATCTTCCAAAGCAATAAATATCCAGCCTTTAGGTCTGGATATCTGGATGATGTGTAACCCCATTACCAGGTCAAAAACTGTCAAAGCGTGTTGTTTGAAATACAAAACAATCCAGATGAAATCAGAATAAATGCAAAGAGAATCACAACAACATGACTGTCAAAAGGCAGCAATGAGGGTGTAAAGACGCATTTTAAAGGGATAGTTCACCCAGAAAAGAACCTGCAGAACCATCTTCTTTGTTAGTATAATAATATTATTATTTTTTCAGTTTCATAAGTACAACAACTGACAAGATAGACATACAGGTGTAACACAGATGTTGTGATTGGACTATGATGCCATTTTTTGTTTTTGTAAGTGGAGTGTATCAGGCATGTGTGTGCATGGTTGAGAGTGTTTGTATGATAGGTATGAATACTTATGATGAGAGGAATGTGCAACAGGGAAAAAAATCGCCTGGTACAACTAAAGGTACATTTGTTTGGACAAATATAATGATAACTAGGACTGCAAGCAGTACTGAACGGGCCCTCGCAGAGTGGAGCCGTCGGAGGAGGGCACGTCTGGGTAGGGCACGTCGGGGGAGGCCACATCGGGCGCGGCAATGTGGGCTCAGTCCCTATGCGTACCAAATTGCGTGTCTCCTACCACTGTGCTTGTGGGAGGTGTAAAACATGTTACGTCCTGTAGCCAGCAGGGGGCGCTATGACTATCTGTTAAGATGGACACGTGGGTGTGTTCCTGGCTGGACCCTTATCACGTGTGTGAAATTTGGGACAGATTGGACAATGTATGGTGAAGTTATACAGTCTCGTTTGTTATGGCGAGACGCCATATTTTGACGGCATGCCACGCCCACATAGTGTGACCGTCGGTAAAGATTTATACAACTTTTGATCCCAAAGGCCTTGTGATGCTACTGACCAAGTTTGAAGTAAATTGGGTGAAATCTGTAGGAGGAGTTCGTTAAAGTATGCGACCTGCAAAATGTCCCAAAACGATGAGAAGTGCGATATTCAAACCAAGATGGCGGACTTCCTGTTGGGTTTGAGGTATGGGTCCAAGAGGCTTTTTGGTGCGTCTCCACATGAAGCATGTGTGTACCAAATTTTGTGGTTCTACGTGAAACCTACTGCTGGGGCTAGTCATAAAAGTGGTTACTTCCTGTTGCCAGAGGGGGGCGCTATGACAGTGTATCAATATTGACATGTGGGTGTGTTCAGGGCTGGACTCTAATCACGTGTGTGAAATTTGGGACAGATTGGATTATATATGGTCAAGTTATACAGTCTCGTGTGTTATGGCGAGACGCCATAATTTGCCGCCATGTTACGCCCACATAGTGTGACCGTCGCTAAAGATTTATACACCTTTTGATCCCAAAGGCCTTGTGATGGTACTGAGCAAGTTTGAAGTCAATGGGATGAAATCTGTTGGAGGAGTTATGTAAAGTACGCAACGTGGTCATTTTGTGAAAGGGGGAGTGGATAAAGCATAAGGGGCGGGGCTTTATGAAATATTGTTATTTAGAAGTGTTAAGGGCTGGACTCTTATGAAGCATGAGAAGTTTGGACCAGATCAGACAAAGAATGGAGTAGTTATAAGGATCTGATGTTTTATGGCGAGACGCCATATTTTGGCGCCATGCCACGCCCACATAGTGTGACCGTCGGTAAAGATTTATACAACTTTTGATCCCAAAGGCCTTCTGATGCTACTGACCAAGTTTGAAGTTGATCGGGTAAAATCTGTAGGAGGAGTTTGTTAAAGTATGCGACGTGGAAATGGTCAAAAACGATTACAAGTACGATATTCAAACCAAGATGGCGGACTTCCTGTTGGGTTTGAGGTATGGGTCCAAGGGGCTTTTTGGTGCGTCTCCACGTGATTCATGTGTGTACCAAATTTCGTGTCTCTACGTGAAACCTAGTGCAAGGGCTAAGTATAAAACAAGTTACTTGCTGTTGCCAGCAGGGGGCGCTATGACTGTGTGTCAATATTGACACATGGGTGTGTCCCGGGCTGGACCCTAATCACGTCTGTGAAATTTGGGACCGATTGGACAATGTATGGTCAAATTAGCTAGTCTCGTGTTTCATGGCGAGACGCCATATTTTGCCGCCATGCCACGCCCACATAGTGTGACAGGCGGTAAAGATTTATATAAATTTTGATCCCAAAGCCCTTGTGATGGTACTGACCAAGTTTGAAGTCCATGGGGTGAAATCTGTTGGAGGAGTTATGTAAAGTATGCAACGTGGTCATATAATAAAAGGGGGCGTGGATAAAGCATAAGGGGCGGGGTTTTCTGAAATATTGTTATTTAGAAGTTTTAAGGGCTGGACTCTAGTGAAGCATGAGAAGTTTGCAGCAGATGGGACAAAGAATGGGAAAGTTATAACGATCTCGTGTTTTATGGCGAGACACCATATTCTGGCGCCATGCCACGCCCACATAGTGTGACCGTCGGGAAAGCTTTATACAACTTTTGATCCCAAAGTCCTTGTGAGGCTACTGACCAAGTTTGAAGAGAATTGGATGAAATCTGTAGGAGGAGTTCGTTAAAGTATGCATGGTGGAAATGGTCCAAAACAGCAGGAAACGCCATTTTCGATCCAAGATGGCCAACTTCCTGTACGTTTTAGGGTATGAGTTCTTGAGACTTTTTGGTGCGTCTTGCCATGATACATGTATGTACCAAATTTCATGCCGATACGACATTCCTGTGCGAGGGGCTGAATTTTCTTGACTTTCAAGGGGGCGCTGTTGAGTCATTTTGCCACGCCCATTCCCGCGAATACCAGAATACGTAAAAATAATAATAAGAATAGACGGACCAATTTCAATAGGGTCCTCGCACCGTTAGTGCTCGGTCCCTAATAATGATAATGATTTTGGTTATTATCATGTAAACCATGCAAAATGTCTAGATATCAGCTCTTAAATTAATATTATTAATATATATAATTATTTTTGTTATCATTATATTTGTCCAAACAAGTGTACCTTTTAGTTCTACTAGGCATTAAATGAACAAGAAAGCAAGGGGAAAACAAGGGTGGTCTAATTTTTTTCCCCATGACTGTAGGTGAGTGGTTATAATAATGAAGTTGATGGGTGCATTCATAGCTGTAAATAAATCTAAATAAAAATATTAAAACAAAGAAAATGAATAAAAAATAATCAAATTAAAATAAAATTAAAAAAATCTATAAATTATTAAAAAGTAAATTAATCATTTCATATTAACGGTTTTAGTGTCACCTGGGACGGAGGATAATGGAGTCACTTTTTCCTCTTTTCTTTCCCTTTTTTTCATGACTGAGGATGTCAACAGAACTGTAATTTTTAAAGATTTACAAAAGCAGAAAGTGTCGATCAATTGCTCCAAAGAGTTTATAGATCTTAACAAAGTGTTTTGGAGCCAGAAGTTGACTTTGCTTTGGAACCAGAGTGCTGTGGTTTTAATGAAGCTGTGTGAAGAGGAACATCTCCATCACATTGGTCTGAGATGTGACTGTGAGATATTTGTGGTTCAACAAACCTCAGTGGAGTCTTTACTGGCTGAACATGTTTGTTGTGTGCTGACGTTTGGTTTCTCTCTTGCAGGCGACCGGTCTCCATTTCAGACACACAGACAACGTCATCCAGTGGCTCAACGCCATGTCAGAGAAGGGACTGCCCAAGGTGAGCAGGACTCACATCCATGCAACACTATCTGTCACATGCAAATATCTCTACAGTTAGAATTACAGTCTAATTAAACTTTACTTTATTGAATACCAGGCATCAGCAAGTGTTCCTCTTCACCAGTCAGCAAAGAAAATCCTCTTGAGATTTTTGTATTTATTAATTTCTTCAACAATGCAAATTAATTCTAGACACTAAATCTATATGATTCAGGAATCGCTGCCTTGAAGCACCTGCATCAGTTTTGCATGATCTCGGGTCATTAACTGCACATTATACTCTTTTGTACTGCCAGTTTATGTATCCCTAACGCTGAATATCTTTGAGAGCACGTCATTTTATTTCCTACCTGAAGGCATCAATTGGTGCCAGCTCATTTCAACTTGCAGGGACTTGAGTTTGCCTCAGATACAGTAAATGTTTGTAACATGGTAGTGAAGCTGTGATTAAGAAACGTTTTAAAGACAGATTCATGAAAGGATTGCCCTGCTTTTGTAGCTGCTAACTGACACAAAAAAATGAAAATAATCTGTTATTCTCAAAGCAAATACAAAGGATGAAATGTAACTTTAACTTGCTGTTTGACATATTTAAATAAAGTAATTTGCACACATTTTGCGCAAAATTGGCTAATTTTTCCTATGCAAATGAGCCTTATTGAAAAAACAATCCCATTCACAAAGATCAGCACTAATAACTACACGGAGTTCATAATGAAATTATTAACATCTAAAGGGAGTTGGTGATAACTGAAGTGTACAAACAGCACTGATAGACAGATATTAAATCCTAAATACTTTTTCTCTCCGTCATGTTTAATTCCTGCGTGATGTGATGAGGTGTCTCAGTAAGGACCTGCAGCTCGAGCTCTGGGAATTTAATTTTTCTTTTCTTTTTTCTGCCGTTCCTCTGCAAACAAAATGCAACATTTCTACTTTGCCAAATATATAATTTCTAGATTCAAAACTTCAATTTGCCATTTGCTCAGTTACAAAAATGTACAAGGGCAGTGGAATTCTTGTGTGTATCTTTCAGACAGTAAAAATAGAAATAACAGAAGGACAGTGATTTAAAACAAACATTTGTATACAGTAATAAACAGAAATCACACAGTGGTAAACATGAATATAAAATGTAAAACAGCTGCAAGATTTTGGTCATTTTTGTCAAAAAAGATGTTTTTTGGGCCATTTTCAGCTTTATGGATAGTGTTAGAGATACAGAGTCAAAGGGGAAGACAAGACCTGCAGAAAGGGCTCCAGGCCAGACTTGAAACCGGGCCAGCTGCTTGGCAAGGACTTAGCCTTAGTGGTACCGGAACGTCCCTCAAAAAACACTGTTCATAGTGATGGATAACCTGCCTTAAACAGGTTTTCATTCACTGTGTTGAAAAGCTCTCTGAGAGAACAGAAATGTAGATTTATTAACTGTGTTTTGTAGTTTTTAGCCTGAAATGTTCCTTTAAATGGCGACTAAAAGAAGTAAACAGTTTCCTATTATAGTCGAATTGCTTTCCTGAGAATTTTCCATCCTGTAACTCAGTGGAAACTCTGCATACTCGTCATAATAATAATAATAAATAGAGAATCAGCCCAAAATATCACCGATTGGCAGCTCCAACAGAAAATATAAGTAGCTGCCTTCTAAAACTTCCATTTGGCCACAGAGACAATGCCAGGGCGTGTGAATGAGCGTTGCGTAATCCCACATGAGAGCTGTGGCCCTGAATCATTGCTGCACACATGCTGCAACACGCTGCCATGGAGCCGCTCAAAGTGTCTCACTCACTGTCCCATCTGTGTTTCAGATCTTCTACCCTGAAACCACAGACATCTACGACAGAAAGAACATGCCACGCTGCATCTACTGTATACACGCACTCAGGTACTCCCTCTTTTGTTTCTCTTTCTTTTGTGTGTGTGTGATTGAACCCCAGGCCTTCAGGCTGTGTGGCCCTGCAGCATGAAGCTCCTGAAGACAAATAAAACAGAAACATATTGTGTTTTAAATGTTTGCTGTAAAATAAATCAGATGAATTCCTCATTCATGGGTTGCAAACAGCCCGGGCTTCTCTCTTGACAAGCTGTCTGTTCCCTGTGGTCTGTGGTGTGGAGCCTGTGACATTTTTATGAGGTGAACAGAGCAGTTTTTCAGCAGAAAGGCATTCGGTGGTACAAGCTGTGGAGCGGTGTGTTTTAATAGAGCATTCCACCTCAGGTGAAATGGATGCAGAGGCCTTTGGGAGTCAGGAAGCCGACCAACACAGCAGAGCAGTGTGTGTGTGTGTGTTTGTGTGTGTTTGTGTGTGTTTGTGTGTGCGTGCGTGTGCGTGCGTGCTCCAGGCCCAAACACACACCAGTAACACCTAGATGCCCAGAGGAGCGTGCTCATTAACTGATTTCATTAAACCTCCACAGGAGAACATCAACAAATGGTGGTAATGTGATACTAGAATTTGACAGAATCATAAGTCTTATCACTAACAAATTGTAGTTCTACAGTAGAATCCAAGTGGTTTATCTTGGGCCGCTGTGTAGCAGCTCAGAGACAGATGACTGGATGATTGTGTATTAAGGGAAACATATTTTGCATGATTTATTTGATTCAGGTCAAGACATGATGTTCTGTTTGACTCTGCTGTCAAGAGCCAGACTGAAGCAGGAATCCTCCCTTTTCTCTACTCGTCCTTATCTGCCTTCTTCTTTATCTTATTTTTAAACTGATGTTAACTTGTTGTCCATGTCCAGAATAAAATAGCTGCTTTTTACTCTGTTATTACTCTGTATTATTTATTTAATCTTTATATTCACTGAAAAGCAGCACAGTTTTACTAGTTTACATCACTTTGTTCCAATAAGTGAACAAACAAATAACACATTATTTGCATGTTTGAATTATTTCTGTCTCAACAAAGCAGCTCCATAACCTCACAAAGTGACAGTATAGACTGTGTCAAAAGGTGAATGTAAACTGTGCGATGTCACCCACTGGTATGTGGACTAAACCTTGATTTTCAACATTTTGACTGTCACCATCTTGTTATTTTGGAACCAGGAGTGAGCATATTTAACAAGAGGGTGGAGCTGAGGAGGTTACTGGATGTTAGCATGTTGCATCTAGAATCCCACTATTTTTCTTCGCAAGACACCTTGCAAAACATTCAAGTTCAGGTCCTGTCCCCTGAGCTACCCTAACCATAGGTAGTTGAGTCAGGGCCCAACTTTAAACAATCTGGCTGATTTACAGAGTGGGTCTTGCCAAGAAAAGGCACGAGATTCAAAATGAGGTATAATTCACGTTAACTGTGATATTAATTGGGATGCTAATTTTGGCTTCAAACAGCCAACTCCTCAGAGTGTCTTTAAGTACAACTGAATGCTGGATACATTTTTAAGTGACTGAAATGTTCCAGTTAACTTTGATGAAGTGAAAACACACTGAAAGGGACACATGTCAAAGACAAAAACCCTGACACCTAACAAAAGGTTCATATGAATCACAAGGTAGCTCTGCCTTAAATCCTTCCCTGCTTTATCGTCTATTTTTACTCTAAATGGGACCATAATTTACTAAATAAACATCATGCTGTAGTGAAGAAGACTCTAAACTAAAGATTAAGACCATAAACTCATTATGAAAATGTTTACTGAGGTCAGAAATCAAGTGAGAAGTAGGCTCATTTTCCTATTGAAAAGAGACTTCTTTTTGCAGCCAGTGGAGTCACCCCCTGCTGGTCATTAGAGAGAATGCAGGTTTAAGACACTTATTTCTTAGGTTTCTGCTTGAGTGACACAAGAGGCACATGGCAGAAACATCTGTTTCCTTTCTCTGAAATGATAGGGCTGCACTCTGATATTTTCTGCTCTGACCTGTCAACTCTTAAACCTCGTACTCCCCTACATTTATTTTGGTAATTACATTCTACTTTCCATCCCTGAGCAGAAAACCTGCATGAAATGGCTTTTCACATATTAGTTTCTGTTTTGTACCTGTTCCCGTGTGACGTTTCACCTCTCTTTATTCATTGTTTCTCTGTCCTCTTTCACAGCCTGTACCTGTTCAAGCTGGGCCTGGCCCCGCAGATCCAGGATCTGTATGGAAAAGTAGACTTTACTGGTAAGCCTGAACACGACTATGTGCATCTGTTTTCCTCATTCGGTCCCTGTTAACCCAATTATGTCGAGTGTTACAGATGTCACCATGTTGCCAACATGAAGTCTAAAATGTGTTGAATTTGTCTGCGCCCTGAGAGGAGGACAGCAGGCCACAGTGAAATGTGAAAGTCATTAGTAACTGTGAGGGCTTTTCCTGTCAGTGGTGTTCCCGCCTGGCTCCCTGTCCCAGAGCCAGAGTCAGAAATCTGATTATCACACATGAGCCAGGAACAGTCTGTCTCCACTGTTCTCACTGCCCTCACCCAGCCTCCCCCTGCCCTCCCCCGTCCATTGATTTGTTCCTTCTGCTCTGTCTTCTCTCCCAGAGGAGGAGATCAACAACATGAAGAGCGAGCTGGAGAAGTATGGGATCCAGATGCCCGCCTTCAGCAAGATTGGCGGAATCCTGGCCAATGAGCTCTCAGTGGACGAAGCTGCATGTAAGACTGGAAAGGGGGCGGGATCTGATATTGTACATTATAAAGGTTACATAATGAATGCTTTCATAATGGCACAAATCTCCTCTTTTTTACGTAAGAAGCTATCATAGCTTTTTACCGGATCATTTTTTTAAAACACAAATTCATCTACAGGTCTGGTTTTCTGACACAGTTTCAATAATGATTAGTCACTGTTATTATTATTATTATTATTATTATTAATAATAATAATAATAATAATAATAATAATAATAATAATCCTCATGCTACACCTTTCCAACAAGTTCGGGCCAGTAGTATTTTCGTCATCTTTCTGACCAACAAACTGAACTGAAAACATAAGCTCCTTGGCCGAGGTCAATATTGATGGATGATATTTAAAGGGAAAATTAGACATTGTGGGAAATAAGCTTATTTGCTTTCTTGCAGAGTGTTAGATGAGAAGATTAAAACCTCTCTTCTGTTTGTTTGTTAAATGTAAAGTTACAGCCAGGAGGCAGTTAGCTTAGCTTAGCATGAAGACTGCAAACAAGAGGAAACGGCTAACATTGCTAAGACCAAAAATGAAAAAAAATCAGCACCTCTAAAGCTCACAAATTAGATCTTGCTTGATTGATTTACATACAAGAAAAGACAACAAGTCACTGCATCAAGCTAAGAAATAAATCATTATTAAAATGGTTTTGGCACAAACAAACAAGATGTTAGCTCATTAGTGAGCTTCAGAGGTTCTGGTCTGTTTCTGCAGAGCCAGGCTAGCTCTTTCCCTTCGCTTGAAGTCTTTATGCTAAGCTAAGCTAATGGTCCCCTCACTCCCTCGCTGTGAGTCATATTTAACGGAAGCCGTGGAAAAAAGTATTCAGATCCCTTACTTCAGTAAAAGTACTATTCCCACTCTGCAGAATTACTCCACTACAAGTAAAAGTCCTGCATTCAAAACTTATTAAAGTAAAAGTACAAAAGTATCAGCATCAAAATTTACTTAAAATATCAAAAGTAAAAGTACAGTGCAGAATGGCCCCATTCAGATTGTTTTAAATTTATTATTGGATTATTATTATTGATGCATTTATGATAAATTTTCTCAAGATATGGCTTATTTTTTTACTACATAACATACTGTTATGAGCTGTAATTTATAAAATAGCTAATCACTTCAAATTTATCATGTTTTTTATGTTAATTCTTGACCCTCTAAAGTAACTAAAGCTGTCAGCTAAATGTAGTGGAGTAAAGTACAATATTTGCCTCAAAATGTAGTGAAGTATAAAAGTACTTAAAATTTTGAATACTAAAGTAAAGTACAAGTTCCTCAAAATTGTACTAAAGTACTGTAGTGAGTAAATGTACTTAGTTACATTCCACCACTGTTTAACGGGGAGATGTGAGAGTTTTATCAATCTTCTCATCGAACTCTCAGCAAGAAAATCTTTAAGCTAAGTGTTTTTTAAGTGTGACAAGCTGGAGTACAATATTAATTAATTGACACTTAACATAGTCTATTAACAATATAACATTAAACATTCAGATAAAATTAATCTGCATCCAGCTCCTCACCACCTCCTCTTCCTCCCTCAGTGCATGCTGCTGTGATCGCCATCAACGAGGCCATCGACCACGGCGTCCCAGAGGGCACCATTGCTGCGATGCAGAACCCCAACGCCATGCTGGTCAACCTGGACCTCAACGGGGCTCGCCAGTACCACGACACACTGTACCAGGCCAAAGGGGAGAAGGTGGCCAGCTCACGCAAACGGGTACGAAGCATTAAAGCTCTGTGAGGGTTCAGGCGGTCAGAGAGGAGTGGTGGCCTCGGGCACGTTATCCTTTAGAGACCATAAAAGGGCCATATAATTAAAACTGGGGCGAGTCAGTGTCCACTTTTTGATTAGAAAATAATTGAACACACAGCCTGAAGGAGAGGAAAAAAATTTGGCATCAGACGATGTGAAATGCTGAGGCCACACAAACCACTGGGCCAACAGAAATTAAAACAGCCACGACAGTAAAGAACCAAGGACAGAGAGAGGAGTAAAATCACTGCATCTCTTCATTTGCCAACAGTTTCTTGCAGCGTGAGATAAATGCATAATTTATGATTTAGAAATATTAAAAAAGCAAATAAATGACCAAATATAACCCCCAAAGTCTGCACAAGAGAAAATAATGATTCTTAAGAAAGAGATATACAGTCATGGAAAAAAATATTAGACCACCCTTGTTTTCTTCAACGTATTGTTCATTTTAATGTCTGGTACAACTAAAAGTACATTTGTTTGGACAAATATAATGATAACAACAAAAATAGCTCATAAGAGTAATGTAAAAAGTTATTAGTCCACCCTTTTTCATCAATTTCTTGTTCATTTTAATAACTGGTACAACTAAATCTGTGATTTCGGTTATTATCAAGAAAACCGTGGAAACCGTGTCTAGATATCAGCTCTTAAATTAAACTCTTATGAGATACTTTTGTTATCATTAAATCTGTCCAAACAATTGTACCTTTAGTTGTACCAGGCATTAAAATGAACAGGAAATTGAAGAAAAGGGGTGGTCTAATAGTTTTTTCCATGACTGTATTTATTTGCGTCCTTTAGAGGGAATATGGTGATAAGTGTTGCTGATGCTGTTATGTTTAATTTGCTTTTGGACACATTTCTGCTCCGACAGCAAATGGAGAACGCCGACGCAGAGAGAGACATCTACGACGAGCTCCTGACCCAGGCTGAGATCCAGGGCAACGTGAACAAGGTCAACGGTAAGTCACACGAACACACACGTTTAACCCATTTAGGCCTAAAACACCTGGAAAAAATGCCTGGAAAACCTCTGGGCGATTTTAAAAGAAAAAAACCCCTAAAACCTGAAGTTTTTCTGGAAATTCAACAGAAGATTTTTCAGCCTCTGTAGCAGATAGAAATGAAATTCAAAAAGTATTTTAGAGCTTATACCCATGGCTTTCATGAGAAGTTGAGTTTATTTGTCCAATAAACCTTCAATAAAGTTTTTTTTTAAAATCAACAAACTCAGCAAATTTTACATTTGCCCATCAGCAAGATGCAAACATGATATGACCATTGGAAGAAATAGACATAGTTCTCATTAGCCTACTGTAATAATAATTAAAAACATAATAATAATCATAACAATAATAAATAATACATTTTATCTATATTTCACTTTTCAGGGTACTCAACGATAAAGTAGTATAAGACATAAACAGTCATGATTTCTTATATCATCATCGCAATCAATTAGTATTATTATTGTTATTATCTCCAGATGGCCACAAATCTGTCTGTTCTTCTGTAAAAACATATTCCTCATCCGTAAATCCTGGTCGATTGGTTCCGAGGGTTCAAAGTCCGGATGAGCAATAAAATCGCCGGTGCTGTTTTCATCAAGATCGCTTCCGTCACTTACTTCTGAGCTCCCTCCGCTATAGTCGTCTTCCACCATGATTTCAAAGTTCTGGAAAAGTCCCATGTTGCATTGCGACACTCCCACATGTATTCTGATGCATTTCATTGGCCAAGAGACCGAAAATAGGTGGAAAAAACTACAAATACTACAAAACAACGTATCCGCTTTCCCGGCTTTAATGGTAGAATAACACAACAGCGCTCCCGGTTTTAATGGTAGGAATGCAGTAATGCTTTCCCGGCTTAAATGGGATATTTACTGATAATTAGTCTGTTTCCTTGGTGCAGTTGTAAAATATCAACCTTTTCTCTCACAGTGAGCAACGCCCTGAGTGCAGCGGAGCAGGCGCTGCTGAATGGCGATGAGGATAAACTGTACGAGGCGCTGAAGGCCATGGGCATCAAGAACCTGCAGGCCCAGAACAAAGGCTGGTACCTCAAACAGCTGCAGGCGGACCGAGAGAATAAAGACCAGGTACCTTCAGCGTAAAAACAAAGCATTTATGACAAGAAAATGGTGAAAAATGTGCCTCTTTGCCTCATCAGTGTGATCTAAACTTGATTTCTTCCTTGTCAGACGAACCCAGGAGAAGCTCTGACGAAGGACGAGCTGCAGGGCGGCGTCGATGTGGCCAATGAGATCGCAGACGGCTACCTAAAGAGTACGATGCACATAAACGCATATATTCTACAAAAACTGTCTTCTTCTCCCCTTTCAACATCACTATCTGTTCTTATACACTAGCGCTAAAAAGTTTGGGGTCACCCAGAACATTTCTCTGTTGTTCTCCATGAAAACAAACTGTTTTATTCATGAAATTGGTTACACAATGAATCGAAAATATAGTAAAGACATTTTCAAGGGTAGAAATAATTGTTCTAACCTGTACGAATCTCCAACTTTTCCTCTAGATACTCAGCCAGCCTGAGGAAGGATCATTTTATTCCTTCTCAAATCAGCACTAAAGGTTTCTGTCTGTGCTAACATAATGCTCAGCAGGTGGTTTAAAGATCAATCAGCCTTTCAACACTATAAACGTGGATTAACACAATGTGCCACTGGAACACAGGACCATATATAATATATAGTCGTTTCCAGCTTTAATAGTCATTTACAACATTAACAATGTCTAGACTGTACAGGTGCATATCAATAAATTAGACTATCATAGAAAAGTTTATCTATGTCAGTAATTCAATTCAAATAGTGGAAATAACACATTATATACAGTCATGGAAAAAATTATTAGACCACCCTTGTTTTCTTCAATTTCTTGTTCATGTTAATGCCTGGTACAACTGAAGGTACATTTGTTTGGACAAATATATTGATGACAACAATCATAACTCATAAGAGTTTAATTTAAGAGCTGATATCTACACATTTTCCATGGGTTTTCTTGGTAATGATTTTGGTTATTATAAAGAAAACCATTTTTGTTGTTATTTATCATTATATTTGTCCAAACAAATGTACCTTAAGTTGTACCAGGCATTAAAATGAACAAGAAATTGAAGAAAAAAGGGTGGTCTAATATTTTTTTCCATGATTGTAGATCCATCACACAAAGAATGAAACATTTCATATCTTAATTTATTAAATTCCTTCTAATTATAATGATTATGGCTTACATTTAATGAAGACCTACAATTCAGTATCTCAAAAATATGAATATTACAAAAGAGTGTTGGCCTCGAAAAAGTATGTCCATATGACTCAATACTTGGTTGGGACTATTTGACTTGAACGACTGGAAATGGACTTTTCCATCATATTCTAATATATTGAGATGCACCTGTATATCATCTGTTACTTTAACTTTAAAAAATTGTGCTTTCTTTCAAAAACAATAACATTTGTAACGACGGCAAACTTTTGAGTGGTAGTGTAATTCACACACGTGTTAATTTTGTGTGTGTGTGTGTATGTGCAGTGTTGAAGGCAGTGGAACGCATCAACGGCGCCATCAGGGCGGGCGTGCCGGAGAAGACGGTGGCCGAGCTGATGAACCCCGACGCTCAGCTGCCTGAAGTCTACCCCAGCGCTGCAGACCTGTACCAGAGAGAGCTAGCCAGCCTCCAGCAGCAGAGCCCAGAGGTTCATACTCAGAGTTACATACGTATAACCTCCACCTGCAACACCACAGCATCATTTACATAAAGCACGTGATCATGTGGCTTTGAGGCAAAGCTACAGGACGAGATGACCTGAAAATGAAAACTTTTTACCTCATCATCAGTCAGCACCAAACAAAGAAAAGAGTTAATTTTGTGAACTGTTGAAATAAAAACAAATTCACATTATTCTTACCATTTGTTTCAGCTGATAACATATTAAACACGCTAATTTTTGTCTAATTCAAACATATTTTACATCACAATTCTTTTACAGGCAACGTGCACCTCACAAGGACTGAAACAATTTTATCAACTAACCTATTAGTTTCTCCACAAAGAATACTGCAGAATCTTCACTTTAGATTCTGTGTTAACCAGAGATTTGCTTCAGCTGGAAAGAAAAGCATAAAAAACAACTAATTGATTGATTAAATGTAAATGTAAAGACTTAAACAACCAAATTGTCGACTTATTGACTAATTCGTGGAACATTTAGGCACGCCTGAACAAAAAACACAAAAACACTTCATAGATAAATTAAATAAGGTAAATTTAAATTATTTGACACTTAATAATAAAAAAACTGCAAAAATAAATAAAAATAAACATAAATTGTTCTCCCTCTAGAAATTTAATGAATGAGCCCATTTGTACAGACAAAAAAATAATTTTAAATATATTTTTCAGTATTTTTTAATATCGTCAAGAATATCGTTATCGCGAAAATACTAAATATCGTGATAATCTTTTAGGGCCATATCGCCCAGCCCTACTCTTGATCTACATTTTTATCTCATCTTCTTGACTAAACAAATGAGTCAGTAATGGAAGTTCTGGTTGGTTGCAGCCCTGCAGGGAAATTATACTTCTCAGTAGTTAGAAGTAACTGCACAGTCTTCCAGTAAGGCGTACAGTACAAAACAACTCCAGCCATTTTAAAAAACGTGTAACCTTCTCTCTCATGAGTGATGGTTTCTGCAGAGCCTGTTTCTGTTTCTGTGGAACAACAAATCTAGTCAGCATCACCACGTTGTTTTCCTGGTGGTCTTCAGTGGCAGTTTGACTGATGAGGTAAATTTGTGTCTGGTGTCCCGCAGGGCACGCTGTCCCACCCTGAGCTGCTGGTTGCCGTGGAGATGCTGTCCTCGGTGGTGCTGATGAACGAGGCGATGGACGTCGGAGACCGAGCGGCTCTCTGGAAGCAGCTGTCCAGCCCCGTCACCGGGCTCAGCAACGTGGAGGGGGAGTACTCTCAGAGGTGAGACGAGCTCTTTCAGTGTGTCTCAGGTTTTTGTGTTTTCCTGGACGAGCTGTTGATGGTTAACGTTCCCGTGTTCTCCTCAGGTACATGGATGAACTGATGCGTCTGAAGGCAGCAGCTAGAGAGGAAGGCTCCGACTATCTGACCTGGAATGACATTCAGGCTTCTATCGACCAGGTTAACCTGACTGTGCAGGAGGAGCACGAGCGTAAGAGACGCACTAACATCCATTCACACCCCAATGTGCCAAACTGATCTGTGAAAAGTGACAAACACACTGACACCAAGCATCACATTTATTTAAACCCCTAAACCCAACAAGCTGACCTAATAAATTAGAATATGATGGAAAAGTCCATTTCCAGTACAACAGCCCCAATCAAGTATTGAGTTGATATAGATGGACATACTTTCCATAAAACATTTGTTTAAAATTGTTTTTTTGTAATATTACAATTTTTTGAGACATTGAATTTTAGGTCTTCATTAAATGTAAGCCATAATCATTGTAATTAGAAGAAATTCAATAAATTAAGACATGAAATGTTTCATTCTGTGTGTAATGGATCTATATAATGTGTTATTTCCACTTTTTGAATTGAATTACTGACATAAATAAACTTTTCTGTAATATTCTTATTTATTGAGATCCACCTGTATAGGCATACTTTCAAATTTCCCACAGTCCTTAAATAATTCATATGTGACAACCACATCTAACCTTAATATTTTTAAATTTCTCAAACATCTTTTCATCCTGTCAATAAAGCATTAAGTATAAATAAACACGTTTTATACTTGTTTTTGGTTTTGAAAGATGCCCAAATGTTCGATGTAAAAACTATTTAAACTCAAATTTGACCCAAGGACGACAGGGAGCCTAAAATAATGATTTTTTATCAAAATCTCTTTATTTTACGTGTCTTATTTAAAATTTTACCACTCATGAAAGTGTTTGTATTAACCAGATCCCGTAAAAAAAAACATTAAAATGTGCACTCTCTAGCAAAACTATAGAGTTGTTTTAATTAACTCTGCTGAGACCAACAGTCATGTGACAAAAATTAAGTGCAACTCGGACAGACCTGCAGGCCGTTTACACAGAGCAGAGGGGAGAGGACAAGTTGTAGTCAAGGTTATTATATAGATCCATTACACACAGAATGAAACATTTCATGTCTTAATTTATTTAATTTATTCTAATTATAATGATTATGGCTTACATTTAATGAAAACCTAAAATTCAGTGTCTCCAAAAAAAAAAAATATTACAAAAGACCAATTTTAAAAAGTATGTTTAATATGTAAATGTTGTCCTCTGAAAAGTATATCCATCAATATGACTCAATACTTGGTTGGGGCTGTTTGACTTGAACTACTGGAAATGGACTTTTCCATCATATTCTAATGTATTGAGATGCACCTGTGTATTGTGATCAAAGACTCACAGTGTTAACGGGTCTATCTGTGTGTTTGCTGTGTATTCTTCAGGTATCGCAGCCATCGGGCAGATCAACGAGGCCCTGGATGAAGGGGACCCCATGAAGACCCTGGCCATGCTGCAGAACCCGTCAGCTAAGCTGACCGACGTGGACCCGTCTGTGGCTCAGCACTACCACGACAAACTGCTTGAGGCCCGCAGGGAGAAGGCTCACGTAAGAGACACACACACACACACACACACACACACACACACTCACTCACTCACTCACTCACTCACTCACTCACTTATAAGTAAGTATGAGGTTTAAGTTCATATTTAAGTCCCCCTCCACTCTGTGGATTTGTTTTTTTTTAATGTGTATGTCCCCTAAAATGTCCAACATTGAATTCACTGACTTGTATCCGAGCAAAGTACTAGAGGGTTGTTTTCACAATTCAATTCAATCTACTGAAGGGTCGGGTGTATGGGATTAGAACACTGACATAAAGCGAAGTCGCTCAACCAATCATATTCGGTACAATGGTGATTGGCATGTCCGCCCCCTTACTGACAAAAACCGCCCACTAAAAAAACACACTCGAGAGCGGGCAGGTGAAAGTATCGCGAGCGAATAGAGGAGAGCGGACCCGTGCACGTGCAAAGCGTGTTTTCCTCCTCGCAGGCTGCTATATTGCTCTAGGGAGCAGAGATGCAGGATACAAAATAGCTCGCGACTGATTTGAAAGTGCTCGATAAAACAATATGTGCACGGGGCTGTTTGATTTGCGATCGCACAGGTCTCATTACGAGTGAGCGGTTTATGTCAGTGTTCTAATCCCATACAGGTGCCTGTGCCTTGTGCTATATATCAAATGTATGCCGGGCAAGCTAGGGTATGTACGACACTGCTTGAACAGGATGCCTAAAATAGTGATATTTCATCAAAAGCATGTCATGCTACATTTCATTCAAAGTTTTGCGAAAAAGGGTTTGCATGAACCAGATCCTGTTAAAAACATTAAATTCTGCTCCTCAACAACACTGTGAAGCTATGATTGATTCTGCTGAGACGAACAGTCACGTGACAAAAATTCAATGAAATTTCGATAGAACTGCAGGCTGTTTACACAGACCAGAGAAGACAGGACAAGGCAGGTTGAAAAAAGCCTAAACCTAAAACCTCTAACAGAGAGTGGACTTCAGTACAGAGAGTGAAAATCGCACTGTAACAACCTAAGCAGATATTATTTTATGTTTCACAACCACAAACGTTGCATCAGCAACTGCCAGTTACAAGCGAACATGCTAAAAGGTGCAAACTACTTAGTCGCCAATTTTAGTGCACAACGGACTCCTCGTCTGAGTCTGGACGCTCAAACATAAATGGCTGAATTTCTCCAGTGTATCCTCTAATGGAGAAAACAGATCAGATGCCAAAACTATATCTGCAGTCTGTTGATCGAGCCATTTAAGCTCCGGTTTGCGCTGCTCTTTCACCGGTCAACCTAGAGTGAGCAGCAGTGGTGGGAATTTCTCAATGAGGGATAAGGAGTAGTTGTCAAAGTTTTTCTTTACTTTTCAAGCTGGAAAAAACCCTAAAACAAGTTAATAGTCATAGCAGAGTATTTTTAAAGCATGCCTGCAGGCTGACTCTGAGTTTACTCGTCCCTCCCTTTGGGATTTGCTCTTCAGTGTGTGTCGAGTTTTCAGGTGAGCATTATGCAAACACTGCATGCAAACACCTGCTGGCTACAGTTACATCTAGACTCCTGATGAGCTCTTACAGTGGAGAGCTCTCAGGGCTATATATAGTATGAATAGACATGTGACACATGCCACTTTATTAGATACAGTAAAGTGAAATCTGATACAATTCTGTACTCATACTTTTATGATGCCTGTAATGTTCAGGTCATAGTTATTGGTCAGGTTGTACTGGAATGCATTATATTAAAGGATGTTTCTAAAATCTGCCCCCTCCAGCCCCCATGTATAAATGGGAGGACAAAAAAGTGAGAAACGCCTCTCAGTGTTATGTAGTAAAAACAACCCTACAAACTACAACCTCTAGAATAAATATTGAAGGTCAACATTTTCAACAATGTCAGCAAAAGCTAAAATTATAAACTCCATCAAGCTAGAGTTTATGGCAGACATGTTGCATTAGATTTTACACATGTACCTAATAATTTGACCACTGGTGTGTTATTCTAGTGATTCAAATAAAGTTACTGTAGGAATAAAAAAAGGACAGTTTCCTGCTTTAAACCCTCTGGAGTCACCAAATAATGCCAGCGTGATCAAATCACATGACTTCTTCATGACATCACAACATAAAATGTGCTTCCTGCTGTCAGCTTCCATCTAAAGTTTTGACTTTAAACTCCATGCCAGATTTTGTTTGATGATGATAGGCCAAGAAAACCTATAGAAATATAGAAGTAGATGTAAAAGAGTAAAACACAAAAAAGTTTTTGTGTTTCAAAATGTTGATCCAGTATGTCAAAGTGAAGAAATAATAATCAGGTCATATACATTAATGGAAAAAAAATATTATACCACCCTTGTTTTCTTCAGTTTCTTGTTAATTTTAATTCCTGGTAGAACTAAAGGTACATTTGTTTGTACAAATATCATGATAACAACAAAAATACCTCAAAAGGCTTTAATTTAAGAGCTGCTGTCTAGACATTTTCCATGGTTTTCTTGGTGATGATTTTGGCTATTTTCAAGAAAACCATGGAAAATGTCTAATCATCAACTCTTAAATTTAACTCTTTTGAGGTGTTTTTGTTATTATTATTATTTTGTCCAAACAAAGGTACCTTTAGTTGTACCAGGCATTAAATAAACAAGAAATTGAAGAAAAAAATGGTCTAATCATTTTTTCCATGACACGTCATGGTAAATATGTTTTAAATGGTATCTGCAGGCAGAAAGAAAAAGTTTCAAAAATGGACAAAATATTCCAAAACTCCAAAGGGTTAAAATAGATGCGAGGTGCCAAAAATGTGCAGCTGCTTGAGGTTCAATGTTTGATTTAGTTCAGGCAGTGAGCTGCTGGATAAGAGCTCAGATTTCTCTTCCTGCCTCTAAAATCCTGCAGAGAAACCAGCAAGACATTGAGGCAGTACATCTGAATTACAGACAGTATTTTGGATTGAGTAATAAGTAATTTATGCTCTCAAATTGATCATTTTTGCCTGCCCATAAGTAGACATATTAGTACCTTTTTATTATTCTAATTTAAGTATATCATGATATTGATTCCAACCATATGACTAAGCCTGTCACAATAACACATTTTTTAGGACGATATATTTTCCCAGAAACTGTCATGATAAACGATAGTATCGTTGTATCAATGTTGTTTTAGTTTGATAACAATGTTAGAGCATAATAAGTACATCCTTTTCCACAGCAATGAATTTTTTTTATCTCAAGAATATTGAACATCGGAATTGAAACGTGGAAAAGAAATATTAAAATTTTCTAGATAAAGAAAACAAATAAATAAATTACAACCAAAACAAATAAAATAGACTTTCAGGCTCTGTTAACAAAACATTGCAATGAGATAATCATTATGTATTATATTATTTAATTATTAAAATCACATACAAACAGCTGGAATGGCTGCTTGGGAAATACATTTTTTTTTTCCGGCAATTCCTACTGCCTGTCAAACATTTGCACAAAAAAAGCACAAAAAGTCACGCATGTAAGCGACAATATATTGAGTCCTGAAAAAAAACCTATCGTGTCCATTTTTATATATTGAACGATAAGTCGATATAGTAATTATCGTGACAGGCCTTCATATAACGAGGCCCATCAGCCCTACTCTAAGCACAAAATGAATCTTGTATTTTTTCTATTTATTATGAAATAACCAGCTGTCTAACGTGTACATTTCGAGGGGCACCCAGCAATTTATTGAGCCACCACTGCCAGAGAGCCCTGACATCATCTGGAAGCCTCAAAAGTTAATATAATACAGTAGTTGATGAGTGGAGCCTCTGTAATATGAAACCCTGTACAGCAGTGTGACTGTGATGTGTGGTTGTAGCTCAGTGGGATCTCAGAGCTGTCGTGGTTGCAGATGGACCCATGTGACTCAGATCTCAGAGCCCCACATGACACGAGCAGACTGCTGATGTCACGGTGTGATCATCTTTTCCTCCTCTCACTTCCTGTCGTATGTGTGTGTTTGACCTGCGTTCTGTGCCTCTCTTTACTCTCTTTGTGTGTCTGAGCGAGCTCTGACCTGATCTTCTCTCTTTACATTTCACACGTGAGCGCAGGAGACACGTTAAACAGTCCGTCTGCTGCTCTCTCTGACTCATTTGCCTGTGTTATCCTAACTGGAGTGAGTTAAGCTGATGAATGTGGTTCTTGTGTGTGAGTGTGTGTTGGTGTGTGTGTGTGTGTTTGTGCAGCACATTTACATATGGTATCACAGGAAGAGAACCATGTTTGGGTCGTGTTCCTGTCGAAGGAGCTGGAGGTCAGACTGCAGGTTTTAACACAGAGGGGCAGGGGATTAGAGGGTTAATCAGAGAGTTATAGGTTTGCTCTTGTTCAGGTTTTAAGTGTGGTTGTATGAGTCAGTCCTGACACAGAAGATAAATATTGTACTGCTGTGGACGGGGCAGCAGATAAATGTGTTTTAAACACCATAAGAAATCAATATCAGTTTAAGTCCCTTCTTAAAATAACATTTTAACCTCTTTAAAGACCAGTTTTATTTCTTTAAATTATGTTTTTTCACTGTATTGATTTTAACAAATACTTTTGTGAATTCTTTAAACAGCTGATTATTTAATGACTTTAAAATGCTCTGAAAGTACTTTTTAACTCAAAGTTAAAAAAAAGTGTTTTATAATTAATTTATTAGTATTTTTATTAGCATTATTCTTGATATAGTGTTATTCTGTAATATATAGTGTATATATTTTAATGTATACACTATTAATAGTAATACTAACTTAAAAGTATTATTATTATTATCATTAATCATATTCATAATAATTAAAAAATAGTATTATAGTGTATATATTTTAATTTATATACTATATCAATAAAAATACTTACTTAAAAGTATTATAATTATTAATAAAATACTAATAAAAGTATTTGTAAATAAAGAATTGAATTAGTATTTTTTATCAGCATTATTAATATAGAGTATCAATTATATTATATATAATATGATAATGTATGCTATGTTAGGCCCATCTAAAAAAAGAATAAATAAATAGTGGTGCAACAATTGTAGAATGCTGGATAGAAATATATATTTAAAATAACAAAAAACACCAGAATTAGTATCAGTAATCAGCCAAATTGTTGTTCCACTTGTTTTTATTATCTTTTCCCCTTTTGTGCAAGCAAAACAAAGAAACCTTCATTATAACAAAAATAATTAAACTTTTTCAAAAGAACTGCTTTGTTTGATGCAAATAACCAACACAACATTCCGGTGTGTTGATGTTTGGCTGATATATTGATACAAAGATAGTTTAAGTGTTTATGTTGTTGTGTTAACCAAAACAACACAAACAAACTAAACAATCGAGGGAGTGGTCGACCAGCAACTCCTGTCTTCTGTGAGGTTAAATTGCTGTTTTTATTAATGGAGTCTGGTGGCTTTGAGGAGAGGAAAGATTACGGCTTCAGTTCCCTTTAAGAAAGAGCCGATTGACAGCAATGTAAAGTATTCAAAATATAGCTTCCCCTCAACTGATACTGCTACAGATTAGTACCTCATATAACCCTGCTTTCAAAAACTCCGAACTCTCCCTTTAAGAACAAGGTCTGTAAATATAACCACTCTGTGTATCCATTTTTATCCTGTGTAAATAAAGATAAAGGAAGTCTCTTATCAAGCTTCGTCTCCAGAATACTTGGCCGCTGCCCACGCTGTTTAAAATATCAACAGCCATCAGTTACATCTAAACCCTCCAAGACATCATGTGGGAACTTGTCACACTTTTCATAACGGGACCTAGAAAAACATTACAAGTAAAAAAAAAAAAACAGTAGAGGTAGAAACTATTTTCCTGCCTTTTTTTTAACAAGCATAGGAAATTACAAGCCATGCTTCAGCCGTCTGCTTCCATAAAAGGGCAGAAAGCTGACCACTGTATTAAATGGGCCAGAGCCATGGGCACACACACACTAACACACCGTCCTCTGGTTGTTGATTGGTGAATGTGGCTGTTTGAAGCGATTAGTGGAGGAAGTAGTTAGGGCAGCGTCAGCTTCCTTTTGGCGTCTGAAAGAGTCGAGATGTTCTCCAGCTGAGCGGGAAAAGTCAACCCACGAGACGAAGTCCCTCTGCAGGACAGACGGGTGTTTCCAGGTGATGTGAGGTCACGGCAGCAAGCCCGCGGTTCAAATTTGTGACTGGCTTCTTGGTGCCGCCTCATTACCTCTGCAGTATTAGAGCAGTTAGTCAGAGAGACAGACAGTCAGGCAGAAGCTGGCTCTGGCTGTGGGCTGAGGGCTGTGCCTAGATAAACAGCAGGAAGTCCTGCCCAGACTCTACTGACGAACAGGCCCAATATAGCAGACTACAGAATGCCACTTCAGATGGCTATCACGGCGCTCTGGAGCTGAAACAATCACATCTGGAGCTGTGTGAGTCACGCTTTGTTCTGCATGCAAGCCCCCCATGTTTATGTGCCTTTAGACATGAATGGTTTCTAAAGAAGTAAAACAAGAAATGCACAGAGGAAAAGCTTAGAAATATGAATTATAAACCGCCCAACCCCCTCAGCTTTCACTTCCTCTATTTCCATGATGTGCTTGTGATGCAAGCAACACCCCAAGTCCTCCTCCACCCACTCCAGCACCACACCCTGTCTCCCTCCAGCTGCACAGACTCATCACACACACACACACACACACACACACACACACTGACACACGTAAATGCCAATTAACCGTGCCAAGTGCAAACACACAAACACTAATCAGCACTCGCCCAGGTACTCTGTTTACTATAAAGATCTGAGTCCTGCTGCTGCATGCTGCTGCAGATGTGAGCTGCCCCTCCCTCGCACAAGAAATCTTCAAGATCGGGTATCAGTCAGACCCGCCCACCTCTTTCTCACACACACACACACACACACACACACACACACACACACACACACACACACACACACACACACACACACACACACACACAGACACACCTCCACTTGTCTACCCTGGAGCACATCATGAAGGGGCGGGGCTCACGGAGGGGGAGGCCAAAAAAGAATGAGCTGCCTGTTTTACCAACCAGCTCTAGAAAGCAGCAGCTCACAGCTGCTCCACATGTTATACAGAGACAGAGAGCGCCTCCTGGACGCAACCAGGTGAAACTGCAGCTCATAGTAATGAAGTTTTATACTCTGTGTTTAATTCTTGGTGTGTTCTGAATGGTGAGCCAATGGCATCAAGTGACGTGAAGGAAAAAACTCTTGGTACGAGAAAAAAACATCTACTGGTGACGTTACTTGTATTTTTGGTTTAGTTTGCTTTTGTCTTCCCGTGGGTAACTGAGCAAATGTATCAAGTTATTTTTGGTGCATTATCAAAACATACATTTGAGAACAAAACTATCAAAAACTAAAATAAATCAATTCATTTGTGATTTAAAAATGTATTATTCTTGCTGCTGGTTTGACAGCCAAGTGGAGTCACATACACACACACTCACACAGACACACACACACACACACACACACACACTCACTCTCTCTCTCTCTCTCTCTCTCTCTCTCTCTCTCTCTCTCTCTCACAGACAGACAGACAGACAGACAGACAGACAGACAGACAGACAGACAGACAGACAGACAGACAGACAGACAGACAGACAGACAGACAGACAGACAGACAGACAGACAGACAGACAGACAGACAGACAGACAGACAGACAGACAGACAGACAGACAGACAGACAGACAGACAGACAGACAGACATATCCTTGTTATTGGTTGAAGCTGCTGCCAAAGATGCAAATGTTCTTCACCGCCAGAAGCAAATGTTTTACTTGTCTTTCTGCCCACAGAGAATGGAAGCTCATGATGCAAATATTCAACAATATGTAATTCATAAACATGTGACTGCAGCATTAAATAGTGGATTTTGCCAAAGCTGTCACTCTGCTGACCAATAGAGACATTTCTTTCAGTGTAGGTCCCGCCTTTGCAGTTTGTATTTAACCACACTTGTATTTTACTTGCGATAAAAAAACTTTTTTTTTTTTATTGCAGTCTGCAAACTTTTGCTCTCAAACCTTTTATGTTTGATTGTTTAATAAAGACACAAAAGTAACTCAGTACAGCCATAGAAAGAGCAACAGTATGTCTGTGTATTTCAGGAGCTATTAACTGCTGAAAATGTGTGAAATGTTTCTCATAATCAAAGGGAGAGAGCTTCTCAATCACAGATTTAGAAATCCCTCACAGAGATCTCATCACCTGCTGCGGCAGGAAAACAGAGCAGGATACAATGCAACAGTGAGAGATGTTGTAATGTGAAAACTGGGTGCGGTCGTAATGAAATGGCAGCTGAATTACCACACTTTAAACGAAAAAAGGACTTCATTGTTCCACTCCTCACAGTCTGATGTGTTGTATTTTCATAATATATTGGGAAGTAACAGAGTAAAGGACTGTAGTTTATATAGGAACTGGCAGGGGGACTTTCACAATTTTCACATTGTTTTAACCTTTTAATACCCTCCGGATCCTCTGCAACCAGCTTCTTTTCCACATATATTTTGACTGTGTATATAGTCATGCAAAAAATTATTAGACCACCATTGTTTTCTTGAATTTTTTCTTCATTTTAATGCCGAGTACAAATAAAGGTTAATTTGTTTGGACAAATAAAATGAGAACAGCAAAACTAGCTGATAAAAGTGTAATTTAAGAGCTGATATCTTGACATTTTCAATGCTTCTCTTGATAATAACCAAATTCAATATCAAGAAAACCATGGGAAATGTCTAGATATCAGCTGTTAAATTAAACTCTTATGCGCTATTTTTGTTATCATTATATTTGTCCAAACAAATGTACCTTTAGTTGTACCAGGCATTAAAATGAACAACAAATTGAAGAAAACAAAGGTGGTCTAATATTTTTTTCCATGACCGTATATTTTGACTGTATATAGTTATACCGTACCTTTTTTTTATAAACATCCTTTAGTCTGTAGTGTAGTTTCCATCCAGTGACTCCACAAACTAAAAACTCACTAGCTCCCATAACAGTAGGACTAAAATGTAGCAGGTATGTGATATATTTGCATATTTCTGGCATAAAACAAGTCCCAGTTATTATTATTCAAACAAGGCTTATTATAGATCTGACCGGGACTAAAAAAAGTGGTTTGGCCATACTCACACAGTCACACAGTCACACAGTCACACACACACACACACACACACACACACACACACACACACAGACACACAGGCACACACACAGTCAGACACACACACACCCACACACACACACACAGTCACACACACACACACACACACACACACAGTGTCACACACACACACACACACACACACAGTCACACAGACACACAGTCACACACACACACACACACACACACACACACACACACAAACAGACAGACACAGTCACACACACACACACACACACACACACACACACACACACACACAGTCAGACACACACACACACACAGTCACTCTCACACACACACACACACACACAGTCACACAGACACACACACACACACACACACACACGAACACAGTCAGACACACACACTCACACAGACACACACACACACAGTCACACACACAGTCACACAGACACAGACACACACACACACACACACACACACACTTTCGCCATGTTTGAACTGATGTAGTTCAGGTTGTGTTTTAGCCTCATTTTAAACAAGAACATTTTCAGAAACTAGAAGCTGTTTCCTTTAGAATGAATCCTCATATGTGCATTTTGATGAGAAGCGTTTCTATTTGGGCATCCTGAAGAGGCGAAAATTCCCCCTTTTAAAGAATTAAAATAAGTGGACATTAGACAGAAGCCACACAGATGGCTGAGCCAATTATCTCAGGCCTCATGTTGAATATTTTGCTATTTCTATTTGCGCCAGTGGCAGAGAAAGTGATGTCGCTCTTTATCTTGATGAAGTTGGTTAGCTGTGAAAACAGCAGGAACAAAGATGGAATTAAATCGAGGACTTTATTGCTCTATTCCTGACCCAGTCTGATAATGTTGTTTTATATTTATTGATGTATTTTGTATGTTGTTAACCCATTTGTCTTGAAACGAATCTAGTACAAACATACTTTGGGCAAATATCGAACAGTTCAGCTTTAAAATATTTAGATCACATGAAAAATCACACTTTTATCAATAGTCAAAGTCAGGATTTAAAACATATTCCTTACACTTCATACGTGTGGTTATCTTTAATATTCAACTTGTTTTGATATAATTGATACCAAATACCTAATTTTACTCCTTTTCTGAGCCTGCCTTTTTCTAATCAAACCATGTCTTTGTGCACACAGTTGGTCCCGTGTGCCCAAAGATTAGTCAAGGTTGGATAAGATAAACTCACTTTTCAGCCACTAATTTAAATCATGTCGAAAGATTTTGATAATGTGTGCTTAAGCAGTCCCAGAGGACATTTTTAACAGAAGGGACGATTCATAATTTCCCCAAAAACCATAGAACAAGATGTTCTCCCCATTTTACCTCTTAAATGTTAGATTTGCAACCAATTTTCAAAACCAGATATTATGTTTTTTTGTTTCTTTCGGTTTAAATATTGATCCAGTAAAGGTCAAAGTGAATAAATAGTTTCACTCGTGAGCCTGAGGAAGAACACAGTTTTATTCAGGTCTTCATGAGTTTTTAGAACGACATTTCATATCCTCTATTATGCATACATTCATTCATAACAATTATTCTGCTGATTTCGTTCTTCAGTAACAATAATGAACACAAAAACAAAACAAACATCCAGTATGTACATGTGTAGCGTCGAGCAAATTTAATCATATGGAAGGAAAGTCTAATTACATGAATGTATGTATTTGTCTTGTTTATATTCTTTATTCTGTTCTTTTTATATCTATGTGTCTGTATCTTGAGCTGTTGTGACTGAGTGAAACTACATTTCCCCACTGCGGAATAAATAAAGTTTTATCTTATCTCTTATCTTATTCACCGCATTAATATATTGGTGGCAGGGTCCAATCTTTTGATAAAAATATGTCTTTGGAGTCTCAGAGTATGTTATTTTTTGGTAAATTTACCATATCTTCACTGTCCACATCTCACCTATAATTTTGCATGATTTTTTTCATTTTTTTGGACAATACATTTTCCCAGAAACTATCACGATAAATGATAGTATTGTTGTGTTTATGTCGTTTTAGTTTTATAACCATATTAGAGCATAATAAGTACATCCTTTTCCACAGCAGTGAATTTATAAATCTTGATAATTTTAAACATTGAAATTGAAATGTTGGAAAAGAAATAATAGAATATCCTAGATAAATAAAACGTAAATAAACTACAACCAAAACAAATAAAATAGACTTTCAGGCTCTGTTAGCAATACACTGCAATGAGATAATCATTATGTATTATATTATTTTATTATTAAAATAACAAACAGCTGGAATGGCTGCTTGGGAAATATATACTTTTTTTGGCAATTCGTACTGCCTGTCAAATATTTGCAGTATTACTTTAAACACAACACAAAATCGATCAATTGAGTAATTAATATAGTAATTATCATGACCGGCCTAATTCGTAGCAGATAACCGAGACAGGCCGACTCACATAATTTCCAAAACAGCCCTGTGTGTTTTTCTGATCATATTCTTTCTCGTGTCCTTGCAGGAGACCCAGGACCCGTCTGCTGTGCTGTGGCTGGATGAGATCCAGGACGCCATCCTGAAGGCGAACCAGGACACACAGGAGGCCCTACAGTGTAAGAACACACTCTCATTTAATCTCACTGGAGCTTTTATTTAAGTTTGTAAGGCAGGGAAGTTTTATTTGTATAGCCCCTTTCATACACAAGGTTATTCAAAGCTCTTTACAGAGGCATAAAAATACAACAGACATAAAAAAAATAGACATTAACCATCCTTTTATGTTGCGGGTCAAATTGGCGCATTTCAAAGTTTAAAAATAGTTAAAAGTATTTTTTCATGAGAAGGAAAAATAAAAAAATGTAAAATACATTTTTGAAAAAAATAATGTGATGTTAAACTATTGTATTTTATATGTAGGTATTTCAAGTGTACTTAAGAAAAATTGTAACATGCATTTTTTATGAAAAAGTGAGTGAATTATCCTCGTTGAACCATGATCTGTGAGAGGTAAAGAACACCAATGCACTAAATATTGATTGAAATGGTTAGTAATGGGCCTATGAATGAAATATTAACTATGTTTATTGGGATTTTTTTAGTTTCTATCACTTTTAGATAATTAAACATGCCCTGGGTTATTGCTGTTCCTGAAAAAACAAACATAATTACAGGGTTAAAAGCACTGGATGCATATCATTAAGACAGTGAAGGTGTCTTAAAACATCCTATTTTTTGCACTATACTGCACTGTGAACTCTCTTTTTTTATGTCTATTGTCTCTATGTACTTTCTGCTGCTACACGTCTGTGCAATATTAGTATTCTATTTTTACATTTGTATATATTAAGTTATTATACTTTATTTATCTTACATTCAAACACACAATCACTCTGAACCAATGCATCGTTCAAATGACAATAAAGTATGTCTAAAGTGTACTAAGAAGACGATAATACGGTGGCCCTGAGAGCTCACAGTGCTGCAACAAAACGCATGCAAATACACAAAACGCAAGCAAATTGAGAAAACATCTTCTGCAAAGACGATGCAAAGACCACAACACAATAAGAAAAAGCTCTGCAAATAGACCACAACACAACAGAAGTGTTTCCAGAGGACACTTAAAAGTGATGCACACGTCTGGACACGTTGAGAGAGACCAACTAAAATGTGTATCCTTCATTTATTTGATTTGTTTAACTGCTATGTGATTGATACAGGCTAGCGGGCTAACGCTATATATAACACGTTATAACATGAAATTATCATTATCGTGAAATAACATGATAATATCACAAGTGTGTCCAGACGTGTGCATCACTTTAAAGTGTCCTCTGGAAACACTTCTGTTTTGTTGTGGTCTATGCAGCGCGTTTTCTAAATGCTGTGCTTGTGTTGTCTAATTGATGAAGATGTTTTCTCAGTTTGCTCGTGTTTTGTGTATTTGCATGTGTTTCTTAAGTTGCAGCGCTGTGAGCTCTCAGGGCCACCGTACGATATAAACAATTAAAACAAGCAATTAAAAGGATTTCAAAAGACACCTATTGTTTAAGACAATAGAAAGCTGCAGTAAACCGTGATGTTTTGTCAGTGTGGCGAGCAGCTCAGGCTGATGTTTTGTGTTTGTGTCTTCAGTCTCGCAGTCCATCCAGGCGATCAATGAGGCGGTGGACAGCGGCGATCCGGCTCAGACCCTCGCCGCTCTGCGTAACACCGGGGCCGGACTCTATGGGGTCACCTCCGAGTGCGCCCAGACCTACCAGGACGACCTGTCCAAGATCAGAGACGAGAAAAAGAAAGAAGGTGAGCAGAAAATATACAGTGATGGATGATGAAAAGGATGAATTTATTTATCACAACGGGTCTTCTGTGTCAAATCTTCGCTTGTAAAATCTCCTTTTTATCATTTACAATCGTGTTGACATTTGGAGGAGCGATGCATCCTTTAACGGGGAGCTGTTAATGCAGGGTTGACTGAGGACTTACTATGACTAAGTGGTTTTAGCTCATGACGCATTTTTGCGGCATCTTGAGTTCAGTTGGAGCCTTTGGGGCATTTGTTGCGCACCATACCAACCTCTGTCCGTGTCAGATGGAGGCAAAAAATCCCCCTAATACATCAAAAAAACAGACAGCAAGGCGACAGCTAAACTGCCAAACCCGAGGCTTCAAAACATCTTTGAAACAGTCTTTGATTGTGATCTGATGGATACCAAACCTTTTACACATAAAAAGTGCATTGATCTGCTTTTTCACATGATTTTTTTTTATTTTTAAAAACAACCTTAAAATCGTCCACTTTTGTAATTGAAAATCGTATTCCAACTACTGAAATCAATGTAGCCCTCTGGAGAAAGCGATAGGGTTTGACTTCTTCATGATGTCCCGCTGTTTAACTTCAGCAGCGTGTTTCCTGCCGTCAGCTTCCCTCTAAAGTACTGACTTCAAACTCCATCAGGCCAGTTTTTGTTTGATGATGATGGAACAAGTAAAACTAGAGACAAGGCCAAATATATTTAGTATAAAAGTATAAATATGTATCCCCATTTGACCGCTTAGATGTGATTTGCAATCAATTTTCAAAAATCAGATATTGTGTTTCTTTTGGTTTCAAAATGTTGATCCAGTAAAAGTCAAAGTGAAAAACAATGATCAGGTCATATACAGTTATGGAAAAATATTAGACCATAGTTTTCTTCAGTTTCGTGTTCATTTTAATGCCTGGTACAACTAAAGGTACATTTGTTTAGACAAATATAATGATAACAACAACAATAGCTCATAAGAGTTTAGTTTAAGAGCTGATATCTCGACATTTTCCATGGTTTGATAATCCTTGATAAGGATTTTGGTTAAATCATGAAAACTGTGGAAAATGTCGAGATATCAGCTCTTAAATTAAACTCTTATCAGCTCATTTTTTCCATGACTCTATTTAGTATACAAGTATATATATATATCCCCATCAGACCTCTTAGATGTGATTTGCAACCAAATTTCAAAATCAGATATTATGTTTTCTCTGTCTGTCTTTTAGGTTCAAAATGTTGATCCAGTAAAAGTCAAAGTGAAAAATAATTATCAGGTCATAAAGGTGATGTGCTGAAAAAATTATGCCCGCATGGCATGGAAAACATTTAATAAGTGGAAGAATGAAAAAGATAAATAATCGGACAAAATAGCCCAAAACTCTGAAGGGTTACAGTGGAAGGATGATGCTTGTTGCCTTCATCGTGCTCATGCTGTCCCACTGTGTCCAGGTGATAACGGCAGTGACTGGGTGAAACACTGGGTCAAAGGAGGACACAACTACTTCTATAATCTGAACACAAAAGAGGGCACCTGGGTGGAGCCGGAGAACTTCCAGCAGAACAACACTCAGCTCAACAAGGAGGACATCCAGGTGGGTTTCTGTCCCTCTGCAGCGCTGCAGGACTGTCGCTGTTCAACTCCATGTTAAACTGGTTGTTTTATGCTCTCTGACAGTCGGTGGTGTCCGGGGTGACCACAGCCTACAACCGGGAGCAGCTGTGGCTCGCCAACGAGTCTCTGATAGCCAAGCTGCAGGCTCGCTGCCGCGGTTACTTGGCGAGGAAACACCTGAAGGAGAGGATGAGCTTCCTGAAATCCCAGGACCCAGCTGTGACATGCATACAGGTGAGAAACACCTGGCCTTTGCCATCATCACCTGGTTCGGCAGCCTCACATTAGGTGATAAAAAAAGGTTAGAATATTGTTAAAGTCGCAGGTAAAATTGTTGTCACAGTACCCGATCTCTCAACAACCTTTAGTAGGAGGGTAAACTCTAAGGCTCAGGTCATTATACAGTGTCCTGACCATCCTCTACATGCCCAGTTTGAGCTCCTACCCTTAGTAGATTTAGAGAGCCAATGGCCAAATCAAACAATAAAAAAACTCATTTATAACTCAAGCTAGCCTGGCTAGCACTAATCACAAATGAGATTAGTCTGGACACCAGCCATTCATTTCTCCGTAGAGGAGGCGTGGTTTACGATCCTCCAGAGCCGTTTATTGGGCGCTACGAATGTCTATCAAAAGTGTCTGTACGTAGCTCTTAGCCAATCGTATCAGTTATACCAGATGACGTATGTAGAACGACAGAAATTGATGTTCCGGCTGGACTAGCCCATCTCTACTTTGAGACTAAAATGCTGAAACGCATGTTCTGGCTCTGGCTGCTCCGGTTCTCGCTTTCTGCAAGATTATTTATTTTCACGCCTTATCCCCCCTCATGTCATTCAGCCACACACATCCACTGATTTTATGGTCAATAGACGAGCTGCTGCGGGTCTCTCTGCGGCTCCGCTGTCCCCCGGCTCGTAGCGAGATCACCAGCGTTACAGCAGTGAGCGGTACCGGGGGTAGTTGGTAGATTAGGCTTTTGCCAAATCCTGTCGGAAGCAAGGCTACAACATCCTTTTTGGTGGTGAAACAGGAGTTTAAAGTCAAACGTTGTTCTTCTTTTAAAATAAACTTTGGCTCTAAACTATCTAGAACACTGTCTACAGCTAGATCCAAAGAGAGCTTAGCTTCTGCTGCAGCCATGTTGGATCCGTGAGAAAACGACAAAACTACAAGCTTCCATCTGTCGAGTAGTACTCGTCATCATCTTGCCGTCCCTCCCCGTTCTATGATTGGATCCCTAAAACAGGGCTAAGAAACGGCTTTAGTTTCCAGTCCCCTTGGCAGTTCGAAATGAAATCGAGCGTGCAAGGCAGTATGGGTATACCCAGGCTAAACTCAAGCCGTCACTCAACTTAATTTGAATTTTGAATTTTAAAAAGTGAACAGTTTGGATACATTCAATGTATACTAATGTAATGATGGTCCTGCTTTCAGTTGTGCCTCATGGTTAATCATGTACTTGTCCTTTTCCATTCTTGTCTTTGAATATATGCGTTTGTGTTTTCTATGTCGTTATTCTTTGTGTTTTTTGTTTTTCACCTGCCTGCAGAACAAATTTCCCTCAAGGGACAATAAAGTTGAAGTTTAGGTTGAAGGAAACAGCTATCAGTGCATACAACATACAGACTTTAATCTGAATTATTGTTAAATTGATTTTCAACCTTTTTTTTTCTTTCTCAGGCTCACTGGAAAGGACACAAACAGAGGAAGAAGTTCAAAGACCGTAAGCAGTTCCTGAAAGACCACAGTGACGAGGCAGTCAAGGTAAAATCATTACACTGAATCTGAATTAATGGATGGATGATCTTTATTTTTGCTCTAAAATGTGCATCATGAAAATCAAATTTCACACTTTTTTTCTCCATAACGAATAGAAACACATGGCTTATTTCTGCCTTTCCTATACAATATATAGACCTATAGACCAAGAATCAGTAGTATAAATACAGTTAAAGGGATTTATTAATATAATAATGTAACATTTCTTCTTAACATGTCTAAAAAGGACTTGACCAAAGGTTTAAACAATTTTCAAACTCAAGGTAAGGTTAAGAATATTACAAAAACACAACTTTTTCTCCAGTTTCAAGCAAGGTTATAATAGTTTTAGATTTAGATTTTTCATTAGTATTAGTTTTAATTTAATTGTGAATTTTTGTTGTCAAATTCAGTTAGTTTTAGTTAGTTTCCAGAGTAAAATGCTTAGTTTTAGTTTAGTTTTTATTAGTTTTAGTTTTTTTGTAATGGGGTATTTGTTGGGTGCAAGATTAAAAAAGTGTCAGAATAAATTTTGCCTTTATTTCCTTTGCCTTATCCATCTCAGCCCCAATAAGGTTAACTCATGAAACCAGATAGATGAAATAGATTTCATATCAGCCAAAAAGGCTTATGTATGAAATAAGTTGACAAAGATGAAAACAAAGGACATTTTCACTATAATTTTAGTTAGTTTTAATTCGTTTTGTAACCACACAATACAGTTTCAGTTAGTTATCGTTTTGGGGTTTTTTAAACTCTCATTTTTATTTTTATTTTATTTTATTTTTTTATTTTCAATTCTAGTTTTTGTAATTTCTTGAGTATAATAACCTTGGTTTCATACCACATTTTACAGGGCAAAATAAAATAAAGGATTTTAGTCATCCCACATCTGGATCTTAAGTATAAGAGGAAAAAACTGAGCAAACATTAGCAGCAGCTCAGCTTGCAGCACCTGAGGGCTTTATTCAGTGTTTTTTACTCGTTTTAATCAGCGGGTTAGTTTGTCTGGAGAAGAGGGGACCTCTGTTGATAATTCTGCTCTGTTTCTAAACAATAAACACAAACAAAAGGAATCCTAACAAGGAAAAACTGATAGTAAAGGTGGGGAAGATGACAGCTCCCACGCTACTTCAAGGCATTAACAAACTCCTTTGTTTGTATTGTAACAAAGTAAATAGTCACTCTATATTTTAAATGGATGAAGGATTTTAGTCATTAGACGTCTGGATCTTAGGTTATCAGAGAAATAAGCTGAGCAAACATGGGATGAACTGCATCGACAAACAGCATTGGAGAAACACAGATTTTAACCTTAAACGGCTTTATTCAGTGTTTTTACTGGTTATAATCACCGGGTTAGTTTGTTTTGGAGAGGAAGAGACCTCTGCGGATAATTCGGCTCTCAGTCAGGTTTGTGATTGTCTGCTAAAAGCTTTCATAAGTTACCTTTTGACCGGTCTTAAGTCATATTTTTATGATGCACATTTTAGACCGTGGTAGTTTTCTTAACCAGATGAAGGATTTCAGTCAGGATTTTCATCAGATGTCTGTCTCTTTTTTAAAACAATTTTTATTGGTGAGAAGCATGGGTTAGGGTTACACAAACACAGCGCTTTATATACAGTTCATCGTTTTTTTTTCTCCAATTTTTTATACCCCCCTCCCCCCACCCCTAGAACTAATCCTCAGAATAACCAAAAAACAACAACAAACATAAAAAAACAGTACATTTATTGACAAAAAAAGAATAGAGAAAATTAAGAGAGAGAAAAAAATATGAATAGTAAAATAAATAAAGAAATAATTAGAAGAAAAGGGAAATGAAAAACACGAGAAAAAAACTTTACACAAAAATTAATGATTTAAAAAAATTGACACATTTTAATCACACTTATTTTTGCACCGCGGAACATTTCTCACTGGATGAGTTTCAGGCAGACCGATTATACTGGAGCACCAACTAGCGTTCATGAGTTCAGACAACAACAAACCACAGTGAACATGAAGGAAGAAGCTGATGAGACGCTTTGGTTGGCCCCCTGGATGATGGGAAATTTTGTTACAAAAAACCAATGGATGGAAGCGTCAATAAGAGCATGGTTGTGTTGCTATGCAAAAAGGAATTCACATATCCCTGCAGCACATCGAGCCTCAAGTAACACTTCAATGCAAAATATATAGCAGCTAGTGGCTAGTGCGGTAGCTAGCGTGGATTGTGTTTTACTTAAAAAACCAAAGTATTATAGTTTACAGAAGGTCTACCTACCTATAGGCTACCTGAATTTCTGAAATGTACTATATTTCTAAATATGCTATTGCTACACTTAATGGCAAAAATTGCACTGGTCTGTTGGACTTGATAAAAAATAAACAATATTTTTGTTGCTTGAGCTTATGTATTCAGTAATTATTCAATGGTATACTAAAAATCCATGTGAAAAAAATTACTTCTCACTGTTCTCAGGTCAAATATTTATATGCGATTAAAATGCGATGAATTTCGTTTAATTAATTACAAAGCCTCTAATTAATTAGATTAATTTTTTTAATCGAGTCCCGGCCCTTCATAAAACATATGTGAAAGGTCTGCCTCTGCAGTGTGACAGCGATCACATTGTGGATCAGAATTGGGGTAAATTTAATGAATATTGGATTTGCAAAGTCTCTGTACACTACTTTTAACTGGATCAGAGTGAGTCGAGCGCAAGATGAGGCAGAATTCACCCTAGCCAAAGATGTCTGGATCTTAAGATATCAGAGAAACAAGCTGAGCAGCAAGCTGGCTCACCAAACCGCATTGGAGAAACACTGATTTTTAATGTGAAACTGTTTTCACTGGTTTTTAGCAGATGATCCATTTGTTTTGGAGAAGGGGGGACCTTACCAGGGGAGATAATTCGGCTCTATTTTAAAACCTCTGGACAATGAACACTTTTGTTTTTGTTTTGATTTAGAACAAAAATGACATATAATACAGTCTAAAGGATTTGTTCTTGTCTCTCTCAGATCCAGTCCATGGTCCGGATGCACCAGGCTCGTAAGAAGTACAAGGATCGTCTGAAGTACTTCCAAGACCACGTGAGTGTCCAGCGCCTCAAACCCTGTTGTATAAAATTGAGTTTGTAAGAACCATGACAATGGATTGTAAATTGCCTGTCACAAAAATTTGGGTTTAAAGTAAACAAATTGCAGCACCGTGTAATAAAAGCTTTAAATCACGGTGCATTAATTTCCCCTGACATTCAGTGCGAGCCCTGTGGGTTTTGAGCCCTGCAGACGGATCATTTAGCAATCTGACACGAGTGGACTCATTTCCTCTTTAACTCACAGTGGATTCCTGTGCTTCTGGTTGTAATGAAGACTATTGATCAGCTGAGTGATTGCTTGTGTTCTGCTGCAGATCAAAGATGTGGTGAAGATTCAGGCTTTCATTAGAGCCAACAAGGCCAGAGACGACTACAAGACGCTGAGTGAGTACGACCCCTACAATAGGCCTATCAAGATAAAGACTACATCGACTTATCGTTTGATATGTAAAAATGGACACGATAGTTTTTTTCTGGACTCAATATATTGTCTTTTTATGCTTTTTTGTGTTTTAAGTAATGCTGCAAATGTTTGGCAGGCAGTACGAATTGCCCCAAAAAAAAATTTGCCAAGCAGCCATTCCAGCTATTTATATGTTATTTTAATAATAAAATATAATACATTAGGTTTATCTCAGTGCAATGTTTTATTAACCCATTTAAGCCGGGAAAGCATTACCGCATTTCTACCATTTAACTCGGGGGCGCTGTTGCGTTATTCTACCATTAAAACCGGGAAAGTGGATACGTCGTTTTGTAGTATTTGTAGTTTTTGTTATTTTCAGTCTCTTGGCCAATGAAATGCATCAGAATGTGTGTGGGAGTGTCGCAATGCAACATGTAGATTTTTAAAAAAAACTTTATTGAAGGTTTGGACAAATAAACAGCTATAAGCTCTCAAATACTTTTTGAATTTCATTTCTATCTGCTACAGAGGCTGAAAAATCTATTATTTAGTAGAAGCGTTGACACTTCTGTTGAATTTCCAGAAAAACTTCAGGTTTTAGGGGGTGATTTTAAAATCACCCATAGTTTTTACAGGCATTTTTTACAGACGTTTTAGGCCTAAATGGGTTAACAGAGCCTGAAAGTCTATTTTATTTGTTTTGGTTGTGGTTTATTAACTTATGTTTTATTTATCTCGTATATTTTAATATTTCTTTTCCACATTTCAATTCCAATTTTTAATACTCTCGAGATTTAAAAATTCATTGCTGTGGAAAAGGATGTACTTATTATGCTCTAATATTTGTTATAAAACTAAAACAACATCAATACAACGATACTATCGTTTATCGTGATAGTTTCTGGGAAAATATATCGTCCTAAAAATATGTTATGGTGACAGGCCTGTACCCTAAACACTTCTTTATTGCTTGTTCTCCATCTTTTGCTTGACTCTCAACATGTCCTTCCCTCTTACAGTCAGCGCTGAAGATCCTCCGATGGCCGTGGTGAGGAAGTTCGTCCACCTGCTGGACCACAGCGACCAGGACTTCCAGGAGGAGCTGGAGCTGATGCGGCTCCGCGAGGAGGTGATCACCAACATCCGCTCCAACCAGCAGCTGGAGAACGACCTCAACCTGATGGACATCAAGATCGGCCTGCTGGTGAAGAACAAGATCACGCTGCAGGAGGTCGTGTCCCACAGCAAGAAGCTGACCAAGAAGAACAAGGGTCAGCTGTCCAACATGATGATGATGAACAAGCAGCGGGGTGGCCTGAAGGCCCTGAGCAAGGAGAAGAGGATCAAACTGGAAGCCTACCAGTTCCTCTTCTACCTGTTACAGGTAACGTTACTGTGGATGTTTAGGGGAGATAGCAGGTCAACAATAAATGCCACATACAGTCATGGAAAAAAATATTAGACCACCCTTGTTTTCTCCTTGCTTTCTTGTTCATTTTCATTCCTGGTACAACTAAAGGTACATTTGTTTGAACAAATATAATGATAACAACAAAAATAGCTCATAAGAGTTTAATTTAAGAGCTGATATCTAGACATTGTCCATGGTTTTCTTGATAATGATTTTGGTTATTATCAAGAAAACCATGGAAAATGTCTAGATATTAGCTACAATATATCAAAACAATGGTGGTCTTATAATTTTTTTCCATGACTGTAGAAGTGGTGAACATCATCGGAAAGCTGAGAGCCTGAAGATGAATCTGAGATGCAGCTCAGTTGTTCTGGTTATACATCTCTAATAAAAATGACTCTATTAATCATTTAAGTAAAGCTATTAAGTTGTATAAAGTCAGAAATGCTCTCACTGCAATGAAGCGACTAACATCATCACACATAAATGAAATTAATTGAATCCACAAGAGTCTCAGCCTTCCAGTGATATCTAATTTATGCAACTCACAGACTGTTTAGGACCCCAGGGTGCAGAAATAATCATGTGCAATTGGCGAAAATAATGCATGTGAAAAGAGTGTGGATTTTGCTTGAAACTGCATTTCATCATCGTAAAGCAGGTGTGCATGTTGAGCCCATTTTCATTCAAATGCAAAATCTAAATTGCGTTATCTTTGGTGCGTTATTTCATCCCCTTCCTGACATGATATCATGGCTAATGGTTTCCTCAGATCTTCTAGTTTTCTTATGATATCAGTATTTTCTCTACAGCTTTAGAATGAGTCCCTGAAAGGGAAAAAAACTAAAAAAAACTTGAAGAACATCAGGGGGTTTAACCATACTCCTGCTTCCTTTCAGACCAACCCCACGTATCTCGCCAAGCTGATCTTCCAGATGCCGCAGAATAAATCCACCAAGTTCATGGACTCTGTGATCTTCACCCTGTATAACTACGCCTCCAACCAGAGAGAGGAGTACCTGCTGGCCAAGCTCTTCAAAACCGCCCTGCAGGAGGAGATCAAGTGAGAACCGCTCAACAATAATTTTTTACCACAGTTTTAAAATCAGATGGGGCGTTGTTTAAATGTGTTTTAACGTCCGTCCGCAGGTCTAAAGTGGACCAGATGAAGGAGATTGTGACAGGGAACCCGACCGTCATAAAGATGGTGGTGAGTTTCCACAGAGGAGCGAGAGGACAGAACGCGCTGCGGCAGATCCTCGCTCCGGTCGTCAAGGAGATCATGGATGACAAAACGCTAAACATCAAGACTGACCCAGTTGACATCTACAAGAGCTGGGTGAACCAGATGGAGACGCAGACCGGAGAGGCCAGGTGAGCTTGTAGTGGCAAATTAGACACCTTCAAAGCCCCGAGGCCAGATGAGACGGGCAGAGAGCCTCCCAACTTGCCAACAACACAACCACCAAAGTCTTCCCAGACACTAAGACTCAAAAATGATAGAATCAAAAATGTAGCAGGAGATTCATTAAGAGGTTCATGCAGCAGAGTTTTATTCTTGCAAAGGTCAAGAGATCAAAACTCAGTGAGTTTCTGGTTGCAACCACAGGAGACTGAATATACAGCGATGAAACATCAGCTTATATGCTTAATCTTCCTTTTCCCGTTCTCTCATTAGTGGGCTTTCTTAGGCCCCTCTTTACCAATATGTATCTATAAACACTGAGGTATCTCGTAGACTGTTTAGGTGATGACTTTGTATTCTACCACACTGTTATCATTGTTGTTGTAGCGTCTGGGCTAATCAGGTGATGGCTTGCAGTTCATCCTGGTTGTTTTTATGCAATTTCTATAGGTGTGAATGAATGAATGAATGAATGAATACTTTATTTTTGGATAGGGACAATGCAGTGTCAGCTTTTTTAACTTCTGTGTGACCTTATATGGGCACTAAGACTTCCTGTGTGTTGTTACTAACACTGGATGAGTGTAAGATTCCCCTTTCTTAAGAATAATCACACTTTTAATTATTATAACCTTCAAAGTCATCCTTTTGAAAGTCTTTCATAACATATCAAGATGTTACCTTGTTTTACTCCAACATTACTTCAGTTTTCAATCTGGTCATCAAAGTGATCACTCACTGTATCTCAGGTTACAGCTCTCATTTGTAACACACACACATTTAGCTCAACACAAGTCAAGAATGATCATTACTGCTTTTCACCTTATTAACCACACACTCTATTGGATTAAATGCATACATTGTTTTATAATATTTCCCCCCCAACAAGCTGAGAGAAGGTTGTCTTGTACCTGTATGGTGACAATACAGCTCCCTCTGAGAGTTTCTAAAGGAGGTTTCTACTTTATACAAGAGGAGGCTGTCTTTTTTATTTTAGTTTAACCATATTTAATCTGCAACATCACTGCAATGTCAGCAAAGCAAATGCACCATTAAACTTTCAAAGTGTTGCAAAAACATTGCATGGTTATCACACAATCTGCACAAATAAGATAAAAAACCTGGTTAATTCTGAAAGTTCCTGCAAAGGATGAAATGCACCACTAGCTGCACTGGCAAGCAAAAAGTGTCTCAGTGCTTCTGTGTAAATTGCACATATATCAATTATGTAATATGAATAAATTTGGCACAAAATTGGGCCCTTTCTTTGCAAATGAGCCTTGCAAAAATAGTCCAATTAATTAAGATTAGTGTCAATTCCCCCCTGCAGATACAGTGAAATTATCTCCCCTGCTTCAAATTGTCTTCTGTTATCTTCTTTAACAGTCTGAAGGTTTGTGTTGTCAAATCCCCTTTTACTACAGGTGCATCTCAATAAATTAGAATGTCATAGAAAAGTTAATTTATGTCAGTAATTCAATTCAAAAAGTGGAAATAACACATTATATAGATCCATTACACACTGAATGAAACATTTCATGTTTTAATTTATTTGATTTCTTCTAATTATAATAATTATGGCTTACATTTAATGACCTTAAATTCAGTGTCTCAAAAAGTTTGAGTATTTTCAAAAGACCAATTTTAAAATGTATGTTTAATATGGAAATGTTGGCCTCTGAAAAGTATGTCCATCTATATGACTCAATACTTGGTTGGGGCTATTTGACTTGAACTACTGCAAATGGACTTTTCCATCATATTCTAATTTATTGAGATGCACCTGTATAAGTGTATAATTGCACCTTTTCTTAACTGTCTAAGAGTTATGCATATCACATATTTTTACTACTGTAGTTTTAAGCTCATAGCATGATTTGTAGTATTGATTTTTTTTTATGCTGGTTTCAAGAAATCTCAAGTCATTCTAGTTTCCCCTGTTGGCAGTAACATGTTTTGACCTGATTTCATCAGAATATTTTTGCTTGTTTTAAGAAGGAATAAAGTCTTCATAGGTTTTGATCAACATTGATGGGTGTCTCTTCCTCCTCTGTCCTCTCACAGTAAGCTGCCCTATGACGTGACTCCAGAGCAGGCGATGGCCCACGAGGAGGTGAGGACGAGACTGGAAGCTTCCATCAAGAACATGAAGACCATCACAGACAAGTTCCTGTCTGCCATCATCGTCTCGGTGGATAAAATCCCGTACGTTCCTCTCTGCATCCTCAACATCGCTGTCTGCATGGATCACATTTTTACATACAAAACTCAGCTGGTTCAAACACACAATTCTTTTTTTTCCCCTGCCTGTCTCACTCTGTCGGTGTGGCTTTTCTCTCTCAGGTACGGGATGCGTTTCATCTCCAAGGTGCTGAAGGACACTCTGCACGAGAAGTTCCCAGACGCTACAGAGGACGAGCTGCTCAAGGTTTGCATCTGTAATTTGTAGGCTTAAAGTTCTCCGCAGTCTTTAAAGGGTCAGATCACTAAATTTACACAAAACTTTGATTGATATGTCAGCTAGATGTGACCTAAACTACATCCCAAATCTACTTCAAAATCAATGAAAAAAGACGCTGAAGAACTTGCCCAAGAATCCTCTTTTTTTTAAATTTTGCTCAGTGTCACAGTAATCCCGTTTAGAGTTGTCTGTTCATCCACAACTTCACTGCAAACCAGGGCTGCTAATAGCTAATTCTGCACACCTATCGACCTATACACCTGCCTGTAGCTGACGGTACACAGCACATTTGATGGCACATTTGGGACTTCTATGTTGGAATAAAACATGACCCAGATCAGCTGTGAGGCAATTTGATTGATTACAAATTAATTTCATAATAATAAAGATCTAAACCCTGACTTGTGGCACTTAATACATGAAAATAAAAATGATGTTTATGGACGGATTTGTAGTGTTGAAAACTGGGTGAACTGACCCTTTAATCAACTGTAGCTCTTCTCTGCCTCTCTATTGAAAGTGTTTTTCTGATCTTCTGCCCGGCTCTCTCTTCCCTGTTTCTCACACATTTCTCTCCCTCTTTTTTCCTCTTTTCCTGCTCCCTTGCTCCACTCTCACCTCCTTGCCAGCCGGCTGCAGCCTCTCTGTCGGGGTGGGCGTGTCCTCCTTCTGTCTGTCTGCTGACATAAAGGCGAGCTGTGACTCTTCTGGCTCTTCTTCTCTTCCTGCACGAGCTGCATCCTGACATGGTCACCAGCTTTTCCTCTTTTTGCAGAAGTCAAGCACCTATGAAACCCTTTAAACTCAACTTATTTCACTCATGATTAATCTGAATAGTACGATGGCGTAAAAAAAAAATATGGATCCAGGGGAGGGGGGTAATATTTTGAGAAAAAACTTGCAAATTTGTGAGATTAAAGTGGCAAATCTACGAGAAAAAAGTCAGATTTACGAGATTTGAAGTGGCAAATCTGCGAGAAAAAAGTTGCAGATTTATGAGAAAAAGTGGCAAACCCACGGAAAAAAAGTAGCAGATTTACGATATTAAAGTGACAAATCTACGAGAAAAACATTACATTTGTGAGAAAAAGTGGCAAGTCTAGAGGAGAAAGTAGCAGATTTTGGAGAAAAAAGTGGCAAATTTGTGAGAAAAAAAGTTGCAGATTTATGAAAAAAAGTGGCAATTCTACAAGAAAAAATAGCAAATTTAGGGGGCAAAAGTGGCAAATCTATGAGAAAAAGTAGCAGATTTAGGAGAAAGAAAGTCGGAAAAATAGTATTTTGTATTTGTCAAGGAACCTCAATACGCAGCCCGGAAAGCAGGGGATACCGCACGGACACGTTAGTGAAGAGGTGCAACAGTACCGAAATTTTGGAGTTCTGTTTTTTTCACGAAATATTACCCCCCTCCCCCGTATCTGTATTATTATTATTTTTTCATACTTGGCCCTAATACGCCGTCGTAGAATAGTCCTTAAAAAGGCCCATAAATCAAAAATCATATCACATTTTGTCATAATGATTTTAATTTACTGACCGACTTGATTCTGCCCTTTCAGATCGTGGGGAACCTCTTGTATTACCGCTACATGAACCCGGCCATTGTGGCGCCTGATGCCTTCGACATCATTGAGGTGTCGGCGGGCGGCCAGCTGACCACGGAGCAGCGGAGGAACCTGGGTTCTGTCGCCAAGATGCTGCAGCACGCCGCCTCCAACAAGATGTTCCTGGGAGACAACGCTCATCTCAACCCCATCAACGAATATCTCAGCGCCTCCTACCAGAAGTTCAGGTCAGATGTTTATCCTTATAGAAATATGACGCAGGTATTGGTTGTTGTACAACTGATTTGTTGGATAATGTTAATTACATTTCTGGTTTCTCCTCAGTTTTGCTCTCATGCTGTCTCTGAAACCTGAGCAGTTTCTGGGGTTTTTTTTTCTGCTGCTGTCATATTTTACTCATTGTGGCATCATTTTTAATTGTAATATACAGTATACTGTATACTGAGTCTTGCACACCTATGAATACAAATGGCACAATCAAGGTTAGAAGTAGGGTGAACTCAAACATGTGTTTTGTGCAAAATAACAGTTATAATACAAATAATCAGTAAAAGGCAAGTCCAAAATTTGGAGAGAAAAAAGGTTGAATATATACATTTTTCCAAGTTCCCACAAGTGTTACCAATGCTGCAGAAATGGTGGCTCATCATGCTATACATACACTATTTATATTTTTACATTCTGTCTTGTCCTCTCCTCTCTGCTCTATGTAAACAGCCTGCAGTTCAGTCCAAGTTTCATTGAATTTTTATCAGCTGAGTCATTCATGGCTTCGCAGTTGTGCAAAATTTACTTTTTTTTTTACATTTTATTTTTGGCAGACTTTTTAAACAAGACATGTAGAATAAAGTGTTTTTTATAGAAAAATGCACTATTTTGAGCTCAGATTTGGAAACTTTTCCCGACAGAAGCATTAGACGGCCGTTCAAAATTTAAAACCTCCCTTTCAAACCTGCCGGATTGTGGGTTACAGAGGATTTTCCTGGCTCGTCTGACTTTCTCCTCCATCTCTCGTGGCAGGCGTTTCTTCCTGGCAGCGTGTGACGTTCCCTCACTGGAAGATAAGTTCAACGTGGATCAGTACTCTGACCTGGTCACCGTTACCAAACCCGTCATCTACATCTCCATCGGAGAGATAGTCAACACTCACACGGTGAGTTTAGACACCATCACTCTTCCTCTTTCTGTTCCACATGATTCTGCCCCTACATTGTTAATTTCCAGATGTTTTTGAGAGCCATTTCTTCTACATTTTGACTAACTCTCTGACTGTGTTCTTGTCTCCTGTCTTGTCTCCAGCTGCTGCTGGACCACCAGGATGCCATCGCTCCGGAGCACAATGACCCCATCCACGAGCTGCTGGAGGACCTGGGCGAGGTTCCCACTGTAGAGTCCCTCATCGGTGAGTGGAGTGGAGCACAAGGCTTTCTCTGTCAGAGTGGTTCCAGACCACAGAACTAGACTAAATCACACAATTTGAAAAAGGCACCCTTAACCTCTTACCATTCAAAGACCTTTTGGTGGTTGTGGTCAGTGGATGTTTAGGAGGAGATAGCAGGTCAAAAATAAATGCCACATAGAAGTTGTGAACATCATCTCAAAGCTGTGAACCTGAAGATTAATTGAAATGCAGCTCAGCACTGTGTGTCAAGTTGTTCTGGTCACAAATATCTAATTTAAATGACTTAATGAATGAATTATTTATTTATTGAAGCCTATTATGGTTTATAAAGGGTCAAAACATTAGGGTATGCTTTCTAAAGTCCAGCACATGTTCAACTGTGTCCCAGAAGTTGTTGAAGCAATTTTTGGTTTTGATACCATTTGTTAGACACATTGGGTGCTCAATAATGCAATTTTATTCACATCGAGAATGGATAAAAATGGTCAGAAAAACACTCCAGAATATAACATCAATATATATTAAGACCTGTGGAACAACATAGAACAATAATGCTGAGATTTGGGTTCAAAAACTTTGGTCATTTTGGAGATTACTGTATTTTCAGCGATTGGATGATGATCACTTGTTCTTCAAACTGCTGAGAACAAACTAGAATAGCTGCACATCCTCTAATTGCTCTAGATCTCTAGTTTGTGGTTCTAAAGTTTCATGAGGCTGTGATTATCCTAAAGGTCACAGCAGCTCATTTTATACACTGAAGTGGAGACTCAAGAAATGCCCTCACTGCAATGAACTGGCTACTACTGATGACTAACATGATCCCACATGAAGAAACTGGGCTCATTGAATTCACAAGAGTCTCAGCTTTCCAGTCAGACCCGGTTTATGTAATTCAAAGCCTGTCTGGCCAGGTGAGATCTCGTTCTAATAATCTCTCTGGGTGTCCTTCAGGTGAAAACCCTCTCCCTCCTGACGACCCCAACAAAGAGCTGATGGGGAAGACCGAGGTGTCACTCACACTCACTAACAAGTTTGACGTGGCCGGGGAGGCCAACACTGAGATGGACGCCCGGACCCTCCTGCTCAAGTAAATTCACACAGTAGATTCATGGTTAACAAATGAGATTAATGTTGTTGTTGATAAAATTAAACGAGTTTCTTAAATGTTTCTTTTCAGCACCAAGAGGCTGATTGTGGATGTGATCAGGTTCCAGCCTGGAGAGACTCTGACTGAGATCCTGGACTCAAACGCTGGCACAGAACAGGTCAGACATAAGATTTAGGACCGACAATAAAAAATAAAAAAAGAACTACTTTGTTAATAACTTGAAGCCATCATTATAGTAACACCTACAGTCATGGAAAAAATTATTAGGCGAACCCTAACGAATGAAAGGTACATTTGTTTGGACAAATACAATGATAACAACAAAATAGCTGATAAGAGTTTAATCTAAGAGCTGATATCTAGATATATTCTCCATGGTTTTCTTGATAATAACCAAAATCATTATTAAGAAAACCATGGAAAATGTCTAGATATCAGCTCTTATTTTTAACTCTTATCAGCTATTTTTGTTGTTATCATTATATTTGTCCAAACAAATGTATCTTTAGTTGTACCAGGCATTAAAATGTACAAGAAATTGAAGAAAAAGGGTGGTCTAATATTTTTTTTTCTGTTATAAATACAGACTTTGGCTTATACTTCTAAGATAAAATAAAAAGCTTTCAATTGATCTCCTTACTTTTCGTGAATAAATCCCCACAGTAAACTAAGCTGTAGTATGTAAATCTGTGAGACCATCAGTGGCTTTAGAAACCTTAAATAACAGCATCAGGCTGCTGTTGCAAAATCAAAGAATACATTTATCAATCAGATGACTTGTGCACGTGTAAGAACACTACCAGAGCGCGAAACACTTAATGAATGATTCTCTGTTGAAAGCAGCAGCTGAAGGCAGAAAGTTCTATTTCTAAATACAGAAAGCACCAAACTAAGGGATAGTTTCTCTCCGTATTGCTGTTTTTCTTCAGACACATTCCGCTTAAACTGTGTGAATTCTCAGTCTGGGACACGCCTGTTAAAAGCAACAGCTGACTTTATTTTGTACACACTCAAGAAAGAAATGACAGCTTGCATCTAACAGCATACATCAACATCCTCTTAAACAGAAGCAGCTGTGTTTATGGTAAATGGGGAATATTAGATGACATAACTAAGGATGCCACTAAAATACCAGATAGATGTATTTCTGGCTGTTCATGTTTTTAAGAGCAAACTTAAGACTTATCTTTTTAATTTGGCTTTTACTTAAACCATTTAAATATGTTTCTGCTCATGCATCTTAGTGTTACAACATCTTCTCTTTTATTTATTTGCTATTATCTATTAGTCTATATATATATATATATATATATATATATATATATAACATATATAACGTATATATATATATATTATATATATTATCATGCTTTATTTTTTAATTATTTAATATAAAACATTTTTTATCTAGCTGTAATACTTTTTTATTGTTATCAATATTATTATTTACTTTTGTTTTTATTTTATTTTATCTTACTTTATTCTTATTTATTTTATCTAATTAATTTCTAAGCTGCCTCCAGTGTTTCCTCACTGCTTCCTCACGTTGAGATGGAGCTTCCTCAGTTTGTGCTTTGTTTATAATGGGATGGTGGGATGGAGGGTGTTTGCTTGTTTTATTATTATTATTATTATTTTTATTATTTTTTTTTTTTGAATGTGAATCACTTTGTGTTACATTTCTTTTGTATGAAAAGTGCTATACAAATAAAGTCTGATTGATTGATAATTGATTGATGGCTACATTTGTCTCACCTTTATTCACTGTGAGGACAAATGATCTTAATAGATAATTTATATAGATATCAGAAACACTGAGGGAAAAAAATAAGCATACCTGTAAAGTGTAACCTCAAAATGAAAGCTGAGTAAATAAGGTTCATGCTCTCATGAATAGAAGTCAAATCTTGGATTGGTTCACAGCTCTTTCTATAGAAGCATTGTTCAACTGAGACTAACTATAATCCCTCTTGTTCCCGTGGATCCCAGGAGGCAGAGTACCAGCGTGCGATGCAGCGGCGGGCCATCAGAGACGCCAAAACTCCAGAGAAGATGAAGCAGGTGAAGCCGGTAGTGGACGACAGCCTGACGCTGCAGGGCAAGAAGGACAAGATCAAGAGCAACCTGCAGCGGCTGGCAGAGCTGGGCAAGGTCCACCCCGAGAACCGCTACCAGGACCTCATCAACGACATCGCCAAGGTACAGAAACACAAGAAAATCATCTCTAGGAGTGGACAATTAAATTAACCCTCAGGGCAGGTTGAGCACATTTTATGCACTTTTCATTCTTTATTTGTTAATAGTTTTGGTTGTTTGGCAGATTGTGTATTTCTATTTGCTCTTGCTATTTCCAGCTCAGCTCCTGCAGTAAGGCTAAAATACACAATATTGTACAAACAATAGTTACACTATTAAGGTTGAGCGTGTAAAATGCACGACTCGATTAAAAAAATTCATCTAATTAATTAGAGGCTTTGAAATTAATTAATCGAAATTAATTGCATTTTAATCGCATATAAATATTTGACCTGAGAACAGTGAGAAGTAATTTTTTTCACATGGATTTTTAGTATACCATTGAATAATGACTGAATACATAAGCTCAAGCAACAAAAATATTGTTTATTTTTGTTCAAGTCCAACAGACCAGTGCATTTTTTGCCATTAAGTGTAGCAATAGCATATTTAGAAATATAGTACATTTCAGACATTAAGGTAGCCTATAGGTAGGTAGACCTTCTGTAAACTATAATACTTTGGTTTTTTAAGTAAAACACAATCCACGCTAGCTACCACACTAGCCGCTAGCTGCTATATGTTTTGCATTGAGGTGATACTTGAGGCTCGATGTGCTGCAGTGATATGTGAATTCCTTGTTGCATAGTAACACAACCATGCTCTTATCGACGCTTCCATCCTTTGGTTTTTTGTAACAAAATGTCCCATCATCCACGGGGCCAACCAAAGCGTCTCATCAGCTTCTTCCTTCATGTTCACTGTGGTTTGTTGTTGTCTGAACTCATGAACGCTAGTTGGTGCTCCAGTATAATCGGTCCGCCTGAAACTCATCCAGTGAGAAACGTTCCGCGGTGCAAAAATAAGTATGATTAAAATGCGTCAATTTTTTTAACGCGTTCATTTTTGTGTAATTAATTCATCTTAATTAACGCATTAAAGTCCCGGCCCTAATTTTTTACAAAACTTGCTTCTAAAGAGCATATTTTTTATGCGCTAAGCTGTACAAGTGTACATAAAATTCGTGTCAAATGTGTTTGTGTGTTACAGGACATCAGGAATCAGAGGCGGTATCGTCAGCGCAGGAAAGCGGAGCTGGTGAGGCTGCAGCAGACCAACACCGCCCTGAACTCAAAGACCAACTTTTTCAATGTTCAGATTGATTCTTACAATCAGTACATCAAGACATGCATGGACAACCTGGCCAGCAAGGGCAAGTGAGTGACCTCTCATCTTATATCTCATTTGTTTTATGTGTTTACATCTACGTTTTCACAGTGAGTCCTATAGGATTCCTGCTTTCACACCAAACAACCAACCAACCCACATGCATCAAGATCAAACTGCAGACAGAAGCTTTACCTGTTAGTCAATCTGTATGGTGCACATGCAGGACAGGATTATATTTGAAGTTGGAGGGTTAGCTGGGGTTGGTGTAAGTGTTTACATCCCAGGTGGAGGGCAGGGAGGTAGCTTTTACTCTTTATTTTAGTTTGGAGACACCAGAAAAAGGCAGGAATCATTTAGTATATATCCTGTTCTTGTTTATGTCAGCTAAGACTTACAGGTGCATCTCAATACATTAGAATATGATGGAAAAGTAAATTTCCAGTAGTTCAAGTCAAACAGCCCCAACCAAGTATTGAGTCATATAGATGGACATACTTTTCAGAGGCTAACATTTACATATTAAACATACTTTTTAAAATTGGTCTTTTGTAATATTAAACATTTTTTGAGACACTGAATTTTAGGTCATGGATGGATGAATAGATGGATAGATGTATAGATAGATAGATCGATAGGAACTTTATTAATCCCTCTGGAAGCTTCCTTCAGGAAATCACACTTCCAGCAGCAGAACAACACCAATACAATAAAATAAAAAATAAAAATAGTTAAAAACTAGAATGCATGTGCAAAATTAGAGAGTGCAAGAGACGATAAACAATAAAGCTCTTCATTAAATGTAAGCCATAATCATTATAATTAGAACAAAACATTTCATATGTTAATTTGTTTAATTTCTTCTTTCTTCTGTGTGTAATGGGTCTATATAATGTGTTATTTCCACTTTTTGAATTGAATTACTGACGTAAATAAATGGCTCTATGATATTCTAATTTATTGAGATGCACCTGTATTCCCACATACAATATAAATGAAATACAGCATTTTGTTTCCCTTTTTGTTTGTTTAAAGCACATTTCTGAACAGTGCCAAACGTCCTAAGTGGGTCACAGTGTTGATCCTCAGACTCCTGCTGCTTTTAATTCTGGACTTACAATCGGAGGCTGTTTTACTCCTGGAGTGCAGAATCCAATTAAGCACAGCTGCTGCCTGGTTGGATAGAAACACAGTGCTGTGAGCACAGACAACAGTATGAGAGAAGAGGACGTGGTCTTAAGCATGAAGTCTTTGTTACGGCCAGCAGGGGGCGACTCCACTGGTTGAGAAAATGAGCTTACTTCTGACTGATGAATAAACATTCTCATAATGAGTTTATGATCTCAATTGAAAAGCCTTCTTCAGTACAGCAGGATGTTTATTTAGTAAATTACGGCCCATTTAGAGTCAAACAGACAATTAATCAGTGAAGGATTTAGGGCGGGCTAACTCGTGATTTGCACAAAAAGGCGAGCCGTCAATCAGGAGAGGCTGATAAGCCGTTGACTTGTTTTTTGGTTTAACAAATTATGGAAGCTAAAGAGCGGTTAGACTGCTGGTATAGGGTAGAGGTATGAATCAGTGTATCGGCACCACGATATATGATTTTATTCCGATACTTGAGTCGCAATACAATATTATTGTGATTTTAAGCATTTAACAATGTGGTATTGTGGAGTAATGCGATACAATATCTTGTGATTTAACTGTTTAACTGCATTTTGTGTCCATTAAATTAAATCAAGAATTGTTTAGTGAATGAAGCTAAATCCCTAAAGCTCTGCAGTGTTATTTCGCCAACTTCAACAAACTGACGAAATAGTCCATAGTACAAAAATATATATTTAAAAAAAACAGTAGAAGAAATAAATAATACATTGACATCAACAACAACCAGTGTAGCAACCGTACAGCAAAGTAGGATGCAGAATGATTTTCTGTTTATATTGCATTTTGTGCAATAAGCAGCCTTGTGGCAGAAGGGATAAAGGAATTTGCATAACGGTTTGTCTTCCAAATCGCCACATAAAACCGCCGACCTGAGGGCATGATTGCAAATTCACTGCCAAGAATGTGATCAGGTTGGGTTAAGATTCTTGTTGCTTTCTGGACCGCCCACATTGTCCAAAGGGAGTTGAGGTCCTTAAGCTGGACTCCAGTGATTTTCGAGCACATTCTGCTGATGCCATTCAGACACTTCCTGTCTTTGACAGAAAGACAACCAAATCAGCACATAAAAGAATAACTCTCAATAAAACTTTGATAAAAGGTACAGTGGGGAGAACAAGTATTTGATACACTGCAAATTTTTCAAGTTTTCCCACTTGCAAAGCATGTAGAAGTCTGTAATTTCTATCATAGGTACTCTTCAACTGTGAGTGATGGAATCTAAAACAAAAATCCAGAAAATCACATTGTATGATTTTTAAATAATTAATTTCCCTTTTATTGCATGAAATAAGTATTTGATACATCAGAAAAACAGAACTTAATATTTGGTACAGAAACCTTTGTTTGCAATTACAGAGATCAGACGTTTCCTGTAGTTCTTGACCAGGTTTGCACACACTGCAGCAGGGATTTTGGCCCACTCCTCCATACAGATCTCCTCCAGAGCCTTCAGGTTTCGGGGCTGTCGCTGGGCCATACGGACTTTAAGCTCCCTCTAAAGAATTTCTATTGGATTCAGGTCTGGAGACTGGCTAGGCCACTCCAGGACCTTGAGATGTTTCCTACGGAGCCACTCCTTAGTTGCCCTGGCTGTGTGTTTTGGGTCGTTGTCATGCTGGAAGACCCAGCCACGACCCATCTTCAATGCTCTTTCTGAGGGAAGGAGGTTGTTGGCCAAGATCTCACGATACATGGCCCCATCCATCCTTCCCTCAATACGGTGCAGTCGTCCTGTCCCCTTTGCAGAAAAGCATCCCCAAAGAATGATGTTTCCGCCGCCATGCTTCACGGTTGGGATGGTGTTCTTGGGGTTGTACTCATCATTCTTCTTCCTCCAAACACGACGAGTGGAGTTTAAACCAAAAAGTTATATTTTTGTCTCATCAGACCACATGACCTTCTCCCATTCCTCCTCTGGATCATCCAGTTGGTCATTTGCAAACTTCAGACGGGCCTTGACATGCGTTGGCTTGAGCAAGGGCACCTTGCGTGCACTGCAGGATTATAATCCTTGACGGCGTAGTGTGTTACTGATGGTTTTCTTTGACACTGTGGTCCCAGCTCTATTCAGGTCATTGACCAGGTCCTGCCGTGTAGTTCTGGGGTCATTCCTCACCTTCCTCATTATCATTGATGCCCCACGAGGTGAGATCTTGCATGGCGCCCCAGACCGAGGGAGATTGACCGTTGTCTTGAATTTCTTCCATTTTCTAATAATTGCACCAACAGTTGTTGCCTTCTCACCAAGCTGCTTGCCTATTGTCCTGTAGCCCATCCCAGCCTTGTGCAGGTCTACAATTTTATCCCTGATCTCCTTACACAGCTCTCTGGTCTTGGGCATTGTGGAGAGGCTGGAGTCTGGTTGATTGAGTGTGTGGACAGGTGTCTTTTATACAGGTAACGAGTTCAAACAGGTGTAGTTAATGCAGGTAATGAGTGGAGAATAGGAGGGCTTCTTAAAGAAGAACTAACAGGTCCGTGAGAGCCAAAATTCTTACTGGTTGATAGATGATCAAATACTTATGTCATGCAATAAAATGGAAATTAATTATTTAAAAATCATCTACTGCGATTTTCTGGATTTTTGTTTTAGATTCCATCACTCACAGTTGAAGAGTACCTATGATAGAAATTACAGACTTTTACATGCTTTGCAAGTGGGAAAATCTGAAAAATCAGCAGTGTATCAAATACTTGTTCTCTCCACTGTACAAAAAAACTCAACTCTAAAAGAGTTGAGTTTCCTTAGCAGATGGATTCTCTGGTTTGATCGCTTAACAATTATGTCAGTGTTTTCACTGAATTTCAGTGAGTCAAACACGGTGCCCAAATACTTGTACGATTGTACAATTTGAACCTCTTCACCATGGATAGTGCTGGTTTTGGGGTCGACACTAGCCTGGGTATACCCATACTGCCTTGCATGCTCGATTTCATTTCGAACTGCGAAAGGGTCTGGAAACTAACGCCGTTTCTTAGCCCTGTTTTAGGGATTCAATCACGGAACGGGGAGGGACGCCAAGACAATTCACCACCAAAAAGGATGTTTTAGCCTTGTTTCCGACAGGATTTGGCCAAAGCCTAATCTACCAACTAGCCCCGCTACCGCTCACTGCTGTAACGCCGGTCATCTCGCTACGAGCCGGGGGACAGCGGAGCCGCCCAGAGACCCACAGCAGCTCGTCTACTGCCCATAAGTGGATGTGTGTGTCTGAATGACATGAGGGGGAAATAAGGCGTAAAAATAAATAATCTTGCAGAAAGCGAGAACTGGAGAAGCAAAGCAGCAAGCAACACTCTCTCTACATACGTCATCTGGTGTAACTGATACGATTGGCTAAGAGCTACGTACAGACGCTTTTGATAGACAATAGTAGCGCCCAATAAACGGCTCTGGAGGATCGTAAACCACGCCTCCTCTACGGAGAAATGAATGGCTGGTTTCCAGACTAATCTCATTTGTGATTAGTCTGGTGTTAGCCAGGCTAGGTCGGCACTGGATTTCCTAAAAACTATGATGATTTCCTTGGTTTTTAACACATTTAGGTCGAGGAAGCTATCATCACACCATTTAACAAGTACAGTATCTCCAGTATATTCCTAATAGTGAGCCCGCTACGGCCTCCTCTGCAATATCCATACTTGGCAGTCATAATTAGGTATAATATTGGCACACAAAATATTGCGATACTATGCTGTATCGATTTTTCCCCGGCTCTAGTATAGGGGGGCGTGTATCGTGTCCTCAGATTCACCCACTCATCCTGACCCTAACTGGCTCCATGCACCAGCCAAAACTCAAGGCTCCAGAGTGGTAGCCCACAAACCAACAGGGGTGACATAACGGTGGCTACAGTCACTTCCTTTTAACAGTCTGTGGTTGGTGCCCTGGACCAGGATCTAAACCACCAGAGCGGAGATCCTCCTCTCTGTCTATGTTAGCTGTTTGTTAGTCATAAGAGAGATTAGTCTGTGTCATTAAACCTCATCCATATAAAACAGACTGAGAGTATATTTATCAGAAAGCTCCAGTGTTAACTCAGCAGACAGCAAAGATAATATATGTGACAAATAAAACTTGTTTGAATGTGGTGTCGTGTTTCACTGTACGCTCGTCTTTCTCTTTACTTCTCAGGGTGTCAAAGAAACCTGGAGACAGCAAGGCCAAGAAGAGTAAACAGGTTTCACAGAAGTACACGGCGTCTCGGCTGCATGAGAAGGGCGTTCTGATCTCCATCGAGGATCTGCAACCCAACCAGTGAGTTCTGCTTTTCTTTTCTTTATTTTATAAAGAATATCATAATACTATCGTATTATAAAATCACAAACTGGAGTCCAGAGAGATTGGGACGCTGTCTGAAACATAAACACATAAATTGTTTGTGACATAAATTCAATTGAAACCTGTAAAAGGGAGAATATTTTATGTTCAAGCTGATAAACTTTTGTTGATGAAAATATTCACTTTGAATTCTGAATTTAATTCATCCTGTTTTATTTATGTTTTGAACAGCCAGGCACCAATTTCAGGTTTAAATGTGCCAGTATATTTTTAAAGTCAGTAACATTGTAAATACTTTGGATTTCTACTGTTTTTAATCTTTGTTTAAAGCTTAAAAATGTAAAAAAAAACCTAATTCTAAAAAATAAAAAAGAAACCTGATGAAATTCAGCTGGTAATCCTGCTCAACACTCTTTTAAACACTATATACTAAAATATCAGTATTTAAATGTGACATTTTTAACTTTATTTCAAAATTATGTCATTGTCATAAATGAATATTTGTTTTCTTTATTTCCAACATTTTAGTTAAATTTGTGACGTTTGTGACCAAAATAATATATATACATATACATACATATATATATATATAAAGATATATATATATGTATGTATGTATGTATGTATATATATATATATGTATGTATATGTATGTATGTATATATATGTATGTATGTATATATGTATATATGTATGTATATGTGTATATATGTATGTATGTATATATGTATATGCATGTATGTGTGTATATATATATATATGTATGTATATGTGTGTGTGTGTGTGTGTGTGTGTATATATATATATAAAGATATATATGTATGTATATATGTATATATGTATGTATGTATATATGTGTATATATGTATATATATATATATATATATATATATATATGTATATATATATATATATATATATATTAAAAGTGTGTTTTACCTTTCACCTGAACATTTTTTAAGGGAAATATATTGTGAATACTTTGGATTTCTACTGTTCTTAATCTTGGTTTAGAACTTAAAAATCTACAAAATCTATAAATCTAACCTGGCTGTTGTGGTGAAATTCAGCTGGTAATCCTGCTCATTTTCAACACAACATTTTAAAAGAAATATTAAAATGTGACATATTTAACTTCATGTCAAACTTCTGTCATTGTCGTTTGTACAAAAAAAGAAGAAATGATAAGATACATTTTAGTTAAATTTGTGACATTTTAGGGACCAACAGGGCGTTATTAATGTTTTTTTGTCTCATTAACATTAAACGTTTTCTCTTCTTCTCTTCACAGATTCAAGAATGCGATTTTTGAGATCGCTCCTTCTGAGACGGTGGGAGTGTTTGAGGTGAAGGCCAAGTTCATGGGCGTGCACCTGGACACAGTACAGTTAGAATATCAGGTATGATTTGTCTTTATTTTGTTTATTCTGTTTGTGCAGTACAGTATAAAGAGACTGGTACGTCACGGAGGCGGTTTATTGATTTGTGGTTTGTTTTCTCAGGATCTCCTCCAGCTGCAGTATGAAGGTGTGGCGGTGATGAAGCTCTTCGACAAAGCCACCATCAATGTCAACCTGCTCATTTTCCTGCTCAACAAGAAATTCTACGGGAAATAGAAAAGAAAGAAGAAGAGAGGATAAAAGGGCTACAGACACTGATTCAAACCACAGAACCCGCTGTGACCTGAACCACCCGCAGCTCTCCACAACATTCCCCGCTGCACTTCTCTTTGTGCCTGTGCATTATTTTTTATTATGTGGATCACCGTATGTGCTTTAACGGAGGCGGCTCGCTACAGACGCTTGCTGGAGTCTTTTTCTTCCTGTCTCTGTTGTCTGTAACTGCAGTTAGGTCAGAGGTTTAAGATTTGTATGTTTTGCTTTAATTATTATGAATATCTTGTGCATGGGCCTTGATTATAATTATAAAAAGTGTATGTTTTATGTAAAGAGATCACGTTTTGTGTCTTTCTTAGCTGTTAGTTCTCCACTCAGCTGACTGATAAACATCTCCAGAGAGCTGCAGAATATGACCTGACCTGGTCCTGACCTCCCAGGCTCCTCTGGGCCTTTTTATCATGTTTGCTTTTTTCATTTCAATTCGTCTCAAGCAGCAACAGAACATCAAAGAGTTTTGCGGGGAAAAAACAAGATCCACTCCTCTTTCTGGGACATGTTTCACTTTGAAAACTCTGTAGTTAGTTTTATTAGAGGAGATTTCACACATGCTCTCTCTTGACTCTCTGTGTGGTTGTGTGTCTCTTAAATGACCCGACACTGGAGTCCTTAAGGTGATACCGTTTGGAATAGCGTGCTGATTGTTAATTTGTTTCCTACTTAAATAGATACCGACACCAATCACGCATAAATGCATAAAATGCAACCACAATCACTCCTCCACTGCCAGAGGATTTTTACACAAATACATTTTTGAAAGAGTTCAATTTATTAATATATTTATAAAGTAACTGCACAAAGCTGCGCAATGATGTATTATTTAGACAGTGTCATTTAAAACATCAAAACAAATATGAAATGTAGGAATGTCCTTGGACGATTTTTTTTTTCGACAGATCTGTAAAACTGAGTTTCTCCACAAAGAATCGTGCAAAAGCAGCACTTTAAATCTAGCATTTACCAAAAATATGCTTATAAGTTTATCATAAACAAGTCCTTTAGCAAAATAAACATGAAAAATGATTTATTGACTAAAGAAATGTCAAAAATATGATTAATTAGTTGGTTTAATTAACCGATCTGTAAAACAGAGTTTCTCCACAAAAAATTGTGCAAAAAAATCACTTGAAATTTTGTGTTTAATGAAGTTGAGCTCATAAGTTTCTTGGGAAAAAGTCATTTGCATGAAAAAAGCATAATAAACACAGACATTTTAGTCAACTAAGACCAAAATGAAAATTAAGTTGACAAAGACTAAGAGCAACTTGGCTGCAAGAAAGAAAACTATATACGAAAAATTGCAGTTTCTTTCTTGATCTGTATGCAAAGAAAGTTGAATGCATTTCAATATTAGCTGTTACTGGGTTCAATTGATTTGGATTTCAACCAATTTAACTCAACCTTTAAAACGCATTCACACTAATATCCTGTCATCTATGCTAAAAGAAAGTCCTATCTGATGATCAGATTTGACAAGAAATGTGCACGCTCATGCTAAGCTGTTAAACTCCAAACCTGATGTTTTATATTAACTTCTAATCTGTTGCATGTCAGATTCACATCACTGTGCTCATGTCCGGTGTGCTGGCGCTGATCTGGCTCCGGACTCTTTCCTGTCTGTCCTGATGAGTGCGGATGTTGGTTTGTTTTGGCCTGAGCCGGTCTGACCTGCAGTGTTTCTGAGTCTCAGCAGCAGGACGTGACGTGGCGCTTCTGCACTCAGCAGATGTGCTCAATCATTGGCTTTCTCAGCTCACTTACTGGAAATGTTTTTTTTTTATCTCTCCTGTTCTGGGCTGTTCCTTTTCTATAACTGAAACACAGATTATTGTTACATTACAGAATCACTTCAGGAAACAGCATCTGTAAAACAAGAGAAGTGTGAGGTGGTAATGTTGAATACAGAGAATTTTTTTTTATCGTGTATTGTTGCAAATAATTTGACAAAGTTTCCCTTATTTATATTTTATATGTTGAAACAGATCATGTAAGTGAGAAAGGATGTTACAGTAACTAGACGTGTGGCTCCAGTAGATGTCACTCTACACCATCCAGATTTATTTTACTGTATCAGACCTATTTTAATCGAGATTCCATAAAACTAGAAGTTGATTTTCTGTCTCGTGAGCAGAGGTCGACTCTGTTGAGGAAACAGTCCATTAAATGTATTTGACCTGTTTTAGAATAAAGCTCTACAGATGCAACGTGTCTTCTCTCACAGCTGTTATGCAGGTAATGCTGCACAAAATACAATTTAGAGATATTTGTATTTACACTGAGAGTTTCTGTTTTATGTTACTTTATGTCGCTTCTCTGCAACACTTGCAGAGAGAAATATTCTACTTTTATTCCACCAAATTTTATTGGTAGTTGCATGAGATTTTACACATAATATCTGACTGATTTGTAAAAATATAATGCATGGTTATAGATTTAGGTTAAACTGTATATAAAGCAACTCAGTCTTGACCTGCTACAACATTAAAAGTATTAATTTTAAATAGAAGTTGCTCTGACGTCCTCTGAGGACAAAAATGTCTGCATAAAGAATGTATATGATTTTCCACTTCCTCTGACAAATCTTATAATCAACTTCATTCCAAATATTCATTCAATTTTAGAGTTTTAACCTTTTTTAATGCTAGTTTGTTTACAGTGTTGTTTAATGGAGGGAAAACACACTAGTTGATTGTATGTCCTTGGTCGAGTTGATTTTTTTTTTAATCAACAGATCTGTAAAACTGAGTTTTTCCACAAAGAATTGTGCAAAAGCAGCAGTTTAAATCTAGCATTTACCAAAAATATGCTCATTAGTTCATCATAAACAAGTCTTTTAGCACAAAAAAAGCATGAACAATGATTTATTGACTAAAGAAATGTCAGAAAAAAAGATTGATTAGTTGGCTTAACTAACAGATTTGAGTTTCTCCACAACGAATTGTGCAAAAAAAAATCACTTGAATTTTTTTGTGTAATGAAGTTGAGCTCATAAGTTTCTTGGAAAAACATCGTTTGCATGAAAAAAGCAAAAAAAAGAAAAATAAATTTTAGTTAACTACACTGTAAAAAAAGATAAACAATAGCTACTCAATAAAATTGAGGCAAAAGATTGCACGCAATATTACTAATTAAATCTAACTACGTTACAAGTTGAGTTAATAACTTAACAGGAAGTGTTAAGTGTCAATTAAAAATGGACTAAATCGGATTCATTCAAAATTCTCTTGATTTAGAATTACAGACACATAAAGATTATATTTAATGTGATCAAAATAAGTAGAGTCTATCTCAAACATTTTTATATTAAAGTTACTTAAATAACTGCCTCAAAATCAAGGATGCATTTATATTTAATACATTTTATCAAATATATTAAGTAAAATGAAATTACTACAGAATAATTTATTACAGTGTAAGGCCAAGTCTTGACCTGCTAAAATTGCTCTGACGTCCTCTAAGGACAAAAATGTCTGCATCAAAAAAATGGCCAAAATTATACGATTTTCCACTTTCACTAACAAATCTTATAATCAACTTCATTCCAAATATTCATTCAATTTTAGAATTTTAACCTTTTTAATGCCAGTTTGTTTACAGTGTTATTTAATGGAGGGAAAACACACACTAATTGAATTATTTTCTGCACACCAAAGGCTAGGGGGAAAATGTCAATGCAGCAACATTGATTGAAAACACTGCAGTGTTTCATAGAACAGCAGCAATAACTTCTGGAAAACAGGAAAATAAGTATAGCATGTACTTCCCCATAGGGCAAACATGAGAAAAATGAGTCAATCTGGTGGGAAATAGAACAAACTGCAATTTTGAAGCCAGAAAGCGTGATATAACAAAATGTTATGTTGTAATGGCTGTGGAATTAATGGGTTTCAGTTTGGACACCTCCATAAAAAATAACATCTATTTGTAAAGAGGAAACTTAAACCATTAAAAAAATAAAATAATCCTCTCAGACACATGACTGGATCTAATCAAGCTTTTGTGGCAGATTAAAAACTTTTGAACTGTTGTGTAAGTAAAAGTTGAAATATCACAGTGTGAAAAAACCCATTAGAAATAAAAGTCTTGATTTAATGTTTTAGCTTCTTTTCTGACAGCGGTGGAAGAAGTATTCAGATCCTCAACTATAAAAGCAACACCATAATGTAATAAAACTCTTACCAGCAAACTATGATTTAGAGTTTTAGGAGTTTAGATATCAAATGTTATAGCATCCAGCAGTATGCCTCATGTTAATGGTTTTCTTTAAACATATTTAAATATTAAACTAAGGCACAGAGATGAAGGGTAATTTGTTTTTCTTTTTTGTGCAAAAACTGTTAATGTAGCCTAAATGATACATATGGGGCCTGAATCATGCAGTTTAAAAAAATAAATAAATAATCCCTGTTAATAACCATTACTGAAGGGAATAAGAAACAGATCAATATCACAGCACAAAGACTGCAGCTCCAGCACTGATGATATGAGAGATATCAGTCATTAGTAATCCCATAGAGGGACAGGATACTGTTTTTTTGTTTTAAATAATAATAATCATCATCATCTTTGGCAGTTTTTTGATGCAGACATGTTTGTCATTTAATTGTTATTCTAATTGCAAATAACAGTCGGTGGTAATCCCATAGATTACCAATATAACAGCTGATTCGAGATATCAGTCATTAGCAATCCCACAGAGACACTGTTTATCATTAAACAACAGTGACATTCTATTAAAAAAAATGAATAATAATAATAATAATATATTGTTGGCAGTTTTTTTTTTTACACATACCTATGTCCTCTGAGGACATCAAAACAATTTTTCATTTAACTGAAGATTAAGGGTCATTAAGTTGTTATTCTTTTGGGGCCAAAACTGTTTTAAATGTAGTCCAAGTAATACATTTGGGTGCCTCATTTATCTATTTATTCTTTATTATTTTTATATTGTATATTTTTTTATCTTCTCTTCTGTATGAATAACCATTACTAAAAGGAAGAAGAGAAAGAACAATATAACAGCTGATTCCAGATATCAGTCATTAGTAATCCCATAGAGAGACTGTTTATCATTAAACAACAGTAGCATTAAATAAATAAAAAATATTAATATATATTTTTGGCAGTTTTTTTACACAGATAGTTTTTCCACCGAGGACATCAGAACAACAAACTGAAGATTAAATCAAATCAAATCAAATCAAAATTACTTTATTTATCCCCATGGGGAAATTCAGTTAGTCTGTTAGAATGAGACAGTCTGATGGCTGTAGGAGCAAAGGATCTTTTGTATCTGTCCGTCCTGCAACGGAGAGAGAGGAGCCGTCCACTGCTGTTTTTTTGGTCCATAAAGGTTTTGTGTAGAGGATGATCTGGGTATTTCAGGATGGCCTGGAACATGTTGACAGGTCATCTCTCCACCACCTCCTCCAGTGTGTCCAACCTGGCTCCAACCACAGAACCAGCTCTTTACACCAGTCTGTCCAACCGCCTTGCATCTCTGTGTCTGATGCTGCCTCCCCAGCAGACTGTTATTAATCTTAAGGGTCATTAAGTTGTTATTCTTTTGGGGGCAAAACTGTATTAAATGTAGCCTAAGTAATACATTTTGTGCCTGAATTGTACAGTTGTTTTTTAATCTCTTTCTAAATGATCATTGCTGAAGGGAATAAGAAAAAGATCAATATCGTCACAATCGCCTAAGTCATTTTTTGTCAAAATTGTTTTTTTTTGCCTAAATCGTCTCCTCATGACGCCGGCCACCTATGGTAAAATCACCCACATCCTCAGTTTATCAGATCATGTGATTTTACCCCTTTAAGATAATGGCCTATGTCAAATGTGTGACTTAAGCTGATTTGTTATGCCTAAGTCAAAATAAAATGTGACTAGTCACTTAGGCAATTTTTTTGAACATGCCTTTGTGACTTAAGCAAGATATGGTAACACTTGTGACATGAGCGTGTCATAATCATGACGAGATGTGTCATGAACATTAATGACACTTTGAAGTAACATTAAAGCTCATGATACTTGTCATGTCATGTTTCTGACAGGCTTGTTTGACTCTTATGTAGACACCATCAAAATAAAGTTACCATATCTTGCTCAAGTCACAAAGGCATATTCAAAAAAATTGCCTAAGTCATTTATTTCTCTTAAGTTACATAATTTACACACAGTGTTATTACTATGCCAATAGCCATCATGTGTTACATCCTTTTTGAGTGAAATGATCAATAAATGTCATATGTTACACTTTTGGTGAAGTTTTTTGTTTCCTGCAAAACTTGAAAAAATGAGTTAAGCGATTATTTTAACCGGGTGACCATATAATAGCTGGCTGCAGTAATCCCTCAGAGAGACTGTGGTGGTGGTGGTGGTGGTGGTGCGGTGTTTCTGTCGCCGCCCTGTGGCCGCCGGTGGTGCTGCGGCTGTTTAACGAGCCAATGTTTTTCTCGCAGTAGTTTGAGGATAACAAGCAGCGGATCTGAGCTGCTGTTACCAGCGCTGTCAACCATAGACGGATAATACGCTGAAAACATTAGCGGCAGCTTCTCGGAAGACTTGTGGTTCAGCAGCGACGGAGGGGACGCGCTTTTCTATCGGCGGTGTTTGTTTATGTGCAGCGGACTGGTCGGCTGGAGTTAGTCTGAGATCTGTCTCTGTCCGTGGATTAACAACACACAGACTCCGGGGACAAGAAGAAGCGCTGTGATACCGATTTAAGAGTGAAATTGTGGATTATTCCCCTGCATCACGTGTGAATACTTGTGTTTTGGGAGTTTCCCCAGTTCGTGGGGGTATAACAAACTCTAAATTCAGTAAAAGTCCGTGAAGACCAGCGGACACTTGTTGAAACACAGTTTACCGAGCAGACCTTTTGCTGCCCAGCTGCTCGGGAGCTTTGCTAACGTTTTAGCGCGATTTAGCCACCGAGGCTAACAACTTTCTCCAACTGTAGCGCTATAAATCTGCTGCAAACTGCTTTTAACGAGTGTCTGTTAGATGTTGAACTAAGTGTCGACAAGTTGGCAAAGTGTGTTGGTCCAGATCGTTGAGATGGCGCTTACAGCAGCTTAGCTAACTGGGCTAGCTGCAGCCGTCCACCTCCAGCGGTATGTTAGCGTGACGGCTAACGCTATGCTAACGCTACATTCAAACAAGTGGTTCCAATATGAAGTTATATTGTGCCATTAACTTCCTTTAAACAACACGTTGGTCATTTAGAGATTGTTTGGAGTTAACTTATAAACACATAATTTGCAAAGGCTTCATTTAGTTCGCTCTTTAAGCAGAAGACAACTTTTTTAACGGGAGCTTTAAGGTTAGCTTAGCCACGCTAGCTGCTAGCTCGGCTTACAGTAACAGTTGCGATTCTGCAGCCAGGAGAGTTAGAATAACTTTGGTCAGCCACTGATGCGTGCTATGTGTTTAAAACGCTGATTTATTCACAGTCACAGCACCTTGACATACTTTGGACACTAGAGTCCCAGCGCCGTTCACCACTTTCCCCCCCACACAAGTAGCTGAAGTAGTTAATAAGTGCGGCCCGCACGATGTCCGGCTCCCCGGGCACAGGTGGCTCCAACCCCAGGAAGTTCAGCGAAAAGATCGCGCTGCACAACCAGAAGCAAGCAGAGGAGACGCGGGCCTTTGAGCAGCTGATGACAGACCTCACTGTTTCAAGGGTAAATACACTTAATTTACCACCTTGTTAAAATAATCGCCTAAGTCATTTTTTCAAGTTTTGCAGGAAACACCAAAAACTTCACCAAAAGTGTAACATATGACATTTATTGATCATTTCACTCAAAAAGGATGTAACAAAGGATGGCTATTGGCATAGTAATAACACTGTGTGTAAATTATGTAACTCAAGAGAAATAAATGACTTAGGCAATTTTAAGCAAGATATGGTAACACTTTATTTTGAAGGTGTTTACATAAGAGTCAAGTGTCATTAATGTTCATGACACATCCCATGTCATGTTTATGACACGCTCATGTCACTCTCATGTAGACACCTTCAAAATAAAGTCTTACTATATCTTGCTTAAGTCACAAAGGCATGTTCAAAAAATTGCCTAAGTCACATTTTATTTTGACTTACACATAATAAATCTGCTTAAGTCACACACTTGACATTATCTTATCATCACATGATCTGATCAACTGAGGATGGAGGTGATTTTACCATAGGTGGCCGGCGTCATGAGGAGACAATTTAGGCAAAAAAACCAAATATGACAAAAAATGACTTAGGCGATTATTTTAACAGTGTGACGAGCTAATTGTCATTTCTTTGTGGCGTCTCACCAATGCGTTCATTGTGATTAGGGACAGAGCTCCCTCTTTCACACAGCCTCGGCTGGAATGAGCTGCCTGTCTGTTGATTGTCTGATAGACTTCATCTGCTGACTGAGATTTCTGGTATTCAACCAGTACTTCTTGTTTCTCTTCATGCATTCATTCAGCTGTGGTAAACCTCATTTGTGCAAACATATCGATAGTCAGTGTATTAAGAAAAACAATTGAGAATCAAAAGTTAAGTTAAGCTATCAAAAACTAAGAAAGGTGGATTCTAAAACTGGTCATTTGAAGTGCAGTAATTTACATAAACCGTGCAAGTTCTGTGTTTAATTGCAACCAGCAGTGAAACAGGAAATGGGGAAAGTAGCTGGTATATGTCAGCACCACCCGCCTAAAGTTCCCTGGTTTGCACTGTAATTAATAACCAGTGGAAACTCTGTTAAGATGCAGTAAGCATGTCTTCACATCCTACTGTGTTTGAACCTTGTTATTGTATTGTATTGAATGAGTTCTGGCGGGTTAAAACCTGATCTCCAAACGGCATCCTGGTCTGACTGCACAGAGAAAGGGGGAGTGGGACCAGCTCAAGAGGATGGTTCATAAATTTGACACATTATACACTCATATTTGTGTAATGTAGTAATCCTGTTTATTTGCAGATCAGGTGATCATTTGTCGCTTTTCTAGACTTATGATATCTTGAGAAATTTGTCCAAATGTTTAGGCATAATATCCCACAACAGTCTCAGGCAGATGCTTGGTGGTGTCATATTTGGGAGTCTTAAGCACATTTAAATTGTATCCAGATGACATTTCCATTTCCCATTTATTGAGGCATTTGACTCAAAATATTTAAGTTAAGACTTAAGAAGCATGAAGACTTTGGTCTCACCTATTTAGAGTTGTTTCTCAGCAGCATGTAACGTGAAAAACCTTTATTAGTCCAAGGATGGGGAAATTGCACAATTTTTTAATTTATTGAAGATAAGATAGATAGCATGACAACTAACAATAACTGTCAATTTACATTAATCTGTTAATTTTGTAAACAAAAAGTGAAAAAAATCAACCACAAGCCAAAACTCAAAGATATAATTGTTCAATGCTATAAAAGTACTAAATTCTTCCATTTAAGAAGCAGAGAACCAGAGAGTGTTTTGAGGTTTTGTTGATGAATGACTCAACTGATTAATTCAAAAAAGCTGGAATTGTTCATAGACAGATCTAATAATCAACTGGTTAATAAGCTCTACCTAACAGTACAATCCTGATGTGTTCACAAGTAATTATTGTTTGACTCGACAAACATTAAAGGCACAAAATGAAGTAGAGCTTAATTCTTTTTGACAGAAAAATAAAGATTTGAAGAATCAATTAATCTTCATTCGTCATTTTCCTAGCCTAAATTAATATTTAAAAAAGTATCTGGTTTCTGGAATTTTTTTATTTTCTTTGTCATTTTAATGAATTAATACTTTTAATGTCTTGGATTTTTTGACTGTTGATCGGACAAAAAAATACATTAAAACTTGTGATGTGATAATTAAATTAATGCAGTTTATCGACTGGGAAAATAATTAACACTTGCAGCTGTAAAATCCAGAAAGATTGACGTTCAGCTGATGATTTAGCACCAGATAGAAAATTTAAATTCTTACTAGAAAACTCAACTTGACCTGCATTTTTAAAAGGAGATGGTGAGACTTTAAACACATATTAATGCAAACAGTGTAGCTTGTTAGTGTTGTTAATAGCTCCTTGTAGTTTGATGTCTAATGAAAAAAACTAGGGCCGGGACTTTAACGCATTAATTAAGATTAATTAATTACACAAAAATTAACGCGTTAAAAAAATTGACGCATTTTAATCACACTTATGTTTTTGCACCGCGGAACGTTTCTCACTGGATGAGTTTCAGGCGGACCCATTATACTGGAGCACCAACTAGCGTTGATGAGTTCAGACAACAACAAACCACAGTGGACATGAAGGAAGAAGCTGATGAGACGCTTTGGTTGGCCCCGTGGATGATGGGACATTTTGTTACAAAAAACCAATGGATGGAAGCATCGATAAGAGCATGGTTGTGTGCAAGCTATGCAAAAAGGAATTCACATATCACCGCAGCACATCGAGCCTCAAGTATCACCTCAATGCAAAACATATAGCAGCTAGCGTCTCAATATGCTATTGCTACACCCAATGGCAAAAATTGCACTGGTTTGTTGGACTTGAACAAAAATAAACAATATTTTTGTTGCTTAAGCTTATGTATTCAGTCATTATTCAATGGTATACTAAAAACCCATGTGAAACTGTTCTCAGGTCAAATATTTATACTGCGATTAATTTCGATTAATTAATTACAAAGCCTCTAATTAATTAGATACATTTTTGTAATCGAGTCCCGGCCCTAAAAAAACCCATTCACATTCAAGCCACTTTTTTCAGGTCTCCAGTTGGCTTTATTTGCAGAAGTTTTATTTGCAATTGTGGCAGCTCCCTGAAGTCAACATGTCTTTTTAAAGAGGGCTTATAATAAACATATGCACTACCAGTTCCCAGTATTAAAAATAGTGTTTCCTGGAGGGATATAAAAGCCTTTTTACATTATCCTCATGCCATTGGTTTACAGTGTGCTCTTTCTATGAGAGGCAGAGTGCTGAATGGCCAGTCAAAGAGGATGTGGTTTTGAGGTGACACTGAATGAAGTTTGCCATAAGGTATGAACTGTCAGTGACCCTGTGAGACAGAAAAGTCCAGTCAGCGAGGCTGAGGCCGACCAGGGCACGGGACACACTGCCAGCAAACAGCTGGAATTAGAAGGAGCTGCTTCAACGTTTACACCAGCGACCAAAGGCGACCCCCCCCCCCCCCCCCCCCCCCCCCCCGAGGGGCTCTGAGGAGCTGTACATGGTACCTGAGTGCACAAACACACTCCGTGCTGCAGGCAGTTGGCATCTCTGTGAACCATAAATGTGTAAAGTCTGCATGTTTGCTGTTATGTAATAGCTAACGCCGACACTGGAGTAAGAGGTTTAAATGGGGAGTTGTTTTTTAAATATTCTCTTTCTTTTTTTTCATTTGTCCTAGATGGAGAATTCCATGTTACTGGTGGGGCTTTAAAATTAATCACAATAATGTCAAAAATATGTTTATCAGATTACAGCTGTTCCTGTTGCCCTCACAGAGGCACACACAGGCAGTCATTGCCTACAGCTGAAGGAGAATTAAAGTCATATTTTGTGTCTCTGCTACATTTTCTATTTGAAGGTGTGAATTGTGCCTCTTAATCAGTTTGTGTGCAGCTTTCAAGGTTATAGTATTCTCTGAGTTGTAGACACTGCGTTTTTACTCAGATATTTTTATTAGAAGCTCATCATGGCTCTCATTTGCAGAGAGAAGGGAAAATACCCACAGTGTGACTGTCAAGGTTGTTTTTACTTCTTTCATGGCAAGAATCTATTGTTTAGTTGTTGAAGCTATCCCAGCTGTCTTTTTTTCTCTACTGACCAAACATATCCATAAATGTTAATTAATCAAAATGATGAAAAGACAAAAATTTGTTGCTGGCAAACAAGACAAATGCACCCGGTGCTGTGTAAATTAGCAGAATGTGTCTGTAGTTAACACTCCACCGTAGTTACTACACATAAACTGACAAATGTTGCGCCAAGTGAAAAGGTTTTTACTCACACTTTCCAAGCCCATCCCTAATATCTTGTCATATTTACAATCCCTTTGAGAGAGCTTTAGCCTGTTGGCAGTAAACCCATTGATAAAATCAAATAGGGTCAGTCTTTGAGATTCAAATATTGCCCTTTCAGCAGTCTAAGGAAGACATGCCCGTCTGATTTGCCTTTTCCTGATAGCTGCTGCTGATTGGCTCTGTTTACCTTACCTTGGCAGAACAAGCCGCACTCTGTATTCTGCGAGGTAATCACTGTGCCATCTCCTGGTAGAGCGCCAGTTTGGAGGCCAAGCTGCCCATTTCCTAGAATGTGGCCCCTTAACGTTGTGTCCCTGAAATTGGAAATGTTGCAACAGTTTTATCAACTATTTGAGATGTGTGTGTCTCTTTTTTAAAGCATTTGAATCATCAGGTTGTTTGGCATACAGACCTAAATGTACATGAGTAGTATGCTGTAGCTGTTGACTGACTCTTTTCCTGCTGCTTTTGTCGTTAAAATAATTTACAAAATTTGAATTCTGTTTGCTGTAAATGCTTTAAAGATGCATTCATGGAAAGATCAAAATTGCGGTGAGATTTTAGACGTTTTCCACAAATGGATGAGTATTACAAAGAAACAGGAACCAGAGACTAGATATCTGGTTTAGTTTCCTCTTTTATGAGAAAAATGACGTGGTGGGAAAGAAAACCCCTAATCAATTCCAAATATTGTGATTGTTATCCCTAAGCTATGTGTTCTTTTCACATAAAGATACAGATGTCCAGATGTCATAACCCCTTACAGTTTTTGTTTTTGTCCCTCTTTTGACTGACAGGTCCAGTTTCAGAAGGTCCAGCAGCTTCGTTTGACTCAATCTCGGGCACAGTACTATGGCTCTCTGCCGAACGTCAATCAGATCGGCAACACCAGCACCGAATTCCAGGTGAGATCTTGTTTAGTTTCAGTCCAGAACGGTGCACCATCTCTGTGTGTGAAAGCAGCCCTTTAGGCTAATCACTTGTGCTATTTCCAGGGTAATTGCAGTGAATTACTGTGGGCAGTATGTTAAACACTGTATATGATGTGTTTTGCCTCCAGTATAAATAGTTTCTTAAGGTTTGTTCAAAGAGAAAGCACATTTGACATGCCTTTGAATCAACCTTCCAGGTTGTGTTGCAACTACATTTCACTTCAGATTCTGTCCGACCTCCCAATTACAGCGGCCGTTCCTTTCTCGCCACGTGTTCAGACCCAAAACAGCATGTTGCTGGAGAAATTAACTGCAAGGAATACAGCATAAGAATATGTATCTGCTTGCAGCAAAACTTGAGCCTGGTTAGAACAGTTTGCTGGCTTTCTTTGACAGAGCCTTCTGCAGCAGCACCCTGACTGTGCCAACACAGCAGCGCAATTCAAATAAATGAGGAGGCGGCATTTTTTTCACACAGTGTCAGTCTGAACACAGCCTTATAGATCTACTGCTGCTGTAAGTCAGAGGAGTAAAATTTATGTAAATGTACTCAAATGTTTTCCAAAAAAGATGTTTGTGTAAAAGTAAACATCTTTAAAACCACGCTTCATTTGGGATCTGCTAAATTCAAGGTCTTGTTCTTATTCAGTGGTTTTTCAAGGCCGAAGCACAATAATCCTCTATTCTAATGTAGTCCAGTCTTTCCCACATGTTTCAGGCCACAGGACCGATTTAAGCAAATTATTTGTTATGGCATTTATTATTAAATGGGTGTTATATCCAAAAATATATAGGGCCGGGACTTTAAAGCTTTAATTAAGATTAATTAATTACACAAAAATTAACGCGTTAAAAATTTACGCATTTTAATCGCACTTATTTTTGCACCGCGGAACGTTTCTCACTGGATGAGTTTCAGGTGGACCGATTATACTGGAGCACCAACTAGCGTTGATGAGTTCAGACAACAACAAACCACAGTGAACATGAAGGAAGATGCTGATGAGACCGCTTAGGTTGGCCCCGTGGATGATGGGACATTTTCTTAGTGGAACTGGCACTTAATGTTGAACTCTTTATTGTTTTGGCCAAGGTTATTGAGAGAGTTGGACTGAAATTAATTTGATTTTTTTAAACCAGCTGTTGGTAATCAACAAAGTCTGTTATGGCCTCTGAAGCAACAGAGAGATGTTTTTTAATAGTCAGGGTTTCCAATGTTCTGAATATACTTGAAAGTATTGTGTTTTACTTAAAAAACCAAAGTATTATAGTTTACAGAAGGTCTACCTACCTATAGGCTACCTGAATTTCTGAAATGTACTATATTTCTAAATATGCTATTGCTACACTTAACGGCTGTTCTGGTCTGTTGGACTTGAACAAAAATAAACCATATTTTTGTTGCTTAAGCTTATGTATTCAGTCATTATTCAATGGTATACTAAAAATCCATGTGAAAAAATTACTTCTCACTGTTCTCAGGTCAAATATTTATATGCGATTAAAATGCGATTAATTTCGATTAATTCATTACAAAGCCTCTAATTAGTTAGATTAATTTTTTTAATCGAGTCCCGGCCCTAATTATATCCTATCAATTTTAAAGGCTGACTCCCATCATCCTTCTTTTATAGATTTTTGAAATGGAAATACCCACTCAGCTTGTGCAAAAAGTAGTGACGTAGTTTACCACAGTAAGCTGTGAATGCAAGCTAAATAAACACGAGCTGTGTTCAGTTTGGAAATCACGGCACAGAATATATGCTGCTGTGCACGCTACGTTAGATCTTAAAGTCACATAGTGACACACAAACGAAGCGAGCGAGGTGGTGGCGGCAGTGAAGTTAGACTTACAACTTGTGTATTCTGTGAGGTAGAAATACTCTTTTTGTCAATGGAGTCTGGTGGCTTTAAAGAAAGCAGAGATAACGACTTCAGTGTCCCGTGTTACAGGGCTGTCTTACAGCAAATGTAAAATATTCTTGACATAGTGTACACTTAAACTGATACTGATGTTTTTAGGTGTCTAAACATGTTTTTCTGCGGCCACCATGCACAGCCGTACATATCACTTTCTGCAAAGCCACCAGCCTCCTTGGACAAAAACCGTCATTTTATCTCAAGAGCACAGGAGTTGTTGGTCCACCCATCCCTCTACTCTGCTTCTCCAATCAAAGACATACCGACCTCTGTCTCTAACACACACTGACTGTGGATAAGGACATATGTGTAGTAGGCGTGGGAGATATGGCTCTAAAAGATTATCACGATATTTCAGAGTATTTTTGCGATAACAATATACTTGACGATATTACAAGAAAAATATTTTTTAGTCTGTATAAATAAATAAAATTGTACAACAAAATAAAAATCAATCATAAATCTAAATGTAGTGTAAATTGCTAATCTCAACATTTGCCAAATACAAATAATTCACTCTGATTGATTATAACCAAAATCATTATCAAGAAAACCATGGAAAATGGCTAGATATTAGCTCTTAAATTAAACTCTTATGGGGTATTTTTTATTGTTATCATAATATTTGTCCAAACAAATGTTCCTTTAGTTGTACCAGGTATTAAATGAACAAGAAAGCAAATAGAAAAGAAGTGTGGTCCTATAATTTTTTCCACGACTGTATAGTAACTTACAAGTGCTGGTCAACGAATTAGAATAATTTGAAATAGTGCAATCATTAAATTCTTTGAATGCATTTTTTGTGCAGAAAGCAAATCAGGTGTTCACCGCACCTGTCCTACTCGTTAGACTAATCACAGAACTCGTTACCTGTAAAAAAATTTGCTCAGCTGAGCTTTCCAAAAGGCCCATTTAGGCCATTTAACTGTGACACTGTTGTTTTATTGAATTAGAATAATGGAGAAACCGTTTCATTGAATTAGAATAAATGCTCGAATTTTTGTTTTCTGTGAAGAGTGTTCACTGTGCAGTATAAAGTCAGGGTTGAGTAGAATTTCTAAGTTGTAAAATCAATCATGGGTAAGCAGCGCGACCTCTCAACCGGAATAGTGGCTCAAATTCAAGCCCTTCGCCAACAAGGCTTGACCCAAACTAAAATTGCTGAGCAGCTCGGCATCAGCCAGTCTTCCGTCTGCAAAGCTCTCAAGAAAAACTGCAGCAAGCACACCAACTGTTCCGGCGTCCGAAAAACTTCTGCTCGCGACAACAAGCAGCTGAGAAAGATCGCAGTCAGCAACCGGTTCAAGTCCACTTCCGAGCTCACCGACTTGTGGAACAAGCAGACCGGCGCTGACGTCTCCAGATCAACCACTTACCGTCGTCTGCGCGAACTCGGCTTCAAATCTCGCGTTCCAGCAGTAAAACCGATGCTGAACAAGAAACAAATGGCGAAACGGCTGAAGTGGGCCAAAGAACACGGCGAGTGGACTGCTGAAGACTGGCAGAAAGTGGTCTTCAGTGACGAATCACGCTTCTGCATCTCCTTCGGTGACCAAGGTCCTCGTGTCTGGCGTCGTGGTGGCGAAACCTACAACCACGAGTGCGTGAAAAGATCCGTCAAGTTTCCCCAGAGCGTTATGGTCTGGGGATGCATGTCCGCTCGAGGTGTAGGGAAACTCTGCTTCCTCAAGAAGACTGTCAATGCTGCCGTATATCAAGATGTTCTGAAAACGTTCCTGATTCCGACTGTTGAGGAACAGTTCGGCGAAGAAGACTTCATATTTCAACAGGATCTTTCACCGGCTCATGCGGCAAAGTCGACCAAAGATTGGTTCACTAAAAAACAGCTTGAAGTTTTGGCATGGCCGGCCAACTCGCCTGACCTCAATGTCATTGAAAACCTTTGGGCCATCGTCAAGCGGAAAATTCGCGACAGAAAGCCTACTACGCTGGACCAACTGAAGCAGAACATCGCCACTGCCTGGGAAGCTGTGAGTGCGGAAACTTGCGACAAGCTGGTCAAATCGATGCCGCAGAGACTTCAGGCAGTCATACAAGCCAAGGGGGCAGCCACAAAATACTGAGAAAGTGATGATTCTAATTATAATAAAAATTATTCTAATTCAATGAAACGGTTTCTCCATTATTCTAATTGAATAAAACAACAGTGTCACAGTTAAATGGCCTAAATGGGCCTTTTGGAAAGCTCAGCTGAGCAAATTTTTTTACAGGTAACGAGTTCTGTGATTAGTCTAACGAGTAGGACAGGTGCGGTGAACACCTGATTTGCTTTCTGCACAAAAAATGCATTCAAAGAATTTAATGATTGCACTATTTCAAATTATTCTAATTCGTTGACCAGCACTTGTATATAAACTAAATATGATAAATGTATTGTGTTTTCCATGTGTTGATATGTTTGAAAACAGAATATGAAACATAATTAAAGTAATTCTTTTTAAACGCAGTGAAGAGTTCTAAAAACGTCCAAATAAATGAACAATGATATGATGAAAGCCTAGCAAGTCCTCAGGGTGCCGAGTTTGAGATCCAGTTTTTGTAGTGCAAAAACGGCAATAGGCTGTAGTGGACCTTCAGAAGTGCCGGCAAGCTTCTCCTGAGGGTGTTAAATAATTCAGCTGCAGACTGAAAAAAAGATGGAATAAAATATCAGTGCAGTAATTGTCGGTACTTCTTCAAGCAGTGTAGTTGTGTTTGTGATCAGTGGGCCTGTATCTGTGTCAGCTCTCCAAGGAGCGGGGTACTCTGTGGTACACAGGGTCCAGGTGAAAGTGCCCTTGTTTCTTGAAAGAATGGCCCTTTTGAGGTGGAGCAGTAATTGCAACACCGTGGTCAGATCCAGAAATCAATCCCCACACAGAGGGAGAAAACACTCGCTTACAGAGTCCATTCACATCCTCTTCAGGGACCAACTGAAGGGCTTCTAGATTCCACATTTTGATAACCTTTTGTTTGCCTGATTTTAATGAAATGAATGCAGAGTGCCTAATGTTGCCTTTCTAAAACTCACAGAAACAACCACATGTAAATCCCTAATCTGCAATGCACAATCGACAATCAAATGTGGATCATGTATTCAAATTCAAGATGTTGTCTTTATGAGCAAGAACTAACATGAGAACCGTGCAGAGCAATAAAGGATTGGGGCTTTAAACTTGCAAAAAAAAGAAGGGAAATTTCAATGATGACTTTTATAAAATTCAAAAGCATTCAACAAAACTATTTTTGAGTGTCAAATCTTTTCATTATTTCATTGCTATGAGGCACCAATGTTGCATTTTAAAGCTGACATTTTTGCTGGAAGTATTCAAGATAACATCTTTATAAGGTCATGCATGAACTAAAGTTCACGATTTTAAACAAATAGACTATATTTCATTTCACCTTTTGTGCATTTAGTTTTAATCAGCAGCCTTTTTTCTTATTTAAAGAGCCAGCAAAACATTTTAAACCTGACTGAAGGGACTATTTCAAGACAATGTAGTCAAATGTGTTATTGGTTTGTATCGAAGTTTATATAGAAGGCTGTGTTCGATATCACATACTATCGTACATCATGCTGCACACTCAATTATCATGTGCTGCATACTGAGAATTAAATTAACGATCAAGTATGCCATTAACAGCCGTCTGTTCACACTGAATTATAGTCAAGCAATACGTCTTCTCTGCCTCACATGGCTGTATCGATTACATCATTACCAGCCCAAGCTGCTGCTGAACGAAGATCGTTTATCACACATGTAAATCAGCATTACCTCATCCACTTAATTTAATATATCCTTTCCTAATTGTTACTGTTAAATAGGTTTTCAACAGTAAATTAGATATGTGAACCGCTGTGCTTTCCCTGTATACCTTACTGGATACTGGGTTCATGAGACGATATTATCATGATAAAAACGGTTGGTTTACTCTCACAGTTCCCCATGTGCAGACTGAACTTGGAAAGTCAGCCTTCTGTTTTAATGCCCCTGCAACCTGGAATGATCATCAAGTCACACTGAGGATCAATACGGCCATTACATTTTTTCAATTTCGTAGCTTGATTGCAGACTTTCCTGCAACTGTTTATAGCTTGGATCTTTTTAAATAGCATTTTTACTCATTCATTTATCTTGTCTGTTATCTGTATTTTGAATTTGTAATTCTGTACTGTCTGTAAATGTACTCGTTGTCACTGTAAATGAATGGGAAACCTCAGTGCCTTAGGAGTTTAAATAAATAAAATGTATGTAAATGAGGCTGAAGTTTGATTGAAATCTAATTTACCACTTGCCAACCTGTTGGAAGCTGCATTGTTAAGTGTCTGGTGTCTCCTTTCAGGGTGGCTTTCCATCAGGACTGGACTCGGTCAGAGGGACGCGCCACCACGGACTGGTGGAGAGGGTCCACAGGGACCGCAACCGCATCAACTCTCCCCACCGCCGACCCATCGACAAGCACGGGCGGCAGATATCCTTCCAAGCTTTAGATCAGTGACAGTGGGAGACCTCAGAGGGTAGTCGGTGATGTGGAAGTGGGTGTTGTGGCTTCCAGGTGGTTGGTCTTCACTGTTGTTTTCTGTTTTAAATGTTTGTGTTTGTGTTGTGGTTTCAAGCGTGACGACACTTGCCAGTGTAGGCAGCTGTTCTGTAGCCTCGGGAACCGAATTAGTCATTATGCTAATTTAAATGTGACGCAGAGACATTGCGCTTTACTTATGCCTAATGGACATTGACAGTAGGAGATTCTCTAAATGCACTCTCTGGGTGTAGTTTCGAGTGTTGCAGCAGATGTGATTTTTAATGGTGATAACACATAGAGTGAGGAACACGAGCCTGAGTGTATGCACTTTCATTCTCAGCGACATCTTTTAAAAATCCATTTCCCTCGAGTCTTCTCCAAGTTTGAGTGAGTAAGAGCAGAGAAATGTGGGTTGTTGTTTTTTTCTGCTGCTGCTGCTTTATGAATTACAGTTTTCACAGTTTATATAATTCAGGCTTGGTAAGTTTTATAAGACAGACTGTGTTGCATAAATTGCTCCCATTTACAATGCTCCGCTAATCACCATGTTTCTTGTCCCCAGTCAGCTATCACATGTGTGCTTCATGTCAGTATTCATTACAGCTGTGGAATAGTATAGAGACACGAAAACTACTGTTTAAATTTAGACCCAGAATGATTACCCGCAGTTTTAAGTGATAAAATAATGGATAGCCTTGTGTAACTGGGAAATACTATCCTGAAACTTCCAAGGTCCCTCACGCCTTCCCACAGGTCTAGTGTCTGTGTAGTGTCTATTATAACTCACACAAAGGCAGTTACATCTTATAAATTATGGAAGAAATATCCTGTCTTTATACAGGAGAGTATACTGAGCTGAACTGCTCAGAGTATTTATATTATTTAAAATATATCCCACAAATATAAAATTAGAAAAAATTCTACTACGATAAGTCTTTTTAGGATTACTTATACTAATACAAGATTAATTATACATAAATTTGCTGGAGTCTTAAATAGGTGACGATTCATATAGCTGGCTATTATGGTAAATTAGTGTATTTTGGCGCTCAAAAAGGGCGAAGGAACGCACCCAAGACACGGCATCCGTCATTTGATTGGTCCACACTCTAGCTGTCTCCCTATTGGCCGGTGAAACACACTATTATAACTGCAGGGGAGGGACATCTTCAGTCTGAGCAGATACCTCGACCTGAGAGGACATGCTTGTTCTGACTGCAAGTACATACTTTTTGACAGCGCAGACTTTAGATCTGAGCGCGCAGATCATATTTGAATGCAAGCGAAATGCTTGTGTCCAAGAAGAAGAAATGTGAGCACAATTATGTGATTTTTGAGTTCAAGCAAACATTTTGAGAGAAAGCAGTAGAAATCTTAGTGCAAGCACAAAATGTGAGCATGAGAATAAATGTGAGCACGAGAAGGAGCTGTGTCACTGAAATGGAATAAAATCATGCTCTCAAAATGAAAATCTACGCTCTTGAATAAAGATAGGATATTTCTTCTGTGATAAATGATCATTAGAACTGCTGGGTTAATGGAAACTCTAACTAACTGCATTTATAATGTGATGCCGATATTAATGGCTAATTAGTCCATTTATTGTGGAAAACATTTGTCTATACTGCTTCAAAAAAGGTTAATTATGAATATTATATATAGCCTTTTGGATACAGGACATGGATTACAGCACGCCCCCGCCTCATTGCATTTTAATAAGCAGATTTGTTTATTCCCTGCCTTGAGACGGAGATGATTCAGTGAGCTGTCACTATGGTGTGTGTGTGTGTGTGTGTGTGATAGCTGGAGAGGAGTGTGTCATGTGATGTCATAGCAGCGTATATGTCTCTGTGGGGAACAGGCAGAACAGAAGCATAAAGGTTATTAGGATGTATGGGGGGAAACGCTCAACATATCCATATTGTTTTTCTTTTTCTCTGTCAGTATGACATCATTGATTGTCATGTGTGTGAGGGGTGGACGTGTACAATAGATGACCTACATTGAGGGAGATGATTAAATAGGAGAAAGTTCAACCACTAAAGCATAGCTCTAAACATTCAGACGGTTTCAGATTGATCAACAGTGTAATTTAAATGAATTTAGGCTTATAAGCAAGCTTTGTGGTTTGTGTTAAAACTGGGAGTACATTTTTTAATGTTGAACAGACTGTAATGTACACAACGTGGGTGGAGGCAAAGCCAGCTCTTGTTATTATCAAAAAAGAAGCAGTTGGCCCATTCAAGTTTGGTGGGTGGTGTTGGTTTGACACATATGCGTACTGTACATGCACATGTCCTGTTCGCTTATAGATGGTTTGGTTAAAATGGTGTAAAGGTCAGTGGTGCAGGGACTGTTTGTGCACTTCATCAAGCTGACATACACATCTAAGGCAGTTTAAAGCTCAAACATTGGAGTTTTACTAAACAGGGTCAACAGCATTTCAGAATGTCTGTTTTTGTTGTCACTTATGGCTAGCCTCAGCTTTTTTCGGCCCTGGATGATATTAGCTTTAGGGTCCCAATCCACCTACCTGACACGCCAGATTGTTTAAAGATTGTCTTGTAAAACAAACAGTCATTGGAAACTAGAGGTGTGGGAAAAATTGATACAGCATAGTATTGCAATATTTTGCAGGCCAATATTATGTCGATTCATGGCCGCCAAGTATCAATATTTAGCGTTGTGACAGCCGTCTGGCCATAAGTATTTTTGCCGTTTTTTGTTTTAGGGTCTCGAGGGCTCACTTTAAGGAATATACTGGAGATACTGGTATATGAAACTAGAAGATCTAAGGAATCGTCAGGATATCGTGTCGGGAAGTTGTTTAAATAACGCTGCAAAGTTTGGCTTTTCTTTATGTTTCATTCAAAAAAATTGAGAGCAGTGAAGCTTAAAGTTTTTGATAAAATGCTGCAGTTGTCATGCATGTTTGATTTCAGTTCAGATTGACTGAATACTTTGTTGGTCAGTCTGTGGGTTTGACTCTCATTGTGGAGAAATAAAAAGACGATGAGATGAAATGAGTGAGAATTTTCAAAACAATCCTTGGCTGAATTTAGTTTTGTGGACACAAAATGCAGTTAAACAGTTAAATCGCATTATATTGTATCGTAGTACTCACAATATTGCAAACTAACTGTCTATCACCAGGAGAAGACCTTCAGTGCTGTTCTTTGAACTTACTTCAATGAAGAAGTATTCTCCAGTTTTGATGTAACTGTTGCTATTGCATCATCAGCAATGAGCTCTTCAGGATCTGCCGCTGTTGTTTTGAAAGTCACCTCTCCATGTCGTCACAAAAGCTTTGTGTAAATTACTTGAAGCCTGACGAGATGATTTGGTGATATGTGAGCCTGAGATTCTTGCATGATCACTTGATAGTGTGAGGATCCACATCCTTCTACCTTTCTCAACTTCTGTAAGAACTACTTATATCAGAACAGTACAGTGACTGCTTTGTGTCAAGCCCCCTCAAAGAGCTGTAAATATGTATCGCCAAAATATTGCTTTCAGGTATCCATTGAACTTGAAAGGTATCCAGATCACAGACTACTGTAATGTCAATAGGCATGTTTCCATTAGGTACCTTTCCCTCTAGTGAGCCGCTATGGGTGTGGTTTGGGAGAGGATCCACCCAACTTCACGTTATCGGCTCAGATAGCATCTGCCTTGGGTAGGTACTTTCTGAGCCGCTACTGAGCGGTGAACTAGGGCATTAGTGATTAATTTGCAGACTGGAAGCTCAGGGGTTAACATCTCCTGCTCTGACTGCAGCTGGGAGAGACCGCTGCGGGAGGACTGGGCCGCTTGAGAGTGCTTTGGGACATCGCTACTCGTTAAGAAGAGTAGGAACGAGTCTCTAAAAGTCTCCAATAACACCAGAATAAGTTGCTAGATTTGTCTCTAGTCACTTTTTTTGAACAAGAGTCTCTAGAGTGGTCTGAATAGTCTAAATATAGAGACAAAGTCTCTAAGTTGGCAACACTGCTTGCCGCGTCAGTCTGTTGTCACATTCGGACTCCGTTGGTTAGCCGCTACAAAAGTAGCTGTATGGGAACAGAGACCGAGGGGAACTAACTAGTGGGCGGAGCCAAAACACTCAACCGCTTTCCAAAAAGTACTCAGTGGAAACACGCCTATTCATTAAATTCCTGGTCAGATGTATAGTTCTGTTTATGATACAATTAGTAAATATCCCATTTTTATTCTGTTTTTTTTATGTAGGCAACATCCTTAAAAAGCTGCTTGTGTTGAGAGGTTTGACTTCTCAATCTTAAAAGGTAAAAAGTATTTTTTGTAGACAAACACAAACACTTTTCAAATGGGGGGGGGGGGCTGAGTTCTTGGCAGGTCCATAGTTCGCCTGTTCCTCAGAGCGAGTCCTTCATCCACTGAGAATCAATTTGCCCTGACAGCTGCAGAGTAGACCATCTGCTGTGCAGAGTGCTTTAAATGATGATGACAGGGAGTTGAAAATATGAAAACGGGTTGTGCAGTTTGTTGCTCTGGCTTATCCAATCACAGGGCCATATTTAAGGAGAAGTGGTTTGTGGCTCTGATTGGTTAAAGAAGTAGAGGGGGATTATTTTTAAATGACATCCTGATTTTACAGTCTTTGGATGTGTAATAATGTATAGTTTCTACTGGACACACAACTTAAGCGCGCCACCTACAGATTTTTGTTGATCAGTCAGGGCACATGAACCGGTCAAGTAACCAGTTTGACAGGATTGTTGCTCCTCTACGTCAGGAGAAACCATCATAGTGTCCTTTCCACTTAGTTGTTTTTGTGTATGTTTGAAAAGGGGCTTATTCCATGTTTTGTGTGGGGGTGATAGCAGGGCTGCAGTCTCTGTAAATCTGTCTCATCGCTGATAATAATTTGTCCAAGGCCTTAACAGATGCTGTGTGGAACAGTGATTGTCCTTGTATGTCGCCAAGGCTCTGCTTTAATTTATTTTTGTTGATCGGTCAACATTTTCAATTCCCCGCTCTCAGTAACCACCCAGGGCAGAGGCTGTTTCCAGAGCCGAGGAGCTCCGACTTAAAAAAACTAAGAGTGGTTGTCGGCACGATGAAACGCCGCCCTCCTGCAGTCCTGCCCTTCCACACACAAAGCCAGGAACTCTGCCTCTGCATTAAGTAGTAAATCAAATAATGCTGTCATTGTTTCATTAAGTATCTGAAAAATGCAGCTCCATTGTTCGCACTTGTCTTTCCACACTGTAGTGCTTTGATGAGGATGTGCTTACAGTGTGAGTGCAGTTTTTTCTCTTTGAACGTGTCGAAGTCTCACCCTCTATGATTTAATGTCAAGTTGCCGAGCCAAGAGCTATAGATAGAACACATCCTTGGTTCACTTTTTGAGTGAAAAAAGTCAGGGTGAAGTAGACATTTATACTTTAATCACTTTCACTCATGCACTGCAACCCTGAACTTATCTAGAGATGATCCAGAGGAGCTTTATGAGAGATTGCAGCTGTCCGAGTCAGTTTGACCTGACATTAAACATTGAACTATTAAACGTACTTTACCTTGCCAACTCCCTAGCACAAAGGCTGTGTAATGTCCGATTAAGCCAGGGTGTGAATAGAGCAGGTAACTGTTTTCGGGAATTCACAGAAAGCGAGAGGGTGTGTTGATGACGTTTTTATCATGTGACGGCCTCAAAACCGAAAGAATAGAAACATCCAAGGATGAAAAAGAATGGTCATTACACAAAGATGTCCAGATAAATATTCAGGAATAATAAACAGGCTACATCATCAAGGTGTAATCAACATGACCTGCCTCTGTTTGGTTTAGGCGAGGGCTGGCACCTCACTGAGCGTGTCTGAGAATCTCCAGTATGTGAGAATGTTACTTACATGTTGTACGGGTGTGTGATACGTGTGTAACAAGGCAGCTTTATATGAGAAAATGTATTTAATTGCTTGGTTTCAAGTCATATTTACTAGTTATTTTCCATTTCTTTCTGGGTGCTAATAATATTTTACTTATTTATTTATTGTTGTTTGCACTTTAAAATCATGCAATCATAAAGAAAGAAAAGTACAAGAAACTGCAGGAAAGATTTTTAAAAAAGCCCAAAGGGCTAATAAGCGACCCTCCCTCTTAAACCTATAAATACCTATACTTTACTTAAATTACATAGCTAGATGAAAATAGAAAATGACAACAACAATACAAACAAAACAATGTTACAAAGGTGATTCTGTTAGAGGTTTTATGTCATTTCATAGCACCTTGATAGACAAATGAGAATTTAGCAACAGAGGTCCTACAGAAAGGAATATTTAATTCAAGAATACAAGAAGAAAGTAATTCTTTCTTCTTGTAAGATGTGCATGATAATGAGAATTTAACTCAAAGTATGAAAAAAATAGGTAGAGATGCAGGAAGGATAATTACTTTATACACAAGAATTTATTAATTGTAAGTAGCTGCAATTGTTTAAATAATGGTTTAGTTAGGGTTAAATAAGAAGAGTTGGTGGCAGTTTTTACAAAGGATTTCTGAAATCTATGGATTGCTTGTAAATAAGAATAATAAGAGCTTGCTCAAATTATATTTCAGTAAGAGATGTAAGGATAAATTAAACTGTTATACAATGTTACAAGTGTGCTCTTTTTCAAATGGTGTTTTTTTTATAACGCGCAACGATTTTGAAACCTTACAAACAAATTCACAATGATTCTTAAAGCAGAGCTTTTCATCAATGTAGACACCAATATCTAACAACAACTAAATAACATGCATTTAATCGTTATAAAAATGAACTTAATGTCACCTTGATGTTTCTGTATTTGTGCCAATAATTCCCTTGACTAAAACCTACATAGAGAGCTCTCCGTACGGAGCAGTGTACCTGTCCCCACCCCTGGACAACAACTGGAGAAGGTGAGTAGTACATGTGTTGAGCTGCTGACAGAAGGGCTTCTCTTCTTTCTTTTACCTCCTTGTTTCCTGCATCAAGCCTCTCTGTGCCTGCTAGTGTTGTCTTTCTATGCGTAGAAAGGCACCCGCCGTCTCGATCAAGCATAGATCAGAAATGTATGCACCAAGTGGTTGTCCAGGGCAGAAGTGAGCCATGGTGACGGCTGCAGTTGTTGACCTTCATTGTTTATGCACAAATGTTTCAATGCTGTGTTAGCCCTGGGAAGGCTGCGTCTACGTAAAGGTGTTTGACAGATAGCCTTTTGCTTTAAAGGTCATGCCCGACAGCAGTCGTCCCACTGTTTAGGGATTTGATGTTGTCACAGCACCTCTGCCCCGTGGTACACAATCTCCAGCTTAGCAGAAATTGAATAGCAGTAGCTGCTGGAGGACAAAGCTACACTGGTTGGCCTTGATGCGAGCTGCAAGATCCCTTTTTCCCCAGCTCTGGTAGAGCAGTCGGTGCACTGGTAAACGGCTTTTCCTCTGTGTTTACAAGGGAGTGAATTATGGCCCAGTGATAAAAAGCTCAGCCAAGCACCTCCCCGCTCGCTCTCTTCCACTCTTGCTCCGTCTCTACCACACTTGTGTTTTGTATGCGGGCTTGGCCGGCCGCCAATCACCCTGCCTCGTCTTCTTCCACACGGCGCAGACACAGACATTCGCCAGGCTCCGTGTTGAGCGTACTATAACAGCTTGTACTGTAGAAGTGAATAAGGCCCACGCCCTCTCGTCATTGTTGACAGCACAAAACAGGTTGGCTGACAAACGTCCTCACGGAGCAGCCAGACGTCAGTGTTCTCAGAGTGGGTGTGTGTCTGGGAGAGCCATGTGGCACAAAGCAATCAACGCACGCTCTCATCTTTAATTTGCGCAATGCTGCTTTGTTCCCCACCTTCTCAATAAAAGATTGAGCAGCGTGTCATCTAAACTTCAGCTTGACGATGTGACAACCATTTTCATTTGTGTTTAATGATTACATTTACTGTCACCAAGGCACATACAGGCTTGACTAACAGACCTTTGATATGAATATTTATGTAGCTTAAATCTGATTATTTTATGTAAAGTGAAGGACCACACAAACGTTTTCCCATTTTCTCTGTGGACATAAAGAGACCTCAACTTTTTGTTTTGTTTAACAGCTACAATTAAAATCTTCCTGCTGTTAAAATTAATATTTTCATGTCACCTTGTGAAACGAGACTCTAATCGTCACTCCCCTCTGAGTTTTCACACCACAACCGATTTACGTTTATTCCAAAAAAACAACAAGAGTAATTAAATGAGTTTAGTTATTATTTTAACAAAAACAATTATTAACAAAAGCTAATGAACAAAGGTTAGGGGATACAAATTAAATCTGGCAACTAATTCTGGCAATTCTCCAAACTGAGGCAGTCAAAAAAATCACTGGAAAAAAGTAATTCCCCTCACAATTTAGTTGCATTTCTTAATTTATAAGGAACACGTGAAACATGTTTTATGCTTCCTGTGAATATAATCTAATTTCCATGCTTCCTTTTTGGGGAATAAACTACTTTATAAGGGCATGCTGCCATGTTGACATTAAACCAAAAATTCTAAATTATTGATAAAAATTGATTTCCTGCACAGCTCTACTCCCTCCGATTGTCTCTTCTCTCCACTGTTTCATACAAAAAGGCCTTTATATGTGATTGGCATCAGCTCTGTCAAGTCTCTGCAGGCCAAGCCGAGCCTCCTGCTCCAACCTGCAGCAGATTGTTGTCGCAGTGTGTAACTGGGATAAACTTCCCTCTCAGCAGTGGATTTTGGCCCACTTCACTGTCACAGGCAGAGATATACAAGTTTCCCTTTTAGCTGCTTTAAACTGGCTGAAAAGAGTCTGAAAGCTTTGAGAGCCCGCACATCCACCTGCTTAATGTCCACCAATCTTACCATGAGATAATATTACACAAGTTTTAGTTTTGTTATCTTCTGGGTTGCTTTTTAGTTCCCGGCTTTGGCTGGGGGTGTGACAATCTTTCTTGGATTACAACTTTTTGTCTAAGACCTCAGCCAAAACAAACACGGGTGCTCTGGGTTACTTGTTCTACTAGTAGGTCCAGAAAAAAAAAAACTGGCCAGTAAATTCTCCAGAAATTCAGGGATGTGGCAGCATGTGACACTTTTATGATTCACGGTTGATTTACAGACTCTGGTTTTCACAGCATGTGAAAGAGAAGAATGGATAAAGGAGGTGGAGATTAACATTGCACAGAATAGTGCGGATACAACTAAACTGAGGTGCTGCACACGTCATCTCGTACAAATCCAAACAGAAAACGCTTCCAGACAAAAACAGGCTCACATTTCTAACAACCATTGCAGAAAGCATTGTAGAGCATTTAAAGTGAAAGGTCACAGAGAAACACAACCCTGGATTTCCCCTGAAGAACTGGACAATGGTGTTACACTGTCACACTGTATCATAGAATCACAATTATTCTATATGCAAAACAGGATGTCAATGCATATTTTCAAACAATGTTTAGCTTACAAAATAGTAAGTTGGAGTTTTGAAGTATGATAGCTGCATAATTCCCTGACTCTTGGGGATTCAATTAGATCTCCACAATTGAAATATCTTATTTTCAGTAGTAGCACAAATTTAATTGTCATTGTAACAGTAAAAACTTCTATTATTGCATCACATCTGCAGGCCATATTTCCATTGCAATCTGGTAATTTCATAAAAAACTTTTATCATGATTAATGGCATTTCAACAGAAATATTTCACAAGAATGCCTTTGTTCTGTGTGATGCGTACGTGGTAAAAAAAATATTGAGCAGTACACAAGCTTCCTTTTGCACAATCTGTGTTGTGTTTTCAGTCTCAGACTGCTGACGGAGCTCGTAGTGTAAATGAAGACACAACACGCCGTTGGAGGGGAAGTGGGAAACCAGAGCCGGGACTGAAGTCAAGCCAGATTAGGGAGGCTCTTCAACCAGTAGCCTGCTGGGATTTCCCATTGAGGAAAATGATCTTTTGCTAAATCCTTCACAAGAGGTTTCTACAAGAGGGAAAACATTTTCCTCTTCCCTCTCAAGAACAGATCAGTGCCTGAGCTAAATATCCATCCGTGGAAATGGTCGTTAGGCTCTTGTGTTGTTGCAGTGACCTCTCACTGCAACAACACAAGAGCCTAACGACCATTTCCACCGATGGATGTTTAGCTCAGGCACCAGATTCCCAGCTTGTCCGTCTCAGGGGAGAGTGGGGCGGTAAGTGTTTACAACGCCAACCACATCTGCACTGCATTACAGCCAGTCAGCTCTTGGAGAAGAGCCACAGAGCTCTTTAACTGTTTCAGTGCTTTAATTACCACAACAGTGATCAGATATCTGCTGTCCACTCAGCCTCTGGAACGTCTGACAACATGGGGACAGAAATCTGCAATAAGCAGGCATATTTTAAAGGCACCAATTGAACTTTAGATTATATTTCTACTGCTGTGTGTTTGTATTAAGATGAGTCATGCCAAGCTTCCCAGTCTTTGATAGATCAGAGGCAATGGGCCAGTGCTAGGGATCGTCAGGCATGACAGCAATGCAGGGGAACAGAACTGTTCACATAGCCTTTAACCGCTCCGTGACCAGCAGTCTCGCCAGCAGATTTTATCATCTCTTTGGGTTTTGTGAGGACATTTTTTTGTGTCTTCAGGAAAAGTAGTAGTGATTTCCCAACCTCGTCCATCTGCGGGGTGTCACGACATGTTTTTTTTTTTCTCCATCCACCATCTGTCCTCAAGAGTTTACTCAAAGTGTAACGCTTGATCGGCAATGTGGCGCGTTAAAGAATAATAATGTGTGCTGGGGAGATAATTTGTCATTGGGGATTGGTTCCTCAGGCATCAGACCTGAGTGCAGGCCTGTATGTGTCCCTTTGGAGACCATCTGTTCCAGGGTCAGACCCTCGATCCAGTCCCACGCTCTCCTCCTCTTCCATTCACCCATCTTTGGCTCGCTATTCCTGCACCAGCCTCTCTCGGGATGAAATCTCAGATCGAGCTCCCTGGAGATTTCTCTGGAGAAAAGGCCCAAGAGAGGAAAGATCTTAAAATTTCCTCTTTGGGAGATGTGGTGCGATAATTCTCGGAGGTTTGTATCCTCCATCTCGGTGGTCCGATAGCTGCCCCACTGTAGATACCAACTCCTTTTTCACATCACATCTTTCACTATTTTAGTTGATTAAAATAACTTCTCCATGTATACTGTCGACTTGTTTGCCATTGTCCTAAATTAGTTTCACATAAATACACTTTATTCAAAATCAGAGATTCCAGCAGGAAAACTCATGGCAGTAACAAATAATAACATCATCACCATGCCATTGTGTCAGAAGGATATCTGTTGGATGGGTGGAGTGCCACAGCTCATCTGCATTCCATATATCTACCTATAAATATAGTCTATTACACCCTGCAGTGACGTGCTGAGAGGCCCAACCAGAAATCTGTCTGAAGTTTGCTTACATTAGTCACCGTAAGCTTTTGGTTGAAGTGGACCAAGTGAGGCTGAAGTAAGAGTGGGATTTATTGCATATGTATTCAACTTCTAATTTGCGAAAAGGAGAATGTGTTATTTGATCTGTCAAAACTGACATTGTCTAGCTATAAATGACAATTATGGTTTATTACAAGTTTTCTTTGTAGTTGTTTGATTAATTTCTCATCTATGAAGGAAACCTTTCTATCAGGTGGACAAAATCCAGTTTCAATATCTTCATTATTTCAATTGATGTTAATGGTCCATATTCTTCACTGGAGGGTGAAGCTGGTTTGGTTTTTTAGAAGTTACTCAGTTTTTCTGCCTTTTTTTGTGAGATGGCTTCAGATATTTAATATGTTCATATTGTGTTTTTTCTGGTTTTGTTAACAGTTCAAATGTAAAAGGAACTATTAACAGCAACCACAAGTTACTCCTTTGCTGCACAGGTAGAAAGTCCCTGAACTCCTGTGATAAATCAAACTTTTTAGAGATTTGTTAAGTTTGGGGATTTTCACAAACTTAGTAAAATGCTGTTAGCAACACATTTTTGCTCTGTGCCTTATCTGAAATCCGCATTAAATGTAATATATCAAGCCTTCTTTCTTCATGTTAAAAGCAGAAAATCTGCTGTTCTATAAGTCGCCTGTCTGTTTCTTGGCTTCCTATTGCACATGCTGCTCACTGTGTGTCTCATGCTCCTGGTGTTGCTGAATCGTGTCTCCATTTTTCAGTCAAAATTTTGCATTGCACTGAAGAGGCATCCTTGGTCTGCACCTCGGTCACAGATGCTACCTGGTGGTTCTTTGAGCACACCACAACTCCTGCAAGTTAGAATTAAAATGCAAATTAACTTAAGTGCTTCGCTGCAGGTTACAATGTAATAGTGCCGCACAGGACTGTGTATATATATATATATATATATATATATACCTAATGGGTAATTAAAGGGAGCAGGATGCAGACTCAAATGAGCAGAGAGAGTGGGAGTGAAGAGCATTTTGTCTGCAGGGATGCCTAGCGGGTTAACTGGCTTGTTGTCCAACATAAAAGTAAAATAAATACATTTTAAGAGCACTTGGAGAGTGTGGACCTTCACTAAGGCCAAATATTCTATCTTGCAATGTTAACGAAAGTGGGGGGGGAAAGGTAAATAGAAGAAAATAATGTTTATCCTCCTTAGTCATTCAGATCTGCCCCAAAATGTAATGTGATCTTCCCAAGTTTTATGAAAATCAGGCCAGTCATTTTTCTGTAATCCTGCTGACAAACTAAAATATAACCTCCTTGGTGGAGGTATTAATACATCTTATCAGTTATAATAACATTGTACTCCCCAAGTTAATTGATAGTTATGTGGTAACGTCACAAAAAAAATATGCCAAGACTAGAAAAACTGGCTTCACTTCCAGTTTTAGCTCCACACCAAGTGCTTAAGATAATCTGACCTGTTGTGTTTCTGTCTTCACTCCAGAGACGTCATTGTGTTTCAGACCTTGGAAGTTGTTTTGAGTAGGAAGTTATCATAACCAAAAGAACTGAAGCCACCATCTAATTCTTACATTACAGCTTAAAAAAGCAACACAATTCTGAAGCTATATTTTGGTAAGCAAGCATACCGGGAACATAAGCGGCAGTGTGGCTGAAAAGAAAAGTAGCAGTGGTTGTTTGTGTTTCTTTCAGTCCAAGAAAGAGTCCAAATGGCTTTTGGTGAGTGCTTCAGAAAAAAATCCACTTAATCACTGTTCCCACTCGTTCCAGCCTTTGACGATGACCCTTCATCAACTTCAAGTGTTTTCTGTAGTTTCTCTCTTCGGGCAGCTGCTGTCTCTCCATCAGATCCTCAACTGCAGGTTTTTAAACCTGGGTTGAAGTCTTCACTCTGCTTTTAATTTATATCGTGTCTTTCCATTTTCCCCAAATGTGAAGCAGTACTGTGCTGTGTCTTGAGTATTTTCCACGGTCTTTTTCTACCTTCTAGTGCAGGCTCATCGTACTTTTCACAAATGATTTCTCTTCTTCACAAACTTAGAGGCAGAGCCAGGGTTCTCTACTTTCACCCAGTAAATTTCTGTCATCTTTTTCCTCTGTCTCTCTCTTTGAAGGGAACAGCAGCCATGGACTGAGGAAAAACGGCCTGGGTTTAGATTAATATCACAACTCAACAGGTGACCCTTGACCCCCTCTCTCTCTCTCTTTCCCTCAGTCTGTCTCTATCTTTTTATCCCTCGCTCGCACAGAGGCCAACAATTCTGTTCTTTGTCTTTTTGCAATCTCTCTCTCTTGGCTTCATCGCGTCCTGGTTTCTATCCTCTGTAAATCTCTGCCTGATTCGTAACATCTCTAATCCCCTCCTTTCTTCCTTTGAAGCACTGAGATAGAAGGCTGCAAATCTCAAATGAAGACTGCTCTGGATGTTTTATTAATTGTTTTTCTCCCTGTATTTTTCCACTCAGTTTGGCATTTCTGACACATTAATCAATAATCCTCCCTTACTAACCCAACTTCAGGACTCACGGCTCCCTCACACTCCTAACATCAAGCCTCTTTATTCACATTTTCTTACTTTCAGCCTTTTTAACATCCTTGTATTTGTAAAATGTTGTTTTTGAAACTGAGATAAAAAGAGTTTATTATAAATCCAGTTTGATTTGGGAAGATCTGTGGTTCCAACAAAGATAGGAGTTCTGATCCATCCTTAGATAAAAATTGCCAAATATTTGCTTTATTTTGAAAAATTGTAAGAAGAAACTGCACTTTTTGTTTCTCACTGAAGGAATTTATTGTGTAGGGAAATGTGCTTATTTGCTGTCTCACCAAGAGTTAAATGAGACAATTATAAAATGTGACCTCTCTGGGTTTAATACAGAGTTAGCTGTGTGACACGGTTATCCTAGTTTTCCACAACACTTTTTGTTCAGAGTTGTAAATGTGTAACAGGACAACAGGACTGTGGTTGGTCATTGTGCCCAGCTGTAAATAAATGACTTCAGTGCGTACAGAAATCTAACTGCTCCTTAAACAAATATGTTTTCTATGTAATAAATACAAAGTACAAATGCCTGAGTTTCATTTAAAATTTCCCAAACTATGTTTTAAAAAAAGGCAGTCCTCCAAATGTTGAATATTGTCTCAGCACAAGCTGTAGTATAAATGACATTTGCAAATCAGGAATATTACTTGACAAGGTATCAAAAATATCGAGCACTAAACGCAGATATCAAACATTTTAACGGTGTGTCAAGCCTTAATAAAAAAAACTGTCATGCACAGGAAAAAAAAGATATTGCTTTGACTTAACTGTCTTTAAGACTGCAAATACACATTTTCCCAAAAACGTCAGTATTATTTAAGATGGCTTATTTATTTTAGAGGCTGCAAGAATTTATAATGTAAAAACCCTGATTCCAAAAAAGTTGTGTTGATGTTTAAAATGCAAATACAATAGATTGCAATTTGTCCTTTGTGACATTTTTTTTTCAATTAAAAACATTTCAAAGAGACAGTATGTTTAATATGCATACTGAGTTTGATGTGTTCTGCTTTATTTGTTTTCAGCATCACAACTTTGTTTTGGAATCAGGATTTTGTAAGTGAAAAAAAAAATACTTAAACTCGTAATACTGTAGTTGCTGCAGTGTTTCGACCTCCTTGGTGCCTTGCTTATTAACGTAAAACATGACAAATGTATGCCATTATATTCAAGGACTTTTCCATTAGTAGAATATTGAATAGAGAGTAACTTGCTGTGTTTTCAATCTGAAAATATAAGCTGTTCAGACAGCGTGGCTGGAGATCCCTCTGTTATTATTATATACATTTTTCATATTCAAAAGGCATAATTACATCAGTTACCTTTCATATCTGCCCAGAAAACCAAACAATTTGCCAAAAAATACATATTTTAAACTCTTTGCGAAACAACAACAACCTGATCTTGAGGTGCTATTCAAGTGATTTTTTTCCTTGCTCTCTGCCATAATTGATGGAATAAAACCAAAGCTTGCAGCTCTAAAAGCATCAAAATCAGATGGATCAAACTCAAGTGTGATTACTACAATTGCTACAATGTCAGAATGAGTCATGAAAGAAGCCGTTGAGGCCTAATGGAAAGCACTCGAGAAACACTCGCAGCCAGAGGGATGTAGGACTCAGCCACAGTGTGTGTGTGTGGGCTGGCCCATGAGTGTGTGAACAAGTGAAAGGTGAACATGTGTAAGTGTATGAATTTACAGCTCATATTAGAGACATACAGTCATGATGCCAACTAATGAATGGCATTTAATCCTGGTAAAATATTAAACTGAATATTTGACATGTCAGCTAGTGGAAGAATTTGAGGTCAAAGATCCTCTTTAAATGTTGAAGTGCTACAGATAGTGCAGTAATTAGTGATCAGGGCTGTAATGGGACACACAAGTCATGTTTTGGTTCATGCCCTGAGTTATGGTTTGATGCAAGTTCAGTACAGTGGTAAAAAAAAAAGCCCAAAAACGAATGCGTGAGGATCCAGAGAGACAGCAGTGCGAGTGTCAAGGACAGAATAAATCCTCTTGCTGGGGACTGAGGGAGCATTCTGCCTGCTGGCAACTGTGGTAAAATATATTCATAATAAAAATAAGAAACCTATTTAACACGTCTGTATTAGTAACAACACTGAACAATTTCCCCAAAGCCAACCAGTCACACCAGGCTATAAAACTGAAAAGCATCTCTGATAATATGAAAATGAAAACACAAAATAAAAAGAATAATGGAAAAATAAAACTTCTGCATTAGGAGGCGTGTGTAAATTAGTTGTACCTTGGATGAATTTTATCATCCAAAACATTTTTCATCCTGGTGATGCTGTCAAATGTGTGTTAGTAAGTTAAGGTGCGTTTCCATTAGGGTAAAAAGTGTCCGCCAGGAAAGCTTCAGGCCTCGCCCTCTCTAATGGCCACTCACTCTGCGTGTCTCCATTACAAAAAAAGGCCCCAGAGGGATTTACCAGACTCTGGAGGTGATGTATGGTTTTCGATCGTCACGTAATCGCTTAGCGAAAGTTTCGACCGTGATGTCACATAAGCAACGGATTAAACACGGGTGACGCGTCAAACATAAACAAAAAGGAAGGAGACGCCGAAATGGAAGGAGCAGAGCTGCTGTTTCTTGTCGCTGTGTTCATCCACTTGCCGTTGATTATAGACGAATTATTGTTGTGACTACTCTACTTCGCCGGCTTTTAAAATTGCATGTGTTGTTGTGGCGTCGAGTATTACGTCACATCCCGCTTAGTGTTCTATCCAATCAGCAACCAGGCTTTTTTTTAGGGGAGAAAAATGGCCCTGCTCTTCTACAGGGCCAAAAAATGGCCGGTCAAACGGCCAACAGCGACGGATCACATTCGTTTTGGCGAGGGAGACCCCCCTCATTCTGGGTATTCAACTATAGTGGAAACACACCTTTAGATGTGTTTTCATTTAACATCCCTCTACAAGAGTGGAGCAACAGGACACACCATCCTCGTCTTATAAATAACTTTCTCCGCTCCGCCATTTTATTTGCGCTCCCCTTTTTATGTATAAATGCATATGTTTAAACAAAATATGGCTAAAAGTTTCCGGGTGGAACTCGTGTATCAGAAATTTTGTTCCACATTAGCCGTGTAAGTCTATATACTGTATTTTATGCGTGCAGCAGACTGTGACCCCTGCACATGATCCTTCTGTACCGCTACAACAAACCATTAGAGTCCTATTTGAGAAAGCATACATATTGTCATTATCTCATCACTCAGCCAAACTGTGTTTTCATCTGCTGCTGATAAACATTTAGTCCGGTGCTGCTAGGATGTTTATGAGTAAGGTCAGTGTGAGCCTGTAAATGAATGCAGCTTGTGTGGAGGCAGAGCAGGAAGCAGAATGACTCACTGATGTTACGGCCCTGAGAAATCCTCTGCCTCTGTCCAAGGTGCTGGAACACTTTGAATAATTTTCCTCCTCTTTCTCCTCCTCCTCCTCCTCCTCCTCCTCTTCTTCGTCCTACACAGAACCAACTCAGACTCCGCTCTTCATACAAGCGCTATGAACCCAAACCCTCAGGACCCCTTTGGCATGAACCAGCAGATGGGTCGAGGTCCCCCCCAGCGCAATGGTGAGAGAAACACACACGCACACACACACACACACACACACACACACACACCGCAGCTTCTTCAACTTGTGTATCAATTAGAGGCCATATTTTTTATGATTTCTTTTTTTAAATATTTTTCAAAAAGTAGAATTACTAGTAAAAAAAAAGTCTAAATTACAATAAAAAAGGTCAAATTTACCAGAAAAAAGGTAGAATAACCAGAAAAAAGTCAAAATTACAAGAAAAAAAGATCAAAATTACAATAATTTTTTTTTAGGATATTGTGTTGGGAAGTTCTCTAAATAATGCTGCCAAATTCAGCTTCTTTTATGTTTTACTGAAGAAACTTCAGAGCAGTGTAGCTTGTTGTTTGTGAAAGTTTGATAAAATGCTGCAGTTGTTGAAAACAAACTTGAAAACAAAATATTCACCTAAACTTAACATGTTTGGTACTGTCTTGCAAGAGACTTTGTTTTATTGTGTCCTTTAAACCAATCATGTACATGATAGAGACTGTATCCCAAATCAGACACATCTGCTGCACTTTCCGGTGTTTTCACGATAATTTCAAGAAACATCGCAACCACCAGTGTAGGTATAATTGATATATACATATTTAACAAGCTACGTGTGAAATATAATTTATGTACATGAAGATTTACATGTCTAATTACAATATGAAAGTTAATCTGATGAGAGCAAGCCGTAAGAACATTTGGGAGATGATCTTAAAAGTTCCTCTTTATCTTTACTGTACTGTATTTTATTGTGAAGGACAGAAGTACGGTCCGGGTGTGTTGGTAACGATGGTTGATAACGGTGATATTTATTTAGCTTACCCAGAAACATCCAATTTCCCCCAAAAACAGCCCCCATTGTTTTACAGCGAGGAGATCCAAGTGTCCGATTTGTGTTTGCGTCTTTTAGCCGACTCTGGTAAGCCCGAGGCTAAAGTACACGGTTAAAACAATATACAGTCTGAAAGATAAGTAGTTAGACTTAAGTTTCACACCACTTGATTCATTGGAAGCATAACATGATCATTTATATTAGTAGTTCATGTGAAATTTTGATAAAATCTTAGCCAATGGGTGTCCGATTTGGGATACAGTTACGCTAGATTCAAACTGGTCTCAGTTGCTCAAGTCATTCTAATCCCCTAATCTTACACCATCAGACCTCCATCTCAACACACTCAGAAAACCTGGAGAAAGAGTTTAACAAAAACTGTATGGGGAAAGTCCCCTAGAAGACTTCAAGAAATGCACATATAATAAAGCATGAACTGTGATGGTGGGAGTCACACAAGGTCATCAAGTTATTAGTTGTTATTCAATATATTCATAACATTCAAATTCTAAATTAGCATTACAATGTTGCACAGCTTTTTAAAAAATGTTTTATTCATTCTGTTCAAACCCTGTATCTCTGCAGTTGCAGATAAAGATTAGGCTTCACTAATATTATTAATATTAAACCATTTGTAGAATCAGATTTCATTGCTGGCTGCATGTGGTTCAAACATTTCCAATAACTCCAGGGCATTGTAAATTTCCAAAAGTCAGAATTTATGGAAAACCATAGATGTTATCATTTTCAAAATTCACAATATGTTTTTATCTAACAAAACACTGGCCTTAGTCCATGTTTTTCGGCGTTCCCCCATTCAAAAACAACTTTTTCACTGCGGTCAAACAAACTGTTTGCTGTCCTTCTTGCAGCAAAGAAATGGAGGTATACACCTGCAATAAATGGGCGGGGTAGCAGATTTCCAATAGCACAAGTTACATTCATTGTAGAAAGTTGAATTCATGAATGAGACTAACTTAATCTGATGAATCACTTTCAAACTGAGGATTTTGATTGGGTATTCTTTCTTTCTTTTTTTTGCATGAAGGCGTCGTAAAACACATTCAAAGCTTTATTTGAAAACTTTTATTTTTCTCTTTTATTTGAAAACCTCAGTAGAAGTGTTGTTTAATTTGAATGTTGATGAGGAGTAAAGCTGACAGGATCTGTTAACAAATGAGAGGCAGGTGGAATATTCACAGTGTGACATGTGCACCAGTAAAAAGGGCAGGAAACGGACTGCAGGGTCTAATTAAGATCCACTTGTGTATTGAGACATCACCTCATCCAGTGCATTATACTTTCTGTAGAAGACGTGCAGCTTTGTGTCACTGCAGCAGAGTCAACATGTTTTTAAACGACAGTTCTCTCTCTCTCTCTCTCTCTCTCTCTCTCTCTCTCTCTCTCTCTCTCTGTCTCTCTCTCTCTCTCTCTCTCTCTCTCTCTCTCTCTCTCTCTCTCTCTCTCTCTCTCTCTCTCTCTCTCTCTCTCTCCCTCTCTCTCCCTCTCTCTCCCTCTCAGTCACAGGCAGTGTGTAGGCTGCTCCTTTCACTGGGCCCATGTTGTAGTAATCATGATAGTTTATGGTGTTTGTGTTTCTGTCCTGCTGGTCATTTATTAACAGAGCACACAGTCCATCCAGCCAGCTGCTTTTTAGTCTCATAAGCCACTCTGGGCTCGGTTACACAAATCAGCGCCAGGCCTTTGGTTGGCTTAAAATCTCCTGTTTATACCTTTTGTAGTTGAGCTGTAATTAATCCAAAGACAAAGAGCTAACTCTAAGTCAGAGAATTGGCCCCCTCCCTCCCTCTTGCCCTTCCCCTCCCAGAGTCCAGTGTGTCTCTGACAGTGTTTGTCACGTTTGTCTGGTCCCAGCCGGCGCTGATGAAGTGTGGAGTGGACGAGAGAAGTGCTCCTGCGGTGGAGTGCTTCTCACTTTGTTTAGCCAACAAGTTTAAACAGGATATTGCCTTAATATGTGGGCCAAGTATGAGTTTCACATACAAACAGAGAGAACCCAGTGTAGATGTTTGAATTACAGCACACTCTCTGTTGTGCTTTTAATGGCTCACCTTCCACCCAGTTGGAAATGTTTCCCTGTTGATGTTGTTTACAAAAATAGCTGATATCAGGTATTTCACCTTGATGATTGTGACACCCAGGAAACTTGTATGTAGGGCAACTAAATTTTAATTATAATTCAGTCTAAAGATCTTTTTCTTGATGTATCATTTGGTTTCATAGACAAATAGGCATGATGGTTCACTTTAGGCCTGTAACTAAAGATTATTTTTGTTATCGATCAATCTTTGTATTATTTTCTATATAACTGGTTAGTTGGTCTATAAAGTGTCAAAAAATTGGGAAAAATATCAATCAGTGTTTCCCAAAGCCCAACATAATGTCCTCAACTCAAGATACAAAGAAAACGTTAAGAAACCAGAAAATATTCACATTTAGGAAGTTGAAATCAGAATTTTAAAATAGTTAGATAGCTGTAAACTTAGTGGTTGACAACTAATTCATTCATTCATCTCATTTTCAGCTCTAGTTTGGTTTACACCCTGGTTTAAAAGTCACAGTTCAGTGTGATTTCAGTGCACTGGATAGAAAAAGCCAAAGATAAGTTATTTTGAAGAGACAGTAGTTTTAGTGTTAAAGACGGACAACGTCCTCTTCATTGGGACCGAGGTATTCTGCCGACTTTTCTAAACTTTCTTTATTACAAAAATAGCGAACACCACCTGTACAATACTGAACACAGTGTGCCAAGGCCAAACTGTTCCCAATAAAACTAACCAACCTAAGTTAAAAAATTCTAGGGGGAAGTCATGCTGGTGAACTTTTGGTTCCACATTAAATGCATCAATCTACAGTTCATAGGATTCATTCTGCATGCACCAGACTGTGACCCGCCTAAAGTTAATGTATGGCACGAGCCATTGCAGCCCCAGTAGTGACGTCTTAAAATGTTTGGTTTTGTCCGAACCGCTGTCCAAAACCCAAAGATGTTCAGTTTACTATCAGAGAAAACCTTAAATAGTCCAATTTGAGATGCTGAAACCAGTTCTTTCTATCTTTCGACTGACTAATAGGTTAATCAAGTATTGTTTTAACTTGACTCTTGTGCAGAGCCTCCTTCCTGCCAGCAAAGCTAGAATAAAGACATTAGAGTTGAACTGTATACGTAGGGAGATAATAATATTTCGCCAGAGGTGAACTGAGCTGCCTGTGGAGGATCACGTAGTATATACAGTACAGTCCTCCAGCATAGCCTGCTGTATATAGTCCACCAGCACATACTACACATAGCTGTCCCGGCTCTATGTCCCTTCCTCTAAAAGAGGCGATGACACCAAACCGACTCATGCTTGGGAGCGATGCAGTGCAGCCTCCTCGCCTCGCCGATGCCACTGCTGCCATCGCAGGAGCGCAGAGAGCCGTGTAGCCCGAGGGCCTCGTTGACACCTCAAAAGGTTTCAGTAGGTTTCAAGTGGTGTTAAGCCCTGGCTGATAAGCCGAAGAAGCATCTAATTAGGAATTACAGCTATGAGTCACACCGCTGGTGCAGCTCCAGTCCTTTCTCACGATTGCCGTCAATGGAAAAGGAGAGAAATCTTATTTTGCCTCTAGGCCTGTCATGATAAAACATTCTTTTTAGGACGATATTTTTTCCCAGAAACTATCACGATAAACGACAGTATCGTTGTATTGTTGTTGTTTTAGTTTTATAATTAACGATATTAGAGCATAATAAGTACATCCTTTTCCACAGCCATGAACTTTTAAATCTCCAGAATATTAAACATTGGAATTAAAATGAGGAAAAGAAATATTCTAATATCCTAGATAAATAAAACAAATAAATAAACTACTCAACTCAACTTTATTTGTAAAGCACTTTAAAACAACCACAGCTGCAACAAAGTGCTGTACATAAACAAACAGAACAAGGGACAATAAAATAAGTAAAACTGGAATAAACACTAAAATACATAGATTCATTGCTTTTTAAAAAACAATAAATAAAAGCAAACCATAAAACACTAAAGCAAGAGCAGAGTCTCATGCATGGTTAAAAGCCAAGTAATAAAAATAGGTTTTAAGATGAGTTTTAAAAACAAACCAATAAAATATAATAGACTTTCAGGCTATGTTAATAAAACATTGCACTGAGATAATCATTATGTATTATATAATTTTATTATTAAAATAACATATAAACAGCTGGAATGGCTGCTTGGGAGATATAGTTTATTTTCAGCAGTTCATACTGCCTGTCAAACATTTGCAGCTTTACTTTAAACACAACACAAAAAAGCACAAAAAGTCACGCATGTAAACGACAATATATCGGGTCCAGGAAAAAACTTTTCTGTCCATTTTAATATATCAAACTATAAGTCGATACAGTCACTATCGTGACAGGCCTAGTTGCCTCTGCAGCTGAGAGGACTCACTGCAATGTTTTTTTATATTGAGAGCATTGCACAGTGTAAGTGATCCAGCCAGGGACACAAGCCAGCCATTTTCCATCCCAGTTGTCCTGTTTCCGTCCCAGTTGCGCCTCTGTGAGCCACGGCGAGGAGACACCTTTTGAAAGGGGAAATGTAACGATGCCAGACAGTTGTATCGCCTCATTGTCCCATCTGCTCCAGCAGCCGAAAAAAAGCTGCCTCTCAATATGAATGAGCCTTAGAGGGAATGAGAGCATGGAAGGAGGAGGAGCGGGCGGGCAGCCGTTCAAAAGCTAATGTAAGAGAAGCGGAGTTGAAGTCTGAGCGATGAGGGGACTTCAGGGAGACATCAAGAGAAGGAGAAAATATTTTCCTAATAAGTAACAGGCGAAGTGTTGTTGCTAAACACAAGAGTCAGACACGGAATAGACGAGTTAAAAGCAGCGAATGACAAAGGCATGTGTCTCTGGCATTGGCCGTACAGTCAGGAGGAGGAGAAAGAGGCTCTTTGTGGCACGAGAAAAACAATGGCTCTGTCTTTATTCCTCATCAGTCCATGAACCCCCTCCTCCCCTCCTCATCTCCTCCACTGATAACACCATGCCAGATGCCCAGCTGTTGTGTTTATGAAGCTACACAGTAATTGCAGTGTGTATTCCAACGGGCCTGTTCCTGTCAGATCGACTGATTATTGTGCCAGACATGCCGGGATAATTCAAACAATATTGAATATCCTCTAATGTTCCTCTGCTTGTGTTTTATGTCTTTTCTTTATTTCTCCATTGATCATCCCTCCCCCCCTCTCTCCCCCGTGTTTGTTTGTCTGTTTCTCATGGAGGCTGGCATGCAGCTAGTCTAAACGAGGCCGAGGTGGACGGCTCCGGAAATGGTGAGTTGCACATTCCTCCAATAACCGAGACATGATTTTATTATTCATTTTGTCTACAGAACATGTGTTTAATTCAAGTGTGCTGTGCTCTCTGCAGTCTTCTCCTTCCCCAGCCTGACTAACGAGGAGAATCTAATAGGTGTCAGTAAGCCCCTTCCCAAGCAGCTGTGGGAGGCCAAGAAGGTGAGACTGTGGCTCAGTGAAGCTGCCATCACACTACACCAGTTGCTGTTTTGTAATCAGGAGTCTTAATGTCATGGTGGTTTTCACGCTATAATTGACCAGCTACAGATACACAACAAGATCTTTCACTAGGAGGAAGCTCCAAGTATTTATGGTGATGAGCGGGCTTTAAACAGTCTGTGGTTCAAGCTTAGCAACCAGAAATCATCACTGGTGACAAAGCAGTGTTCTGAATAAGTTATTGCAGAAGTATTGTGTGCAATAGTCCCTCTTTCCCTCACATAAAGACACGCACACTGACATTTTTTAACACTTTTTTTCCCTCGCACACAGCTGCAGTGTTCACTGTTCCTTCTCTCAGTCTGTATTCTGCTTTCACTGGCTCCTCAGCACTCCTTGACAGACTCTCTGACAGTTCCAGATATTTTTGAAATGTGCCTCTTGGCTTGCATCTTTTACCAGTTCACAAAAGGCGTTGGAGCCAACATCGATTTCCTGCTGATTTGGGGCTTTTGTCAAGGAGTTCCAAAAACTTTTGGCAAGCAGAAAATCCTGGTTAAAGTTGTGTTATGTGAATAAGACATCAGTACTTCCTACATCGATGTCTGGTTGATGCTTTCTGTGCTCCGTATGGAAGCAGATTATCATCCACATTCACTGCTGGCTGTATCGATGTCGTGTTGATAATGAAAAAGACTCATGCATGTAGAGACATGCTACAGAACGGTTATCTTTCTTCAGACTGGTCATTATGTTGGATGAGGTGATCGTAGCACCTGAAATTCCTGCTGGGATTTGGCAGAGACATGTCAGACTACAAGTTGAACCAGTATTTCCTGCATGACTGTAAATAGGTAACCAGTCAGGATGGTTCAGAGACTTAATTCTGAGATCAGGAATGTCAAGGCATCATAGAGAAGATGTTGAGGGGAATCAAACTAGACGAGAAAAGGCAAAAAACAATGTGACTCGTTTTCTGTCCACTGTTACACACTCCATGAGATGATCTCCGAGGGTTAATAATGTCATAAAAACAAGTCAGTGTTTAAACTGTGTAGGGGGATTTTGTGGTTCCCAGTGGAAACCACTGGTTGTTCTTTTTATTGCTGCAGTCTTCTTGTGTTTTGCATATTTTGCCCATTCTGTCCTAATGCCATCATGCATTATCGTGCTGGAAGGCTGAAAACTAATCTACAGTGTGCAATCAACTGAGAAATAACAATCTGAAGATTACCATGCAGTGTTGAAGTGTTATTATATAATTTTCATTTTTTGTGTTTCTGTCTCAGGTCCAGTCTCTGGCGTCAAGGCCTAAATCATGTGAAGTGCCTGGAATCAAGTAAGTCTGATGACAGAATCACAGGGTCAGTGTGTATGTTTTTTGCTCATGCCTGATTCATCTTTAAATTACATGGCAAGCCACAGACGAAACAAGAGATTTAGCTGATTTTTAGGAAAACACACATCAGTTTTTAGAGTGCCGATTCCCAGTACTTCTTACAGAAACTTGTATGATCAAACGAAACTTCTGGGGGGAAAAAACAGATATGAGATGGTTGCACTTATCTTTGCAATGAAAATGTTGGAAATAAAGTTTTTTTGTCCACCTGGTCGGGAGACAAAAGTTTTTTTGCACTGTTGGCAGTCATGTTTCTGATCTAATATGCAACATCTGGTCGGTGACGCTTCCCAGTCTGTTCCATTGTTGTTCCTTTTACACTACAGGATTTCAGGTCATAAATATTGAATATATCTCTGATTTATTTTATATTTATATTATTATTATTTTTATTTATTTTATTTGATATTATTATTATTTTTATTTATTTTATTAGGGCCACGGGGCAAATGCACCGAACACTGGTCCCATACACGCGGTCCCACACGCGCGTGCACACACACACACACACACACACACTCACACTCACACACACAGGTAACTTTATGTGATTTTCGCTACACACACACACAAATGCGCGCGTAAGCTTGCACACTCCTCCAGATACACGTTTCACACACTCAAACACACACACACACACGCACATTTTGAGGTTAAAGGGCATAGTTTGAAATTTCTGAAGAATCTCATCATAGTGTACACACACCGGCAGTAGCCCCGTGGCCCTTTCAGAATTTCCCCAGAGGAAATTTTCTAGTTTTATTTATTTTATTAATTATTTTGTCTTTATTCTATTCTATTTGATTTTATGTTTTATTATATAATTGTCTTCTATTTTTATTATCTTAATCTGTTTTACTCTGTCCTGCTGCAACACCTGAATTTTCCCCATGTGGATCAATATGGGAAAATGTTATTTTTTCTGATTTTAAATCAGGGAGTCCGTTTCAGTTGGTAACATTACGATTTTGTCGGCAATATATGTTTTTTATTATGTGCAGTGTCCTTGAGCACCTTTTTTAAAAGCGCTTCAAATACAGTTTATTATTATTAATAATGAAGCCCTTACACTACAGATCTTTTGTGCAGATAATCATTTCAGATCAGCCTCTGACACTAAAATCTGCCCAATTATCCTCCTGTGTGCAGCCAGTATTCTTCTTAAATGAGACTTATTATTCCACTGTACTCAGATCATCATCAGTTTCATGTTGCACAAAGGATTTTTTAATGGCACATTGGCAGTTGCTGCTGTAGCTGGTCAACAGAAACAAGGGTATCCAAGAAATGAAATTCCACACATTCCCACCTTGTCCAACAGGATGTCTGTGTTCCTCTTTACACCTCGAACACTTTTGAAATGAGAGGAACAGAGTTATTATGATCAGATTCCTCGGGCATTGTTTTCCCTCCGCAAACGACCTCCGGTGTCATGTCATGATTTAGAAGCAAACAGACATCTCCAGTTATTTTCTGGTGACTTTCCAGCAGCAGTTTTCCTGTACCACGTTGCCATTAGATGGTATATAAGTTAGAATTTATATTAAATTATAGACAGAAAGAAATCCAGCCTCTTCATGCCTGTGAGGCCTGCTTCAAGCTGCTCGGCCCTCTTTATTTCATGCTGTCGCTTCTTCTGAAGGAGAGAGACACTATTTGTGTGTTTGTGGAGGCAAGCGTTTGTTCATTGTTTTGTGTTGTGCCAGTTTGTGTGGGGACAGACAACAATGAGTCACTGTTGGTGCTCATATGCTGTTAATGCAGCATATGAGCAGAGATGGAAATTAGAGAAATAATGGAGGAAATGAAGAGTGGGTGGAAAAAAGAAGAGGCTAGAACAAGTGGAGTGGAGTCAAATGAACGTCTTGTCAATTTGAAACTGGCACTGGCAGCACATTTAATGGCCCTGCGTTAAATTATGCACAATATTTTTATGGATTCAGTGATGTTCCCGATGAGTCTAACAGGTTTTCTGTGTGTCTTTGCCGCAGTATATTCCCGTCTCCAGAGCAGAACCCCGGTCTGTCCCAGTACCAGGGCGTGTTAAACACCGGCGGCTCGCTGCCCGACCTCAGCAACCTGCACTTCACCTCGCCGCTCTCCACCCCGCTGGACCCCGAGGACAATGGAGGCTACCCCAACCTCAGCGGGGGCAGCAGCACCGGAAACCTGCCGGCCGCCATGATGCACCTCGGCATCGGAAACTCACAGGGTGAGTGCAGTGCAACTTTATGTGCAATGTGTGTGTGTGATCTGTGCGGCTTTTTACATGTTTCTGAGCAGGTTTGCCCAAGTTCTTATTAGAGTTAATATTCAAAAGGGAAAAAGCTAAGATTAATGGAAAGTAGGGGAACATAAGTTGTTGTTTTTTTTCTTCTCTTTATGTTCTGTGAATCCATCAGGTTTCAGTGCGTTAAGTTAAAACTCACCTGACACTCACCTTACTTCACTCTTCTCCAGCTCTTCGCTTTAAGAAGGGACTAAAGACCCAGCTCTTTCCTAAATACTTTCACACATAATCTACATAGATGAAACAACAAAAACAACAAAACCGTTTGGCACTACAGTCATGGAAAAAATTATTAGCCCATCCTTTTTATTAAATTTCTTGTTCATTTTAATGCCTGGTGCAACTAAAGGTACAAATATAATGATAACAACAAAAATAGCTGATAAGAGTTTAATTTAAGAGCAGATATCTAGACATTTTTCATGGTTTTCTTGATAATAACCATATCATTATCATTAATTTTTTTCATGACTGTATTTGTCCTTATATGCTGCCTAATGGCACCTACATCCTATTGGACTTACCCAAACTGAAACCACACTGACTTGTGTTGTCTTCTGACGTGAACTTTGCTTATAAACTCTCAGATGTAGATATATGTTTCTGCTAAATTAAATTGTAACAAGCTCTCTTTGCTGAGATGTTGCTCTCATCAAATTTGGCACTTTTCCTCAGTTTCCTTGCCTGAAAGCTAAAAAGACCCTTTGCTTATTGTCTGTCTCTGCTTTTGTATTGTCCCTTACAAGAATTTGTCTTCTTGCAGGATTTGGGGTGTTTCCTAGCAACACAATTCTAATCATAGTCTACCTGTTGTTCTGTGTGTTACCTGAACATCTAAATTTACTTATGCCACATTTCCAGTGAATAGTACTGCTCGGCGCGGTACCTGGTACTTGTTTTGGTAGCATCCAAGCTCCCTGAGCTGAAACTAGAAGGTGGAGAAAACTATCTGAACCCCAAACACTTTCAGGACTTTGTTTTTGTTTGTATTTTGCTCCTGTCACCTTGATGGAAACGGCACAATCATGGCTAGAAGGTGGAACTTAATGTCTCTTGTCAAGTATAACAATAACGCACAACTTATGTAATTAATCATTAAACAAAATAGGATTTCTTTGATAATTCATTTTACAGAAATTGGGAAAATTGGAATCTATCATGCCCACAAATGTGACCAATACTGGGGGAAAAAATTAACATGGAATTCCTATATATATATATATATATATATATATATATATATATATATATATATATATATATATATATATATATATATATATTCCTACAACCTATACTTCAGTCTTGTCCTCTTCTCTCGGCCCTGTGTAAACTGCTCACAGTTTCAGCCTCTCAAGGCTTTCCACTGACGCATGCACAATTTTATGGTTTTTATGGGATCAGATAAGTGCAAAAATTTTATCGATGGCCAAAGTTAAGATGTGAGGAATGATGAGTAAGTCCAATTTGTGACATTGCGATGAAATATCACCATTTTTAAGCTTAGATTTGGTTATCGGTCCTAATGAGAGCTTTGCCACACATGATTCATTCAAGAACCCTTGGGAATTTTAAAATCCGACAATAAATTCTGTGTAATTTGGGCATTTTTTGCACATAATTTGTCTTTCAATCCCATCAGCAAGTTCACGGGTTCAGAATGTTAATCACTGCCGACCACTAGTTGGTCACCTGCACAACATGGGACATCCTGCACAAACCAGCTATTTTTAGATAACCAAGCTCCCATCAATAGCCACACCAGTTTCTTTTATTCACTCAACCTAGTTTTTCAAAAATGGCAGCCCGCAAAACCTCGCCGTTGGGCAATTTATTGGCATTGCTGTAATGTTGCCAGTGAAAGGATCAAGCGAGAGAACACACTGCCTGTGTTTGTCGTGTTAAAGATGTTACGGCAGTTTCACGCAGTGTCACTATGATGCTCAGCTAACAGTCTTGCCTACACTGGAGGCTACTTTCTCCAGTGGAAAACAAAATCGAGAAGTGCTGGCCCTGAAAGCGAGTTGAGTCGAGTTGAGCCGTGACATGCAAAGGAAACTGGCGTCTTCCTTCTGCCTGTCAAGACTAAAAATCTGCATTTATCACTGACAGCGAGTCTTCATCTTTGGGGATTCTTGTCTTTGTAGGTTTGATAATCTAAAGGTCGGTTCCAGCCACAGACTCAAAGTTGGGAACCGCCGCTGCGGCGCTTTGAGCAGGTTCCAGGTTTCTTCCGCTGCCAGCTGACCGAACATTAACGGATAACTCACTGAATGATCTCTCTGTCTCCCCACTTCCTCACTGTGAACTCTGCTGCCTGATCGCTGCTCCCGCTCAGTCTTTCCTCTCTGTATTTTGAGAGTGTATGTGCGGTTGGGCTCCCACGTTGAACACAGCTCCGCTTGGCCGAGCACCAAAGTGAAAGAGGAACTTTGACCCTGTTTTGGCTCACTACAATCAGCTCTTTTCTTTTCCCTCCATATTCCCTCTGTCTTCTCATTTTCCCCTTTCCCTCTGCTCTCCATCTTTCTCTCCCTCCCCAGTCGCACAATAAAGTGTAGTGTTTTGGGTTGGGGACTGGAGAGCGCGCTGGAAAATTGAGTACATACCACATCATAGCTTCCACATGTTCTCCTTGGTTTCTAAGGACCCGTATCTGCTCTGGATTCACAGCTGCACATTGAGTTTCATTCTAATCTACATTTAATTTCTGCTACTTTTTCAGCCTGTGTCTTCTCTGTCCCTGCAGGTCTCTCCTCCTCTCTGAGCAACCCCTCCATCCAGGCGTCCCTCAACAACTGCCAGCTGCAGTCGTCGCTCAGCAATCCCTCCATCAACTCTTCCCTGCGTCTGTCCAGCAACTCCCCCCGGCGGCGGCCCGCTCCCATCAGCCCCCTCACCCTGTCTCCTGGCACCGAGCAGCGCAGGGGTCTTGGCAAGCAGCTGTCTCCCACCATGTCCCCCTCGCTGTCCCCCATCACACAGGTAACACCAGCCTCCACAATCACCTGCTAACAAAAGGGATTGTTTACTTCTTAATGCACTGGACAACAGTATAAACACACAATATACAGTCATGGAAAAAATTATTAGACCACCCTTGTTTTCTTCACTTTATTGTTCATTTTTAATGGTACAACTAAAGGTACATGTGTTTGGACAAATATAATGATAACAATAAATATAACACACAAGAGTTTAATTTAAGAGCTGATATCTAGACATTTTCCATGGTTTTCTTGATAATGATTTTGGTTATTATCAAGAAAACCATGGAAAATATCTAGATATCAGCTCTTAAATTAACTCTTATCAGATTGAGATGATTGTTATCATTATATTTGTCTAAACAAATGTACCTTTAGTTGTACCAGGCATTAAAATGAACAAGAAATTGAAGAAAAAAAGCATTCTAATAATTTTTTCCATGACTATAGTGTGAGAAACATCAGTTGTTTTTATCCTGTTTTTGCAGACCAAGGGGGAAGAAATTAGGGTAATTTTCTGTTGAACTTTTGTTGATTTGTTGGCATCTTCAGTGTCTGTTTGTAAACTAAGAACAACTGCTGTCAAATACACTAGACTAGAGTTAAAAACTTTTGGAACAATCGGAAATGTACAATGATAGAAAATAATGTCTGACATCCAAGTAAAAATTCTTTCCATTGCAAAGAAATAAAAAAGGACAGTGGTGCGATTGTTTTTACCCTTGCTTTGACGTGGAGAGTGCAGCTGAGTAATGACACCACGATCACAATAAATAAGCTTCAAGACCAACCGTTCGTTAAGCTCCTCGTCGGTCTTTAGTGACTCCTGCTGGCTTTCTCTGTGCTGCGCAGGGAGTCGCTCTGGACACCAGCAACATGCCAAGGGAGCCGCCCCCACCTTACCCACTCTACCAGCAGCCACAGCATGCAGTGGACCAGGGCCGGCAGCGGCAGCAGCAGCACCACCAGCAGCACCAGCAGCAGCAGCAGCAACAACAACAACAACAACAACAACAGCAGCAGCAGCAGCCCATCTCCCCCCTTCAGAGCATCCCACTGGACTTCAACACGAGCCAAGTGAGTGGCATGAAGAGCGTCTTTGTGTGTGCATGGATGGCACGCTGCACACACACACACACAAACACACACACACACACACACACACACACACACACACACAATCATCTATTGAGCACCCGATTTTGTGGTGTTCTGTGCGTGAGCATTCTTGATGTTCATAATTTGCTTTTGTCTCCCTGCAGGGCTGAAATTAGAGTGGGAGATTAGATTACACTTTGTAATTTGATTAGCCCACACTGGGTTGAGTAGTCACTATGTTGTTTGTTAAAAAAAAGGCGTACACAATTCTTAAATGTTTGCAAAATGCTTAAATGTTAACTGTATGTTTTTCACGATTAGGAATATGCTTGAATTTGAATGTAGTCCATGAAACATGCTTGATTTTTAACATAATTTTGTGCTTCATCGACACAGTAACATAATCATTTACACAATTGCTAGATAATTCCTCTTACTCTTGAAGTAAAGCATCAAAAACAATCAAATTTAATGTGAATAGCTGGTTAAATAAACCAAATTATAATATAGATTGATTGCTGTGGGTATAACGGACTTCAGTACATGATTGCCTCATCATTTACATGTGATAATGAAGGCTTAAGCTTGAGACATTTTTGGTTTAGGTACCTTGAAAGTGCTTGAAAAGTGCTTAACTCTACTCTTAAAAAGCTGTACTAACCCTGCAAAGAGCTATAAATATAAATAAATCTTGATAGAACATCATGTTTTACTTACCATATTGAACACAAATTGAGTACTGATCATTAACAGATATTTTAGCCAGTAAAGTTTGATGCTGTAGGTCGACAAATCATTTTTTGTTGTGTGCATGTGTGACAGCTTCAGGGTAGAAAAGTTAGATTATAAAATATCATAAAATTGTGCAAAATGTATGTCACAATTCCCTAGAGTCCAAAATGTATAGTTATATAAAACAGAGAAAACCAGCCAAGCCTCTCATTGGAGAAGAATTAAATGGTTTTTATCTCTTTTGCAGACAAAGTAATCACTTCAGCCTTAACATCCACTTAGTTAAGCATGGTGTCCTCCACCTCAATTAAACCCCTTAAAAATATATTTATTTACATCAGACATGTCATATTAAATGTTAGAAACCTGCAGACAGTTTGTTCACTTCAGATTTGACAACAATCTACAGTTTACATGCACAGTTTAATCGCGCTATGCTTAAAATTCAATTTTGGCATCTAATCAGACTTCTGTCCTTGTCCCAGTTTACATGCAACTGAGAAAATCGAATAACTGACGGGAACGTGTCCTCCTCAACACTAGGTGGCGATGTGCTTCGTTTCAGCGCTTTAATACGGCCCTCTTTCCAGTTGACCTATTACATCATAATAAACAAGCGGGGAAAGGCCGGAAACAGCATTTTCAAAGAACCAAAAACTACAAGATGGATGGGGAATTTGAGGGGCAGACAAGAACGCCTGATGCTGTTGTAGGGCTACAACAGTAGCCTGTCTTCGGTTCCATACTTTGTACCGTCGCTTGTTTTTTTCTTCTGTGACCGGCTTTCTTGGATGTTTTCTTTCCAGGGTGGGGTGGAGCATGCACAAATGCGTTGTCTTGTCATACATGCCGTCTAAAATCGGTTCCAATCACATTATCTGGGTGTCTTAATCGGAGTTAGAGAACTCCGACACTAGTCGGACTAACACACTTATGTGCACTTCAGTTTTTCAGTTACAGTCGGATTAGGGCAATAATTCATTTTTTTCAAATTGGATGTAAACGTACAGACTGTGTTTTGTGACTCTTTTCTTCCCTGACAGCACAACAACATGGCGACTCTCTTCAACGACCCCTTCATGGAGCCTCAGTACTCCAACCGCCAGACCAAGAGCCTCCCCTACCAGGCACAGGTACACACACACACACAGTTAACACACTATGGATGGGACAAAATATCACTATTTGAGTATATTGTAAAACTTCTTTTTGCGATATTTCATGGTTAACCTGGTGCCAGATATCAGTATTTTTATTAGAACATGCAGCTGCACTAAACTGGTTTTCCCATCAATGACTGTTCCAGAGTCACAACTTTATGACTCCTCGTTCTGGCGTTTATCAAATGAGTTGTATCCTTCCCACATTTTAACCCCAGTACTGTTCCGCCTTCTGGCAGTTTATGACTATTTTACATTGGAACGGCACGTGTGTGTGTGTGTGTGTGTGTGTGTGTGTGTGTGTGTGTGTGTGTGTGTGTGTGTGTGTGTGTGTGTGTGTGTGTGTGTTTGTGTTTGTGTTTGTGTGTGTGTGTTTGTGTTTGTGTTTGTGTGTGTGTTTGTGTTTGTGTGTGTGTGTAAGCCAAGAGTTTTTGCACTTTGTTACACCACAAAGCAGCGGATGAATGCATAATTTTAAGGGGTATTTTTTTTTCTTCAGTTCCACAGATATTGTCATATATCCAAGATTAATACCATGCAATGTTTTGGGTATTGTAGGATCGCTGACACCATTGTTATAAAGGGCAATCATAATAGTTTCATATTGTGAGTTATTCTGTAATTCCCACCACTAAAACACACATTTCAGCACAGAGTCGTACACATCTTCATTCAGAATTTATTTTCGAAGAGACATTACAACCAGTAATGTTACAAAAAGGAAATCGAGTCATTGCCCTGTTACCCACTAAGGCAATTCGTTATCGGCACATAAGTGATGGCCAACAGATGCAGGAAATGAAGTCGGAGGAATGACTAATATTGGTAATGGTAAAAATATTTCAAAGTGATGTGTAATGGGAAAATCACTGCTGCAGATGCCTCACAGAGCTAGTGAGAACCTCGACTCACAGCAGAATCTACACAAGTTAAAGCAACAGAACTTTTCTAACTGTCTCAACAGTTCATCACCACCAACAGGCGCGTTTCCATTAGGTAGCTTTCCCTCTAGTGAGCCGCTATGGGTGTAGCTTGGGAGAGAGGATCCACCCAAGATCCACCCAACTGCATTGGGCAGGTACTTTCTGAGCCACTACTAACTAGTCGACGTTGGATACGGTTGAGGCGGCGATTTCACACATGCGTGATTCATTTGCAGACTGGACGTTGAGGGGTTAACATCTCCTGCTCTGACTGAAGCTGGGAGAGACTGCTGCAGGAGGACTGGGCCGCTTGTGAGTGCTTTGGGACGGTGCTACTCGTTGAGAAGAGTAGGAACGAGTCTCCAAAAGTCTCCAATAACACCAGAAAAAGTTGCTAGATTTGTCACTAGTCGCTTTTTTGAAAAAGAGTCTCTAGAGGGTCTGAATAGTCACTAAATATTGCGACCAAAAAGTCAGCAACACTGCTTGCTGTGTCGGTCTGTTGTCACATTCGAACTCCGTTAGCCGCTACAAAAGTACCTGTATTGGAACAGAGGCCGAGGGGAACTAACTAGTGGGCGGAGTTAAAACACTCGGCCGCTTTCCAAAAAGTACTCAGTGGAAACACGCCCAATGTTTCTGCTCTGCAAGGTTAGTTTGTCATTAGGATGAATCCAAATCTTCTGAATGGGTTTTTATAGAATCTGGCGCACACAGTAACTAGTAATGAAGTTTCTGTCAGACCACAGAGCTGCACAGAATGTGTCAGTTGTAGTGTTAATAAGGTTTTCTATGCACTGTGGATGTTATGAGAAAACACTTGAACTCGACAGCTCAGCTCACTGATTCTTTGCATTTTCTCCTGTTTGCCATTTTCTCTCCTCCATCTGCCGTCTAGTTGGACCAGTTCACTCTGCTGGAGAACGCCATGAGCACCACAGTGGGGGGTTCGTGCTTTGACCCCTCCTCCTCCCTGCTCTACTACTCACAGGCCACCCTCTCGGGGCTGGGCGGTAGCCACGGCAACCTGCAGGACCAGATGCACATGAGGTCCAACATGTTGTACTCCAACTGCAGCGGAGGACTGCCCAACATCATACTCACAGGTGGGAGGTATTTTTGTGTCCCTCGTTGGCCACCACTGATGCATCATGGGCAGGAGGAATTCAGAAAGCAACTAAATAACAACTAAATCTACAGTACTGTGCAAAAGTCAGGTGTGAAGAATTGATGCTGGTTTGAAGGCAGAGGGTGGTCACACCAAATACTGATTTGACTTAGACTTTACTTCTGTTCACTCACTCACTATCAATATCGTTGATTGATTAAAAAAAAAAATTAACATTTCTATTTTTGAAATCACTTATTTTACAGCAATTCTTCCCACACCTGCCTAAGACTTTTGCACAATACTGTATATTATGAAGGGAATAAAAAATGGAAAACAGACTCAAAAACCTCAAACAAACATGAAACAATCAGTGGATTGAAGATTGCCTCTATACGATTTTTTTTAGCAACTAGGGGCAGAAAATAAAGGAAAGCTGGAAAGCTGTGTGAAATGTAAATAAAACAAAATGCATCAAATTCAGGGTGTATATTTACAAAAGACTAAATTGTATGTTGTTTGAGCATAAAATGTATTGTTTTTGCACAGTTTTAAAAATTGCTGCGTTCACAATGGATTTTTTTTACGATTCTTTTTTCACTGACAGGTTATTTAAAATAAATAATTTTATAAGAAAGTGAAAACCACTGAAACAATGACCTCTCATTAGGCCTTGTTTATTTGTTTGTTTGTTTAAAGACTCACAGTAGCCAGGTCACCATCCAAATGTATTGCAAATTTTAAGTAAAGGGTAAGGCAAATTGTTGAAAATTAGGCGTTCAGTGTTTCCCCTAGATTTTTTTTTAGCAGCGGTGCTGGACACTAAGGTGTTAACATCCCCTCCGGCTCTGTAACTGCAGGGAGAGACTGCTGTGGGAGGACTGTGCCGCTTCGACTCGTTCTTACTCTTCTTAGTGAGCCGCTGGGCCGGCGGCTTGTTAAGAAGAGTAAGAACGAGTCTCTGAAAGTCTCCAGTGACACTAGATAAAGTTGCTAGATTTGTCGCTAGTCCCTTTTAAAAAAAAAAAAATAGTCGTTAGGGGGTTCTGAAAAGTCGCTAAATCTACACATTTTGCATAGCTGAACGACATTTTCAATGGTTTTCTTGATAATAACCAAAACCATTATCAAGAAAACCATGAAAAATGTCTAGAGCTTTTAAAATAAACTCTTATGAGCTATTTTTGTTGTTATCATTATATTTGTCCAAACAAATGTACCTTTAGTTGTATCAGGCATTAAATGAACAAGAAAGCAAGGAGAAAACAAGGGTAGTCTAATAATTTTGTACATCATGCAAAAATTAAAAATGCAATTGGAAATTCTCGGCCTAGACACGTGTAGCTGATGATCCCAAATTTATGCCAATATAATAGAAAAATGAAGAAGCTAAAACCCTCCCTTATGATGGAAAAAGGGTTAAAAAACGGCTGTCATGACTAATGATGAGGGTTGTGAGACTGTTAGCGAGAGCTAGAGGAAGTGTTTTCCGTACCGGAGGAAACATTCACCCACCATCATCTGTTTCTCTCTCTCAGATGACTCCAACCCCAGTCTGTCAAAGGACATCAGCAGCGCGCTCTCCACGGTGCCGGAGTGCTTTGACTCGGAGGGAGGCTTCCCGTTGGAGGACGAGCTGCGCATCGAGCCCCTGAGCCTGGATGGTCTGAGCATGCTCAGTGACCCCGACATGGTGCTGCCGGACCCGTCTGTGGAGGACACTTTCCGCAGTGACAGACTCTGAGCACGGAGAGCGTCACAGGTTCGGAGACAGAGAACGCACAGATGGATTTGCGGTGTATAGCGTGTACAAATCTGAATATGCATGCAAACAATCTCTATAGGGCCACTGTGCATGCAACCACTGCCACTAAGACTCATTAAATGTGAACGACACCAGTCATGCACACACGCTTTTTACAGAGGAGGACTCGTGAACAGTTTACACCTGCTTCATGCAAAGTTACCGTCGCACACGCTCGAGCTTGTCTACATTATTCTAAACGAGGTGAATCCATGCAGTTTTTAATGGCAGCAGCTCTGAGAGTGTGCTGTCCTCCTGCCGCCTCGAACCAAAAAGACTCGGACACGTGAGACAATCCCACTTCTCTCTCTCTCGCTGTCTCTCTCTCTCTCTCTCATCACCAAGCTCAAAGCCCCCCTGAAGCCATGGCAACCCCCGTCGCCATGGTTACACGTCATAGCAACCCCATCGCCGCGCTGAAGAGCAGCAGGAATGCCAACACACGCATTTACTTTCTTTACAGCTCCAGTAAACGAGGGAAACGGGAGCTGAAACATCTGCCGTGTCATGGACACTTCAGGCTCTGGAACAATTGTGGTAGAAATGAAGACTAGAGAGATTAGAGCTTTTTTTTTCTTTTTAATTGTTTATTTCTTTATCAGATTATTTTTTGAGATGTTTGCCACAGATCTATAAATATAAATATATATACATATATATACACATATATATATATACATATATATAAAAAGCCTCAATTTCAGTCTGATTAGAATGTATTTTCAAACTCGAAAACAAAAAGGGCAAACTGTTTACAAAGATGAGATTTTAATAAGTAAATATTACTTAAAGAGTATTTTGAATTTCTAATCAAGAGATACACTTCGAAGATGTATTGAATATATTTTCCTTGCGATTTGATTCTCTCCTCCTCCTCGGACACAGATGAGTCGGCTATGGTTTCCTCTGGCAGAACTTTGACAGCACTGGGACGGCGTCAAAAACCCACTTTATAAAAAAAGAAAAAACTCAAAATGTTCTTGTTTTTTGACTTGTTTGTACATTCACTGCGTATGTTTATTTTACATTTTGTACTGACTTGTAATGCCGCTTTTACTGTACTTTAAATCTCGTTGTGATTAAGGGCATGCGCTGTGCTACTGTGGATCGATTACGCCCCCAAATATCTGTTTGCATCTGGCTTCCTGTCCTCCTGCAGTGACCCCGCCCCCCGCTGTGACTCACTCAGAGAGCAGACTATAGACACGTGGACATCGGACATCATGTAACATTGCACTTAAAACTCTTTTGCACTAATTGGTTCACAGTGTGTAGATTTTTGCACCTGGTAAGATGTTGTTTTTTTTTGCCTGAAACCCAAAGAAGTTTAATGAAGCCATGTGAGACTTTGTGTCACTGCACATACAAACATTTCAAAACACCCGCAAGAAGTGTTTAATTTTGATATGATGTGACAAAATTTTTTATTTCTAGGCTTTGATTATATAGTCCTATAGTTATATGTCTTTGTAAAGAGCTCTTATTAGCAGTTGATTATGTAATAACTCGGCCATTAAGGGCATTGAGTGCCCCCTAGTGTCTGTTTTATGTTTCTGAGAAGAATTTGGAGCAAATTTTGCCTCTTTCAGCTATGCAACTTCTTTTTTCAATTCAGTGAGACCTGTTGAACAGGTGCAACTTGTACATTATGCAGTGTAAACGTGGCTTGCAGGTTGATTTCATGTGCACAATGTGGGGGATCAAATTAGCTAGAAAATCACAATATTACATGTGTCCAGTGTCCACAGTGCGTTGACTCTGTCAGAAAGAACAAGATGGTCTCAAGAAACTTTTGGACTGCAGGTGCACGGCACTGTTTGTTCGTGTTTATTTCTTATTTTTCCTTCTCAGTCAGAGGGAGTCGTACCTGCACTGTGTGAAAGAGATTCAGTGTGATTATTTGTCAAATGAAGAGGGGTCGTTAGGGTTGATTTCAAAGAGTTTATATTGAATACTTTACCTGCTCTCTTGTCGGCTCTTTAAATAAGACAGTGGGTTAGCGATGGAGCCACTTTGCAGTTTAGTCCTCCTGTCGTTGATGATGTCTCCTCTGTCCCAGCCCGGCCCCTGCTGTCTAAACGCCTGCCTTCTGCTGCCTTACTTTGTTGTATTTTGACTTTTCATATTCCAGCAGTAACCTGTATCAGCTAGTAATAACCTCCCTTTAGCTTTAGCTCTGTTTGGTACTAACTGCCCATTCTGTCTCTTAGTCTCACTGTTTCACTCGTTTTATTTTTTGGTGTCTTACTTTTTTTAGTTGCATATTAAAAAAAAATGTACAGTTCTGTTATTTAAATAATGTTTTGTCCACTAGTGTTACTACTTTTTTTTTGTAATGTCATTTGAGTTTGTTTCCCCCCCAAGATATAAAATGTTATTGGTTTGTAACATATGTTATAGTGCTTATCTTTCTGATTTAATATAAACAATAAAACTCTATACTGTGTATTAAAGGTTCTGTTGGATTAAATGTCACAGCATGTGGTTGTTGTTGCTGCCAGCAGAGGGCAGCAGAGTGTTGCAGAGCTTTCCACTTCTGTCTCTGTACGCTGACAAATCATTTCAAGCTTTTAATTTATTTCCTTTTCAGTGACACTAATGTTTACCGTGTGTTTGGTTTCATTAAGCAGACAGACGACAGCTTTGTTGAGAAGAAGAGACTGAGTCAGGTGAGTTTCAATATGAAATAATATTTAACACTCACATCACAACATCAATCTGTCACTTTTAAAACATAGGTCAACATTTTGGAGAAATATCTGGACTTTTCCTGTTTTAAAAGAAAAAGTTCCCTTCAAGTTTTCTTTCCTCCTAAATGCACAATTAGATTTTCTGCCACTTGGGCTCAGCAACAAAAGAAGGAGTGAAGTGGTGTGGGATCATGGGAGTTTTCGTCTTTGCAGTCATTTTCTTCCAGTTAGATTTCCTTCAGTTATCTGTCAGAAGGTTTTGTAATACTCTCCTCCTCTTCAAAATAAACAAACCTGCAGAGTAATACTCATAAAAACACTGAATGAAACAGTTTCACACAGCAAACAAAAAACGTTTGCTCAGTTTGTTTCACTGAGAACTTTATATCCAGATGTCAGATGGTTAAAATTCATCATCCCGTTTAAAGACATAGTTTAAAAAGGACCAACATCTAAAAAGTTTCTAAAAATGTGTCTTAAATCAAAATAAAATTATGACGACTTCTGCCAGACACATGCACAAAGCAGATATCCAAATAAAAAATATTTTTTTCAGATTTTAAACATTTTGGGGGCTACTCTGAGTATTCTAAAATCTCATAAATTTTACTTCGTTTTGTGAAGTTATTCCAACTTACTTAGTAAAACAAACTTGCCCTTAGCTGACCTGAACCAGGTTAGTCTGACTAGCACTGGGCGATATGGACCAAAAGTCATATCCCGATATATTTAGGCTGAATATCGATATACAATATATATCCCAATATTTTTATAGCGTAGTTTTATTGAAAACATTTATTGAAGTGAACATAAATACTGTATAACAGGAAAACTTTTTTTATTTTTTTATATCAAAGCTCCATGAAGTGCAAATTTAAATAAAAATAGCCTATGAAAAAAAATAGGCCCATCTTTTTCTGAAATAAATACATTTATATGAGAAAAGAATAACGAACATCACAAAAGAACTAAATATGACAAAATCTAGTCAGGGCAGCATGTACACATAAAGCAAGAAAAAAATTGGAATATCCATCCATATCACATTTAAAATTATATCAATACATTTTTTTCCACGATATATCGCCCAAGTCTGACTTAAATTAACAGAACTGTTTACTCAGTAGGAATCTAGGAAACAGATTAAATGAATCAAGTCAGCCATTCATACTGCTGATACAGATGTGGTAGTACTGGCTATGGCTTCATTCAGCAAGATAGCTTTTGATGAGCTGTGGGTTTCCTTTGGTCTTGGATCAATATTCTGCTACATAGCTGTTAATGAAATCTCTGCCACATTGAATCCAACACAGTGTTTGACTTTACAAGTCTTTCATGCTCTCACCGGCTGTGACACTGTATCAGCATTTGCTGGCAAAGGGAAAATAGACTGCCTGGGACACCTGAAAGTCATTCCCAGAGGTGAATGAACCAATCCTTGAACTCCGAGGCATGCCAAGCGAGGTCAGTGAAAGATCACGGTTACTGCTAGAGCGATTTGTGGTGCTGATATACGACTGAACCAGTGAGAGCACAAAAGTCAATGATGCCAGGAAACAACTCTTTACACAGAAGCCTAGAACCCTAGAGCACACACCCCAACCCAGGCACCACTGTCACCACTCTAAAGCCATGACAAAAGACTGGGAAATGCAGACAAATGGCAAATTATTTATTTAACAATAGTCCTGTCACGATAATGACTTTATCGACTTTTGTTCAGTATATAAAAATGGTATGATAGATTTTTTCTGGATTCAATATATTGAGTTTTTATGCTTTTTTGTGTTGTGTTTAAAGTAATGCTGCAAATGTTTGACAGGCAGCACGAATTGCCTAAAAAAACTATATTTCCCAGGCAGCCATTCCAGCTGTTTATATGTTATTTTAATAATAAAATAATATAATACATAAGGTTTATCTCAGTTGCACATTTTGTTAACAGAGCCTGAAAGTCTATTTTGTTTAGTTTTTTTGCTTGTAGTTTATTAATTTATGTTTTCTATCTAGGATGTTTTAATATTTCTTTTCCACATTTCAGTTCCAATGGTTACAATTCGAGATTTAAAAAATGAATTGCTGTGGAAAAGGATGTACTTATTATGCTCTAATATGGTTATTAAATTAAAACAACATAGATACAATGATATCAAACTTCAAATCAAATCAAACTTTATTTATATAGCGCTTTTCATACATATAAATGCAACACAAAGTGCTTTACAAAAAATAAGAATAAAAACAGACAATAAAAATGTCAAAAAACAACCCTCCCTTCCCTACATACACATCTGTATGTACACATACACAAACATGCACACACACGCACGTAGACATGCACGCACACAAACATACACTCAGACTCACACACAGCACATATTGATTGACAGTGTAATACTATCGTTTATCATGATAGTTTCTGTGAAAATATATCTTCCTAAAAAATATGTTATCGTGACAGGCCTATTCAACAAAGAATAATAAATCAATCAAAACATAAACCAAAGATACGATGAGGTGTGATTATCAGTAAATTCAGTAGTGTGGGTGAGTGTATGCATGAGTGTAGCTGTAATGTGAAAAGAAGATGCTGTGTGTCTGCAAACAAAACAACAAAGGCATAAAGGAGAGAGAGCGCCAGGCTCCAGGTGCTCCCAACTATCATCAGCGGCACTCCGCCTCCCAGGTACCTACTGCAATAGACCACAGGACATGATCAATAACGATTCAGGGGACCGTCACAGTCCTCATGCAGCACATCAAGCGTACATGCTACCAGGCAAACTGTTGGAAGCAGGCATTGGTCCTGGATCCAGAGATGCCAGAGCCATTTGACTGGGGCTGGACAAAGGACACAACTGGTTTATAAATCTCTTAATGGTCTTAGTCCAGCCCGTTTATCTGATTTACTTTTATCCTATGAACCCTGGAGGACCCTCAGGTCTTCTGGGAGCCTTTTAATAATACCAAAAGTTAGAATGAAACCCCACAGTGAGGCTTCGTTTTCTCTCTGTGGTCCTCGTCTGTGGAACAGCCTCCTGAAGACCTGAGGGCCTCAGAGACACTTCAGATGGTTAACAGCAAACTTAAGACTTATCTTTTTAATTTGGCTTTTACTTGAACCATTTTTAAATATTTTTTTACTTATTAACTTGCTATTATTTATTAGTATATATATGATATATTTATCATGCTTTACTTTTTAATTATTTATTTATTATTTTTTATATTTTTTATCTAGCTTTTTTGCTTTTTATTATTATTATTATTATTATTATTATTTACTTTTGTTTTCATTTTATTTGATCTTACCTTACTTTATTTTTTATTTATTTTATCTTATTAATTTCTAAGCTGCCTCCAGTGTTTCCTCACTGCTCCACGTTGAGATGGAGCTTCCTCAGTTTGTGCTTTGTTTATAATGGGATGGAGGGTCAGGGGTGGAGGGTTGGGCTGTGGGTGTTTGCTTGTTTCTATGTTTTATTATTATTATTATTATTATTATTATTATTATTGTTGTTATTTTTTTTTAACCTTTTTTATGTGAAGCACTTTGTGTTACATTTCTCTTGTATGAAAAGTGCTATACAAATAAAGTCTGATTGATTGATTGAACTGGGTGGCAGCCGCTTTGGACCTCACTCCCAAAGCATCCAAACCTTGCCATGAACTGATCCTCTGTCATTGTGAGAAAGGATGCACTGGATGGTGCAGCCAAAGCTGCACTTAAATGTACTAGATGCACTGTGCCTCTGTTCTGGAGACTGTTTTGATCATCATATTTGTCTTATAATTAATTTTGACCTTGATTTTAATGACTGTTCTTGGGTTCTGATGATCTCAAAAGAATCACCAAATGAATGAGTAACTTCAACTTAGTTGGAACGACAGACCGACGTGGTGGAAGAAGTATTCAGATCCTGTCCTGCAGTAAAAGTACTAATACCACACTGTGAAATTACTCCACTACAAGTTAAAGTCCTGCATTCAAAACTTCCTGAAGTACAAAAGCATCAAAATGTACTTAAAGTATCAAAAATAAAATTACTTGTTATGCAGATAGTTTTATATCTTCTAAATATATCATTAGATTAGTATTATTTATGCATTTATGTAAGAAGAATTCAAATTTTGTCAAGATAGGGCTCATTTAAACTACTTAATACACTGTTGTGTGCTTGTTTTTGCCATTTAGAGGCTCAGATTGTTATGATGAGCAGCAGGGTTTAAAGTTCTGACTTCAGGCACAGAGCACATTTAATTTAATAAAAATGTTTAATTCACTGTTCCTCCTGGACAACCGGGACTCATAAATCTTTAATATTGATTAAAACCCTGTATAATAACATTATGGAAAAGACCATACAGAGAAATAAAACATTCAGGGTTCATAAATGTGATAAAAGTTTGTAAAATGCAATATGCTTGAATTTTAATATACTCCTTTGGGGGAAAAATGCTAGATTTAAAAAAAAAAAAATCTGATACTTATTCTACAAAATATTTTAAAGAAATGTCTAATCACTTTATCATGTTTTTCATGTTAAATCTCGACCTGAAAAGTAACTAAAGCTGTCAGCTAAATATAGTGGAGTAAAAAGTACAATATTTGCCTCAAGATGTCACAAAAGTACAAAGCTACATAAATGGAAATACTCAATGTATTTCAAAATTGTACTTAAGTACAGTACTACACCACTGCAAAGTAACCAGCAGTAGGTACATTTGTTTTCTCCAACATTATTGTGACGTTTGTCAATACAAATTGAGACACAAATACAAAACGTGAAGGCGTCAAATATAGAATAATATCAATATTATTCGAGATAACATGCAAAAAATATCTGCATTTTCTCAGAGGCCAACCTGGCATGGTGAAGTCTGACAGTCCAAAACCCAAATAATATATAATTCTGACGGGATGTTCTGCATAATAACAAATACTTTTACTTTTGGTGCTGTGATGCTCAAACTTTTAGCACTTTAACTTGTAATGGAGTACTTTCAGGCTGCTGTATTTCTACTTTTACTCCAAATACTTCTTCCACCATCCTTCTTTCTTTTTTCCTCCCCAACTTTTATTAAACATCTTCACATAAACAGGCATTATCTTGTGAAACACATCTAACAATAAATCCAAGCAGCATATTTAAATAAAAGGGGGGAATAATAAAAATAAAAAAAAACATAAAATGAAATAATTAATTAAACCAACTGTAAGGGGGTTCGCTCAATATAATAATGTTTCTTAGGAATAAAAAATATTTATTTTAATTTTTTTAATGCTTTTGGAGTGCCTTTAAAATAATCTATATTTGGGTGAATAAAATGCATCCATCATCAAACTATAATAAATATATAAAATATTCATGGATGGACTGTAAACCCCCCACAATAGCTGGATGGCATAAAGTTATTTTTGATATGTTACCCATGGAATAATTAACATATAGGTCCAGATGTATGACTGATGCTTTTTATAGAATCTGGTCCCCATTCCTGACTTATATTGGTACGAGACTAACTGCCATTATGATGAAGGGCCTGCTGGATCATAAGTGAGATAATACAGTACGGATCAACACATATTGGGTTACATGAGTTATTATGTACTTGATGATGCTGCTGTGGTGGTAAGCAAAACGGGATGCTGTCTCTAAGGGGACTCCCCCCACTCTTATCTCTATGTATCATATATGGTTTCTTTTTTTAAATTTATTTTTTATTTATGTATGATATGGCCTACCCCCTGTGGTTCTTGTTGTTATGGTTGTTTTTTGTCTAAGACAACTCCAAACACAAACTTGTTTTTGTGGCTGTCTATGCTGTTTTGTGTAATTTATATTTGGCTACTCATAATGACATGCTGTATATATGCGAAGGAACAGAAACTGTACGGCTTTATTTTTTGTAACACATGACATAACCTTCCATTCATGTTTCTCCAGCTTTATATCTGTATTTATCTTTATTTTATTTTTTGTTGTTCTTGTTACTTGAAAAACTTCATAAAGATATTGAACAGAAAAAAATATTCATAACATATTTGTTTTTCAGAAAAACAAATATGTTATGAATATTTTAATATATATGTTATATATGTTAATACTATATGATGTTCAAAAACAGGTGAGGAACCTTTATAACTTTATTATTTTCCAAATTTAAAAACACCGGGCACCTTTGACCTTATTGGCCGTCAGCCAATCAGAAGCGTCCTACAGAAGCCGCAGCCAATCAGATTTGACGGAGCGCTATTTGAAAGCTGCTCGTCTTTGTGGTGTTTACCTGCAGAAGTCGGTGTTCACGGAGTCTCGTTGGTAAACCGAGCTGGTCGGAGCTGAAAACAAACAAACAAACAAACAAACAAACGTGTCTTACAGTTTGTGTCGCTGGTGCCGACGTTAAACATGTCTACTGTGGAAGTTCGGGCTGCGGTGAGTCAATCGAAGTTAGTTCGCTGTTTTAGCTGTTAGCTTCGCTAGCTAGCATCGTTCGCTAACAGCTGTTTGGACTCTTTAGTTATCTAAAATGTCACTTTCCGGCTCTTTGAAGCTTCTGAGTTTTAGTTTGGTGTGTTTTGTGTGTTCAGCAGCCCTCAGCCGCAGAGAACCCGGTGAAGATGGGTAAAAACACCGCAGGTCTGAGGAGAGTTGCTCTCAGAGAGGTGACCAACTTTACTGCAGCAGCGGTCAACACCAAGGTAGCAGCAAACATTACAGTCTGGGCCAGTAGCTGCTCCACATGTGGTCCGGTACCTCCAGTAACCGTGTTTTACCTGTAATTAAGCCTCGTGTGAATCAGATAATTACCTGAAACACCTGGACCGACACGCGCTGCACCTGTTCACAGAAACATGAGGCTGCAGCACATTAATGCTTCTCATTTTACATTCACGTGTGTAATGTTTGAACAATCCTCTGTTCATTTAGCATGAACTTGAAGAAGATGCATTATACAATAACATTCATTTAAATTGTTTTTATTGAAAGGTAAATGTCATTCCTTCATGTGGTTAAAACTCCAAAACTAAACTTTCAACTTCTGCAAATGTGATTAACTTCTACATTTAGATTTTTTTTTCAGTTGGTGTCATTAACTGAGTGAGTTCTCTCCAATTTAAGAAACTGTTGTTAAATCTACAATTTTAATTTATTCAACTGGATCCAGCTGTACAGCCCAAAACTCAAATACAAGAGATGCAAACATTTGAACTATTTGATCAGTTAATAGATTAATTATATTTTTTTGTCAAACTTAAATGGCAGAAAATGCTGTTTTTAATCAATCAAATCTGGAAATTTTCCATTTATGTCAAACAGAATAACTTTAGGTTTTGAACTGAGATGGCTTTTAAGGGACAAGACATGGATGAAAATTTTTCACTTTACATTTTATTAACCAATTGAGAAAATAATTGGCAGATAATAAATGACACTTTAGTTGCAGCCCTACATGTCAAATGTTTCAATGTTAACATTTCAGCGCCTCTTCTCAAAATGCAGTTGAACATGTGTTATTTGATCAAATCCAGCTATTCTCTACAGCCTAAAACTCAACATTCTGAATTAAGTGCATGAACTTTTCTCCTCAGAGGACTGGAGCAGCCAAAGCCTCTGCTGCGGTGCAGCCAGTGGTCCTGGCACCTGCAGAGCCGCTCCCCACAGTGTCCGAGGCGTCAGCCGACGTGTCCATGAAGGAGGAGGACGAGCTGTGCCAGGCGTTCTCTGAGGCGCTGCTCACCGTGCAGGATGTGGACGAGGAGGACTCGGACCTGCCGCAGCTCTGCTCTCAATACGTCAAAGATATCTACAATTATTTACACGTCCTGGAGGTAATTTATTCTCCATCAGCTGAATTCTCTGCTCTCTCTCTGCAGCATTAATGTTCATCACTGTCTGTTTGCAGGTGCAGCAGGCTGTGCGACCTAACTACATGCAGGGTTATGAGATCACAGGACGCATGCGGGCCCTGCTGGTGAACTGGCTGGTCCAGGTTCACTCCAGGTTCCAGCTGCTGCAGGAGACTCTGTACCTCACTGTGGCCGTCCTGGATCGTTTCCTGCAGGTAAGGAGCGTCTCTGTTTTCCTCTTTGTGTCTGTGTGAGCGATGTAAGAACGCCTCTCTCCACTGTGCTGCAGGTCCAACAAGTCTCTCGCAGGAAGCTGCAGCTAGTCGGCGTCACAGCCATGCTGGTGGCGTGTAAATACGAGGAGATGTACGCCCCGGAGGTTGGAGACTTCGCCTACATCACGGACAACGCCTTCACAAAGTCTCAGATTCTGGAGATGGAGCAGCTGGTTCTCAAGAAGCTCAAGTTTGAGCTGGGACGTCCTCTTCCACTGCACTTCCTCAGACGGGCCTCCAAGGTGGCTGAGGTGAGTGTTTACAACAGTTCTACAGAGTTTTCACTATTGTCAAGCTTCGTTCATCACCTCAGCAGAATAAATGTAAAATCAAACACCTCTCCAGATGGGTTCACTCTGCAATAATTTAACTTTTGATCAGAATGAGCACATGAACAATTTGTAGACCTGCTATAGAAGCATAACTTTGATTAGATTTTGCACTTTTTCTTTTGAACACTAAAGATTCTGCCGTTCATAAAAATCGACAAATGATTGGCTTTAAACCCTGACAAAGTGTTGAGAGTTGACTTTGTTTTTAGGAACAAAGTCGTGGCACCCCAGTATCTGTTTAAGTGTTTCAGTTTAACCTGGTTAAACTACAGGTTTTCATTCCAATATTAAACATTGCAGAGCAGCCAACAAAACGTGTTTAAATTTCAACATGTGAAATTAACAGACTAATTCTGACCACATTGATCATCTCTTAAATAAAACGGCACGTTTGTCTTCTGGCAGATCAGCAGCCAATTCTTGCTACAGGTATTTTAGACTAAATCCCTTTTGGTTTAAACAGAAGTTGGCTGAGCATTAATTTCCCTGCTTGTTGTTGCTTCTCATAAAGCATTAGAGCTGTGCAGAATCAAGTTTAATCTTTGCAATTTTATTTGCCAGTTTGTTGAATACCAGCTGAGCAGTAACAGAGTTAGAGTGGCTTTCTCTTTGACTAAAGTCATGGTGTAAAATGTTTATGCTGGGAGAAGCCATGTCGGTTCTTTCTTTTAGGTTTCTACTTATTACCCGATTATGATCAATAAATGAAGGAAACTGCTTAAAGCTGGGATTTATTTGCAGGATTGGTCAGATTGTGTACACAAGTATTTGAGGATTTTTCCATCAGAGTTGTGGATGTTTGTCTCAGTCTGACGTAGAGCGACACACGCTGGCCAAGTACCTGATGGAGCTGACCCTCCTTGACTACGACATGGTTCACTATCGACCCTCTGAGATCGCCGCAGCGTCGCTGTGTCTCTCCCAGCTACTGCTGGAAGGGCTGCCCTGGGTGAGTCTGCTGGCATGAAGGAATTCATATGTTCTAGGGGTGCGCCGATCGATCTGTGCTGATTTCCTTAATTTTGCGGGATCGGCGATCAGCCGATTCTTTTGCGTCAAACCGATCTTATCTAGAGATCTAATCTACCTCCGCAAAGGTCTGAAAGTTAGTCTGCACGTACACGTACTTCTGCACGACAACTAATCATGTTGTCGGTGTGGAACTTTTACATTGTTGAAGGAGAGCAAAGGATAGCCATTTGCTGCAGCATTTGTTCTTGATGCAGTATGACGATACCAAAAACTCAGGACACTTTATTTACGGTTGCAGTCCTTTAAATGTCTCCTGTAAATTATTGCTATTTTAAGTTCAATATTTTATCAACTACCTCAGACATTGTAATTTCCTTTATTTGTTAAAGAAAAATACTATTTTTCAATAAAATCAAATTGAAACATTGAAGGTGTATGCTGGGAGTTATAAAAAATAAATATAAAAATCTATCGGCCAGAATCGGCAGATTAGGCTTTTTAAAAATCGGCGATCGGCCAGAAAATTGCAATTGGTGCATCCCTAGTATGTTCAGTCTGTTTCTTTTTATTTTTTTTCTGGTCTCAGTCTCCCACACAGCAGCACTATTCCACATACGACGCGGCCCACCTGAGGCCGATCATGCAGCACCTCGCCAAAAATGTTGTGATGGTGAACGAGGGGAAGTCGAAATTCCAGGTGAGCTGAACGACAAAACTCTGACTTGTGGTTTTTGAGTTGCATGAAGCTTAAAACCCTTTGTCCCCCTGCAGGCGGTGAAGACCAAGTACTCCAGCAGTAAGGTGATGAAGATCAGCCTCGTCCCTCAGCTGAAGTCGTCAATCATTAAGACGATGTCGTCCTCTCTGACGGACAACCCCTGAGGACAACTTTGACTTTTTACAAGTGGACATTTGACATGCACTTTATTTTTAGCTGGATCACAATCTGTGGAGAAACTCTGTTTTAATAAAATGTTTTTATAATTTTTCATCAAAGCTTTGTGGTTTGTTCAGAGATTCAGGCTCTAATGTGTTTTATTTAATCGATACATCCTATTTGACCCTGAGCTGCCTGTTTCAGGAGGAATTAACTGAACTTTCTGAATTAAACTTTTTCACTTCTTGGGAGTGGACGCTATTGAAACTGGACTTTAAGGGAAAAAAAACCTATGGAGCTTTATACTGACTACAAATGTGTTCTGCCTCCCTAATGGATATTTTCTGACTGAATTTTTACTGTATTTCAAATTTGCAGTCATGCAGGATGTGCTGAAAAATTTCATGGCATGGTTTCTTAGAACTACTCCGTTCAGCAAGTTTAGCTTTCCATGTTTGCTTACAATGTGCCAAAAATTCTGCAGCATCAGTGACTTTGGGATCTGAATGACTTGCTCGTCAAAGTGAGTGGTTTTGGTACAGCAGATTAGCTCCCCTATTAGAGCAAATTGTGCACTTTCTGAGAAAAGCATGACATTTGTAGAATAGTTGGTATATGCCATAATGTTTGTTTTGAGATGTGGAGGGAAGTCAGGTTTGACCCATGAGGGGTCAAGTCAAAGATGTCTGCCAGTCCACTGGGTCCATTATTCAAACGCACTAAAAATGCTTCATGTGCTCACAAACCCCTCTGCTGGTCAAAACCTTGTCATTTCAACTATTTGTGATGGCCTCTTGGCTGTCTGCAACAGTGTCGGCATGGGAATAATCACTGCCAAGGATTTGATTTTGTGTAGTTCATTCAAATCTGTTTTTTGATGTGTGGGTAATGGTAAGAGTCTGTTAATAGGACATGAGATTTTTTTTATTTTTATCCCAAGATTTTGAAACCCATTTTTATTTATCACCCAGTTTGTCCCATTTTATAATCCTGGGCGCTACCTCGACGGAGAGCCCTGAACTTGCCACATGCTTCCTCCCGCAGGGTGGCATGCGGAGTTAGCAGGCCGCTTCTTGATTCCCCGTAGCGCATGGGAGGATCACGTTATTCCCACCGGTTCCTCTCCCCCCAATAGGCGCGAGCAGGATCAATGCATGTTTTTGTGAGAACATCAAGAACATTTAAACAGTATGTAGAAAGAGTGTTTGTGCCATACATCTCTGCTCAACTCGAGATAAGCAGCCGCACTGACCTTGTCTGGGATTAGGCGGGCTGAGGCAGCAACCTCCGGGTCTGAGCAGGGAGGCAAACCAAGAAGTACCCTAAGCTGCATTCAACCGAAAAATTCCAGCAGGGGGCGCGGACGGCGGCTGCAAAAGCATTTGGGTCCATTCATTTCAGTACAAAATGAGAAAACTTCTCGCTTGATTTATTAACTCAGATTTTTTGTTAGGACAATTGCCCCATTTAGAAGAAAATAGAAGATAAAGGACATGATTTGGGGCGTGGCTACCTTTGAATGACAGGTTGCTAACAAGGCGAGCCGTCATCAGGAGAGAAGCAGAACAATGCGTATCCACGGCAACGTGTCAAAGTTATATTTAACGTTCTATGGATATAAAAAAAAAGATGTTCACTGGTTTGGTGTCATAACTTTGACCCTTTCACTGTATTTTCACTTAATGACAGTTTATTTGAACGTTTTGTTCAGTAAAAATGTCTTGTTCAGCGTTTGGTTGGACTAACAGACACTCCAAGGAGTCCCTGCTCATTTTTCTCAGGTAAGTAACGTACATTTTTTTTTTGGGCCAAAACTAACATCCCAGTTAATGCTCCAGTTAATGCTAACATGAATTAGCAGCAGCTTCTCTCAGTCAGGTTGAGGTGTAGAGAGGCTGTAGTCAGTGATCAGATCCCTCTCGCTCCTCCACAGTCCAGATATGGTCTGCTCCCTGTATCGGAAACAAGATGGCGACGAGTGTAACGCTGAAGTCGATGCCGCAAACGGGCCACAAACCAACCGGTGACGTCACGGTCACTACGTCCATTATTCATACAGTCTATGTCTGGGATGTATACTTACTTGCCAGCCTGAAAGCCTCAACCAGACAGAAGCGGGGTAAGGGCTGCAGGAAAGGGAGGCTCCTCCTACTGTTAGCCCAAAGAACTGGAAGGACTTTCTTTGATGTGATGAGAACAAAACCAAATTGTTTGCTTTCTGTTCAGCTTCCTCTTGCAGAGGGCAAGGACCTGGATGCAACAGATGGAAGTGGAGTTCTCTAGAAGAGGCTGACACTCGTCTACTTCTGCATGAGGCAGATGCTGTGTGAAAGGGGTGTAAGGCTGTTCTGAGCATCTGAACAACAGTGTGCCAAGTGAAACAAATCAGAACAAATCTGCTCTTTAGCCTCATAAAGAAGCTTTTCAAAAATCTCAACAGGGCTCAATAACAGTTTTACCACAACCAAGCTTTAGCCAACTTACAGGATAAATTAAACATAGCTTAGCACTTTTACCTCACAGTCAGAGGGTCACAGGTTTGAATCCGTCTTGCAGCTCTTCTGTGTGGAGTTTGCATGTTGCATGTCAGCGTGGCTTCTCTCTGAGCCCTCTGACTTTAAAGTGCCTGTAGGAGTGAATGAGAGCGTGAATGGTTGTCTGTCTCCATGTGTCAGCTCTGAGAGAGCCTGGAGACCTGTCCAGGTGTGCCCCGCCTCTGCAACCTGAGTTCAGATAACCGGTCAAGGAGAATGGATTGATCGAATCCTTTCAGATAATGTAAGTGCACAACACAACAAAATATATTTCATATGTGTCGTCATTCTGCTGTTGAAAAGTTACATATTTAACATTTCAGTGGAGCATCACTCACCTGATCCTGTTTTTCATATAAAGTAGACAAGAGAACTTTTCCTCCCAGCCTCCTGAACCTCCTGCTAGGTGAAACTGATGGCAGTAACCTTCAGTGTTTATTTGCCAAGACCCAAATTGGAGTCAGGTGTTAATAATTTGATGATGGTTTCTACCTCCCAACCAGCCGCAGGGATGATCTGCTGGGGATTAAATGATGGAGGACAGAATGCACTACCAGGTTTACCTGAAAGCAACATAACTTTGATAGATAGACACTTGATTTTATTTAACTCAGATTATTAAAACCTGTAGCTTCAGCCAAACTAAAGAAACATGTTTTTATACTGAAAGAAGTCGATTTGTTACCATCACTACATTACATTACATTACATAAAAAAACTTCTGGCTACATTCGGATGAAATTTGGTGAAAGGATGAAGCACGGGCAGAGGAAGAACCCACTAAATTTTGGAGTGTATGTGAGCAAACAAGCAGATCTCTCAGCAGATTTCTCACATCATGAAATGGGGCATTTGGCCTTGCCGGAGGTCTGTGAAAGGCTGAGTGCCCTTTTAGCTTTTTTTCCAAGAATGAATTTATTTCGAGTCAGTGGTTCTCAGTTGGTTAATGGTGGATTTATAAATGTGACATTTGGTGCCCAGCAGGGGGGAGTCAGCCCCTGCCTACACACACACACACACACACACACACACACACACACACACACACGTACAGTATAGACAGTATAGGAATGTGAGGACAGTAGAGTCTGGCAGATGGACAGTGTGGGCTCCTGGAAATCAGCCAGACCTCAAACACAGAAAGCAATCTGGGAGCGAGTTCCCAAAACAACACACACACACACAGAGTGGGGGGAGCTGAGCAGATAATCACAGTCATCAGTCAGAGAGCTGGAGTTGGTCCACAGAGTGAGTCTGGGCAGGTCAGGATGCCAGCCTCAAATTCCTCTGAGGATGATGTTTGTGTGTGTGTGTGTGTGTGTGTGTGTGTGAGTGTGTGTGTGTGTGTGTGTGTGTGTGTGTGTGTACTGTCCAGCTGGTGGGAACCTGGAGGAGAGCTGAACTGAGCTGCTGCTGGCTGAAAGTAATTAATGAGCTCTTTTGAGTCACTGGCAGGCTGACTGTAGCAGCAAACTGCTTTTATTTTTATTTACCTTTTAACAGAGCGATGAACTGGTCACACACAAGTCGAGATATAATGATTTAATCAGAGCAGCAACCTGAACTGAGTGACAGGTCTTTTAATCCACAGGTGAAATCTGCAGAACATCGATATCATTAAAGAAAAAAGTACACATGAAGGACTGCAAGGAGTTTTTAATGCATTATAAAACAGACTCAATTTAATTTACCCAAGCATTACACCAAATAACCTGTGATGTGTGTGTGTGTGTGTGCCCGTGTATTTCATTCTCACACTGTCATGAATCAGGACGACAGCTTTCTGTCGACCCTGACCTCAGCTGGAGTCATTTCTTCCTGTCATCTCCTGAAGACTTCATGGGGCTCTGCTCCTCCTCCCTCTCTTTCTCTCTCCCACTTCACCTCTCTGTCTCTTTATTGCTCCAATCTGACAAAGTCTCCTTTGTCTTTGTGGTCGTTGCTGCTTGTTAACTCATCGTGAGACAATCTACTGATTTGTTTTTCCTCTCATTCTGCTGAAAGTCTCTTTAAAACCACTCACTATTGTAGATCTGTTAGGATTATGTCCAGCCACTCTGGGAGGAAATTATCTCCACTCACTGTTCATCACAAGATGATGTCTTGATGTAGTTAATTAATTATTATTTGTTAGTATAAATCATCTTATTTCATCTTTATTTGCTAGCTTATCAGTGCACCAAGCTTTCCACTTGTTTTATGATCATTTTCAGTTGCTGTAGATACAAAGAAAAGTCCAAATATCTCTCAGTAGTTTTTAAGTTTGGCTGTAGTGGAAAGGTTGATGCATTAATAAAAGCAAAATGTGATAAAAAATAATGGCGTAAACTGAAGCCTGTGACTTAAACCTCCACTTAAGAGATGAAAAACAGAAGCAGATGAAATAATCAGATGAGTGTGAAGCGATGAAGAGACTAATATTCTTAGAAACAAACGTAAATGTCATTTTTACATAATATTTCCTAAAGATTTTAAAATTAATTTTAGGTTTGACAAGCGCTGTTATAATTTCATAATCTATTTTTCTGCAAAGGTTAAATGATAAGTGCCACCAAGTGTTTAATCTCAGTGACCCAGCTCCTAAAATTTACCTCACAGCAGTGGATGGAAACGCACAGTAATTTGCATTTTATTTTGTAGTTTTTTTGGAATTTCTGTTAAATGTTGCATGACATTTAGTTGTCGGCTAAACTTTGGCTACATTAGTATGAATGGAAAGTATAGTAATAAAAAAACATAATGTGTCTGAATTAAAATACTTTAACCTAAACATTAAATGATGCCACATTCATGTCATTTCCCACTCAAACATTAACCTGTACAATCAGAATGTTTCAAATGTGATATAATCACATAGAAATACAAAACAATTTTAATAACTAAATATTTCACTACTGTATTTCTTTTAGTAATAGCTGTTCAATCTTTTTGCTTTCTGTAATTGTCTTTTTATAGTAAAGACCCTTGTCAAGGAAATCATGATTTTGTTTCTCAGCAGTTTTTTTTTCATCATATTTTAAAGATAGTGCTATTTGTGCTGCATTCACTCAGTGTCAAAACAATCCGAAAAACAATTCCTGGCTGGGAACATTTCTGTGAACACCTCCTTAACCCTTTATATGGCAAAGAACCATATTTGGTAACTTCAGTGGACATCCAAAATGGGGTTCCAATGCCTCTCAGTGAGGTCGTAGAACCACAAAGATTTCTCCCAAACACAGATAGTGACACCATGGCACCTGACCAATCAGTGTAATAATAATAATAATAATAATAATAATGACTCAATTGACCTTCATTTGTTACAAAAGTAAAAGTCTTGTCATATCCTCCAATAACACTTTAGGGTTGAAATTTTCAATGACCACATTGCAAAAAAGGTGTGTCTAAAACAAGATAAAAACACTAAATCTGAGGGAAATGATCTTGCTACATGGACAGATAATTTCACTTAAATTAAGATTGTTAAATCTAAAAATAAGCATGTTGAATGCTTAAAATGAGAAATTAACTCTTAAAACAAGATATTTTATCTTAATTATATATTAAGTTCTTTTATCTTGGTAAGGAACAAATAATTTGCAGTGCAAGTATTTCGATGAGTGCCCTATTAAGGGTTAAATCAGAACATTACCACAGTGAGAGAGGACATTCCTTTAGCTGCAGTTTGGGCTCTCTGAGGGCTTTCTAGTTTTTATTTTTATTCGGTTGACACTGTTCTTCTTCGTCTTGAGTTTCTGTCACAGAAGCTGCTCAAAGTTTGTTTTCTGCCCCAGAGTTTAATAACTTTGAGTGACAGAGTACCAGAGGTATCAGAGGTGTTGTAAAAGCTTGCAGATTAACTTTAACTAAATTACTAAACCACATAATTTCCTGTTTTCTTTCTTTCTTGTTTCTTTTTCATTTGCTTGCAGTAAAGTGTTCCAGTGTCTTTGTTCTTTTACTGTTTGCAGTGAGCAGCGTCCCTGCCTCTCACTGGCCTGACGCTGTGTTTTCACCACATGTTTTGCTCATGTTTATGTGTGAGTCCTGCTCTAATGCCACCCAGACCCTCCGAGGAAAACTGTGAGCTGCGACCCAAAATATGCCTCCAGATTGTATTTCTGCAGGTGGTTGTAATACTGATTAAAGAGGAGATAGAAATGTGTTTTGAGCACTTTGTCCCGTTTCCATTTAAAGGCTGGGCAGGTTTCAAAGTGCTGGCATGGAATGAAAGTCAGGGAGCGGCTGGCACTTTGTGACCGACTACATGTTTATTCACACAGAATAAAAGACTCACAGTGGAGCTGCACCACTCTGTTTCTCTCTTTCTGCAAGAGAAATAAAACATACAGTGAAGTCATTTAATACTCTGTCACTCTGGAGCTCTTCTGGTATCAATTGTGTGTCTTTCTGTGTTTGAGTGTGAGAGAGAATAAATGTGTTATTCCATTTTAAGACTTAAATACATACATAGAGCGAAACAAAAATACAACTTGTACAATACAGTCATGGAAAAAAATTATTAGACCACCCCTGTTTTCTCCTTGCTTTCTTGTTAATCAAATGCCTGGTACAACTAAAGGTACATTTGTTTGGACAAATATAATGATAACAACAAAAATAGCTGATAAGAGTTTAATTTAAGAGCTGATATCTAGACATTTTTCATGGTTTTCTTCATGTTTTTGGTTATTATCAAGAAAACCATGGAAATTGTCAAGATATCAGCTCTTAAATTAAACTCTTATCAGCTATTTTTGATGTTATTATTATATTTGCCCAAACAAATGGACCTTTAGTTGTGCCAGGTTTTAAAATGAACAATACATGAAGAAAACAATAGTCTAATATTTTTCTCCATGACTGTATAAGCAGGGTATTCCAGTCGTCCCTTTATCTTCTCTCCAGTGTGTTGTGGGTCTTCCAGAGCCTCTTATCAGTTGGACGTGGAGGAGACCTGAACCACCTCAGCTGGCTCCCTTCAGTGTTCTCCTCCGAGCTCCCTCCGGATGTCTGAGTTTCTCACCCTGTCTCTCTTTGAGACACCCTGCAGAGGAAACTTAATTTCAGCCGCTTGTTTCCACTATCTCATTCTCATTTCGGTCACTACCTAAAGCTCAGGACCAGAGGTGAGGGTTGGAACGTAGATGGACAGATAAATGGAGAGCTTTGTCTTACAGCTGTCCCTCTCAAGCTCCATTCTACCCTCAACTCGTGAACAAGACCCAGCCATACTGGAACTCCTTCGTCCTTCTTGTTTCTAAAAATCAGTGAAAAACAAAGTTGTGAATCCACCCTTCTCCAGTCACCTGTCCTCCCTCATGTCCCATCCTCTGCAGCACACAACACACACAGCGTCAGGCCAGTGAGAGGCAGGGACGCTGCTCACTGCAAACAGTAAAAGAACAAAGACACAAGAACACTTTACTGCAAGCAAATGAAAAAGAAACGAAAGAAAGAAAAAAGGAAATTATGTGGTTTAGTAATTTAGTTAGAGTTAATCTGCAAGCTTTTACAACACCTCTGATACCTCTGGTACTCTGTCATTCAAAGTTATTAAACTCTGGGGCAGAAAACAAACTTTGAGCAGCTACTATGACAGAAACTCAAGACAAAGAAGAACAATGTCAACCAAACCAAACATTATGAATCCAGAGGGAAAAGATAATCTCTGCCAGTAACAAATAAAACTAGAAAGCCTTCAGAGAGCCCAGACTGCAGCTAAAGGAATGTCCTCTCTCACTGTGTTAACGTTCCGATTTAAGGAGCTGTTCACTGGATTTTTCCCAGCCAGGAATTGTTTTTCAGATTGGTTTGACACCACATGAATGCAGCACGAATGCCGTATCTTGCAATGTCACAATTTTTTTTTTCTGTTTCTCGTGATCAAAGTGAAGCAAGCAAGCAGCAACCTCCAGGACTGAAAATTTAAGCTGAAATGAAAGCAGCAAAAACTTTGGTTCCTCACAGACCCCCACCTTAAAATATCACACTAACGTTAGAAACAAACATGTTCACAGCCTGCTGTAAAAAAAACATTTTGGTCTCCATAGCTAATTTCCCTATTCCTGACATCTGTATGATTATATAACTCACCCGGTCAAATTACATAAGGCTTAAAGTTAAAACAAAGAGTCCAGCGACAGCCAATGTGCTTCTGAAAAAAATAAAGACATGTAATGGTGTGACAACGCTGTGGACAAGAAATGGTTAGAGTTAGAGAAAGATCACTTCTTCTGACTTAAGAGAAATCAGATCAATGGAATGTCGAAACACTAGCATACCACTGTGGGATCATAAAGAGTTTTTCGGACTGAAGGGAACTTTTTCATAGTTCTAAGAACCCTATTTTATTGTGTCCAGATCACAATATCTTTGAGGGACTTGTTTGCTCCTGTTTTAGAGTAGAAACTCTCCCAGCAGAAGAGGAATGCATGACATAAGTGCATATTGATTGGTCGAACACAGCCAATGGAGAGCTGTTAACTGGCATTTTTAACAAACTGTTAGCCGTATAAACAACAGAAACAAAACACAAACTACAGCTTTTAACGAAAAAAATGGAGGAAAACGCGAACAAAAGGCGTGTTTCCACTGAGTATTTTTTTGAAAGCGGAGTGTTTTGGCCCCGCCCACTAGTTAGTTCCCCTCTGTCTTTGTTCCCATACAGGTACTTTTGTAGCGGCTGACCAACGGAGTCCGAATGTGACAACAGACTGACACAGCAAGCAGTGTTGCCAACTTAGCGACTTTGTCTCTATATTTAGCGACTATTCAGACCCCTCTAGAGACTCTTTTTTTTAAAAAAGCGACTAGCAACAAATCTAGAGACTTTTTCTGGTGTTTTCTGGTGGTGGAGACTTTTGGAGACTCGTTCCTACTCTTCTTAACTAGAAGCAACGTCCCAAAGCACTCACAAGTGGCCTAGTCCTCCTGCAGCAGTCTCTCCCAGCTGCAGTCAGAGCAGGAGATGTTAACCCCTCAGCATCAAGTCTGCACCGGTCTGCAAATGAATCACGCATGCGCGAAATTGGCGCTCAGTAGCGGCTCAGGAAATACCTACCCCAGGCAGGTATTTTCTGAGCCGCTACCTGAGCCGCTAACCGGTGAAGTTGGGCGGATCCTCTCTCCCAAGCCACACCCATAGCGGCTCACTAGAGGAAAAAGTACCTAATGGAAACGCGCCTAAAGACCAGGCTTTACTAAACATATTAACGACTCCAAATATAACAGGATTTTGACTCATCAATCAGCAGCTTATGTCACTTCAGCCTTCCTCTTGGCGGTGTGACTGCAAACCCTTGTTCTTTAATCTGAAAACACAGATAGGAATGGTCCTGTTTTGGCCAGTTACATTTAGTTTTATACTTTTTTCTTTTAGCACAATATCATGTAGAGAAGTTGGTTATCAAATGCATGTTCAAGACCACTTTTACAAGTTTCTCATTTTTAAAAAAGTCAGCTGGTATCATTAAAGAGACCCACTCTGAGAGCTATGCTTAGATTAATTAGCCACAGTTGATGAAGTCTTTCAGGGTCATTACAGCCAACAGTATCGACGTTTGGTGGCTAAAATGCAGCATATTTTTTTGTCTTCTTCTGTCTGAAATCCAGACTGTTGTTTATTGCACATTCTTGGAGAACACAGTGAAAAACTTGAAATATGTGGGCAGATGAAGGCATTTTTTCTTGACACCAGATTCATGAATGTTTGCACCAGATTTCATAACCCAAACAGCTGAACCACAGAACTGAGTTGTCCCTGAAGAGTATTCAGATGATCCGTTCAGGAACATTTAGGAAAAACTCCTCAGTTACAGTTTAATGCCTATGATCTGTATTTTAAGCATGCTCCGATGGCAGCGTGGTCATTCTTCTGTGACTGAAAATAATTTTAATCCCACACAACAGGAGCAGGATCAGAGCTGAACAGGCTCAAATAAACCTCATTCCCAAAACAGGAGGAGCAGCAGCGCCCTGTGAGTCCAGGCCTGGATGTGGTCCGTGCTGGTTCAGGATTTGTTTACATGCTTTATGTGTTGAGTTATTCTCAGCCAACAAGTTTGAACCACATTTCTGCTCAGTGGGAACATCTGCTGGCAATCAGCGAGTCAGGGATGATTTTGTTTGCTGCGTGTTTGTGATTTTCATTTTAGTAAATGTGAAGTTATTTTTGCACACGCACACACACACACACACACACACACACACACACTTGTATACTGCAGCTGTGTTTGGTGTCTATAGATGTTTGTATTGAGATGTTGATGAGTGTTTCTGAGACTACCGTCCTGCTGACATAAACACAACTAGTCCACTGCATCTGTGCAACCTCAGAGGTGTGTTTATCTCCCTGTGTGTGTGTGTGTGTGTCTGTGTGCGTTTCTGTGTTGGACAGGAGGCCCTGAAGTGTGAGGTTCTCTGGATTTCACATGTGAAGCAGAGACACTGAGATAGCGTCAGCATGGACGGAGGCAGCAGATGTTTCCCATCCAGACACCTCGTTTAAACCAAGTCTGACAGCTGACAGGTCAGTGTGGATCTACAGGAAAAACACACTGTGTGACATGTGAAGCCTTTGTGCAGGTCTACGGTTAACTCACCCATCCTGAGCTTCATAGACTGGGTGCTATCAGAGGTTATTATTCAACAGGTTATATGAGAGAGTATACAGTGGCTTGCAAAAGTATTCATACCCCTTGGATGTTTCACCCTTTTGTTGCTTTTACACATAAAATCATGGTCGATATCATTTGGCCTTTTTAAAAAGAATTTGCAAAAAAACCCTCTTTAATATCAAAGTGAAAACAGATTTCTATAAAATAATGTCAATTAATTAAAAATCTATAAGGTAAAATAAATGAGTGCATAAGTATTCATCCCCTTTAAAGTAACTGACCTAATTCAACAGAGTTCCAGCTAGTTGATGCAGCAGTGTCACAGTTAGTAAATGGAGATCACCTGAGTGCAGTTGATGTGTGTCAAGTGATTTCAGGCCCCATTCACACGAGGACGCTCGCGGGTGAAAACGACAAAATATTTTATCGGAAGTGCCTTTCGTTTAGACGGTGACGGCGTTTTGGGGGCTTAAAGACGCAAAAATCTGAAACCACCCTCCAAAGTGGAAAAGTTAAATATGCTCCGCCGTATCGTGTCCGTCTACACTGCCAAGACGCAAAACTCTGCTCAGATCTGCTCACGTCACGTATGTGTTTACGTCACATACATGCTCCAGTACAGGAAAATAAACAAATGTGGGATTATTTCCATGCGTCGGACCTTCAAGCTGCTCTAGCAGCTCTAATAAACTTACAGGAGTCTTTCCACCAAATGTACAGGATATGTAGAGATAGTATTAGTGAACAGAGAAGGATCTGTAATTACCTCTATCACATTTTGGATGCAGCAATTCGTCGGAGGCGAGCCAGACGGCTGTGAACGAGACCTGGGAGATCTAGTGGATGGTGGATAACTTTGCGGAAGGAGAAGCTGAAAATGTGTGGCGTGAAAACTTCTGCATGCCCAAAGATGCTCTTATCGCTTTAAGTGATGCCGCCTGGCTGCATACAATCGAATTTCACACACTTTTGCGTCACCGTATGCAGCAGATTTCCTCCCGAAAATGCTCGTCTAAACGAGGAATAAAAAGTGAAGGCGCCACTTTTGCATCTTCTGTTCAGACCGTCCTCGTGTGAACGGGGCCATAGTATAAAAAAACATCTGTGTCTGGGAGGTCCAGTCTCTGGTTCATCACTATTCCTGCTACAACGACAACATGAAGACAAAGAACACTCCTAGCAACTCAGAGAACAGATCATTGAAATGTATAAGTCAAGAGATGGCTACAAAAAATGTCCAGCTCACTGGACATCCCACAGAGTTCAGTTAAACAATCATTCAATGAGCTGCATCAACTAGCTGGAACTGTTGAATTAGGTCAGTTACTTTAAAGGGGATGAATATGTATGCAATCATTTATTTTACCTTATATATTTTTAATTAATTTACATTATTTTGTAATCAAAATCAAGCCAACATGATTAAGTCAACTTAGGTCCTGAAATAAACAACATATGAAAGGTACATTATGCACCAATTCCAACAGTGGAAAAATCGTTTTTAAGTGAATTATTTAAAAAAAAATAGCTGCTACTGGCCCCTTATCTCACCTGAAGTCTAACCCCCATTTTGAATGTTACGATTGAATGGGTGTGATCAGAGGTTATTATTCCAATAGTTATATGGGCGATTAGCGGCCTACTGGCAGGTATAGAAGGTTGTTATCAGTCTATCACTTACTGGAAACAAAGCAATTATGTTTAGTTAAAAGGACACAGTTTCATTAGGAATCAAAACCACTTCTTTAAGGACAGTTTAAGGAGTAAATAAATGCTAAATGCCGTAAGTTAAGTCAAGTCAGTGAAGTGACATCATTATGTCGGTCATGTAAAAACGTGACACATGGATGTTAAGTGATGTTACTTTAAATCAATTTTTATTTTCACATGGGGCACAAACGTTGGTCCTTGTCCTGGTCCTGATCCTGGTCCTGGTCCTGGTCCTGTTGCTGGTGCTGGTCCTGGTGCTGGTCCTGGTGCTGGTCCTGGTCCTGGTCCTGGTGCTGGTCTTGGTCCTTGTCCTTGTCCTTGTCCTTGTCCTTGTCCTGGTCCTGGTCCTGGTCCTTGTCCTGGTCCTGGTCCTTGTCCTTGTCCTTGTCCTTGTACTGGTCCTTGTCCTTGTCCTTGTCCTGGTCCTGGTCCTGGTCCTGGTCCTGGTCCTGGTCCTTGTCCTGGTCCTTGTCCTGATCCTTGTACTGGTCCTTGTCCTTGTCCTGGTCCTGGTCCTTGTCCTGGTCCATGTCCTTGTTTGTTTGAGCCATCAACCTCCCACCCATAGAGCGACTTTTTTTCTTGCTTCCCTCGTTGCTTTTACGCTCCATAACGTAATTTCCTCCTTGGTATTGTCCATAATTACTACGGCCACTAGAGGGCGCCACTAAACAACACTCGCCCATACAGAACTTAAGGCCTGATGAGTGCCAATAAACGCCTGCTAATGAAATCTGTTCATCCTTGAGTCCAAGTGGAAAAACTGATATGCCTACTTTAACTAACTAAAGTCTAGTCCACACCTACTTTTCCCAATAGTTTTGTCTTTCCATCCACATGCAAACTGTGTTTAAAGTCACTGAAAATTAACCTTAAAACTCCTGGGTGTTGTTCAGAGACACACAGAAAAAAACTTTTCAAGGTTTTATCTTGTAACATCAGAGTGTGCTGCTGTCTCCTTTATGAGTGGTAAGAAAAGTCACAAAACAGGCAGCATCTTGAGTAATGGCGGGTGTAGCCAAAACAGTGCTGGTTGTAACCTGCACAAACTTCTTTGAAGCAACGTCCAAATTTGAACCGCAAGCTTGTAATTCCAGTTAATTTTATTTTATTGCTTTTGCTGTAATTTATTCGATTCAATTATCTGTACTTTTATTTGCTGGATTTTGTTCAATTGTGGTTTTCTTTCTGTTTTGTTTCAGTTTTTCCCTCGAAACACACATTATAACCTTGTTAAAAGGTGCTCTATGAATACATTTTATTATCATTATATTTTCATATTTCCATCCAATCATGTGATGCAGGAGATTAGCACTGTGCGGTTTGGTTTCATACTTAAAAATCCTTATAAGTATAATTATGTCATAAGTGATATCAAAACATCATGTTCACTTAACTTCACATTTCAAACAGTCAGTCCATTTTACCCACAAACCACTGCGACCACTTTGAGGTTTTCTTCACTGGGTCCAGTCCCGTCCCGTCCTGTGACTCTCCACACGCTGGTGTTGACATTGTTTTGCACAGAGCTCGCTGATTTACTGGTGCAGCAGGCTGAGAGCAGCGTGTGTCTGTTTGCTTTCTGAACATAAACTGCTGCTGCAGATGTTGAGGCTGTTTTACTGTATTCAGTAAATGCACTGCATGGTATTTACTGCAGGCTTTAAGTGGCTTTCTGCGTGTTATTTTCTGCTGTGGGAAAGCGGTTTGTAAAATGTAAATGGTGTTTGTGTAGCTCTGTGATGAGTTGGGTGACACATAGCTTCATGAGTTGTTTTGGAGGGTTTCTAACCTGCGTGTTACGCACTGTGTAATTCTCTCATACCTTCCTGCCAGCTGTAAATCAAACGTGTTGTTCTCTTTGTTCCACCTCCTTTTTTTAGTTTATGAACTTTATGAACCCCATTCATCAAACCTTCACGTCCTTTCCACACGATTCTGCTGCAGCCATTAAGCCCGGACACATCCACAACAAGTCGTAACATCACAGCGGTGATCAGGCCGCCGTGTCGCCAAGGTGACGGACCACAGCTTCACATGAGAGCAGGAAGTGCCTGCAGCACCTCCTGAAGACTTTCAGCCTCTCAGAACATAAAAGCTCATGTCATCCAGCGGGCACACACACCTCCACTTCAAATACCACCCATGATGCATGCTGGGATGCTGCCATGGTGTTGCATATGCCGACAATCAGAGAAAACTTGATTTCATACCCTTTTACTTCTTTTATCTTTTTTTTTTTGCTGAACCACATGTGTGGAATAAAATGAATTCAATCAATCTCCTCAGTCTCAGGATCCATTTTCTGCAGACACACACACATTCTGCGTTCACTAAACATGTGGCTCCAGACGATTACTATTTTCTCTGTGATGACACTTGTCCAGATTTTAATCACCCGTCTGAGCTGCCCAGACCTGCATGTTGTCTTGTTTTTAGACACTTTTCGCCTGCTGGGCAAACAGGCAAAGAGTAAAATGGCACTTAAAGAGCGCAGGTCTCTGCCAAGGATGCTCAGACTATGTTTTTGATGAATGATAGCATCTGCTTTCAGATCTGCATCAACAACAGAAAAGATAAAATCAGTTCAGAACACCTGTGAATGAAAAACACAGTATTGAAAAAGATAAAAAAATGAAATATTTCTACAGTTTACTCTTGCCAGAGAGACATAAATTAATCTTAGACATTGTGTTGGTAGACTCCATCTGTAGTTTAACCAGTAAATAAGTACAATTACTCAAGTACTGTACCTAAGTCCAATTTTGACGTACTTGTACTTAACTAGAGTATTTCCACATGTTACATTATATTCTAATTTACTACATTTTAGAGGCAAATATTGGACTTTTTACTCCATTACATTTAGCTGCCAGCTTAAGTTACTTTTCAGGTAGAGATTAAACATGAAACACCTGATACATTTAAAATGATTATGCATGTTTATAAATTAAACCACAAAGCAGTATTTCAAGTAGTTAAAATGAACCTAGTAAAATGCTGTTGAGCGGGATCATTCTGCATAAAGAGTACTTTTACTTTTGATACTTTAAGTACATTTTGATGCTTTTGTACTTTTACTTCAGTAAGTTTTGAAAGCAGGACTTTTACTGTCGTGTGTGTGTGTGTGTGTGTGTGTCTTTGTTTGTCTTTGTGTTATTTGTGAGACTTTCTCTACAGTGACCACTTCATGTCTCAGGTCTCTGCTCTTAATGAGCTTGTTAGTGTAAATGAGTGACAGCTGCTGGAGAGAGAACAGGAGTCTGAATATTCCAGTAAAACTTTGAAGCAGATCGTTAATACAGTGAAGCCTCTGAATGAGGAACAGCAGGAGCACAGCACAACAAAAAACATGCTGTCCTGGTAAGAATATTTAAAAAGTTGTTGTCCATGTTTGTCCACTAATACAACCCAGATTCCAAAGAAAATGGGTAAAAAGTGCCTCTTAAAGCCCACCTTTCAGGGTAGGGGAAGGGTTAGGATAGACCAAAACAAATGTGAGCCAAAGTTTACAACAGAAGAACTGCGAGGTCAAAACACATGAATGAGGCTGCATTTGAAAGGTCACATCGTCTAGTTTCTGCAGCTGTGTTTGTTTAGTATGTGGCTAAAATACAACAAAAATTACATCAGTTCAATAAAAACACAAAGTTGTTTTTATTCCTACTCTACCCTGACCTCTTACCTGCTGGCGGGTGAGTTTTAAGAGGTTAAATATTTTGTCTTTGTGCAGTTTTCAGTTGAATTTATGTCACAAAGGATATGCAAATGATCACATTCTGTTTCATTTACATTTAAGACAACTTTTTGTAACCAAGGTTGTTTATTTGTACCAATAACAAGCTCTCGAAGTGTGATTCGTAAGCACTGCTAATGTTATATTTTACAGAAAGTGAGTTCATATTTTCACAGAAGGTAACTGCAATATTTTATTCATAAATTTTCATATATAGGAGGTTTGGAATGCATGCTGTAAATGACCTTATCTTAATCAGTAAAAATCTATGCAGACCATACGTTTTTCTGTAGAATTTCTAATAATGAGATGAAAAACAACAGTTTTCTTCCTCATTGAGCCCACATAAACACAGAGTGAAGTACGGGGAGCTTCCTGCAGCAGCTGTGTTCAGGCTGCATGTAATGTATATGATTTTTCACACCACCACCGGCAGTCTTTCATCACTGCTGCTGTGTGAAACCCAGTCCGCCCATCAAGTTTCACCATCCACACTGGCAGGCTGCCAAGCTCAGTAAAAACCTGAGAGAGGAGGGGGAGTGGTGGACAGAACCTCCTCACTAATGTCTGAGAGGAGAGGTGAAGTGCCTCCTCAGCTCTGAAGCTTCTTATTACAGAGCTGCAGGCTGCAGCCAAACGCTCGCAGAAAGAGAGCGAGCGTACGTGCATGAATGTGCTGATTACTGTAAACACTTGGCTATCCGTTCCTCAGTAACCACACGCAGCACTCAACAGAGAAGTGTGCTCGGTAAAGATGGAGCTATAGGGAGGGCCGAGGGAAATGTCTCCACAAGCCGAGGCAAGCTCAGAGACCTCGGAGCACTTAACTAATCATTATTATATACATATATACAGAGGAGCCACTCACTGCTGACAGAAACATTTTCTATAAAATTCATGAGCTGATAGTCAGCTCACAGCTCTGTTGTTACACATCTGACTGCATTGATTTATAATAATTTCCAACTCTTGTCTAACTTTGGTGTCATAAAAAGCTGCAGCCAGACTCAACTGAACATTCCCCGTCACCCTAATGTTGATGGATCTCTTCAAAACACAACAGGGAGGTAGACGGAGAACTTTTACCTCCAAGAGCAAGAGACAATAACAAGACCAAACGTCTGACGGCTCCAAACTTTCAGTTGGACAAAACAAAAATACTTAAGTTCGCTTTAAGAAAAGTGTTTTTGTGGTGAAATTCATTTTTTTCTGTTTCACAGGATGGAGAATGGGCATCATGCAGACTGCAATATGGAAACAAATTTTGTCTTATTTGTTGTTTCTATTTTGTTAGTACCCATCGTTTTCTTTGTTTCACCAATGTTTTCTTATTTTCTCTCTTCTCTTAGGTAAGAAAAGTCTAAAAGTGGCCAAGAACACTCACCAAGGTAGACAAAAAACATCTAATTGTCATGGTCCATAAATTGTTTGTCTAATGCAAGGAAACATAAATTTTAAATGTGAGAAACACAAAAAAATGCATGAATATCATATCATATTAAAATTATATTTTATAATTATAGACTTCACTACTATAATACTTACTTACTTACGAGCTGGGTTTTGGATTTTCTTGTAAACACGCTTTAACCTCAGAGCCTGATAAGTGTAACCAAGTGTCTTAAACTTGCATTCTTTCTAATGTCCAGCAGGGGCCGACTCCACTGGCTGCACAAAGAAGTCAGATTGTATAAAAGTCAATAGGAAAATGATTCTGCTTCTCACATGATTTCTGACCTCAGTAAAGATTCTCATAATTAGTTAACAGTCTCGATCGTTAGTTTCAAGTCTTCTTCAATACAACATGATGTTCATTTAGTAAATTATGGTCCATTTAGAATGAAACAGACAATAAAGCAGGGGAGGGTTTAGAGCAGGACTACTGAATGATTGACAGGTCACTACTACAGTACACAAGTGTGTTATTTATCTAATAACTTTGACCCTTTCACAGTGTGTTTTCACTTCAGCAGTTAACTGAAACATTTTGGTTTTTACCCCTTTACCCCTTCAGACATGTACAACATATCTGTGGTTTGCAGAAATGTACAATGCCAACATTAATTCTGTCAACTGAATTGATTTACGTTATCAGTGCAAACTAATACAGGTTTGGGGTAAAGTGCCACGGATCTGCTGGGGAAATTGTGAAACAAAAATCAAGTATCTGGACATGTTGGTAACAATAAAAATATAGATATAGAATATTGCCAGCCTTATTTGTTAAAGATATGATTTGATATGAACATTTTGTCAAGCAACTATATTCAGGCGTGTCACGGTAGCTATTGTTTTTGAAATATTGACCCAGAAGTTATTATGCTGCTAATATAATGATAACATCATAGGAATATAATGCAGCCTTTCAAAGAGGAGTGAACTTTTAATTCTTAAGTATATTCACACATGAAAGTGAAAAAAAAAACCCTGAATAAATAAAAGAAGAGAGCAGAAAATATTTTGTATTTCTGTTCGCTGTTCCAGGTCATATTATAGTGGGTAAAAGCTCCTGTTTTGTCAAACATCATGTTGGATAAAGACAGTATGAAGTAAACAAACCTGCATTTAAACACAACAGGAGATATTGAGGTCTGACACAATTATTCTCATCATGTCCAGATATCAGACGATAAATCCAGAGTGTAATTACAGTGACAGGCCTTAATATACTTTATTCTAGTCTACCCTATGCCTGATAATTAACCCAAACCTGTGTGTTATTAAGCAGCCGAGGCCGCTGAGCACCTTGAGTGACACCCTGCCCTCTGTATCTCTCTGCTGAGTGCTGCTGCCTGTCTCATGCTGATTTACGGCTCTGCAGGCTCATGTTGTCTGCAACTCAACATTTGTTAGTTAGTAAATCACTTGTTTGGCATCTGTAACGGCTGAAACATCACATCCTGTGTACAGCTGAGTGGTCTGATACAGCATAATATTTACCCTAGCGACATGACCCCTGCGTGGTCACAAACAAGTTGACAAGATACTTCACAGATCAGAGGGAGACGGATCAGACTGCAGGAGAAACTAATGCTTCCTCTGTTTTGTCTGCACGGCTCCAGATGAAAGTTCAAGGTCGCGTGTTGCAGTCGGAGCATGGCTTTGGATGAATTGTCTCTGTCTTGGCTGAGCTTGAAGGGACTGTGACAGACTGAGGTGGAGACGGCACTCTGGGTTCACAGAGAGGCCATGTGGTCACTCAGTCATCCCTGTTTGTTCCGCGGCACCAGCAGAGGGAAACCGGAGATAAACCTGCATGTTACAGCCTCGTACATCACAAGATGTGCTCCAAACAAACCTGCTAAAAGAGAGGAGGTGGTACTTCAGAGACAAAAGAGAAGCCCGAGGGATACAGTTACATGTATACTGAAAAAGTAAAGCTGGTATGGAGTGATTAACACAGAAAGGTGTCCGGACATGTAGATGAAGGGGAGGTTTGTCTACTTAAAGCTTTGTTGAGTCACAGAGCAGCAGGAAGGTGAGGACAGGCTGACGGGAAGACATTAGGAAAGAGTGAGTAAGGTAGAAATAAAGGAGGGACTGAGATACAAAGAGCTATTATCATCAAGATCACCATTGTTACTGTTCTGTGCTGCACATTTCTCAAATTACTGGAAAAAAGCTGCAGTATTGCACAGAAAGAGCTGTAAACGGGGTTATTAGGGGCCCAGTGCGTCATGGACACAGAGCTCTGAGAAACCATTTAGTTTTTAATGCCTCTGCACTAAATAAGGCCCTTATAGGAATATTATAACATGACATCATAGCAAAATATGTGAGGTTTTAACTAATGTGACTGGAGGCCTACGTTATAATACACACCTTTTTACCTTTATGGAAATGTGTACAAACAAATAGAGCTGTATATGTTTCTACACTTTATTCGTCCATCTGTCGGAGCAAAGGAGACACAAACTGTCAGTATGTGAATCAATAAAAACCATTAAAGGCACATTGTGGGATGTTTGGATTCATCTAACAGACATCTGTCAGATAAGATTTCACATTCGTAGGCCTGATGGAAGATCATAAAATATTGATTCTGTCAAGTAAAAAAATGTCATATTTCCTAAATTTTAGGCGCTCCAAAACAGACATACTTCGGTCTCAAGTCTCAACCAAGTCACAAGTCATTTTGTCTTGTGCAAGTCAAAGCATAACATATAATTATACAAAGGCCACTTCATGCAGCATTAAATGCTCTATAAAACTTGTAAAAATTTGATCAACGCTGAATATACCTTTACTCAGAGTTTGAGTTTCAAGGTAAAGTAACAGTGCCAATATTTTATATTCCATTTATTGGATTGATTGGTAATATCAGTCATTATCATTATCAGCGCTAGCTACGGAGTTGTGAGAAAACACATTGTATCTGCCTAACATTAGGTAAAGAAAGAGTCTTCAAGTTTCAAGCTTGATTTTGAAATGACAGTTAACATTACACGGACACTTAATGTAATGTCAACATTAACAACATTGAAATTTTTTTTATATTTAATATTTAAACTGAAAACGTGACATTAACACTGAAAAGTAATTTGAGTTATGTCTTAAGTCAAGTCACGAGTCATTGACATCCAAGTTGGGTCTCAAGTCTTTTTTTTTTTTCTGAAGTCAAGTTGCAAGTTATCAAAACAGTGACTCAAGTCCAAGTCAATGACAATCTTCTCTGACCTAAAAATGTGAAAGCACAAAACAATGTTCAAAAAGAATCTCCTATTTTTTTTAATTCAGAGTTTATTAATTCTGGTATAAAACAATAAAGAACACAGCACGGTGTCAGTGGGGTACATGTTCTTAGAAATCATATTCAAATGTCACGGACATCCAAGTTTCCGTAGGTGCCTCTGCATCAAGATTTGCATTTTGTCCATTTTTTTTGCATTTTTTATCAAATTTTGCTTGCTGGAGTCTCACTATATGTGAGTCTGTCCGTGTTGAGTATCTCCTTGACTGTGTCCAGGCGCATCCTCATGGGAGAATCCTCTCTACACCATTTCCTGGTGATTGCCTTGGTGGCCGCAGCCAGCATAATTTTAACCACATAGCCTATCCATCTTCACATTGTACATTTTCCCCTGTCAGATTACACAAATATAACAGCCTACCTCACATGTCTTTGGTAGGTCATATCCGCGTATTGTTTTCAATTCTACACACACATCATTCCAAATACTTTCTCATTTTAGTACATTAGGGATCTCCAATATTGAGAGATTGTACTTAGATCTTGTGTACATTTTGCTATAAGGGTACAAAACACGTGGTTACTTTGAAGTTATGAATGCAGAGTTTTACTTGCACTGGACTATTAAAATAAATTAGTGATATCGTCACCCTGTTAAAATAATCGCCTAACTCATTTTTTCAAGTTTTGCAGGAAACACAAAGAAATTCACCAAAAGTGTAACATGTGACATTTATTGATCATTTCACTCAAAAAGGATGTAACAAAGGATGGCTATTGGCATAGTAATAACAATGTGTGTAAATGATGTAACTTAAGAGAAATAAATGACTTAGGCAATTTTTTGAACATGCCTTTGTGACTTAAGCAAGATATGGTAACACTTTATTTTGAAGGTGTCTACATAAGAGTCACACAAGCCTGTCAGAAACATGACATGACAAGTATCATGAGCAAAACGTGTTACCAATATTAGTGTCAACAATAAAACACTGATAAACTAAACTGATAACTAAATAATCTCCCTCTAGCTCTTCTTTGCTGGGTTCTTATCTGATGCCTATGAATGTGGCAATTTGTCAAAAAAGTGATGATCTTAAAGGGGTAAAATCACATGATCTGATCAACTGAGGATGTAGGTACCTATTTACCATAGGTGGCCGGCGTCATGACGAGATGATTTAGGCAAAGAAAACAAAACAATTTTGACAAAAAATGACTTAGGCGATTACTTTAACAGTGTGACGATATTTTAGATTGGTTTTAGAGTTTATCTAGCAGTGAGTTCAGTGCAGCAGCTTCTCTTCCCCTTTATACTCTCTGTATAAGAGCTGCTGGGCTCTGATTGGAGGAGAGAGGCGTGTTCACTGCAACGCTCAGGTGGAGAGAGAGAGAGAAAGAGAAAGAGGCGCGCGCGCGCGCGCGCACACACACACACACACACACACACACACACACACCGACTGCTCACACAGCCGGGGACGGAGGACGAGAGGAGCGCTGCCGGTGGCTCTCTGCGCTCTTTACTTTTCTGTCACACTGGAGCTGTTCGGACTGAGAGGGAGATCATAAAGAGGAGAGGAGAAACACCTCCCGGAGCTACCTGCTGAGACAGGAGTCTGATCCGTGCAGGACTGGGCACAAATGAGATCACCTGCCTGGAGGCGACGAGACTGAATACACACTCCAACGACAGAAAATTTATCTGGAATACTTTTTAGTACACGAGATTCACAGCAAAGTGATTTTTAACGCGCAGAATTGGAAACTTTTGCACCTAGACGTACAGCAGAAGATGCGCCTTTTTTTTACACTTTGAATGTCCCGAAAGACAAAAGTGATGTGATGTGTTTTGGGAGCTGAGTTACAGCTGTTTGGATGGAAGAGACCTGCAGCTGAGTGAGAGGAAAAAACAAAGTTCTTTGAAAGTTTCACCCAAAAAAATCTGAAGAATTGGAAGTTCCAGGAGAGAGAGAGAGGGGGTATGGATGGTGTTGAGTGTGAGAGCCGTGTGTCGGAGCCTGCAGCTGGGATGCACTGTGCATCTGAGCCGCGACGTTTCTCACCATGATACAGACACACAACTGCACCTGACAGCGAATGTAACAAACCTGAATCTAAGCCACAAGGATCCACCATGTCCTCCTCACTACTGACGAGGTAAGACTTTAAATTAAACGTGCTGCAGAAAGGATCGCTGAGAGCTCAGTTAAGATGATTCATAACAAGCGTTGAGCTTTGATGGGAGGTGATAAATTCCAGAGACAGGTTGACTGTTTGTGCTGTGATTGAGTTGCATTTCAGGGGAAGGAAATATGTGGTGTCCTTAAATATTTACCTTGAGTTATTTTGCTTGCAAGGAGCTGCAAAGCCTTGAACATTTCTTGCAGTACAGTGAAGGATGGGAAGTGATAAATTCCAGGGACAGTTGAGATTTATTGGAAGCTGTTTGTTTTGTGGTTGCAGGAAAAAGCGGTGGGGTTTCTTTGGTGCATATTTGCAACATGTCATGCACTATTTGATTTCTGCATGAAAGAAACTTGACTTGAAGCTGTTTAGATAATCCCTCAGTCGCCTGTGGTGTGTGAAGGTTTTCTCTGGGGGTAGAAGTCATATCTATTCTGCAGCCATATGACAAAGAAAAACTGCAGTGTTGCACAGAAAATGGAGTGAACAGGGGTTATTAGGGGCCAAGCGTATCATTTTTTGCCCCCCTAACATGTTGATGCAGAGCCATTCCTCTGCACTAAATGAGAACATGACATCATAGCAAAATAGGTGAGAATTTTGACTAAGATCTAGAGGCTGTGAAGGCACAGTTGAGGTTTTTGGAAGCTGTTTGTTTTGTTCTGCAGAAAATAGGTGGTGTTTTTTTTTGGTTGCATATTTACAACATGTCTTGCACTATTTGGTTTGTGTATGACAGAAAGTTGGCTTGAAATAGCCTGTGTGTGTTTTCTCTGGGGGCTGAAGTTATATCCATTGTGCAGCCAGGTATATGAGAAAGAAAAACTGCAATATTGCACAGAAAGTGGGGTGAACGGGGGTTATTAGGGGCCAAGTGCCTAATTGTTTGCCCCTTTAATATGTTAATCGGGCCATGGTTGCAGAGCTCTGAGAAGCCATTTAGTTTATTAATACATCTGCACTAAATAAGGCTCCTATAGGAATATTGTTACGTGACATCATTGCAAAATAGGTGAGGTTTTTGAAGTAAAGCCACAAGTTTTAGGAAGTTTGTGGTTTGTGGTTTCACTTCATCACAACAGCTGCAGGGAAAAGGTGCATATCTGAAACACATTAACAGAATTTGACTTGTGCATGAAAGACTAATAATCCTGCAGTGGCCTGTGGTGTGTGTGAAGGTTTTCAAAAGTCATATCCATTGTGCAGCCAGGTATATGGCATGGAAATGCTGCAATATTGCACAGAAAGTGGGGTAAACAGGTGTTATTAGGGACCAAGCATTATAAATATGAAGCAGCCATTTAGTTTATTTATGCCTCTGCACTAAAAAAGGCCATGCAGGAAGAAAAGTTGTGTTTTTTGGTGCATATTTGCAACATGCCATGCACTATTTGGTTTGTGCATGAGAAAAACTCGCCTTGAAGCAGTTAAGATAATCCTGCAGTCGCCTGTGGTGTGTGAAGGTTTTCTCTTGGGGCAGAAGTCATATCCATTCTGCTGTGAGCGACTTCCTGCCAGCGGGTGAGGTAATCCTGCTGCCATACAGTATCTGTGATATTGCGACTCCTGGCTCTGCATTCCACCCATCCTGCTACACTACGTTTATCTCTTAAATGTCATTGGCTATAAATACTCTGCTCATATTTATCTAATCCCATCCCTGCAGCAGAGAACACAAACACGGGGGGCCTGCAGAGGGTCTGAATCTTTCCTTTTAATCCTCTTAAATACCCCTCTTAATATCACAAACTTAAGTTTACCATGACCATGTCTGGTCCTCAGGATTACTTCTCTCATTGTAAACAATACAAGCCGACATTTCTGCACTCCGCACCCATGATGTTAAAGCGTGATTTTCCCTTTTATGGGCTGCATTCGATGTAAAGTGTCAGGAGAAATGTGTCGGCTGTCTGTCAGACGGACTTGACTGGTCTGCAGAGCGAGAGGGATTTGGCTCAGGGCACATTTTCTGTCTCTCTGATAACTCTTTGGAGGAATGTTTGTTTTTGGGAAGGAGCCCACCAGCCCCATGAACAGATTTAATCTACTTACCATGGAACACTGAGCATATAGCTTCAAAACGAGGACACTAATTTGGTGTTACATGCTATGATGTCACTCTCTCCCGCGGGGAGGAATTTCACTGCTTTTCCTTCCTGTGGGCTCTGAGCACAACACAGGGGCATCAGGATAAAAAACATTCTTCTATGTTTTACATGCAAAAAGATTATCCAAACTTGAGAAAACTATGAGAAAATAGTCTTTTTTTTCCACACTCGGTATTGAGGAAAAGTTCATTTTTTACAGATGTACCATCGCAGGCTCGCACTGTAATGGAGCCCAGATGCACACACAGCTTCTGATCCACAGTAAAGTTATAGAGCAGTAAAGTCCGCCTGGATTAAAGGTACAGTTACTGTGAGGAAAAAACTTAAGGTAGCACATTTATGGAGGGTCTTCACACATATGCCTCAAATTCAGAAAGTTCCGTTTCTGTCATTTTGGTATTTTTGAAGGCTCTAAATACAACAAAACCCCTGAGCCTCAGTTACAGTCACTGGAGTGAATTCAAAATGCTTTATTGTTTCATTTGAAGATGGCATTTAAATGTTTAAATCATTGCTAATAGATACAGTTCTGCCCCAGCAACAAGATGTTCTACACAAAAGGTTCTGAGTTTATATTCTGTGGAAGGATGCCAGTGTGTAACCCCAGATCACAGATTTCTCTCAACAGAAACAGCTTCAGGGATTGGAATCAGTAGCTTACTCATTTTTCCAATAATCCTTTCTTACAGAAGAGATTTAAGATGTCAAAATAGAAAAAGCACAGATGTAAATAGCAGGTCTGCCAATGACAACTGTTCTTGGTACAATTAGCTTCCCTCCAAGTAAACAAATTGATCATTCCATGTGGGGTAATTTTATTTTGAGAAAATGTATGTCACTGTATCATGCAGCACAAAACAATATAAACAACTCAAAGGAGAAGCTTGTCTCTACAATGACAATAGCTTTTTAAAATTTTATTTAGCAGTGTTATCGGTAATCGAGTACAGTTCACTTGTACACTAGCAAGTGTATCAACACAAGACATAGCAAACCAGCTAATAGCCCCACAGCAAGAAAACAAGCTTGGTGTCTGTCCCTCAGATTTTTATTTCACAAAGTTTTTACCACTTCTATCATAATGGCCCTGACTCTAATTAAGTAGTTTTGAAGCTTAAACCGGAAAAAAACTGCTGCCTTTTGATGTGCCCTACTTACGAAACGGAAAGTGAAATGTAACAAAACAGCAACTGGCCATTGGATGGGCTTATACCTTGTAAAGTAGACCCCTACTTGCTAATATTTAGTGCTGATAAACACACGTTCAATAGTCTGATAACTTTCAGATTGGGTTGCTTTTCCTACTGAGACGAGTCGAAACGTCTGCGGTGGAAAAGACTGATTGTTACTTTGGGTGCACACTGTAATTGTTCTATTTAAGCTAAAAATGATAAGGCTATAAACTCTTGACTTGTCCCAGCAACAACCTTTTATACTCAACAGGTGCACGTCTGCTCCACCTTTGTTTGAGTCTCTCCATCCTGGAAAGATTCCAGTCAGAGATTTACCTTTTTTTTTTAACCAAATCGGGAGTTACTCTGAGAATTGCACAACTTTTAAACAGTCGCTTCAGTTTTTTGCTCTGAAGAACATTTAGAAGAATCCCCCTCATGTCACGTCCCACTATAACATCCTGTACAGTCTTCAGGTTAGTTTGAACCAGGTCCTGAACTTGATACACTTGCACACACCAAACCCTGCTCTCTCTCAGAGAAAATAAAGAAGTCAGACAGTCTCAAGGTTCAGTCAGATAAGAGTTTACGGCTCCGTGTTTGTGTCTCTCTGCACGAACCTGATGAAAAGCCGTCCTTTACTGCTTCAGAGCAGGATTAGGGTTGTGTTTATTACACGGTTAGCGTGTTTCAGTGTCTGTCAGCAGGATGTTTAAAAGCCCTGTGATGGAATTTCCATGAAAAAATTTTGATGGACACGTCGGCGTTGTGCCAAGGAACAATTGATTTAGTTTTTGGTGGTGATCCAGATCTGGGACTTCTGCCACCGGACCATTAGTGTTTCTTAGCTGTAATTATAAAACGGATGGAGACAGAAACTCCCAGTCCTGCAGGCACATTTTCAGCTTCATGCAACTATTTGTATTTATGATTTAAGGGTTTGGATGAAGAGGTTGACAACTCTTTTTGGCATGCTCTTAGGAGAAGACATGAGTGTGTCTGCTTTTTAATTTTAAAAGTTTTTTTTTTTTTTTTACCACATTGTTCATCCTGTTATATGGTTATTCTTGGTCATATATGACTCTCATGCATCTCTGCATGTTTCCCATGTTACTACCATGACTGTAGATGACCTGTGAGGCTCTGCTTCAGTCAAAGTGGCTGTGAAAAGATAATCTCATAATCCCCGAGGTATGACAGTGTACAGAGTTTATTCTCCCCGTCATGGAAGGAGCCAGTTGAGCGCAGCTAAGCGGAGGGAAGGGAAGGGACCATAGTTGAGCAAGAAACTGAGTCTAGACATTTTGGCAACAGCAAAACCAACAACACAATCATAATGCCTGTCTTTCATTTAGTCATTTACCACAGCAGTCTCTGGGTGTTTTGTGTTGGTACACAATAGCGTTTGATTTCTTTTTGCTCAAATGTTTTACTGCGTCTTCAAGTGGAGCAGCTGCTGAGGCACAAAGACCCTCCACATGTCTTCAAAGAGGCTCGTTTTGTCAATGGCGTGCTGACCGAGGCCACTGAGTGTTCGATTGTTGCTGCCTCATTCATAGCCGACACAGATCCAGGGGTCAGAGCTGACCGCGGAGCCTCCACACTGAACATCTGTTCAGGGGTTGTGTCAATTCATTCAGCAGCGTGCTCCATATAGCCGTCAGACCCTCCACCGGGCTCGCCCACAACACTGGGTGGGTCACAGCTAAGTCTTCAGGCAGGTCAAAGGTTAAGACCGGCCCCTGATTGGAAGACGTATTGCTTTTGCAAACGTGGTGGGTGTGCGGAGGATTGTAAAAAGGGGGACACCTGCAGGTCACCATACAGAAACACTTAGAGTAAAGAGCCACACGAAGAAAACGAAGCAGCAGAGATCTTCAGTCAGGTGTCTGACACAGGTCAAAGGACACATTCTCACCTGCAACGCACTCTTAACTAGTGCACGGTAATAGCTTAAATGTAATTACATGATAACAGCATTGAGCTGCTGTTTATTTGTGCAGGGTGGGAATGTGAGAGCTACTGACTGTCAGGGTGTGTTCCAGCAAAGGTTCAGGGGAATTATCACGAGGGTGGGCAGCTTTTTACCTCTGCTGCTGAGGCTGTTAGGCCTGACACCATGACTGTTTTTGTTTGAGGATATATTGTCCCAGAAATTATTGTGATAAATGATATTGCTGTAATTTTGAGACCAATTCATGACACTGATATAATGATAATATAACAGGATTATAATGCAAGTACACCCTTTTAAAGAGCAATGAACCTGCAGGGAAACACAACGAGAGATATCGAGCTCAGACCCAATTATCACAGTCATGTCCACACATTTAGTGCTGATCTTCATCTGGGAGACTTTCATTATAAGACAACCAAAGTTTTAAAACTGACTGCTAGCATGTTCATGGGGCTGTCTTTAACGAAACAAATTCTAAGTTGACTATTGTTTTCAAGTAATTAATAATCAACCAATTATTTCACTAAGTTTTTACCAAATCTGTAATCTATTTTAAGACATATCCTGCTAACTAACAGTCAAACAGGTCTGTTAGTTATCATTATTGTACTGCATTTATGTGTGTGTGAGAAAATATGACATCTAATAAGCTTACTGCCATTATCTATTAGTCTGCTGATTCTTTTCTTGATTAACCGTTTAGGGCTGAATTCACTAAAGGATTATTCGAAGCATCCACAAAGGTTGAAAAGCATCTAACTACTGAGCAAACAATGTCTCGGTGCTCCCATGCTAGTTGCATGTATTTAAATAAGGTAATGTAGGAGCAGAATTGTCCTCTTTCTATGCAAATGAGCCTCACTGCAAAAACAGTCCAATTCACATAGGCACATCAGTGCCACAATCAGTTAGAGGACAATTATTGGTATCTTCAGAGAGCTGGTGGTAACTGAGCCCAGCTCCAGTATGCGTCCAAACTTTATGTGCCATGTTTGTGCAGTATTATCAATAGCGTAATATATTTTGTGAAAAGGTCCTTAAGACAGGGCAGATATCGCTCGCTATTCATGGTGCCTCTGGCCACTGCAACCATTCTTTTTTAATTCGCCCCTCAGTCTGTTAAATGTGAACAGGTAATTTGAAATGCCTATTGCATTTTCAGAGAGCTACACAGCAAATATGCCGGGAAAGTGTTCATATGTGTCCACTCTTTTGAGTGTTAATTTAACACTTTTCAAAGTGTCAATTATTTAACACTCAACCAGTGTTTTTCTAACACCACAAGCAGTTGAAAAGCAACACTGAGTAGTGTTGATAGTACTCAACATTGGTGTTAAGTGTTAGAAAATTAACTCTACCAGACAACACTGAACTCCAGTATATTAACACCAATAAGTGTAATAAAATTCACTCTGGAAAGTGTAGAATATTGTAGCCAACCACTGCCCCCTCCCACCCAAATATCTTCACTACATACCTCTACCTATTAATAATAAGAAATACAAGACATATGAATTGCACAAATAGTGAATTAAAAAAAGGTACACCACTTTCAACATCTTAATAGACAACAGATCAGCATGGTTTTATATTAAATTACAGCATGGAACAATGTACACCTGGTCATCAGTGTTTTCATATGAATACTGCCTATCATACGGTCTGTACTACACCAGGTCAGCTACACTGATCAAAGCGAAGACCTCTATGTTGTCCTTCATACAAAGGGCATTTAAGGGATCATCAAAATACATTGTTGAGACTTTACCAGTCAGATGATGACAGTTTTCATCTTGAACAATTACATGGATAATCCGGTTAAATATAGGCATCTCATTTCAACACCAGAACATATATACATTCCAACCTGATACAGTGTGCCAAAGCTTTTGACCCAGGAAGTTGTGGAAACATAGGACCACACATAAACTGAGAGAAAGTCAGGGAACAGACAAGGACTCAAAAAATGACTCAAACAATTATTTATTATTTAAATAGGTGCCAAATACTTTTAAAATATGTGACTTATTGATTACTTGACTCATTCTTTGAGCTCTGAGATGCTGTGAAGTCGTGCTGCATTCATGTGATGTTTACTGCGAAAAACAAACTCCGATAACAAAGAAGGACATTATTTTATGTTGAGATTTTAGGATCACCAACATGACACAGTTGGAACTTTTTATTCCACAACATATATTTAATTAGTCCTCCGTCTGCCTTTCTATAATAGCGTCATGTTTAGATGAAAGCTAATTGTCCTGATGGCTCCAGCCTCAGCCTGTTATTAGTTTAATGATAAGTGTTGTTTGTGTTGGGCGGGGCCGTCCTGTTTTCTCCTCGCTCCTGAGTCCTAATGTCAGTCAAAATAAACAACGCGTCTCGTATTGATTAAAGCCACTTCCCTCTCCTTGCCCCGGAGCTGCTCACTAATGTGCTGCTATAGTCTTAATGAGAGCAGGAGGAGGTGCTCTGACCCCTGCTCACCTCTCTGAGGGCCCCTGTAGGGAGGGGGCCAACCAGTCAGTGACCAGAGATGCTGTCTTTTCATGTTCAAAGACTGGAGCCAAAGATCAAGTGAAAGTGAGAGAAATGACTTCATCTTTGTGGATTACAGCAGTAATCATATGGATCGTTTTGCTTTTATGAAATTAAATCTCTGCTCTTTAACACTGATGTTTAACACTCAGTGGAAACATCTGCAACTATGTGCATCATTGAGAAAACAAACTTTATTAAGTGTTGGTCAACTCTGAGGGAAATATCTGTCTCTTTAGCTGCTAAATGCCTGATCAACACTTCCCCAACATATTTAGTTTGCAATGTTATAAAACAATGAGAAGCAGAAAGTTACGGTGGCCCTGAGAGTGCATAGCACTGCAACTTAAGAAAACACATGCAAATTCACAAAACACAAGCAAATTAAGAAAACATCTTCATCAATTTGACAACACAAGCGCAGCGTTTAGAAAACACGCTGCAAAAACGCGCTGCAAAAACGCGCTGCAAAAACCACAACACAACGGAAGTGTTTCCAGAGGACACGTAAAAGTGATGCACATGTCTGGACACGCATGTGATATTATCAAATTATTTAGAGATAATAATAATTTCACGTTATAACGTTATAAAGATCATCGCATGCTAACGTTAGCCAGTGATCGATAGCATGCTAGCGTGAGCGAGCTAGCAAGACCAAGAGCAACTCGGTGCCGTTGAGAGAGACCAACCAAGACGTGTATCATTCATTTATTTGATTTGTTTAACTGCAATGTGATTGATACGGGCTAGCGGGCTAACGCTATATATCACATGAAAATATCATCATGAAATAATGTGATAATATCACGTTATAACATGAAATAATCATTATCTTGAAATAATGTGATAATATCACATACGTGTCCAGACGTGCATCACTTTTAAGTGTCCTCTGGAAACTCTTCTGTTGTGTTGTGGTCTTTGCAGCGCATTTTTTAAATGCTGCGCTTGTGTTGTCTAATTGATGAAGATGTTTTCTCAATTTGCTCGTGTTTTGTGTATTTGCACATGCACATTAAAAGTCCACAGTTATTCTGGGTATGGCAGTATTCCCAGTTTCATACGGGTCATGTAAATAGCATATTCTGTTTGGATATTTCAAATTAGGCCTCATTCAGAATGGAGCATTTTCCAATGAATACATGTGGAATATGCTGATATTGTTCAGATTTTAGGAGCATTCAGAATATGCATGTCAGTTTGGGTTTTTGCAGCACTTTTGGCTGTTTACAGTCAGCTCAGTATGTTGTACACAAACCAACCAGCAAACAGTTTGCAAGGCTGGAGTAGAGATGCATGCACAAAAGAATAAAAGCCCACACCTTCTTTGAAAGGATATCAGCAGGTTTTGGATATGTGCAGATATCACAACACCAAGGTGGTTGAAGGAATGAAAGAGGGGAGCTGTGTTTGCACGGTCAAACAAGTCTGCTACCAGTGGAAAATTTTGACAAAATCCTATTTGCACAGCTTCTTGTCAATAGGAATTTAACTGTAATATTAATTTTCATTTATCATGTAAACAGCTTAGTAAGAATATTGTCTTTTTTTGCAGTAAGGGCTGAAACTGCAATATTGTGTGCATGTAAACATTTATGTTAAATAAGTTATCAATCAATGTCAAGAGATCTAACTTTATTATTTTTTAGAAATAAGACCAAGATTTACAATGCAGAGAGAGCCAAAATTTATGAGGTGTCTACATTGATGAAAAACTCTGTTGTGAATTTGTTTGTAAGAAGGTTTCAAAATCGTTGGGCATTATAAAAAGGGTTAAACACCATTTGAAAAACAGCACACTTCTAACACTGTATTACAGTTCAATTTATCCTTACATCTCTTACTGTAATATAATTTGGGCGAGCACTTACCATTCTTATTTGCAAGCAATCCATAAATTTCAGAAATCCATTGTAAAAACTGCCACCAACTCTTATTATTTAGCCCGAACTAAACCATTATTTAAACAAGTGCAGCAACTTACAATGAATGAGGTCAGTAAGTATCAAACAGGGGTTCTTGTGTATAAAGTAATTTGCCTTCCTGCATCTCTACCTATTTTTTTTCATTGAGTTTAATTCTCATTATCATGCACATCTTACAAGAAGAAAGAATGACTTACATATTCCTTTCTGTAGGACCTCTGTTGCTAAATTCTCATTTGTCTATCAAGGTGCTGTGGAATGACATAAAACCTCTAACAGAATCATTTTCCTCTTTAAATACTTTTAAGATCAAGCTCAAAAAATTCCTACAGATGTTCTAATCACCTTTGTATCGTTGTTTTGTTTGTATTTTTGTCTGTATTTTTTATTTTCATCTAGCTATGTAATTTAAGTAAAGTATAGGTATTTATAGGTTTAAGAGGGAGGTTCACTTATAAGCCCTTTGGGCTTTTTGATCTTTCCGGCACATTTTTATCTGTTTCTTGTACTGTTCTTTCTTCATGATATGAAACAACAATAAATAAACAACAAATACATGTCGTCAGTGATGGATTACAGGTTACAAATTTTTGCTAATTGTAGTAAAAATACACTCATCTGAAAATAATCAGGAGGTAAAACTACAAATACTGTGGTGCTTCAGCCGTGCAGCTAAGATGCTAGAGGTTAAATAAAGTCTGTGTGAAAATGAGACGGCCTCCTACATCCTTCAGGAGTTATGAGCCCATTACCTTTTCGGTCGAGGTGACCTTCCTCTGATATGAATTCCCCCATGTAAGGCGAAGACGGGAGCCGGGTCGCTGAAGGGAAGGGCAGCTCAGCCAAGTGTGAGGGAGATGTGTATCGTTAAATTGGACAGGGCAACTACTGACCTGGGACCGAGCCAAACGCCGACTCCAAAGAGCTCTGGAGCTGAGATAAAAAAGACAGAACAGACGGAGAGAGATAAACGACAGGCTGACTGGGAGTTAGGGAGGATGGAGTGAGATGTGGGAGAGAAGGTCAGGGAGAAAAGAGACAGATAAGTTGCTGTAACTTTCAAAATGCAACCCGTCTGATTTATTTTTCCTCTTTAAGTGTTGATGAAAATGACATGCTTCAGCACAAAGCAGATCATAAACGTATGACACACTGTCAGGAGAGCAGTGCCAGGAAGCAATCAAAGAGAGGGGCTTTCCAAGAATCTGCAGCACTTCTCAGAAAAGGCACTTGTCCTTTGATGAATCAGAGGGAGGAAAAGACGGAGAGTCACAGTTACCTCACTGTTTGCCCGGAGGTACAGAAGGAGAGGAGGCAGCTGGGAGAGCAAACACAGCACACAGGTTTTACCTGATAGCACCTCGGAAGTCTCACTGTGTCCGTATGTGTAATTGCTTTTGACTCAATGTGTAAAAATATGCTGCTTTTTTGTCTCAAAGTGAAGCCAGTGTTGTGGTGAAGCAGCAGATCACATATGAGGCATATTCTGTTGTGCAATAAGACGATTTACGAGTTACGAGATTTAAAATGGCAAATATGTGAGAAAAAAAGTAGAGTAAAGTAAAGTCTCATACTGTTGCACTTCTTCACTAACGTGTCCTTCGTGTGCCATCCCCTGCTTTCCGGGCGGCGTCTGTGGTGTGTTCAGGTTCCATGACAAAGACAAAACACAATTTTCTGACTTTTTTTTCTCATAAATCTGCTACTTTTTTTCTTGTAGATTTGCCACTTTTTTTCCTATAAATCTGCAACTTTTTTCTCGCAAAATTGCCACTTTTAATCTCGTAAATCTGCAATCTGCAATCTGCATATCATCCCCCAAAAGGTAAAACCTCATCACCTCACAGCTCTGGAGAGTCCATAAAGACAAACAATAGAAGAGAAAGTGATGAGTTGCTCCAGAGGAACGTCTTTGACTTTTAATCGAGCGTGCAGAAAGACACAGATTGTGCACAGTTAGAAGGTAATCGGAGAGAGTAAAGTATGTTACAATTATCATCATTTCAACACATTATAAAACGTTTAAACCAGTCAGTTCAAACAGAAGGGATCTGTTTTTGGAATTTCGTACCCTAGATTGGGTTGCACCAACTATATTTAAATTCATGACTAAGTTTGTGTGTAAAATCCTTCTGGTTGCACCATTAAAACCTAGAAAAAGTCAAAGCTAGTTATTGAATGTGTATCTAGCTTTTTGCATCAATGCAAACAGCAATCAGCTCCAGTATATATGCTATAGCATTAGGTAAAAAAAATACAGTTTTAATCAGACAAACCATCTAATAAATTTAAAGCTGTGGTAAACAGCAGAATTGTAAATCCCAGCCCTCCTCCAGCATCTCTCTCTGCCCTCAGCTCCTCTTAATAATCCTGATATTTCTGTGATCGTGGTGTTGTTATAAAGTGGCTAATTCTCTGATGATAGATTGTGATTCGAGACTCTAGCTTGCTTCATAAACGTGAACTTGAGAAACTTGGCTGCAGTTAACAAAAGTCTAAACTATTAGAAACATTTTCTCTCCAATACTGAAACGTTTTGGCCCAAATTGACACATTTATTTTTCGACTCATTGTCAGGTTGCTTTGCAGTGTAGACAGTTGCTGCAAGTGCAAGTTTTCTGCAGACTTTCCTGCCATTGAATCAGACTTTCACCATCTGAAGGGATGTGCAGACACATCTGCATTAGTAGAGCAACCAATAGGAACACCCTCTCTCTCAAATGACCTGTGATTGGACAAAGTCTCCTGTCACCAGCTAGATATTTTGAAGCCTGAAAACAGATCCAGGGGGAGGTATAGAAGCCTAGTTTTCTCTCAGACTGCTTAAATGAAAATTAGCAGTTTTTATAATATTATCATTATTATTATTATTATTATTATTATTATTATTATTATTATTATTATATAATTGTTATTAAGGAGGACAGAGAGGGTGGACAGGCTTTAACGAGGTTGGTAGGTAGTGGATCAAGCAGACAGGTGGATGATTTAGATTTTTGAGTTATTCTAGTAATTCATTGTAGAGGGAAACCAGTTCTTCGGGAGTGGAAAAGTTGTCTGTACTGGGGAGGTTGTCCAGTTTATTCGTGAGAGTGGGTAAATCAATGTTGTTGATGTTACGGAAGCAGATGGAACGAGGTGGGTTGGTTCTGGATGTTAAGTGGGCACCGAAAGACACCAGTTTATGATCAGAAATGGACAAATCGGATGGAACACAGTGAAGAGGATTGATACCAGAGCAGCAGATGAGATCCAGGATGTGGCCTTTGGTGTGAGTAGGAAAGTTAATGAATTGTTCTATTCCAAAACTGTCGAGGTAGGATGTGAAATCCCTTGTCAGTGGGCTGGTGGTATCGTCCAAGTGAATATTAAAATCACCAAGCAGGATAACATTAGGGGATAGGGAGCATAACACAGTTAAAAACGTTAAATTGAAATTATTTAAAAAGTTTATGTTAGCTTTGTGTGGACGGTAGACTGTGGTTCAAATAGTGGGCGTTGGCCCGTTAATTTGTAGTGAGATTGATTCAAAGGAGACATGGGGAGGTACAGTGACAGATCAGACCTTCCACTTCTCGTCGTAAATTATCGCGAGACCACTGCCCTGGCCAGCCGCACAAGGTTGACAGACAGTAAACTTACGATCGGTGATGAGATGGTACAGTAGCGGACCTTTGTTGGTGAGCGAGCTGGTGTTGAATAGCCCGAAGCTGGCGCTGACGCATTATCATGGAATTTTTTACCCAATGAACAGAAACTTCCTACCATAGCTTTAACTGCCAATCTACATAACATAGTTGATATTGTATTATTGTATATGAAAAAATATGTGTGTTGCTGAAGCTATTGGCTTATTTAGTAGCTAGCATAAAATGTTGTTTTTTGAGGCTTGTTTTTGTTATTTTTTTCTAGTATATTAGATCAGATGTGTCGAGCATGTGTGCTCTTCACCATCACAATATTTAGTACCATCTGATCACGACATGAGAACTAGTTTGTGGTTTAATCAGTGATACCTATTAAATCTCCACATAACAAACATGTTATTACAGTTTATTCTAATTGAGCTGTTGTTCAGATTATTAGTGAAATTAAAAGTCTTCATGTAAGTGCAGCAGGTGCTACAGATGCAGCAGCTTTCCTCCCATCTCTTTATATAACGCAGGTCAACAGTCTGACGGGGGGAGTGAGGGGGGAGGGGTCAGTCAGTCAGTTCCTCTCAGGCTGTGTGGGAGTTAATAAGGCCCTGTTGGGGCGGGGGCAGGGGGAATTAATGATACTTGCTGGATGGGGGGGCATTCCTGACCTTGGCTCCTGGCTGCAGGGGTTCTCAGCAGAGTGGCAGCTTATTTGTGGATATTATCAATGACCTAAAGACCTCTGTTGTTTGAAGTGTCAGTCGTGTCTTTTCTTTCTGTTTCCTCTTCTTTTTCTTCTTCTTCTTCTTGCCGCTGTAACAACTTCTGCGCCCTCGCTTCTGTGTTTGTGTGTTCTCCTGTGTGATATTTAAAAAAAAAACTGTGAAGGTGCCGTTCCCGACAGACTGACGGTGTTTGTTTCTCTCTCTGTCTGCAGGAAGCTGACTCTGTGCCAGGCCCTGACCTTTGTCCTGCTGCTGCTTGCTCCCGTCTGCCTGTCCGACCCGCAGAGTGTAAGTGCGACCCGCCCTCATCAGCACCGGTCCTCCCCTCACACTCTCACTCTACACACCTCTCACTATATCCACCCGGGATTGATTGATCAACTGCAGCTCCTCCAGTCGAAGCTTCTCAATCACAACTCACAGCTGGAATGTTGACCTGCTCATTATTTTTGGATTTTCTTCTTTCCACTCACATTAATCATCCCTCAGATTCATTATCTGTCCCTGTATACGAAACCGTATATGGCTCTACCTGCAGCAGCTCAAACACTGATGCTTCAGTATTAACCTCTTAACATTGAAGGAATTCATTGGTACAAAACATGTCTGATATCTTGTCAAAACTGGGGCTAAAAATGCTCTAAAGTTAGGCTGAAATTTAGCAAAAGAGAAAACTGGCATGTCCGTTTTCAAAGGGGTTCCTTGATGTCTGATCTTAAGATATCTGAATGAAAATTAGATTTATAGGGGTCTATAATGGCCTCCTTTTTACAGATATGCCCATTTTATGCTGAAACGAAGGGGCAGAAACCATGGAGATGCATGCACTACAAATTTGTTATTTTCGACTATTGTATTTGAACATTTCTACATCCTGGGGTCCCTAAACAGTGTGTGAGCTGCATAAATCGGGTCTGACTGGAAAGCTGAGACTCTTGAGGATTCAATGAGCCCAATGTTCTTCATGTGTGATGATGTTAGTCAGTGAAACTTGAGCTCAGTGTATAAAATGAGCTGCTGTGACCTCTAGGATAATCACAGCCTCATGAAACTTTACAACCACAATTTTTGACTGTTTTTAATAAATTCTCAAGTGTTAAATTTAGCACCAAATCGGCTTCTTTAAATGTGCTCCTAGAATTTAATTCAGCAGTCATACTATCAGCCTTTGTGTCATGTTGTGTAAAGAAACAACGGTAATAGCTGGAAGACTGTTTTATGTGCAGCACGCTGTAGTTACTCACGGGGCCCTGTAGTCCCCGTCTCTCGGGGCCTGAGGCCATTTCCCACAGCCTCCCCACTTTTCCTGCCTTTACTTCTTCTTCTCCTTACATGTGACAGAGTTAAATGTTGTGATTAAGGTAATTTGTGCAGAAAAAGACTGAGCTCTCAGGTTCCAGATAGGAAAATCCAGCTAATTTCGATAATAAACCAATCAGTGTCAGATGTGAGCAGGTCTAATGCTCGCTCAGGTCTGATTGGATTGTTTTTTCAGCGTGTTTGTCTTCTGGTAATGTTCCTGCAGCCTCTTGGTCTCTCCACGCTCTGAATGCAGCAGCACCTTTTCTCCTCAGTGTCCATCTTTCAGCAGTGTTTGTCTGGTTGTCAGACCCCCTGACCTTCAATCAGGCTGAGCTGAGTAACCAGACATCTCTGTCACATCACACACAGGAATGTAGAGGAGGGTCAACACACTGAAGATCAGCTTTTCATTTTCTGTTGTCAGGAAAAAATCCCAAGTCACTGTTTCACTGGTGTCACTTGTTGTTTTAGATGTTTTAGATTGCTGAAACGTTTTCTGCATTCAGTCATCTCTGCAGCTGCACTGGCAGCGTCTCTGCTGTCCACATTTGTCCAGTTAGAGATGAGAACAAAACAAATGGAGTAAATGGATCATGGAATGCAAAATACAAGTCTACAAGTTGGTTAAAACCAGGAGAAACTACGGGTGCAACAGAGTCAATACAAAGGTTGTAACGTGTGCACATTTTGGGCTTTGTTTTATACACTTGTCAAGTAAAGTCAGAGGTATTTATCGCCCCATTATCACAAAGCATGCCTCAAAACAGCAATGAGCAACATTACCATATCAGACAAAGTATGCAGAGTGAGATACATCCAAAGCATTATAAACTGAATATTTGACATATACAATAAAACAGGAATGAGCGGCTATAATAAAATATGCTAATGCATTTCAGAAGTAAGGCAGCACATATAAGAAGAGACATATATTTACAAAAACATGTAACAAACTATACATATACGAAACCATGTTCACATAGGCTGAGTATAAGTAGAATGACCATAGTTTAGTATTTAGGATGGAACAAGAAAAGTTGAAGGCTGACATGAAAGTAAATTTGTAATTTTGTTTGTTCTTGCAGGGAAATCAGGTTTAACCCTTTGTCGGGCGAAGAACCGTATTTGGTAACATCAGTGGATATCCAAAATGGGGTCCCCATGTCTCTCTGTGAGGTCGTAGAACCACATGGATTTCTTCCAGCTAATCAGCTTTTTTTTTCGAGAAATAAGTTGCAAATTTACTAGATTAAAGTGGCAAATCTACAAGAAAAAAAGTTGCAGATTTAAGAGATTTAAAGTGGCAAATCTGTGCAAAAAAGTCGCAGAGAAAAAAGTGGGAAAAAAACTTTTTTCTTGCAGATTCACCACTTTAAATCTCATAAATCTGTGCATTTTTTTCTCGTAGATTTGCCACTTTAATCTCATAAACTTTTTTCTCAAAAATATTACCCCCCTCCCCCGGGTCCGTATGTTTTTTTTACACATTCTGACAGTATGTAATATCCTCCAATATTCTCTAGGTTTGAGATTTGGAATTTGCAAGTATTTCAATGAGTGCCCTATTAAGGCTTAACCAGACAGATTAGAGTTTGAAGTTATGCCAGATAGGTCTGTGTTTTAAGTTTTTTAGGAGGATCCTGACGCCTGATTGATAGCATGAATGATCAGCAGTCAGTGACCACAGTGCACATGAATATAACTGCAAAAAGTGCATCACTAGTAACACTCATTCGCCACACACATTAACAAAAAGTTCTGCGACCATTATGGGCCCCATACTTCTGACTAACAGACAGGAAAACAAACAGAACTTGATACGTTTTGCAGTACAGAAAGGACAACATGTAGCGTGTTGTTCTGTGTATGATGTGGAAAATGATCATCTGACTGCAGGCACTCAAGAGTCATTTTAAGATGATAAGTCTGAGCTTTTTTGTGCACATAATTAGATCAGACTGTGGAAGTTAATGAGCTCTCTGTCTTCACCAGTTGCCCTTTTGTTGCCTTGGTGGTGGAAAGTTTTCCTAGCTGTGTGTGTCGGCTTAGACTGGGAGAACTGGTCTGCTGACAGACGGGAGGAGTGCTGGGAAAGTTCACCTGCACGTCCCTCTGTGGAGTCTGAGGCTCTTTACCTTCACCTTCATCTCTCTCACTGTCGGCAGTTTTCTTTCTCAGCTCATGTGTAGAGGAGGGGGGTGAGGGGGCGTTGTAAAGGTCAAAGGTCACTTTCATTAATCTAGAAAGCCAGCTCACCCCACCTCCAACTGTTATCAACGCTAATTTGACCGGTGGTAACACTAATGAGGGCAACCTCAGGTGACCCTGCCAGGGAAAATGATGGAGAGTCATAGCACAGGTCGCTCTCAGCTGAGTGTGTGTGTGTGTGTGTGTGTGTGTGTGTGTGTGTGTGTGTGTGTGTGAGAGAGAGAGAGAGAGAGAGAGAGAGAGAGAGAGAGAGAGAGAGAGAGAGAGAGAGAGAGTGTGTCTGACCAATCCAGGAGTCACAAAGTCAAAGAGCCTCAGGGTTTTTTGTCTCTTCCTGCTGAAACTACAGAAACAACATCATGTCGGCACATGCATGTCACTGCAGATAAACCGTTATAGAGTTTATTAGTTTTGAGGTTTTTTGGGGATGTGGAAGTTGTATCACAGACATTTATGGATATCAGCAATCAAAGCACCGCAGCCGCTGAGATACCACATGTATGGTGATGTTTTTATAAAGTGTTTCATGACGATGTTTGAATAAGCAGCATTTGGATTTGTTGAAGAACGAGAAAGAGAAACGAGTTACTGATTGAACTAAATGAAATAATTGAAGCACTCATTGTGTTTATTCTGCACAAGACTCCTTGTAGAAGGGAAACTATGCAAGGAAAACTCAACGTATGATGCTTTTTTGTCTCTTTTGTCACCACTGTAAATAAACAGACAGGCTTCTTTCCATGAGATAAACCTAAGATCAGATAGATTCTTCCATTGCAGCTATTTGTGACATAGTTTTTTATTTCCAATAACCTCTGCAGTCAGTCAGGGTGTTTTACATAAGGTTGCTATAAAAAAATTATTAGACCATTGTTTTCTTCAATTCCCTGTTCATTTTAATGCATGGTACAACTAAATGTTCATTTGTTTGGACAAATATAATGATAACAAGAAAAATAGCTGAAAAGAGTTTAATTTAAGAGCTGATATTTAGACATTTTCCATGGTTTTCTTTTTTTTTTTTAAACACACTTTATTGTTTTTAAACACATTAACAATACAAAACACAGAAACAGAAGCCCTCCCCCCCACCCCCCACCCCATCCCGACAGACAGCGCATGCTATACAAAGTTAGGCAAAAAATAAATAAATAAATACAGTTCTAGTTTGTCTCCAGTCCGCAATAGGCACTCATAATCGCCAGTCAGAAAACCGTCTACCCATCAACAGCAGATTTTTCAGATCTGCAGGTATATAATCAAGAAAGGGTGTCCAAACAATTAAAAACAATTCGTCCTTTCCCTTTACAGCAGCTTGTAACCTTTCATGAGGGAGGATATCAAAGATCTCCCTGTACCAAAGGGTGACACTAGGTGGAAGGGTTTTGATCCAATTTTTTAATATACACTTTCGAGCAACGACAAGGAGTTTATCAAGGAGCTTATGATGTGACACAGTGAGATGTAAGTCCCTAGAGGGAAGGCCTAGGAGGAAAACCCCAGGGTCTTTCTTAATTTGTATTTTAAATATCCCACTGACCACCTTTGAAATAAATGACCAAAATCTGGAGATTAGTTTACATTCCCAAAAGTAATGGAAATACGTCCCCCTTTCTAAGTTGCACTTGGTAGACAGAGGAGATATGGAGTGGTCAATTTTGTTTAAAATAACAGGAGTAATATGCAGCCTGTGAAGTATCTTGTACTGAGTTTCTCTCAGCTGGTTACAAGTAGATGTGGACCTTATCAGGCGTATAGTTGCCAGCCAATCATCTTCAATATATTCATTGTTCAAGTCTTTTTCCCATCTATAAGAGATGTCTGGTAAATGGTATGTAACGGAAGAACCCAGAAGTGAGTAAAATGATGCTATAAGATGTCCTCTGTCCTTGCGCTCCAGGAGAAATCTTTCAGCATCACTGTAAGGGGTGTTAGTAGAGAAAGAGGTGGTCAGTGAAGACACAAAATGTCTAATCTGTAAATACCCAAAAAATTGGTGCCTGGGAATATTAAATGTTTCCTGTAATTGCTGGAAGGACAGTAAAGTATGACCTCTCAATAAATCGCCAATTACATGAATTCCCTTGTCTCTCCAAGAGAGGAACGTGGGTGAGCTGACACCTGCAGGAAAGTCAGGATTTTGGGTTATGGGGGACAATGAGGACTTAACATTTTTTCTTCCAAGATATTTAGATATATCGTGCCATATCCTGACGCTGTTGTAAATAATAAGATTGCGTTTTACTTCTGGATTTATCTTCTTTGCCTCACATGTGATTAAGCTCCATGGGGAATAAGGGTGGCAGGCCCAGGAATCAATACAGTGCTTTCTCTCAACATACGAATGTAACCAAACCCAGAAGTGGCGCGCATGACAAGCCCAGTTATAAAACAACATATTAGGCATAGAAAGCCCACCCATGTCTGTAGACAATTGTAATATCTTAAGCCTCTGTCTAGGTTTTCTGCCTTGCCAAATAAATTTGGAAAATGCCTTCTCTAAGTCTAGGATGATTTCCCTTGATAAATATAACAGGAGCATTTGCAAAGGGTATAAGAGTCGAGGGAGTACATTCATCTTAACAAGACTGATTCGACCAAATAGGGAAATGGGTAAGTTCTGCCATCGATCCAAGTCTCTTTTGACTGAAGTACAGATTGGGGCAAAATTTAATTTTCGCAGATCCCTCAAGTCTCCCATGGTTTTCTTGATAATAATTTTGTTCAAAAACCATGGAAAATGTCTAGATATCAGCTCTTAAATTAAACTCTTATGAGCTATTTTTTGTTGTTATCATTATATTTGTCCAAACAAATGTACCTTTAGTTGTACCAGGCATTAAAATAAACAAGAAAGCAAGGAGAAAACAAGGGTGGTCTGATCATTTTTTCCATGACTGTAGATTTAACTGTAACCGGTGGAGTTGACCGAGGTTGCATGCAGAAACATGCAACAGTTTTGCGTCATGTAAACTACTCAGCAGTGGCAGTATAGATGTCACATAAATATAATTCTCTTTTCTTAATATTTGATCTTTCCAGCTGTTTAGAGCTCAGGTGAGACAGGTGCCCAGTGGGTGCAAACTGGCACTATTTAATAAATTATTTGCTGTTGGTTATGGACTTGTTGTGTAGCGTCTGCCTTCATTATGGTGACGAATAGTTCTGTCACGATATTCTGGATTTATCGTGTGATATGAACATGACCACGATCATTATGTCTGACCTCGATATCTCCCTTTGTGTTTCCTGCACGTTTGTTTACCTATTAATGTCATCAACACTGTAGCCAACATGATGTTTGACAAACAGCAGGTTTTACAGACTCTTATAAGAGCTGGGTGCAGCACCAAAACATGTTTCACAGTCAAGAGAAATAAAGCATAATTTCAGCTCTGTTCTTTTATTTATTTTAGTTTTTAAAAATATTTTTCTCACAGTCATGTTTAAATATTCTTAAGAATTAAAATGTAATTGAAGGGGTTTACTTTCATTATAATCCTGTTATATTATGATTATATCTGCGGTAGAATATCATCTAGTCGACCTAGTGACATCATTGCAGGACCGCTGTAGACAAAACCACCTACTATGGAAAATGTTTTTATCTTTTTTCACTTTTTTACAGACTTAAATCAATAATAACATGATTGGAAATATTCTTATGTATTCATTTGAGCTCTAGTCTTTTATTGCAAATCTAATAAATGCAAATAAAGTTCAGAACATGCCAGAAACATCCTACTCCTCTTTCTTTACAGTGTAGAATATCTGATTACACTGTGGCGAATCCTGCTGCATAAATCTGCATGATAATGAGAAAAATGGCGGGAAACAAGGACAAGAGCTTTAAGTTGTGTTTTGCACATATTTCCCATGTTCTTATTCCCCTCTGGGCTGCAGATTCTCCAGGTGACTCTGACTGGAACTCTTCTCCCTGACAGAGAGGTAGCTGCAGCACTGTGTGTGTGTGTGTGCGTGTGTGTGTGTGTGTGTGTGTGTGTGTGTGTGTGTGTGTGTGTGTGTGTGTGTGTGTGTGTGTTTGTGTGTGTGTGTGTGTGAAGAGTTAAAGAAGTGTGTGTGAGCTAGCTCCTGTATGAGAAACCGGTGGGAACGCTGCCAGTTTCTGTCCTCCTCCGGGGCGAGAACTGTGGAATGTGTTTGAGGAGCGCCATTGAGATTTCTCTAATCACTTTTATTGTTTGGCTCCGATGGTCCTGATCCTCCAGGCTCACAAGGTTGTTTTTTATTCCATCTACTCTTTCACTTTGTCTGCCTGTTGTCGGAGTCACGGCTATAAATAACGAGGGTTTTGTTCGGCGTCACACATGACTCCCCCTCACAAACTTTTCCCCTCTTACAAATGATATCCCATCATTCTGCCAACACTGTCTTTCTCACACACACACACACACACACACACACACACACACACACACACACACACACACACACATTCTTGTACTTCTATCTTTGTGAGGGCCCTCATTGGAATAGTGAATTCCCTAGCAAGGTTATAATAGTTTTGAATTTTTCATTAGTTTAGGTTTTTGTTTTCAATTTCAGTTAGTTTTAATTCGTTTTTAGAGTGAGTTTGCTAGTTTTAGTTTAGTATTTATTTTTTGAAATGCTTTAGTTTTAGTTTAGTTTTTATTATTAGTTTTAGTTTTTTGTAATGGGGTATTTGTTAGGTGGGAGATTAAAAGAGGTCACAGTAAATTTAGCCTTTATTTCCTTTGCCTTATCCATCTTCATTGTGTATGAAAAAACTTGACAAAGACGAAAATGAAAGACATTTCCACTATAATTTTAGTTAGTTTTGTAACCACACAATACAGTTTCAGTTAATTATCGTTATCATGTAACCTTAATCTTTAAAACAAAGTCTGAAATCTCAAAAAAGCCTTTAAAGAAGGCCGAAATGTCCTCACTTTGCAAAAATGTCCTCACTCTGTTAGTTAAAAACGTGTTGTAGTCCTCACTATGTAAGAAGTACAAGAACACACACACACACACACACACACACGCAGGGATTGTGAGCTGCTGACAGTTACCATTTGCCACCTGACAGCTCTGAACATGCAGGCCAACACAGCAGCTTGATGCTGCAGAGCGATCTCAGCAGAGAGCAGAGAGTCATGTTGTCTGTGCCTGCACGGCTCCACAGTGTCCCAGAGACACAAAATAAACAGAAACAAGCCGGCAGCATGATAGCAGCGTTTCCACTGGTCCTTAACAAATTCTTAAAAGTCCAAAATACAATTATCTAAATTATCTGGCCTTAAAATGTCTTATATACAATGATGTGTGGGCTAATCTCGTGTCATAAAAAAAATAGCTACTTCTAGGAATAATAAGTTACAAACATTACAATATACATAAACTGTATATACATTCATGGAAAAAAATGATTAGACCACCCTTGTTTTCTTCAATTTCTTGTTCATTTTAATGCCTGGTACAACTAAAGGTACATTTGTTTGGACAAATATAATGATACCAACAAAAATAGCTGATAAGAGTTTAATTTAAGAGCTGATATCTAGATATTTTCCATGGTTTTCTTGATAATAACCAAAATCATTATCAAGAAAACCATGGAAAATGTCTAGATATCAACTCTTAAATTAATTTCTTATGAGCGAGTTTTGTTCTTATCAATATATTTGTCCAATCAAATGTACCTTTAGTTGTACCAGGCATTAAAATGAACAAAGACATTGAAGAAAACAGGGGTGGTCTAATCATTTTTTCCATGACTGTACATAAACTGTATATATGCTTGGTTGCACCCTGTGCTTGAATTAGGAACTTTGGGTATAAAGGTATTTACGTTGTTTTGGAAGTTGAAAAACATGAAGTTGTCGTAAAAAGTCAGTAATTATTAGCAACAAAAAGTTCATAAAGTGTCAAAAGTAAAAGTACTCATTAGGAAGCAGAACGCCCCAGTCACTGTAATGTTACTGTAACTTATATTATCCAGTCGTTATTACTGTAACATTCATAGTAATGTTGTTGCTGGCTGAAGTGGAGCTTATTTTAACTACCATGCTTTGCAAACATTACTGTTTTGGTAGTTCAACTCTTAACAATAAATCATTATACAGTAGTTTTTTCTGTGTAATGTTTTATATTTTAAAAGTAACTAAATGTGTCATAGAAATGTAGTGGAGTACAACTATAAAGAAGCTTCAAATGGATCTACTAAACTAAAGTAAAGTAATACAGGTGCATCTCAATACATTAGAATATGATGGAAAAGTCCATTTCCAGTAGTTCAAGTCAAACAGCCCCAACCAAGTATTGAGACATATAGATGGACATACTTTTCAGAGGCCAACATTTATATATTAAACATACTTTTTAAAATCGGTCTTCTGTAATATTCACATTTTTTTGAGACACTGAATTTTAGGTCTTCATTAAATGTTAGCCATAATCATTATAATTTGAAGAAATTAAATAAATGAAGGCATGAAATGTTTCATTCTGGTTGTAATGGATCTATATAATGTGTTATTTCCACATTTTGAATTGAATTACTGACATAAACTTTTCTATGATATTCTAATGTTTTGAGATGCACCTGTAAGTATTTATATAAGATGTAAGTATTAATGTCTCTCTCTGTCCTTTGTGTCTCAGTCGTGGGTTTCTGCGTGGCATCCGTCCAGTGAGTCTTCATCGGGGCGTCTGGCCCGCGCCCGGCGGCAGCTGCACTTCAGGAACGAGTGGGCGGAGTGGAGCGGCTGGTCTGTCTGCTCACGCAGCTGTGGGGGCGGAGCCTCAGTGAGGACGCGCACCTGCATCACCAGGTAAACATCGGGAGTATCTTATTTAATTTAAATGCTTAAATGTATTCAAATGCTTTGCTAATAGACTTTAAAATGTATCCAAGTACAGGAATATTCTAATAAAATACCCTTTATTTTAATATCCATGTAAGGTTTAGTGCTTTACATCACAAAAACACTTTCTAAAAAAGTATCTACAGTCATGGAAAAAATGATTAAACCATTGTTTTCTCTAATATCTTGTTCATTTTAATGCCTGGTACAACTAAAGATACATTTGTACGGACAAATATAATGATAACAACAAAAATATCTCATTAGAGTTTAATTCAAGAGCTGGTGCCTTAAGTTGTACCAGGCATTAAAATGAACAAGTTATTAGAGAAAACAAGGGTGGTCTAATCATTTTTTCCATGACTTTATGTTTTTGATGAATATGTTATGCCACTATGCACCCAGAGGTTGTGAATTGGGCCTACTGTGATGTTCAACTATATTTAAATGTATTTATTTTGCACTTACTTTTGAATAGTAAGTAAGTAAATAAACTAACTACAGCATGGTTGCACTGTAAACACTATTTTTTAAATCAAATGTTCACTTGCTGTTGAGTAATCTAACTAATTATTAAAGTCCCATTTCAATAAAACAAATAATGGCACCTACATAGCTCAAATGTATGTTGTGTTTTTCGTTAAACCAGATATTACAGCAGCCTGCTACATAGTTACCATCAGATAATGAAAACTCTTTCCTGCTGTGTTTGTCGTTCATAGTCTCATAAATCTCTGTTTTTCTGCAGGAACCCAGTGGGTGGACCGTGCACAGGAGACCCCAGACAATACAAGATCTGCAACACCAAGGTCATTTCTGCATGAAGGTTTTCACACTGAATGAAAAAAAGACTTTCGATGCAAATGCTTTAGAACAATGGCTGATGTTTGCTCTGGAAGTTGGTCGTGTAGGTGTGTCCGGGGCAGGTGTTTCAGGGTGTGAGCTGGAATTTCACCAACTTATTAACTCGTCTGCACTGAACTCTGAGATTTAAAGTAACACAGTGGAGCTGCAGGTCAGAGACTGTGTGTCAGAATAGTTCCGCTGTGTGTGTGTGTGTGTGTGTGTGTGTGTGTGTGTGTGTGGGTGTGTTTGTACAGCCAGTCACTATAGTCCATATTGATTAAAGGAAAAACACACAGATGAGTTGCAGCGTGTTTAAGCACGCTTGAGTGTGTGTGTATGTGGCAGTTTGAACGCTGCGATTAGCTCATAGCTTCCAATGAATGGACACAAATCCCAGATTTCTCTCTCTGCTGCAAGTTTTCATTCCCAAACTATTCACACTGCAACATCTGGGCACTCACCACAAGGTCATTCATTTATTTAAGGGTTAAGATCAGAATAAGAACAGGATTAAAGATTAGAGCAGGAGTTGAGTTCAGGCATGAAGCTGTTATGGTCGACTTGGAGGTAAACTTTCAGGGAGTAAATACAGTGTTCTCACAGTGTGTGTGTGTGTGTGTGTGTGTGTGTGTGTGTGTGTGTGTGTGTATGTGTGCGTGCGCGTGCGCAGGAGTGTCCCCCCAGCTCGGAGGACTTCAGAGAGATGCAGTGTGCTGCCTTCAATGACCGACCGTTAGTGGCTGGAACTTCCTTCAGATGGACGACTTTTCATGGAGGTCAGTGAAGACAATTCACCTTTCAGCTACTGAGATACAAACATGACTTTTCTGGAATACAAAGTGCTTATAGTTCTTATTAATAAATTCTTATTATACATTTTAGTGGCAGTAGATATATTTAGACAGATTTAGCTGTGTAAAAGTCTGTTAAATGCCCAAAAAATTGTTTTGAGCGTCACAATTGCTGCAAAATGACTTGTTTCACTGTCAAAAGTTAATCTATTCTATTCACTAACATTTAGAAGGGCTACATCATTTGAAATATAGCATCTCTATTAAGTTAACAGAGGGCTAAACCGGAAGTTAGAAGGCTCTACTCACAGTAGTGAAACGTCCAAGAAGAAGGATGGACAAGAAAGTGTCAAAAAGTAGAGGAAGGGCTGAAAAATATAGAAAAAATGAAGCAGGTATAAGTAGCGCAGATTTGACAAACTGTTTCGGCGTCAACATCCTCAAGTGGCCAGCAACAACAACGCGGCAGTATGACTGTGGAATATACTGTACAAATGTAATCAACTCTCAACGACCCGACCGGAAAAGCTGAAAACTTGACTGTAAAGGCGCATCTTCAGTTTCTTGACGACAGGTGTGTCGGAGGAAATGTCCCCAAGCAAGAGAAGAGAAAATTCCTGCACAAATAATTGCTTATAAACTTATAGAGAGAAACAATGTTTTGGTGCTTTGGCCTTCATCACATGCAAGTAAAGAGACAGTGCTCAGTAAGTCTCTCTTCTCAAGTTTAAAAAGTAAAATCAAATCTCACTGCAGCCTGACGTTATAAATATACTCCAAAACTGATGTGGACAGTGAGATGTATCATCAGACAACACATGGGTATTTCCACACTACGTTGTATTTTTTCTATGCTGTTATGTTGCTCACATGTGTACAGTTTGCAGGCACACAGCACTTGTGTGTCCATACGGGATCAACATATAATAATAATAATAATAATAATAATAATAATAATAATAATAATAATAATAATGCATTTTATTTGATAGGCTGCCTTTCAAGGCACTCAAGGTCGCCTTACAGCATAGATAAAAGAAAACATCATACAATTTGTAAATGAAAATAAGAATAGAAATACATTAAACCAAGTACAATATACATTCAAATTTCATAGAAAACAATTACAAATAGATTACAATAAAGGGGGGTTGGTGCAGAGGATCAGATGGAGTGAGCCAGTCTGAACAGCTCTGCTCCCCATGGTAACCAGGCGGGCAAGGGGGGCAGAGAGGTGGGTGGAGGAAGATGATCTGAGTGGGTGGGTGGGTGTGGCAGTGTGGAGGAGGTCAGAGAGGTATTAATGGCCTTGAAGGTGAGCATATGGCCACTTTTCCTTGAGGCTCTGCAGACGGAGTGAAGTAAAATTTCAGTATGTGTTTCGGTTTGCTTGTTCGTCATGTGTAACTTTAGTTTCTGTGTTGTTGGCAGTCATGTGATAAACTTTCCATGCTGCCAGGTTCTCCTGTCCCCTGTGAGGCCTGCTGGGTGTTTAATATGACTTTTCTCAGCTCCTTCTCTTCACCTCCTCCTCTCTCCCTTTCTGTACTTTTTGCCTCGCCTGTTTTCCCACAATAAACGGCTGACTGATCTTCCCTGCCAGGCTCTAACCCCTGTGAGCTGAGCTGTCTGGCCCTCGGTCACAACTTCTACTACAACTTTGGCCGAGTGCTCGATGGCACCGCTTGCAACAAGGAGCCTGGAGCGGTGTGTGTCAACGGGCGCTGCCTGGTGAGTGGAGACAACACTGTGTGTGTGTGTGTGTGTGTGTGTGTGTGTGTGTGTGTGTGTGTGTGTGCGTGCATGCATGCATGCATGCATGCGTTCTTTCCATATGTGTTAGTTTATATTTCTTAGTTTTATTCATGTTTCTTCTAGTTTGGTATGGTGGCCAAAATGAATGCACCATAGTTGCTGAAATGTTCCAAAAGTGACCCACAATCTTGAAGTAAAGTGAAGGGATTTAACTCTCTGAACACCAAGCAGTTTCAGAAGTTTTTTTTTTTTTCATTTTGGCCATATTTTACTCACTGTGACACTGTTTTGTTTCTCACTGCAGTGTTGATCTCAGCTGAGTCATTCATGGATGACAGTGGTGGCATGTTATATTAAGAATTAAATTTTAGATAAGAAATGCAGAATGAAATAAGTTATTAAGTAATTGAAATATCTCTTTTTAATCTTAGATTTGTGTATTTTTTTCTAACGGAAGCGTTTGTCACACATGATTCCTTCAGGTCTGTCAGAATTGTAAAAATTCAAAGATAATTTATGTTTTTTCAGTTTCTGGCTATCATAAATTGTGTAATTTTGGAGCTATTTTAAAAAGGAAATCAAGCCTTTTAAATGTGATGGCTGGGTTCAGAGGGTTTACCTGTTGAATGTTTTACCATGTTTCTACAAAGTGTAAACTTCAGCTTCTGCTCACTGTGAGCAGCACAGTTGTTCATCTGTTGTACAGATGGTTCAGTTTCATGTCTGTCCAAGCCTTGAAAGTCCAATGCCCAGTTCACCCTATGCAATTTTAGGCCCGATTTTTCACTTGCTGACAGTTACTGGAGATCGCCAGCAAAACCCCAGACCACAGATATACCACCGCTTGCTCCAGTAAGCATTGATTGCTATGTGTACATTTTCAAATATAGAGACTCATCAATGGATCACAGAGATATCTAATAGTTTAAATATCTGAACCTGCCTGCAAGACCAGATCCTGTAAGATCGTTTTGAACGTCAATTACAGCAGCAACGACCAAAAGCCAATGAGAGGTCAAGATATGGAGTGGGAGAAATATCAGGGGGGGGAGTCAGAACACCTGCAACAGAACATCAGCAAGCAGAACAGACAATCCTTGATACTCACATTTCCCCAACCAGTTTCTTGTCTTTTTCTTTGTGGTTTTTCGCTGCCAAACAGTGCAGAACTTTGATTGCTCGCTTCTTGCAGACATCCAACTTTAGAGGAAAGAACTCATGTCTCATGCTTGATTTTGCATCTTTACCTGTAATACTTCTTACATATGTTATGTTGACAGACATGACTAGAATTCCTCCTGGTCAAACGTTGTGTCAAACGTTGTGTAAGGTGATCAGTTCAGCAATCTGACGACTCTGAAAGTGGTAAAGTGTGCAGGTGCCGTTACATCGTCTATGAGTGCATGACACTCCTCTGACTTCAGTTCTCCTGATGTTTATCGCAAATTGAGGCTTGATTTAGCTGATGTTTCTTCCTCTCCTCTCTTGATTCCTGCCCTGTTGCTGTATAAGTGATATTGACCACTCTGACTGCAGCTCTCTGCAGAACAGAACTCCATGCTGTGCGTTAGGACCACAGTGCACTCATCAGTGTGGACTGCAGCCTTCAGTTAGCATTATGGCTCTGCTTGGTCCTGAGTCCTGCTCCCACATTCCTCACCCTCTCACCCTCTCACCCTCACACAGATGGGGACGGTTGGAAATGAAGCTGTGTCCCTCTGGTCCTGCAGCACATGCAGAGTAATGAGATACACGTAATACTCAAGAGACACATCTGCTCCATGAGGTTAAACTCATAAGCAAAGTTATTTTTACACCACAGACAAAGGATTATTGCATGTCTATGTTTACATATGTCTATACATACGTGTGTGTGTGTGTGTGTGTGTGTGTGTGTGTGTGTGTGAGTGTGTGTGTATGTGTGTGTGCATACCAGCACGTGGTGTAAATAAGTGGATTTATAGGCCGCTGACTCGTCTGGCCGGGGTCAGCGCCGCACAGGGCCTGAAACAGGAAGCAGATGCAGCTGGTGTGGAGAGCTGCAGGTCACACGCTGAGATCAGACTGCAGAGCACATGGCTGCTTTGGATGCAGCACATGTGTATGTGCATGTGTGTGTGTGTGTGTGTGTGTGTGTGTGTGTGTGTGTGCGCGTGTGCGTGTGTGTATTGCATTTGTAGATGTGGTGTTAGTCTGTGTTTTTATTTGCAGTCGCTGAATTATGATCTGGGGGTTTATTTAGTTAATAATTATCTTTTGATCATCTATTTAAGTGTCAGAAAACAGTGAAAGATGCCCAGAATAAGTCTGGAAACGCCTTCCAATAGTTTGCTTTGCCCAGCCAACAGTCCAAAAAGGAAATATGGTTTTGTTTTTGCTCTGTTTACAATAATATAAAAAGTGACAGCTGCTCAAAACAACTACAATCCTACAATTCTACAATGTCATTTAGCAGATGCTTTTATCCAAAGAGATGTACAAATGACAGTTAATACAACACAAGCAAGGATGAAGTCAAGAAACATAGCAAGAGTAAGTGCCGTGGGTTAAGTTCGAGTCCATTAGGACACAAGTGCTTTATAGGTCGCAAGAGCGGTCAGTACAATGAACTAAAACTGATCAGTTAACCCTGAATGTTGCAGCCTGAATCAATCATCACTAAGTTTATTTCTGCACTCTCAAACTTACATTACCATGCGTGCTGCAGTGTTTCTGCAGGACTGCAGTTGCTCCCTTGGTGGGGCCCTCATGCACTTTGTCACCGAGGATTAATTTCCTGTTGTGCACAAAGATGCTTGGAGTGTTTTTGTGTTGGTAAGGGGCTTAGGGGGCCGATTATAGGTCCCTCAGATTGTTGCTCTCTTGCCTGGGAACCTCCCCGTTGATTGGTTTGCTCTGCAGAGCACAAGGTGACGGCCGCAGGAGAAAGAAAGCACTCACTGTAATCTGTCCACCGTAAACCATCCGGCTCGTCCTCCGTGCTCTTTGCTCTGGCATTTTAACGTTTACAGAGACAACTCGTCCTCCTCTTGAGGGCCCTGAGCTGCTATTTATCCCAAAGTCAATGTTTGTGAGAAGAGAATGACAGAATAAGAGGAGAGAGAGAGAGAAGGAGAGTTGAGGTGAATCATGCCAGAAGCTTTGACCCTCCAAACCCCAACAAGCTTTTTCAGGCCATTTTTGCTCTTTTTACATTTTACTTACTGTGGCCTTGTATCACTAAATCAAATATACACATCCTGCAATTCTATGGAATCAGCACAATCATGGCTAGAAGAACTCAAACATGTCTTTTGTGCAGGATAACACAGTTAGAATGAAAGAAATCATAACAAACAGGAAGAACACAAGTTGAATTTCTCTGATACATTTTTTAAAATTGGAATAAATGTTAGTGTCCACAAGCATCATGAATATTGGAGGGAAAGTGGCTTTCCACATGCTTTACATATCGAAGTATTTTCATGTTTCCAGGCTCTCCTGTCCGCTCCTCTTGGCTCTGTGTAAACAGCCTCTCCTGTCCTCTCCTCTCTGCTCTGTGTAAACAGATTTTCAGTGAATATTTGTCATGTGATCGTTCGTCTCATATCATGTCTTCACAGTGTCTCTGAGGAGCAGAGTTTAATGTTTTTAACAGGATCTGGTTAGTGTAAACACTTTATTTTAAATGAAACATGTAAAATAAAGAGATTCTGACACAAATATCAACATTTTTAGCTTTGTTTTGGTTTCTTTCTCCAATAGAAACTTCCGTAACCTCTGATCCTTTCAAGCACTATCAGAAAGTTCAAATTCTGACGATAATGCCTGTTTTCACTGTTTCTTGCTATGATAAACAGTGTATTTTTGGCAAAAATTGTAAAGAAAACATACTTGTCAGACTGCAGGAGTTCAGAAGGTTAAGCTGACTGTATAGCAGAGACAAAACAGAAAGAAAGGTCAGAGGTTTCCAGGGCTCACGTCAGAGAATGTGTCAAGTTTGAGTGCAAAGTCAAAACGCTGTCAGAGAAACAAGTTTCTGCAGACACTGAACCAGATCAAACTGTTTTCTAAACATCTGTGTAAGTGTGTGTGTGTGTTTGTGTGTCGTACAGAAGCCCGGCTGTGACTTCATCTTGGGTTCAAAGCAGCAGGAGGATGCCTGCATGGTGTGTGGAGGGCAAAACACCACCTGCCTGCACCACAAGAACGTGTACCAGAGCAACGGTCTGGAGGCAGGTAGGATACACACACACACACACACACACACACACACACACGCACACACACACACAATCATTGTATTATCTCCATGAGGAATCAATTTCAGACCAACACGACGTGTGGATATTTCCAGGCCCTCTTTGTGTTTTTCCCTCCTAAATGTTATTAGTCATTCAGGTTTAGTCAAGAGGTTATTGTTCTCTGTTGAAGTGAAAATTAACCATGGCAACAGTTTTGCCAAACAGAACCTGTTGGCAGCCGTCCAGAAAGAAATTCAGTTTAACAACATGTCCTGCGAAATTGCTGTTGTTAAGATTTCAGGAAGAACAGAGAGTTCTTGACTCTGGCTCCATGCCACCGAAACATTTCTACCTTCACTGATACCTGCAGTTCAGAGGCCAACACAGGGGCTGACTGTGACAACAAACATGTTGGAGGGGAGGTTTGCTTGTTTTATTCACTTTTCTCCCAATAAAAAGTGGAATATGAACACTATGTACCTGCAAATGAACAAACAAGTTTAACCAAATTGAATAAAATCGTCACCAGTAAACAATCTGACAAACAGGAGTTCATGTGATTTTCAGTTTGCTGAGAAATGTTGAGTGTAAACCAAAACAAACCAAACTAAAGAATGCAGCAAAGTAAACATCTATGAATTGTTTAGTGTTCAGGCAGTAAAGGCAAACATCCAAATAAATGGCACATATACAGTCATGGAATAAATTATCACACCACCATTGTTTTCTTTATTTTCTTGTTCATTTTAATGCCTGGTACAACTAAAAGTACATTTAGATCTGATATCTAGACATTTTCCACGTTTTTAAAATAATGATTTTGGTTATTATCAAGAAAACCATGGCAAATGTCTAGATATCAGCTCTTAAATTAAACTTTTATCAGCTATTTTTGTTGTTATCCAAACAAATGTACCTTTAGTCGTACCAGGTATTAAAATGAACAAGAAGATGAAGAAAACAAAGGTGGTTGAATAATTTTTTCCATGACTGTACATGAAAATCCCTCTGCACTGTGTGAGGATGTGATGATGCTGCAATGGTGCAATGTGTTTGTGGATCACTACGTTGGCTTCCAGTTTCTTACTTCAAAAATCGGCTTGATACCGTTTAGATGTCCTGAGGCAGCATGCACCTTCCAGACCTCTCAACAAGTTGTTAAACACTTAAGTTTGGGAGAAAAAGTGTTGTTCTTAGAGGCAGACCTGCAAACTTTCCCTCTGGACGGTGTGTGGATGCTCTGTTTTCTCCACACCTGCGTAAAACTCTTGCACAGTACTGTATTTGGACATTTTCTTTTGTCTTTTATCTACAAGTTGCATAAAACACATCATAGTAAATCACAGTGCATACAATAAATAGCACAACCTGAACAGTACAGACAACAATAACCAACATGGTTCCAGTGTGAATTGTGTTCATCACTTTAGCTTCAAAGTTATTGAAATTGGTATGGAGGACTTTTTGTTCTTGGTGGCTGCAGCGGATCTACAGCACCTGTAAAGTCTGCAGATGTGAGCTGAAAAACTGAGACAGAAGGCGATAAAGTGTTGGACCAGAATTTAGTTTTTAAGTGCTGTGAATAATATCTGAAGAGGAGAATATCAGTGTTGTTGGAGTGGAATCCATGTGTGTTATGTCCCTTTCTTCCAAGATTACAGATACAAACTGGAACAAAGTGCTTCTTGGCATGAAGTCGTGTGAATTAGGAATAATCATAGGTTGCTTATTTACACAAGCAAGCTGTTTGCTAGATTACAGAGTGTTAAAATCCCTTCAGCAGCAAGTGAGAAGTGTTGAAAAGTGATGTTGTGTGATTTGTTAACTTCAGATTGGTGTAAAATCCCACAAACCAGCAGGGTTATGACCTGTATTGGCCTGAAAGTGAAGTTACGACAGGTGAGGAGAGAGCCTACAGCCTGCAGAAACATCAAGACTTGTCTTCAGTCAACACAGTCAATAATCCCTCAGGTTGTGAACAGATAGAGGAATGTTGGCAGCGACGAAGAAGAAAGAAAATTGAATTAGGGACAAAAATGTCCTTTCGATCCTGTGTTGCCCTCTACAGAGAATTGAATCAAAGTGTGGGATTTAACACGTCACACACACACACACACACACACACACATAAAGAGAAAGTACCCAACACGTCGGGCGTGCGACTTGGCCCGGGCCTGGGCTCTGTAACAGAGGCTCCCTCTCAGCTCTGTGTGTAGGCCGAGCAGCCATGATGTCTCAGATTGAGCGAGAAGAAAACAGGCTGATAATGGACGCTTTGTTTGGGCGACTTTGCAGCCTTGGGAGGTTTTCTGCAGCTTTTCCCAACAGAGGAAGAAGTGATGCACAAAATCGCTCCACACAAGGTCAAACAGCGGCGGCCTCGGGCTCTCGCTGCCCGCCTGTAACTCTGATACGTCCTCCGTCACAGTGATACGTCTTCATGTAGCCGCAGCCCTGCAGATGAACCGTGTGCATGCTTCCTCTGTGACATGGGTAAGCAGGGGCAACCAGAGTTACGCTCTTCAGAGGTTTAATGAATGGAGTTCATCCTGCGGATACTTTTCTCTCCACAGCAGCAGGGGAACCATAGAGCTGTCCCTGCCTGCTTTTGTTTTGGCTCAGCAGTGAAATACACCTCTGTGGGGTGAATGGTTGTGGTTTGGACTGATTCATAAATCGTCTCTCTTTGTGCTCGTACACTGATCCTGTAAAACATTAATCAGAGTTAATCATTGCTCACATCATAGATTGTGATTGTTTTATAATGACAGACAATTTTACTTGCCAAAAGAACATAATTACCTGATTACTAATCCAGATTATTTGTCAGTTACTGATTACATATCAGTTAGTGATTACTTAGAAAAGGCACACACTGATTGTAGTGTGCTATTCAAAGATTAACTCTGAATATAAAGTGCACAGTACAAAGTGGAGGCCTGCAGCAATCTGTTTAAAGCACTTCTCCACTGAGCTGTAATAATGCTGCAGTAACAATGTTAAGAGGCGTGCAGCACTTGTTGGAATGTATCCACAACTCTTTAAAGGTCAACATGAGGAAGATCAGACTCTACCTGGCTGAGCATACAACACAACTGCTGGTACAGGCCCCTCAGACCAGTGTTGCAGTACTAGAGACCCGTCTTTGTCTTGAGACCACTTTTTGAAGGTCTTGGTCTCGTCTCGGAATCAACTGCATTTTTACTTGTCTCAGTCTAGGACAAAGCAGGCTCTGGATTTTATTTCAAGACCACAACTGTGCATTTTTGGATTTACTTGTTAATACCATTACTGTGATTTTGCGTAAATCACAATGCTTCGAGTACAACCAATAACATGACAACTTAAACGGCTGTCACTCCTCCCGCCTCCTTTCACACTGCCCGCTCAAAAGAGCATGTGATTGGGGTGGTCTGTAGCGTAGTGGGTTACACAGGTGCCCCATGTGCAGACGCTACAGTCCTCGCTGCGGCGGAGCCGGGTTCGAATCCAGCCTGAGCTCCCTTTGCCGCATGTCCTCCCCTCTGTCACCCCCTTTCTATCTGTCTCACTATCAATAAAGCCTTGAAAAATGGCCAAAAAAAATATCTTTAAAAAAAAAAAAAAAGAGCATGTGATTGACAGGAGAAGAGGCCGTGAGAAGATGTCAGCCAACTTGTCTGTAATAAAATTTGGTTACCTGAACCACAAAGATTTTTTGTGCACAGCTAAAAAAAAAAGAAAGAAAACACAGTAACTTGTAAATTCTGCAAAGCAACGCTAACAGAGACAGCTTGGCTGGTCTTGGTCTTGTCTCAGTCTCACCCTGCCTCGGTCTTGGTCTTGTCTTGGTCTTGATTCAACGTGGTCTTGGTATTGACTTGGTCTCGGTTTCGGTGGTCTTGACGACAACACTGCCTTAGACTACTGCAACTCTCTACTGGCAGGTCTGTCCTGCTGCACCGCCAAGCCTCTACAGATGATCCCGAACGTGGTGGAGTGTTAGGTCTTTAACCAGCCCAAGACAGCACTCCACTACTCCTCTCTCTGCAGTGGCTTCCAATTGCAGCCCGCATCAAATTCAAAACCCTGTCTCTCGCCTACAAAACAGCAACTGGCACAGCTCCTAACTACCCCGACTCTGACAGTGAAGGGCAGCTGCAGGGCTTGACGCCTCAAAGTAGACTCTTCTCCTCTGTAGTTCCCTCAAACTCCATCTTATCTGCTGAGTCCCTCTCAATTTTCATGAAAAGACTGAAGACCAGCTCTTTACTGAACACCTTCACACATAATCTAGTAAAAAGTAGTATTTGCATTGCCCTTATGCACTGTCTGACACTCAAACTGAACCCATGACACTGACTCATGTGTTGTTCTCGGACTTGATCTTTGCTTGTGTTGTATTATCTCTCAAATGTGCATCACTTCAGATAAAAGTGTCGATAAATGACATCCAACTTTTCTTAAATTATATATTATTAAATAAATATCCAGCATGTGCTGCAGGTTCTGAGCAGACCTGTCTGTTCACACCGACTGTGAACGTCTTTAAAAACATTAAAAGTAAATCTTAAAGTTCACTCAAAGAGTCTCTTAAATGCAGTGGTGGGCCGTCAGGGCCAGCAAGGCCTTCTCTGCTGGCCTAACATAACCAGAAATCATGATCATGATTATGATAAAGGTTAATTCAACTTTTCATTTACTTTCCCTAAATATCTAAAAGTATTCATATTCTCCTCATGTCATATTATGCTCCTTCCAGTGCTGTTGTTTTTACGTTAGAGTTTTTATCCAATCAGAATTCAGCTATCTCATGTTGCCAGGCTGTATGAAATCTGCCCGGGCCTTCAGAATCAACAATGCGGGCGTCTGTGCACTGTGAACGGGCAAATACAGATAGTTGCGATAGCCAATCAGATCACGAGTTGTGTCAGTAAGGCCCTCTAGCTGGCCTCAAGTTGAATGTGACATTTACGCGTCCTGTGATTGGATATGGATACTTACTAGTTTGAGCTACGGCAGTGCTATGCAGATCAACAGAGTCACACCCGGGACTGTTAACGGTATGTAAATAATCTCGCGCATTGGCGCAGCTGTGTGGTTGTACTCAAAGCAACAAGTCACAGAAAGTCGTGATACGTCACGTTTTGACATGAAAAAGTTTTTTCACAAAGAGACTTGTTTATTGTGTCGCTGTCGCCAAAGTATGACCGTCTTGTTAATGTCTTTCTGATATTATTTTATCTGATATTTATTATTATTATTATTATTTATATTATTATTTATATTATCTGATATTTGTGGACTCATTTAATAAAACTTTTTGGAAAGATAATTTTAAAGACCCTTTTATTTTTAAGTTTTGACAGTAGCATACCAGCGGTATTGTTGATTTTTAAAATGCGCCGGATAATAGCCCATTTTGTACACAACTGAGGTGATGCAATGCCTAGTAGTGCTTAAGTGTGTTTCTAACTACTGTCCAGTCCTGGTGTTATAAATGCTGGCATAATGAAAGGTATTTATTGACTAAGTTGGACATCACTGAAGGCCTAAGTGTGAAATGCACCGCCCGCCACTGCTTAAATGACATTGTAGATTAAAAAACATATACATCTAAAATATGTGCTCTTTCAGTAAAAGGTTTCTTCAGAGGTCACAATGAGCCATTTAAAACAAAAAGTTCTGTATTTTCATGCCAGAAAACTTCACATGTAAACTATAACCTTTTAAATATGTGTTTTGGTCCTGCTCATTGCATCTTTTGAATTATAATTACTGATGTTTACGTTGTGCAATCAAGTTAGCATAACATTGTAGTCATTATAGACGTATTGAACATGAGGATTCAGCTGGAAACAGCTTCACAGTCTGATGTAATCATGTAAATACAAGCCCACAAAACTTACATTTTGAAGTGGTGCTGCTGTGATTTATTACTGCAAAAGAATGGTTAATACGGATGAACTTTTTGCCACTTCACATGGCTCTGAACCAACTCATGTTTTGTAAATATTGAGTTCACATAGTGTTAAATAACATGAAGATACTTGTTGACTAATTAACTAAGTAATTATAATGTTATTCATAAATGCATGTCCTGCATCTGTAAACTCTGCAGATGTGTGCTTAGAAACTAAGAAAAAAAGTGATGTGTAGGGCTAGAAAGTTTAGTCTTTAAGTTCTGTGAATAAATGTGTGAAGAACAGAATATCAGTGTTGTCGTCCATGGGATCTCTGTGTTTTATGTGCCTTCCCTCTGAGAATACAGATACAAGCAGAAACAATGTGCTGCTCGGCATAAAGTCATGTGAATAGTTAGAAATAATCATAGGTTGCTTATTTAAACAATGTTTACTAACCAGCGAACTACCTGCCAGCTTATGAAGTGTTAAAACACATGTTAAAAATAAGTCAAAGACGGTAGAGTTCATGTTGTGGGAATTGTTAATTTTATGCCCTGATTACTGATGTTTACGTTGTGCAATCAAGTCAGCATAACATTACAGTCATTATAGACGTATTGAACACGAGGACTCAGCTGGAAACAGCTTCACAGTCTGATGTAATCACGTAAATACAAGCCCACAAAACCTCTCTTTTAAAATGTTACGTTCATAAAAGAATCTGCAATATGGATGCAGGTTTTGGTTTAGAGAGCTGTGTTAGTGCAACTTGTTGCCACTTCACATGGAACCGAAAAAAACATTTTTTTTTTAATATTAAGCACACATGAAGATACTTATCACAGTTTGTTTTGACTTATTGTGATTTAATTCAGTCAGTTATTCCGTCTGTTTTCTCTGAGCTTTTTGTTTTATCACTATTTGTTTGCCAAAGTGTCACAAACTTAGAGCCTGACGACTTCAGTGGTTGGCTGATTTTATCACCAGATTTTGGTGTATCACAGACATATCGGTATCTATTGTATCAGTGTCTATGTTTTCTGATATACACTGATTTGAAACTAATTTTCAGAACATGTGATGCAGAAAGTGATGCTTGGGGTCATTTAGAAATTGTTTCATATAGCTATTCATTGTATTTTTCAAATGTTAGCGATTGGCTTAAACTGACTGTATAGTAGTTACAGAGCAGCAGTTTAATTCTCCACAGGATGCCTTTAACAGAAGACATAATCAACCTGTAACAGGCTGTGTAGTTTACTTTGACATGTAGAATCAGTGGAGTGTCCCTTTAACAACAAAGAAATGCTTTTATTTTGCACTGTTAATATAACTTTTATTTTGTTTGACCCCTGAGTGATTTTAAGTCACATGCCAGCATCTCAGTGTAAATAAAACCCAGAGTTATCTCTACAATGCAACAGACGGTCTTAATGAATTATCTGACACTAACTTTTAATGTTATCCTTCATTTAGATTTAAATAGGTCGACTTTAAAAGCCCTCTGAGGCTTTTCTCTTCTTGGCTTCAGTTTGTTGTAAATCTGTTTTTGTGTATCCCCAGGTTGTAAAAAAAACCAACAACTTTTCTCTTTAATCATGTAAAGTAGTTAAAAAAAAGGGGAAAACTCGTATTAAAACCAAACCTCTGACTGAGTGTCTCTGTTTGCCAGGCGGACCTTTTGGATACAATGAAGTGGCCATGATACCAGCTGGAGCCACTCACATCAGAGTCACTGATAACAGCAGGAACTATCTAGGTAAGATTCACACACACACACACACACACACACACACACACACACACACACAGGGACACACACAGAACACCTGGCCTGCCGTGTATATCAGTTTCAGCTCTCTGCAGACACTTTGCGTCAGTGGCTCCATGGCTGCAGTGTAAATCAGGCAGTTAAATTAATTCCTAGAGTTGCTATCACTTCCTCTCCCCAGAGACAGGAGGGGCCCGGCGCTCCCATCTGGTCTCTGGACCCGCCGTGTGTTTTCCAGGCAACATAATAACCAAGGGCATCTATTCTCATGCTTGTTTATGGGACCAAAATAAAAACCGGCCTCGAATCGGCACACACTGTGGTCTTGAGAGGGGCGCTTGTAAAGGCTTTATCTGACCGCTGGGGCACGGCAGGTGAAGGTGCTTGTTTCCATTTCATGTCATGGAAAATCCTTCCAGTCCCACCGGCGAGCAGAGGCAGCTGCCATATATAGCCAGTCGGCATGTTTCTGTTTCTGAGCGCATCAACGTGACCCACTTATATAGAGAGATAATTGCTGGCATTTAGAAAAAAATGACCAACTTATCAACGCTGAATAACAACAAACAGGGCTGCAGGAGATATCGTTTCAGCTAATGTGTGATACTGATCGCAGGATGTGTGATGTCAGGTGGAAATTAACTCAAAAATATCATGCAACTTCTTTTTTGTCACTTGATCCAAAAAGGAAAACTCTACAGGATCTAATTTTCCAATCTAATCCAGTGTTTCCTATTAACTTCCTACCAGCCTTTCAGTGTTGGAGGATCCTCTTGTGGGACCTTTCCCTGCTGCTGACTGGCCCTCACACGGCCTTGAGCTTTACTCACCTCTTCTCTGGGCAGTAGACTTAATTTTATTTTGTAATTTTATTTATTTCAAAACAGGGACAGTGCACAATAAGACATTAATGTAGTACAACAAGAGAATATGCATTGTGCCAGGTTCTAGCAGATTGCTATTTTCCACCTGTAGTCCCTGGGCAGGTTGATGGAATAGTCCATAGAAAATGAGTATAGAAAAAGACAATTATTCAGTAAATTACAATTATATTATAATATATTATATTATTATTAATTATAAAAATATATAAAGTAGATAAATAGAAACATGACAGCAGATTCAACAGGACAGGACAGGTTCTTTTTCATGCATTGAAATCTGGAAATTGATTCAAATGACCAGCTATCTCGGAAATAATGCTGTCCTAGAAAATGTTCAATTGTATTTTAACCCCACACTTCCCTATGTAAACCAAGGTGCATAACAGAATTGCAGCAATGTTTTTGACGTCAAGTATGTCCTGTCCTGTATTGTCAAGAAAAATTCCCAGAAAATGTCATGGAAAAGTATTTCTTGGCAAGAGTTGGAACCCTGTTTAAGGATGGGACTTTTTTTTGCCATGTCTTCACCATTTATATCTATACTAGAAATGAGTTTATGATTAATTTCCAGAAAGTTCTTCCTAGATGTATCATCTTAATTTGCTGACAGAGTGCACCAAATTCATGCATTTAACTTGAAGACAAACTAAATTTTCTTCTGTGGAAGCAAGTCCTGTGAAATTCCTGCTGGCTATTTTTTCATTTTGCAATATATATTGCAGAAAAAAATTATTATTATTAGACATTATTGCAATGTAATTTTTCTCAATATTGTGCAGCTCTAACACCAATCTTCTCCTTCCTTCGTCCCTCATCCAGCCCTCCAGAACGGTCGCTCCCAGTTTGTGATCAACGGTAACTGGAAGATCAGCATTCCAGGCGAGTACAACGTAGCTGGGACGAAGCTGCTGTACCGGCGCTCTGCGGACACCTGGGAAAGCTTCGAGGTTCCCGGACCGACCCAGGAAGACCTCCATCTAATGGTGAGAGCTCCAAGATACTGGAGCAGAACAGTCCCGTCAACATCTGGTCTCAGGATCCGGGAATCTCTTTATGTTTTGTTGATTTTTACCTTCAAGTCAAGTCAGTTTTATCTATAACAACCAATATCACAAATCAAAAATTTGTCTTTGTCTTTAAAGGGTCTTTACAATCGTAGAGCCGTAAAACTCCCACAAAAAAAACTATTTTACAAGGAAATAGGGATCCCTATCCGGACATGCAATAAATTTCTTTGTTGTAAAACATCCTGAAGTTTCAGTAAAACCAGGTTTACTTTATTGAGGCTATTCTGGGATTCCTTGTTTCACTGCAATCCACATATGAAAGTATAAAACTAATGAGCCAGGCGGGCACCAAAACCAGTAAAAGACCCCTCTCTGCTTTCTTACATTGTATAATATACTGTTAAATTGAACCTGTTCTGCTCATCATTAAGTATTTCACAAGGTAAGAACAACATCTGCAGTGAATAAATAATGAATTGTTTCCATGCAGATCGTGTGCAGGTATTTCCCAACAGACCAGCTCAGCTACCAAACAGCTGTTAACTATTCCCCCTTCCTCCTGAGATGCTGTAAGAGTTCTGTTAGAGTCTGTCCTGAGTTCGGTGGTTTTAAGCATCCTCTGAACACTGGGTGCTATTTATTTCCTCTTGGCAACTTCTGCATAGCGAGTGTGAATGCAGCAGCACTCATCACTTCTTCCTGGGCGAGCGGAGCTTGGATTTATTACCTCCACCAACAATTTATGCTTTCAGTTTGGTTTGTGTGTTTGTAGGTAGAGCAGCAAAAATTATGGTCCAGTTTACTGTGAAACTGCGGAAGGGTGTAGCATGGGCCAAGTAAGAAACCATTACATATTGGAACACATCCTCGTCATGGTGTGCAAACACAAATTGTTTTACACTTTCATTAGACGTGTTTCGACTGAGTACTTTCTGAGTACTTTTTGGAAAGCGCCTAAGTGTTTTGGCCCACTAGTTACTTCCCCTCGGTCTCTGTTCCCATACAGGTACTTTTGTAGCGGCTAACCAACGGAGTCCAAATGTGATAACAGACTGACATGGCAAGCAGTGTTGCCACCTTAGCAACTTTGTCTCTATATTTAGTGATTATTCAGACCCCTCTTGAGACTTTTTTTCAAAAAAGTGACAAGCGACAAATCTAGCGACTTTTTCTGGTGTTATTGGAGACTTGTTCCTACTTTTCTTAACTAGTAGTGCCGTCCCAAAGCACTCACAAGCGGCCCAGTCCTCCTGCAGCAGTCTCTCCCAGCTGCAGTCAGAGTAGGAGATGTTAACCCCCTCAGCGTCCAGTTTGAACCAGTCTGCAAATGAATCACTGATGTATGAAATCACCTCTCAGTAGCGGTTCAGTAGCGGCTCAGAAAGTACCTGCGTCAGGTAGGTACTTTCTGAGCCGCTACCTGAGTCGCTAACCGGTGAAGTTGGGCGTATCTTGGGCATTCCTCTCTCCCAAGCCACACCAATAGCAGCTCACGAGAGGGAAACACGCTTATTGACATTATAGAACAGGGCATGGCCTTAGTGACGTCTTCATTTTCTGAGTGTCCTTACAGTTGGCTATAATTTCGCTAGACTGGTCTCCTCTCAAAAATGGTAATATAGAACGTTTGTACGGACAGCAAAATACAACTCATATTTATGTTTTTGGCTATTCTCTGTCGCCATCTTGCTGATGTAGTAGTAATGATTGATGATAATGTGGAGTTTAAATAGCGGATGCAAAACTCAGGAAGGGAGGAGAGGTGGGCAAGTCGACCAAATGGTTGACTTTCACCAGGAGAACAGGATTCATGTCACGTGTGAAACCAAAAGTAAACCATTTTTTACGTAACTTACATTTTTTATGTAACTTCCGTGGCTCACGTTTTGTGAATATAATTTTTTTTACGTAACTTACGTTGCTTACTTTCAGCATTAACCTTCTTTTATTTACTGTTTAAACTGTCTTTTATAACACCTAACCTGGAAGTTTTTTGCCCTAAACCTAGGTCAGTGGTTTTGTAACATAAATTCACAAAAACTTCACATTTTTTACAACCGCAAACTGTACGTGTATGTAAAATGACGTGTGTTATTTTTAGAACACTCCATGGTACTGTGAGCCACAAAATGCTGATATGTGCAGGGGGCATTGACAAGCAGCCTGTTCTGTTGTTTCGGTTGGAGATCTTGTACTCTTGTTACCATAAATCTAGAAGATTAACCCTAATCCGAAAGGGTTAAGACAACCTTGCTTTGTAAGGCACAAGGAAAATATATACTCCATTTAGTTGGCATGTTGTTTCATTCATCCTTGATCTACTTTAGTTTCCCTTGTAACTCTTACCCTAACCTTTAGGATTACTAGAGTTCAAGCACAAATTATGTCCTCACAAAAAGGTCTGGAGCACTGACGAAATAATTGAGATTCAAATGCAATATTAAAGGACCAACAAAAGGAAACATGAAGAACCAATTAAACTTGATGGGTTCATCCTTACCAGGGTTTAGCTCCAGTAAAAACAGGATTCTGGGAACATCCAAACTTTTCCAGTTTTTCTGAGACATATTACAGGAAAAATATAGGCACAAGCAATACGTATGACTACAGGGAAAAAAAGGAAAAAATCCTTTACAAAAGTCCTTTATGTCAACAGGAATGTAAAACTCAGCAGCACAACTGTAACTTCCTTTTTGCTCTCCACATTCATGTTTTGTCAGCTCTACCATCTATAACAACAACATGATATCAGGCAGCAGCTTTGGAAAGACTTCAGCCTAAACAATAAAGAGGTTACCATGCTGTTGTGTGTGCAGGTGCTGGCGACAGACAGAAACCCGGACATCGAGTATGAGTACTGGCTGCCCCCAGGCCAGTACGCCCTCCACCATGGGAGGAGTCCACTGCGTGAAGCCCACCACACGGCCAACTACCTCCCCTGGGACCAACCCACCACCACAACCACAACCACAACCACCCGGCCTCCTCCTGTCACCACCCGGCCACACTGGTGTAAGTCCTGTCTCCTGCTTCATTTAACCACCGTAAAGTGTATCCATAGAGGAATACTTCTCCAGATTTCACCTATCTTCATGTCCAAGTCCACTGGGGTTGGGAAGAACCTTAAGCTTGTGTTTAAAGAGATACTAGTGCCCCAAAAAAATGTAAAGGTGCCTTATTTATTTCCACTAAGCCAGTGCATTGGGTCCCCCAGGCTTCTGCAAAAAAAGAGAAAAACCCAGGGTCAACCGGCAAAAAAACGTTAAACCTGGCTCAACTTTTTGCCACAACACACACATGTTCCGGGAAGACTCTGTGTTCAATAATTAAATACACACAAACAACATTCCTGGTACATTACTGGTACTTTGTAATGAATTTCTGCTCTTGCCCCTGTTGCAGATTCTCAATGTTCCCTTAAACCCCCCTGAGGCATCTGTTTTACCAAAAACAGATACAGTTCTGCTAAAGTAGAATCATACAAACTGGATATTGTTTTCATGGCGCTGTGCATCATTTTTAGTCTACTGCTGAGATACGAGGACACCAACTTCACCACAAAACAAGTCTAACAGGTGATCAGGCAGGCCAAACTTACTTTAGCTTAATTTGCTTTTTTAAAAGAACCATATTAATAACCATTTAACCATAACCATTGTAAACATACATTACTTTTTCAGTTTTTAATTGCACTCACTTCTGCACTTTTACTGTGCAAGTAGTGGATAATTATTACAGTATTTCATAGTTTTCACTTTCAGTTTTACCTCCAAATAAAATATCTAGATGATTTCTTGCCCAATCAAACTTTATCGATGTTGTACTGATGTTGATGTGTTCCTTCCAAATGTTTTGTACCTAAACGATTGATTTTTGGTCCGAAATTCCATTTTTTAATACATTATTATGCTTAAGATGTTCCTCACTGAACTTTGTAACTGTGGCAAATATTAGGAGGTAATGAGGGAGATATTTGACTCTTGGACAAAGTGAAAAGCATGTAGTTAATGCAGCAGGATTGTGGAGAAGCTGCACTTTTATCATGAGTATTTTTGAAAAAATATTCTCAAATAACTTTCTTACAACCTTTAAAGACGTTTCAGCGGACATCAGTTTGATAGAGGATGTCTGAACCTTAATTTCAGGCTGAAAGACTCCTGTAGGAGAGAGAATATTAAGCCAAGATTAGTTTTTAATGAGGTTATTTTATTGCCTGTACATGAGCAGACATTGGCCCCGAATCCACAGCAGCAGTTTTGTGATATTTAAAGGAATTGAGTCAGGATTTTACCATCAGCATTGTATTTCTAATATTCTGCACACCCTCACAGGTGTTTTCTGTCATGCACTGATCAGAATGATTCAGAAGACTCACAGGTGCATCAAACTAACAGGCAGAGAAGGGAAGTGTCAATCAATCAGTTTGCACACGCCCCCAGAGTCCAGAGAGGAGATCCGATTGGGCACAATAAGTAGAAACACCTGTGTGGTGCATGGAAGGTTATAAATATTCCTTCTCCAGGTCACATTTGATTTAGAAGAGTGTATCTGCAGGCTGACCTGCTGGAGCAGAGGAATGCAGCTGGTTTATCTCATGATAAGCCTGCAATAAGCATGTGCTCAATCCCTACTATAAATGTTCACATTCACATGGAAATCTGCACACAGCCTGCAGGCTTCTGTCTTCTGTTAGAATCCATCCAACATGCTAATGAACCTGAGGATCCTCTCTGGAAACAGTTTCCACCCAACACAATCTGACTGCTTTTTGCCAGAAATGGTGCATTGATTATTTGTTGTGTAACAAGGTGAAATTTCCCGTCACTGGACATGATTTTTAATGTTGGGCTGGATAAAATAAGTTTAAAACAATCTAAAAGATGAGAACTGTGTGTGGTGTCCATGCAGGTTTTTCTATTTTACAAAACATTTGAATTGTGAGGACATTTTCACTGGAACAGTTTACACACCACAAGTCTGCTTTTTCATTACTATCGGACCAGTATATTTAAAAAGTATTTCCTATTTTCTATGTTCTATTGTGCAACATATTGAGCTGCTTTTTCTCCGTTTTTTAACATTTATTTTGACAGAAGGTCCACAGAGTTACTCATTAGTTCTGAAGTCAATGCACGGTCGGTAATTGAGTCCAGCTGTCTGCATTAACTGGTGATTTGCAGAACCAAAATGAGCAACAAGAAACAGGACAAAACTGACTGATACATTAAGCCAGAAAACAATTGAAAAAAAATGTTTTTTAGATTTTAACTAAGAAGTTAGAAGTTAGTTTTTTTAAAATCCAGAATTGTATATGATAATACGTCATTATTTCTGTTGAGTGTTTCATGAGGAAAAGTTCCCCACTTTCATCAATGAAATCATCACTATTTACACTCAATTTGCTCAATTTTGTACTCCATTTTCCTGCAATGGAAATGGAACAGATGCACAAAGATGAAAGAAAACAATCAAATTGTGGATGGTGTTGAGACAGCTTTAAAAACGTGAACATGATGTGTGTCAGTGCCCATGTTGCATTGCTCCTTGTTACAACAGAATAAATTAATTTGTCTCAAGACCATGTCACAGTGTCTTTCTAAATACCTAGTGGTTCCCAGACAAAGTCAGAAATGTTCAAATCCAACACAAGATGCTTTAAAATAATTAAACAGAAATCAAAGACATTAATTTCATTACAGCTTTCTTACTCAAAACTTAGCCAGCTGTTTATAATATTGTTTAAATCACCGTGTGTGTTATTTGTGTCGACTAGTTTTCAGACCTGTGAAGCCGCCACGCCAATCTCCTCATCACAACCCACGCCAGCGCCCTCACCCGCCACGCCAGGAGCGAGAGGAGAACCACAGAAACCTGCTGCCTCAGCCCTCACCTGGAAGTAAGTGTCAGTTTTCACAACTCGACCCACTTTATCCCCCCAAAACAGCAAAGCCTAGTCAATTCTTAGCCAACAAACGTTGAAGAGACGCTTTGATATTTCTGGAAATACAGTCATTTATATCAAACTTTTAATAGAACACAAGCAAACATGCATGTTTCTTAACATGTCAAACTTATTTTTTTGTACCATGACTATCTGTGAGCTTGTTTCTTCTTGATTTATCGTGCAGAGCATTGTGGGAAATGTCATCGAGTCAAAGGTCGCAGGGAACGCCAGAGACAGTACTGCAAGAAGGACTTTGGTGGGTCTCAAATTCTTCTCACTGTTAAAAATGAAGCCAAATATTTCAGATACAGGCGCTGCCATCTTGGGGTTGCAACATCATTTGGAGCCAGAGTTTGTGCATCAGAGATTGGCTTATATCGAATTACCACCCAAACACCCAATTTATTCATGCCATCACACCCCCATTTTAAAGCAAAAAAGATTTTAGAAAGATTAACATTTGTCAGACATCAGTTTAAAAAAACAACTACCTAAATTGAAAGAAGCCATCTTTGAGAAACTTTTTTTTAATGTATAATATATTATTTTTTAGTCTAACTCTATGGAGCATTGGGCTATTTTGTCCATCTTTGAATCCTTTTCGTGTCTTTTTGTGTCTTTGTAAGTCATTTTGTGTCTTTTTTGTCATTTTGTGTCTTCTGTGGGGTTTTTTTGGTCATTCTGTCTTCTCATTTTGTGTCTTTTTTGGACATTTTGTGTCTTTTTTAGTCCTTTAGTCCAACATAAAATATGATTTTGAATCTTTTTTTTAACTTTCTAAACACTATCATGCTCAATAAAAAAATGTAAATGTTGCAAATGTGAACAAAGGTTGCAAATATAACATATAAGACGGTTACATCCAGTTCTATATTTTTTTAATACATATATTTGACCTTGTCTCCAGTTTTACTTGGTTTATCATCATCAAATGAAACTGGCCTCATGGAGTTTACAGCCAGAACTTTAGCTGTAAATTTACAGTAGGGCTCCATGCTGCTTTGTTTTCTAGTCTGGATGTGATGAAGAAGTCATGCTTTGGCGCTTTTGGAAACTCCAGAGGGTTAAGGTTTAAGACCTGTACGACAGCCAGCCACCAGGGGGCGACCCAGCCGTTTTGGCTTCACTTTTCGGCTTTAGCTTTAGCTTGTAGCTTGGCTGTTTTTAAATAAAGTGTGACAGGATGCTAACACCTGCAAATTAACACATCTTACTGAACTGTTTCCTGTTAGTTTTCCGCGCCAGAGTCCTTGGGAAGCTGTACCGAGGAGAAGAGACGCGTTACGACGTCCAGATCATCCACACCTACAGGAACGCCTTCCGTCTGGAGCACCGGGAGTTCCTGTGGGCTCCCAATGTGTGCGACTGCCCCCAGCTGGAGGAGGGGAAGCAGTACATAATGATGGTGCGCCGCCACATTAACTATGAGCACACGCTGAACCGCATCCTGCTGGAGGAGGAGAGCTACGTGGTGCCGTACAGACCGAGAGAGGACGAGCAGCTGCGACCGCTTGAGAGACTCTGCAGCAACAGAGGACCCAAACAGCCGGCAGACTGACGGGATGAGACTGTGTGTGTGTGTGTGTGTGTGTGTGTGTGTGTGTGTGCAACCGAGAATGAAGCTCATACTGAAGCTTTATACACTTCCAGTGTTGAATTTCTGGACTTTTTAAAAACACCATCAGACACTCAGCGATGGCGTGATGGACTCCAGAGCGGCGTCACTGGAGGTAAAAGACACTTGGAGAATCGACGGACAGTTTCAGCCTCGTTTGAATCTCGCCACATTAAAAAAAACAAAAAGACGTTTGTTTATTTAAAAGCCTGACCAGCTAACTGTACCATATAGAGCACTTTAGGTGGGAGCCTCAGCCCACCTTTAAACACATACCAAAGAGAAGAACATTGACTGAAATGACCTTTTTGTTATTGCTGTTTTTCCACAGCTATCATTTAATTTTTTTATATTATCGTATTGTTGTTTGTGTGTGTGTGTGTGTGTGTGTGTGTGTGTAAACTTAAAGGAAAAATCCACCTCAAAACATGACGAAGAGTGACTTAAATCCCATCAAACACCATTTTCTGGAGATACTTCCCTCATTTCCTACTTTCTGGTTCAGTTGAACTAATTTTTGGTACCAGGTCTGATTTTGTTTCCACTGCAGATAGCACCTCTTCTGTGTAGGTGAGGTTCTCAACTCCTCACTATTGCAATGTCACATAAAACTGCCATGAAATCCTCTTCAATGTGACACTCGCTGGATCCTTACGACTGTGCTTGACGGTTGTACCACATCATTTTGCAGGCTGCTATTTTTTAACTTCTGGGTTACGTGATGAGAAAAGTTGCAGTTGCTATTGTCGGTAGCTTAGCTATTTAGAAATGGGCGAGCTGGTGCAATTCTTTCTGACGAACAGTGGTCTTCAGTGTTTAACTCCACCCTCTAGTATCAGCTCAGCTTGCTTGGAACCTTGATCAAGATGGTACCAAAAAAAGTACCAGGTATTATCCACTAACTTTTGCTTGTAGGTTATAAGTGGAGTTGAGTCAAGCTGTGTCATACTCTGTAGAAGAAATGGGGCGGTAGACTCCAGATGTTTCCAGCAGCTCAGTAAAGTTGTGATAACTGCAGATGTTTCAGTGATCTAACATTTTAATGGTAAGTGTTGGGTTTTGATTTCAGTCCCTCAAAATTGAAGCACAAGTCCATTTTTCAAGAGCTGCACAACAAAGCTGATAGCCATTACATAAACATAAACCTAATGTTTAATTAAATTATGCATGAGACACTGAGGATGTAATTTAAAGGAACTGTTGGAATAGCTTAAACCACTCCAGTGGAGGAAAATACACCAGAATGTAATGAATTTTCTGACTTTAACCATTTTAAATTAGATACTAACTATCACCTGTCATTAGCTGCAGTTACATTCATTTAATTTTCTTCTGATTAAACTCTTTCCAGTTCAAAACGTTGGGTTTAACTGTTTAGATGAGATACGATCTGATACAATCTGGTGTTTACATGCACTGATGCATTTAATCAAAACTGTGTTTATAAGCTCCATGGAGATGGGTGTCTTCCATGTGTTCTGCAGAGTTTTTGTCAACCAAGATTTAAAATCTAAGATGTCTCATACGACATCAAAAGTACTCTGATCACTATTTGTTATAATCTCTCTGGTCTGACTTACTTTAAGTTGCCTCTGCTTCACCTGCGTTACCAAAGCATCACTTCCAGAAGCTTTGTGATGCAGCATGGAACAGCGCGTCTTTTTAGAGACTTAGGCTACGTTCACACTGCAGGCAAATGTGACACAAATCCGATTTTTTGCTCACATGTGACTCAGATCCGATTTTTATGACAGTCTGAACAGCACTAATACGATTTTTTAAAATCTGATTGAGGCCTCTTTCATATGTGGTCCTAAATCAGATCTATATCTGATGTTTCCCGAATAATTCTGACCGCTCATGTCGCATTTCATATGGCTTTTACGTCACTCTAGCTCCTCGACTGTCAGAAAGCCCAGGGGAGATGTGTTTTCCTCCAGGGCTTACCCCCTTCACTTTTAACAACAGAAAGCAATATTACCTTATAACTGTGACTTGCACTGCACATACAGTCATGGAAAAAATTATGAGACCACCCTTGTTTTCTTCAATTTCTTGTTCATTTTAATGCCTGGTATTATAAGGCGCATTTGTTTGGACAAATATAATGATAACAACAAAAATAGATCATAAGAGTTTAATTTAAGAGCTGATATCTAGACTAGATTTTCCATGGTTTTCTTGATAATGATTTTGGTTATTATCAAGAAAACCATGAACAAGAAATTCAAGAAAACAATCGTCTAATCATTTTTCCATGACTGTAGTGTATACTGCTTCCGGCCCCGTTTACACAAAGGGAAAACGCAGATATTTCCAACCTTTTTTCTGTGATAAAAACCCAGTTTTTATCACAGAAAACGATTATGTGTTGTCGTGTCAACTGGGAGAAACATTGTTTTAGGTCCTCACGCTCATTCTATCTAGTTGTTTTGAAAGGAACAGGAAGTCACTCGTGTTATTCGTTGTTGTTGATTCTGAGGATTCTGATTGGCTTGCATGGCTTTATCTTTCTCCCTACACATAGGTTTGGCATAGTTATAATGGCGCTCGACGGCGTATTTATGCGGGTTGATGTAAATGACAACTTTTTTGAAAACGATGTTGTGTGCACGATGTTATTTTTGAAAACGGAGGGTTGGAAATATTTGTTTATCTAAATACCCTGCTATGTATAAACGTGGCCTAAGTGAGCATAGTTGTGAGGGGAACTCACCCACCATTCACTGAGTATGGATCAGTGATCTGTGCAGTGTCAGGTGTGTGTGTGTGTGTGTCTGATTGCCCTGATGTGGACCAGATGTGTGAGGTCTATATATGTAGGTGGGTTCAGTGCTCTGTGATGACTGTGTTGGCTGTATCCTAAAGTCAAGGATCCTTCCTTCTGAGTCAGGTCCTCCAGAGACGAGGCCAGAGTCCTTCCTTTCACTGTAATAACGCACAAATGGGACAGCCTTCAGTGTGCAGCTGTGCTTCATTGCATAACTGGACGTCCTGCTTAAATTCAGCGCCACAATTTCAAAACCAGTTCAGACATGGATGTGGCTTTGGCATCAGCACTTTTCCATATATTTGTGGAAATGGAAGAAGATGTTTTAAGGTTGAATCCTCATGATTTTGCAAAAAAAAAAAAACAGTCATAAAGTGGATTAAACCTGAACATTTCACTGATCCTGGATTAATTAGATTTTTCCATTTAGAAAGGAGTTGTCGTTGTCGTAGATAATCCAAACAAGACCAGACTAGATGCTATAATGGCGTCCTGCAGAGAGCATGCACAGAAGTAACGCAGCTGGAAAACTTTCATCGTTTACATGGTTCTTTTAATAATTTTATGAAAAGGTTTTAACTACCCCTCTGCAACTGATTGACATTTCAGTCGGTTTGGGCCTGTTTGTTTTCATCGAGGTGTTTATAAGGAGCATTTTGAGGCTTTTCAAAACATTTAAAATCTAAATATTTGGGCTCAATGTATACATCTTCTTTTCAAACAGCATGTAACTAGAAGCAACTACAGAATTCATGTGCATAATGCAACCAATCAGTACTTTGAGGTGGATTTTTCCTTTTTAATTTTAACTCAAGCTATAGTAACGACATATTGCTTCACAATATATTTATGTATAAAAGAAATAAGCTTAAACCATAACACATTAACGTGTGTGTCACTTGTCTTTTATAGTGTCCGTGGTATTCAGTTTTTATAGTGTGTAAAATCAGGTCTGCTTTGTGATACTTTACATGAAAGAGATTATGAAATATACAGTATTTTATTGCGTGGCACTGATTAGCTACAGATATACTAAAGTATGATTTGACTATAATTGTTTTGAGAAAACTTGCTGTTGAATAGTCAGTTAACGTCTGTGCCTTGTGTTGTACTTTTGATATATAACATTTTGTGTCATTATGTCACCTCATCTACATGTGCCAAAATGATGTCTTTGTACAGAGTGTATGAATGGTAATAATAAAGTTCTGAATATAAAGTTATTGTAGACATTCACAAACACAAACATTGTTATTGAATTTGGAATTAAAGCTGATTAAATATTAAACTTTTTTGGTTATTTATCACAAGAAACTCGACACAAGAGCTGCAGAGTTTGTATGAAAACAATTTATTTACAAAAAAAAAAGCTTCACATCTACAACAAAGGAAACACTACATTAAACTACAGATAATATAACAGTAAATATTTATTTTTTAACTGAGCCAGATTTCTGCTCATTAACTGAGAGGAAGTCATCACAGACACTGGGCTCGGTGTCCCTTCAGTGGAGAAACCAGGTTTCCAACATCAACATGAACATTTTGGGGAATAAAAAGGGGCTATTTAATATTCAAACACCTCAGCAGACTCGACTACTTCATCTGAAGGCATGAGACAGAAAGCATCCGTCCCGTCTGGAAGAGAGATTTAGTATTTTCTTGTTTTTTGAGCACTCTTGGTTTCAATTTTTTAAATAGAGTAACACATGCAAAACAAAATGTAAACAAGAATCAAGTGAATGATGTAACATAAAGCGACATGATGCGAGCAGTGAACAATGTTTCATTAGCTGTGCTGTCACTCACATGTTTTTATGCACATTTTGAAGAATCACATTAGAAAGCTGAAGGGAAATGGCAAAATCTGCTGAAACAAGTTGATGGAAACGCCTTAATTCACATTTCTTCTTCGTGACAAAAAATTGACAACTTGACAATCAAATGGAGAGAAACAACTCTTGTGAAGTATTTTTGCCTCGATTTAACAAACCTTTTGTGCTGATCTTTAAAGAACATCATATATTTGTGTTTAGCTGCCTCTCAGTCACTCCATCACGCTGTCTGTCCCGAACATTTCTGCATTAATCTTTGAGTAGAAAATCTGTTATCCTGGACCCTTCAGGTTTTTACGGCGGCATATTAGGGCCAAGAATGGGGGGTAATATTTCGAGAAAAAACATGCAGATTTCCGAGATTAAAAGTGGCAAATTTGCGAGAAAAAATCGCAGATTAAAAAAAAAAAAAAAGTGGTTCTGCTACTTTTTTCTCGTAGATTTGCCACTTTTTAAAAATAAATTTGCCACTTTAAATCTCGTAAATATACGACAATTTTCTTGTAGATTTTCCACTTTAATCTCGTAAATTTGCGACTTTTCTTTTTTTTTCATATTTGGCCCTAATACGCAACTGTAAGTTTTATTTTAACACATGAACAAATCTTTCTTTGGCTCTGGACTGGAAATAAACCAATAACCAACCCTGAAGCTGCCTCATTGGAGACAAAGTTCATTATTGACACATGGAAGGATGAAACGATGTGATTAAAGTGGTTCTATCTGTAAACACTAAAAAAAAGTGAATACCATTATTCTGGGTAACTGTTTTGTTTATTGTCATTCCAGCGGCTGATTTCAGATTTTTGAAATACTGATGCACAGTTGCATCTGTTCGTCTGTCTGCAGCTTATCTCTCACTACTGTCATTTGTTGTGCACATTTATGACTTTATGCTCAAGAACCTGGTGGTTTTGTGATAATAATTATTGAAGAAAATACATTTTTGACTGCTCTGGTGTTGATCTTCTCAGATATAAAACACTTTCATGTCTTTATATTATCTGTGGGGCTATAGCTAGGGATCAATTAGCTCTAACTTAGCTAAAAAAGCACAAAAATATGTCCAGCTGCACCTCAAAAACCTGCTTATTAGCATTTTATATCTGCAAACAAACAGAAATGTTAAATTGAGAAGTTGTTTTTTTTCTTAGGAGTTATGCGTTGAAATAATTCCTCTCCATGCACAGTGTAGTGAGTTTGAGTATTTTTATTCATGTATTTATTTTTTTAAAGATGATTTAGGTCTCTGAAAAACTTGAAAGAGAGAAAATTCCCAATCAATAACTACACAGAGACATCAGTTGTGTTTGATTAAAAAGAAGACCTTGGCTGCACAGTTATAGATGATCTGCTTTAATATTCAGTTCACTTCTTTGATTATAGTTTTAACAAAAACGTCCCCCATACAGAGCTGCTGAAACAGTCCGAGTGGAGCAATCTTTTGCATCATGTTTGAACTTTGAGAAAGATTTGTTCATGATGAAAACGGATCAGATGGGGACTGCCTGCTGAGATCAGAGGACAAACTGGACTTTCTTTCTTTCTTTTTTCGGGCAGATTCTTTTATCATAAAGAAAAAACAACATAACTGGGATGTTTGCTTCTGCAGCAATATTACAGCAAGTATCTAGAATTCTCCTCTGTTATAATATTAAAAGTCTAAATATAGCCATAAATTGAAAATAACACTAAAATTAAAGTTATAAATGTCTCCATCTTTATGCTACTTACTGTAATTCCCACATTAAACAGAGTGAGTTCACCCCGTCGGATCCCTTTGGCAATTCAAACTGTAAGTGTTTCTAGACCACAGTCCAGTCCTCGCTGCAGTGTGACATCAGGGCGTGATCCAGGTAGCGACAGGGCACAGAGCCCTTTGATTGGTCCTTCTCACCACAGTGTGAGTCTTTGACCCCTGACCCCTGTGACCTCCATTCCTAAAAGTCCCCCCCACAGGGCACGGCGGGGGGAGGCTAGGAGTCACCTGACCCGTCGTCCACACATCGCCCCGTCCGCCGCCCTCCCGCCTGGCGCCTGTCAGACAGTGACAGAGACGTGGCGGGAGGATCCCGAGCGCCGTTTGATGCGCGATCGGCGAGGTCTGGACTCGTTCTGACAGCTGCACAGAGGACCCAGCAGCAGCCAGAGGTAGAGGATCACACAGGCCCAGCAGGACGACATCTTCACCCAGAAGGTCGACCAGCAGCCGTGGGTGAACGTCGTCTCCAGCACGGCCGACTCGTAGCTGCAGGGGGACGACACGGTTCATCAAGCAGGAGAAAAGAAACTGGTCAAAATGTGCCAGGAGAGTGTGCAGACTTAGGGGAGGAGATAACTGGGCCTGAATGGCAAACTATTTGTGCCCAATCACAAACACAAACATCTAATTCAGGTTTCAGACTGTTGGTCCATGAGGCTATATATCACTCCAGAGCTTTTGAATCATTTCAGTGGTAATATTCCTCATGTATGTACTAAATGTGAAACACACAAAGGGACACTTCTCCATTGTTTATGGTCCTGTTCAAAAATACAAGAATTTTGGAGAGAGGTTGTTGAGGCACTCAAATACTTCAGAGGTGCCAAGAATGTGCGTTTTGGGACTCATACCAAAGGACATTAATCTTAGCAGAGCTATCAGGAGGATGGTTACCCTAAGCCTACTTCAAGCCAGACGGACTATTGCAAAATGTTGGAAATCTATACAGAAGCAGACAGCAAAAGGGTGGCTAGATGACATTGTACAAGTTATAGCCATGGAAAAAATAACATATTCATTGAAAGGAACTCCAAAGGTACTCCAATTTAAACCTTGCTGTGACTGGATTGTAACAAATGATGGACAGTAATATCCAATCAGTAAATCCCTTCAGCAAAATAAAAATACATAACCCTGCGCCTTTTCTGATCCCCTCTTGATCCTTATAACTTACTAACAATCCCTTAAAGATTACAAGACTGTGAATGTGTCATAAACTGACCTGAACCAGTTGGTGAGGGTCATCATGACGTACAGCGAGGCCAAGAAGAAGACGAAGTGGAAGAAGAAGTAGCTGTAGGCCACTCTCTGTGTCTCGTTGTGAATCACCTTCTGACAGCCTTTGTTCTCGTCTTCGATCTCAAACTCCTCCTCAGCTGAAAAACACACATTTATATTTAACATCTCTCATCAAAGTTCAGGCCTGCAGCCAAACTCATACAGCACTGAATTTATAGTTGCAGGGGTCAAAGCCAAATGAAGTTGAAACAATTTAAGTTTTTCATGTCTGAATTGCCTGGAAACTAAATCAGATTTCCCACCAAATACCTAATAACTGCATGCTAAACGTTGCTGCTTGTGAATACATGGCGTGTATGTTAATATTAGAGAGATGAGTGGTTTATTGCTGTAAAAACACAACTCAAAACACCTTAGAAAGACGATAATGAAATGTTAAGTGCATGAGTACAGACCTTCCTCTTCCTCGGGGCAGCAGAAGCAGCAGGTGGCTTTCTGGAACTCGTATTTGTAAACTTTGATCATCCAGAACGGGCCGAACACCTCCGCCAGGTACGAAGCCTCGTTACTGCAGGAGAGAAATACATATTAACACAGTATTCCTGCTTTTAGGGATGTAAAAGTAAAGATGATTTTGTTGATTGTAACATTTATATATATATTGTTTTAGAAGATAAAAAGTGAACTCACCATGCAAACAGGACGCAGCAGTACATGATGGCAGCTCCGATTATGGCCACAGCGTTGCCTTCGTTCTGGATGCCGTCTTGTCCCACACTGGGGTAACACACGGTCATGTTCATGCCCTGATACACAACTGACACACACACACACACACACACACACACACACACACACACACACACACACACACACACACACACACACACACACACACACACACACAACAGACACACAGAACAACACAACATGTTAACTTTCATCACAGTATCACTCTGGGAAAACATATTTTTAGTTCATCTTTCAGTGTTTCTCTATGGAAAACAATTAGTATCAGTTAGTACAAATAAAAAGTGAAACCAACAGACAATAGAAATGGAAACACAGCCCATATTATTGTTTAACACATGAGTATGATTGTGTATTATATTTTACTGACTCTGGAAAAGCTGCAAAGTGATGAAACCTCCTGACACGAGGCAAGTCATATTAGTGCTCTTTGGGGACAGGACACTGAGGCCTTTATTTGAACACCACACATGCACCACTTGTTTGTTTTTTTGAGGAGAAAATTAACCTGACAATAGACGTTAGAAAGGAATAAATAAATTAGGTGTTTTATCCCAAACCCAGTTACTGAAGTTATGTTGAAAAAAAGGCTTTGAAAAATAAATAAGTCAAGCATTCTTTAATACAGTTTTAGGAGAAGACACCACAAAATGTAGTAGACCAGAGTATGTTTTCGTGTAAAAAAAAACCCCAGAATGTCCTTCCATCCTTCTGTTTGTAATTTTGTTCAATTTTAAAGCAATTTCTGTTAAAATCTCCAAAAGCTTAATAAAAAATAAATCTGAAGATAAAATGACACAGCACTAACGCAGCAGTGCCACCACAAGCAGGTCAAGAGTCACTTTCCTCATTTCTTCTTTATTTCTCCCTCGTTTCATTTCCTGGGAAAAATTCCTTTCTTTCTTGTAAAAAAAAAAAAAAAAAAGGGTCTCTGCTGCACTTTCCCTTCTGGGACTTTCTCTGATAGACTCACCCTCTGGACACTCTCTGGGGTGAACAGAGTCCTCACAAATATGTTCTGTATGTTCACACATGTGCATGCATGTGCACAAGCTCCCACACACACACACACACACACACACACACACACACACACGCACGCACACACACACAAATCCAGGCCAACCTCCAGCCGACTGTGGATTCCTGAGAGAAGTTTTTTGTGTTTGTGTGTTCTGTGTGTGTGTGAGGAGGGGTTAAGGAACCTGAACTTAGTGAAAACACTGGCTAATTACAGGACTCAGACTGTATTATACACACACACACACACACAGTTCAAGTGTCGTCAGGGGAGAGAGAACATGTCCTGCACTTTGAGTTGTCGTTTCAATTGCTCTCCAGACTAATTCTTCCTCTCAGAAACATGAGGATTATTCTGTGTGTGTGTTCTTTTACTTCAAACATTGTGAGGACCAGGATACATTTTAAACCAACAGAGTGAGGACGTCTTTGTCTGGTCCTCACTTATTTTGTTCTTTTTTACAGTTGATTTTCTTTTATGGGGCATTTTTTAGCTTTATTAGAGAGTGACAGGGAGAATAGAAAGGGGAGACATGGAACAAAGGGACCTCAGGCTGGATTTGAAGCTGGGTCCACCACTGCAAGGACTCAGCCTCATGGTTTGCACTCTTGAGGGGTAAAACTTGGTGTCAAGGTTCAGGTTACAATCAGGTTTAGGTTAGGGTTAGAGTAAGGGCTGGGGTCAGCCATTCAGGGGTGATGGTTACGATTAGGGTAAGGGGTTACGGATTGCATTCTGTTAAGTGGGTCCCCACAAAGATAGAAGTACAAAGAGGTAGGTGTGTGTGTGTGTGTGTGTGTGTGTGTGTGTGTGTGTGTGTGTGTGTTTGTCATGGTGAGGTCATAGAGCAGAATAAGCCTTCCGGGGACAGACCAGGCAAACAAGGACCTAAGAAGACAGTAACGAGGATGGATCTCTTTGTCTAACACACACACACACACACACACACACACACACACACACACACACACAGCACGACAGGAGATGAACCCCTGAATTAAAGCAGCTGAGAAAGAAAACTCAGCAACAGTAGGTGGAAATTAAATATTACAGAGAAGTAGTGTGTGTGTGTGTGTGTGTGTGTGTGTGTGTCTGTGTGTCTATGTGTGTGTGTGTGTGTGTGCCTGTCTGTGTGTCTATGTGTGTGTGTGTGTGTGTGTGTGTGTCTGTGTGTGTGTGTGGTGAAAAGGTGTTTTTATAACAGACTCAGAGTGCATATTTTCTCAACAAGTTGCTACAATGTCCTGCACTGCCCCGGGACTCTGACACACACTACTGTACACACTCGTACTGTACACTCACATGTACAGTAACAAAGAGAATGAGGAGGCTTAAATTGCTTTCAAGATCTATTATTCATTAAAATACGCTTTACCAAAAACTGTAAGTGTGGACTACAGAGCACTAACTCTTTGTTGTGTTCCATGAAGGCCCATAAAAGTTGGTAACCTGCTCCCTCAAAGACCTTTAGTTAGCCGGCACTGGCCCCCATTCCAGCATAATTGGGCTGATTTTGGGTCTTTTTGGCTTCTCATCATCATTGGGTTGTTCCTAATTCTGAACTGATTATGCCAAATGATCCTGTAGTTTCAGGGGGTTTACAGTGATTATTTAAGGGGTAACAACTGGATTGGAGTCTCTCTAGTTTGTATCAGTTGCTCGTGCTGCAAAATATATACAGTCATGGAAAAAAATATTAGACCACCCTTGTTTTCTTCAGTTTATTGTTCATTTTTTAATGCCTGGAACAACTAAAGGTACATTTGTTTGGACAAATACAATGATAAAAACAAAAATAGCTGATAAGAGTTTAATTTAACAGCTGATATCTAGCCATTTTCTATTGTTTTCTTGATAATTATTTTGTTTATTATCAAGAAAACCATGGAAAATGTCTAGATATCAGCTCTTAAATTAAACTCTTATCAGCTATTTTGTTTTTATCATTATTTGTCCAAACAAATGTACCTTTATTTGTACCAGGCATTAAAATGAACAAGAAATTGAAAACAAGGGTGGTCTAATCCTTTTTTCCATGACTGTATAAAGGCTTTCAGAGACAACACGCCAATGGCACCACTGCTCTCTATAAAAAACATTGTTTCCAACGACTGGTGTTGCACCACAAGAAAACATAGAACACACAAATGCAACCAGCTGATGAGGACAGCCATCTGCTATCTTTGCTTTTATCTAAGTCATATTTAGAGTCAAGAGTTCCCAAGTCCCTGGAATCTCTGAAACTGTGTCTGCATCTTGACTGAATCATCCACTGTGTGCATTCTCTTCATTAAGATACTAAATATTGGTTAAACATGTTGGTACGTCTGCAGTAATTTATTTAATGGACTAAAGCTGAATGCACAGATTTGTGGCGGGCGTGGTTAGCTGTTAAGCTTTATGTTTATGTTGCAAAACTGGTTTGAGATGTTTCAAAATTTTTGCCGTGATTTTGGTTGATCAAAACAATTAACTTTTTGGAAAAACCTTTGAAGTCCAGTTGAGGGATATTCATTTATGTAATGAATTTCAATACATTTTCTCTTTTCATAGGAACAGAATCAAGATCTGATCTTCTTCAATCAGATACAACAGATGATCGTTTTTATATTCTTGGAATCTTTTGTGATTTCCTACATTGACATGAATTCTCCCAAAATGGAAATCCTCTTTAATGAATTTAGCATATGAGCATGCAAACAAGCCAGCTTCGATGTGAACACAGCCAAAGAATTTGCTCAAAACCCAACCTCATAGAAAGTAGCATTCCCTCTTTAAATCTGAATTTACAAACAAATTACTGCTTTTTTTTTTTACATCTCAGAAACATTTTTTTGCCATTGCAGCAGGTGGAAATATCTGCTCATGCCAAAAAAATCTACATTTTGTCTGTTAAAGTATCTACAAAATACACAAACAAACAATATCTGCAGCACAAACTGTTCTTCTTTAACCTCTGGTGTTTTCCTGCCTTTCCTCAGCTCTATAAAACTGACTGAGAAATCGACTTTACAGGATCCAAACAACACATCACACTTTATCAGCTCAGCATTCAACATATGTAATGACGCTGCCGGGCCGTGTTCCTGTGTTATTATGTTGTCAATGGATCCATGAGGAATGTGAAACAAATATCCTTCAGTCTGCCCTCACCACAGGCCACCGGCCCAGCAGGCAGCATGTCAGAGCACATCTCATCCCAGATTATCTGTGTGTGTGAGTGTGTGTGTGTGAGTGTGTGTGTACGTCTATATTTGCATGCGTGCCATTAAGATGTAAACCCCGGATAAGACGGGGCCTCTGACAAGCCTCTGCACTAGTGTCTCAGTCATGTGGAGGCTCTTTGTTTTACCTGGAGCCAACAGGTGAGTCATTATGAGCAAAGTAAAGGCAAATTATAGAGGATTTGAGAATACGAGAGTCTCTGTGTGTGTGGGCTTCAGTATTAAGTCGACAGGATGATGAGATGCAAACAAACACATTTTGAAACATTTCACAGTAAGAGGTAAAAATAAAGGAGAGGCTCAGATTTTTTCAAGTCTAGAACACTTGAAAACACATGTACACATCTGTCCTGACAGTGACTGGTAGCTGGTGTTATTCCTCCATTGGTTACTGGTAGTGAAAAGTCACAGTAAGAGATGGGAACAAAACCCACAGCTGTTGTTCTGTGCAGAAGTTCAAAAAGTTCAGCAAAAGCTAATTTGAGGCTTTATCAGTCTTTTCTGTTTCATTTTGTTCTTTGTGTCTTTATATCTCTACTGCAGCTCAGCAGGGAAACACTATCTGCAGATATATGAAATCAAGAAATAGAATTTTTCCTTGCAATTTGTCCTCAAACTTTTACTCTTGCAGCAAAAACAAATGTTTCAAAATTGAATTATTCATCACATCCACTGTATGAACGTCAATTTTAGTTTTAACAACAGCAATATAACATTTGCACATCCATACATTGCATAGGGAATGCGCAAAACCTGTTTTTTTGGCCACTTGATGGCAGAAAAACAAGCTGTAGACACAATATCGCCTCATTAAGTTGTTATGGTAAAATTGTTAAGGAGCAATTGACTATTTACTGTACACATCCAGCAGACACTGAGCAACAGTGACATTCATTCAGTCTTGTTTCGGTCATATCATGAATGTGTTTTCAGTATATGTGTTCTCATTGTAATGCATGTGACAACCATTACTTTAAATATGCTGCAAACATGTGACGACCACCTTAAAACACTATAAAAACACTTTTGTTTGACTTTTTAAAAAAATGCTACTTTGTGACAAATCTTACAGCAACCGGACACAAAAAATGGTCTCCTAATTTTTTGCTGGCTCTTTCTAGCTCTGTCTTTGGGCTCCACCACCTCTTAAGATATCTGATTCTTTAGCTGTTAAATTCTCGACTCTTCTTTCTCGATTCTGTTCACCAGCTAGTTGATAGATTTTTTTGTGTGTGTGTCTACTGTTTGGTGCTGGTCAGATGAATATCTGATGAATAATTTTATCATTGCATTGGATTTCCTACTGCACTTTGGCTCCAGAAACAATCAAAGCGGCAACCAAAATAATAAATGCTTTAAAAACAATATGCTATGAAAGGCTTAAACTCTCCAAAGAGCTGAGGGGAACTGCTGGGGCTGGTAGTTGGTTAATATTTATTAGTTAGTTTCTCACTATTAAGAGCCCCTTTGACATTACACATACAGTCATTTCACCCATTGTTAATATAAGAATATTAATAACTGCAGATTTAAAGAAAGAAAAACTCAGTGTTCAGTTCATTGTAATCATAAAAAGCTGTTATTAATAATATTTCAGAACAAAGAGGATTGCAAGTGAAGTTGGCTGCAGTCATTAACTGCTACATATGTTTGTCTTTTAACGGACGTATAGAAAATTACCATGAAAACTCCCTAAAAGTGTATCAGTGTTAACACTAGATAGAGACTGTGTGTTGAGTGTCTCTGCAGAGATGTGTCACTGAGCTTCTGCTCTGTGTCTCTTTAGTTAACGTACCTTTCTCTGGCGGGCGGCTGGACAGCGCAGAGAAAGTGAGGTACATGACGTAACAGCTGATGATGGAGGCCTGAAGGAGCCCCGACCGAGGCTGCTCTGCAGTGACACAGAGACAAAGGGTCAGGGTCAGAACAGTATACATACCATAATGTAAGTCATGGAAACAATTATTAGAACCTTTTTTTCTTCAATTTCTTGTTCATTTCAATGCCTGGTAACTAAAGGTACATGTGTTTGGACAAATATATATGATAACAACAAAAATAGCTCATAAGAGTTTAATTTAAGATGATATCTAGACATTTTCCATGGTTTGCTTGATAATAACCAAAATGTACCATGGACAGTGTACTCAAATCCTTTATCTTATCACAAGAAGTCCCTTCGATTTGGTCGTAACTTTTTAAGGAAAATTCAGGAATTTATCTGTATTTTTGTGAGAAAATCCAGATGAAAATCTTTACATTTTTATTTTTATTGGTTAAACCCAAAACAATTTTTCCCTCTGAGGTTTAGCGCAGTAGAAAGTGGTATAAAATATAACTTTTACTTTATATTTGAGTAAACGTATGTAGTTACTTCCACCTTCATATGCAGCTGTATGTTTTCATCATAAAACTCAGACGTGTGCAGACAGAGCAGCCTGCCATTAATGTTTGGTTCTTTCGGGGAGAAACAGATGATATTATCTTACATCTAATTATTATTATTATCTGCAGCAGCTCTGGTGTTTGCATAGCTGCGGAGGGACTAAGTGTTATTCCTCCGCTGAGAGTCGACGACAGACACACGAACGTCTCATCAACTCACTCTGCTTCACGCACGGCGTGACGGCAATGAAGGACATGAGGCCGCAGAGGCCCAGGTTGATCCACAGCAGTGCCTTGTTGAAGTGGCAGGCGATGGGGTGTGTGTAGTACTTGTACATGAAGGTGAAGGCCATGGTGGCGATAGTGTAGAAGAAGAGGGTGGCACACATCACCGCCAGATACCAACGCTTGTTCTCTGCTGCTCCAGTCAACCTGAGACACACAGAGCAGTTAGTTTCTGTCTGGATGCTGCACAGAGAAACACAGCTGGAGTGTGTATTCCTGCACAGCACACACACATCATACAACACCTCAAAACACTGTCACAGTGGCGGACTCAGACTGTTAGAAGGGCGGGGGCGAAAAAATAAAAGGGGCACATTCTGCACAACATTAGGCCCCACCAGCACGCAAAAAGCTATGATGCATCATGTATGATGAAATATTAGGATTAAGTTAAAAGGAGATCCAGATCAAAGTAATTAATGAAATGGTACTGACAATTAAAAGTATTGAACCAAACCATCTAGGGGGGTCTGGGGGCATGCCCCCCCGGTAGAAAATGTGTACATTTTTAAGTAAAACGCATCTATTTTGTGCACTTTGAGAGCTAAATGAGAGCAAACATCTCACATAACATCATTCACAGTTGGGTGATACCGTATTATAGAATCTCTAGAGGGCACATCATCATAATTTATTGTATAAAGGGGCACCCTAGAGGGCAATCAATACGTTTTTTCATGTGTAAAGGGCAGCCAATAGGGCACTTTCTCTCATTTTCACCACTCTAGAGGACACTTTCGCGCGCTTTTTCAACCACGGACGCACCAAACAGGAAAAAGGGCACTAGAGGGGCACTAGAAGGGCACTCATTAAGGCACATTATCGAATTTTCTTGCACTAGAGGGCACATCATCATAATTTATTATATGAATCAAATCATTTTTTGCACGTGTAAAGGGCAGCCAATAAGGAGCACTGGCTTTGTGAAGTTGAAGGGAAAAACTCAGATGTTCTCCAAGGGGAAAAGGTCAAGAATAAATAAAACAGCAATGACTGTCCATCTCACTTTTAGTGGAAGTCAATGGTGTTTGCAGTCTAAAGTAGAAAATGAGGCTTTATGATGGTCAATTAAAATATTTTCCTAAAATACCCTAACTTTTATTTTGAGTATTTCCAGTAGGCAACCTCAAAACCAAAAGTTGTAATAAAACTGAAGGAAAGTGAAGCAGCTCTGCAAGGTTGAAGCAGGAAATACGTTTTAATCATAAATTGATGCAGAAAATGCACAAATTAGTGCATAAATATTTCCCAGAATGCAGGAAACAAAGTGTTTGACACTCAAGATGTCTTGAGGGGTGACCCCCAAACTTCCTGCTTTATATGTCACCCCAAAAAAAAAAAAAAATAATAATAATAATAATAACCATGCCCTTTATTATTTGTGGTGTTAAAATGGGGACAGTAGAGGTTATCATTGCAGACTTTTGCAAATCTTACACCCTTTAATCTCATAACGGCTAAAATAAAGAAAAAAAAAATGATCTAATTTCACCTTTGCAACAGCCCATGCATTAAAAATTTCAAATACTTCTGCTTTGTGGGTCTAAATTTCTAGTTTTTCTCACTAAAAATGACTTCAGCATATGAAGTAACACAGTGCACAAACAGCACTGAAGCTGATGAGATGAGATGAGAAAAATGTTGCATTTTTGTTACTACATGTGGCTTCCAGCTGCAAATGTGACATTTTAGTGCTGATGCTGTGAATATTAACAGCATGTATAGAGACGTAGGAACAGGTTGTCTTCTGGCCTGCAGACCCAGCAGAGAGACACTTTGTAACCACTGCAAAGGGAATAAAAGGATTGTAATCTGTGTGTGTGTGTGTGTGTGTATGTGTGTGTGTGTGTGTGTGTGTGTGTGTGTGTGTGTGTGTGTGTGTGTGTGTGTTTGCTTTGGAAAAGGTCCTGAATGAGCAAATCCTCTTAGTTACCGCGGCTACAACTCCCTGCAGAGTTCAGAGGTGACTGTGAGAGACAGCAACAGCTGGACTCAGTAAGTAACATCTGGGACTCGCTGGCTGTCTGGGGACGAGTCTGACTGGATGGACGAGGACACGATGGGGACGAGGCAGAGACGTCAACAAACGTAAAACAAACAGCAAACAGACAATAAAGCAACAAACGATGATCGAGATCGATGAAGTCATGTTTGTTTTATCTGATTCATCAGCTGTGTGACGACCAGCTGACCAGCAACAGCCAATCAGATCCAAGCAGGTGTACACTGAGATCATTTCATTTAAAAATATTGAATAAGTGCTGCAATGACAAGTTCATTAATTGAATAGTTGATTGACATAAAATAAATGCCCTTTTTTAATTATTACAGTACAGTATTTTTTTTTCTTTTTACAGTTTTCCAATTATTTTCCAAGCAAAAATGTCAAACATCTGCATTCACCATACATTATATTAAAAGTTAACTATGATGCATGATCAAGAAAAGTGTTATCTAACTAAACTGAATCATTTTGGGGAGTTTGGACCAAAAATTTTAATTTTAAGACATTATCTTGGCCCGATTTTACTGGTTTCTAATGTTTTATAGACAAATGATTGTTCCATTCAGAGAGCAAAAGCTTTCTGCCAAATCTGTATGTTTTATACAATTTATAAAATATGTGCACAATAAAAATCACCCCAGGGTACCAAAGAATAAAACTGCAACCCAGCAAATAAAAAAATGAATTTCACAAACTAGATAAAGTAAATGAATTAGAAACAAAGTTCCAGATGTTTGGATGGAGGGACAGATGTTTGGATGATCTACAACACGAGATGTATCCATCATCAGCAGAGAAGAGCAGAGACTCTTTCCTCCAGATGTGAACCAGCCTGAGTCTGTACGTTTATATGTACAGTTACAGTATATAAGAAGCAGTGAGGGAGCTGAAACAATGTGTTATCACTGTCCTGTGAGGAATGTCAACAGTCCACCGCTCTGTTTTGTGACGATGTTTTGATTCAGATAATTAATGTGGTCATGGGATGAAACTGTGAATCAGTGTGAAAATGGATCTGGTTTCCCTTTTTTAAATGTCTGATATAGACTGCTGCCTCTAAATCACAAATTTCAGAGAATTTTTTATTCTATTTTTATCTAATACATTTGTGATTTTTTTCTCTTAAATTTACCACTTTGATCTGAATTTTTTTTTTGCAAATGTATTAATCCCAGAGAATATTTAAGTTTTTTTCTCTTATAAATGTGTGATTGGTTTCTTGTAAACTTAATAAAAAAGCTTTTTTGACATTTTTTCACCCTATTTTTTAATTTTGTAAATTTGTGAGGGGTTTTTTTCGAATAAATGTACCATTTTAATCTCTGAGAATTTTTTTTTTTTATTCCAAATGTATTACTTTATAATCTCAGAAAATATTCAAGTTTCTTCTTGTAACTTTGCCACCTCCCCCAGCTTCATGATTATTATTATTTCTCATTTTCAATGCCCCAAATACGTCATCTTTGGGGTGAGATTAAAGAAGCTTGACAGTGTAACAGATGTTACAAAACAAACACAACACTTTGTGGAGGCAAAAATCTCCCAGTCTCAACAAACAATGCTTCCTCATGCTGTTCTGTTGACAAAAAGACAAAAACTGAACATTTAAAGTATATTTGTATTGTATTTAAGTCCAGTAGTTAAATAGTTAACGTTTGTGCAGTTAGTTTAGTCTAGTTTTTTTTTTTTTTTTCAGCAAACTAAAATTCTTTTTCCACTTGTAGTTGTAGTTTTCAGTTTAGTTTTTATGAACTATAATAAGCCAGTTTACCTCTACATCTTTACCTTTAGCCTCTTTTTTATTTGAATAATTTTCTGTAAAGGCGTAAAAGTGTCAAATAACTCAGATGAGAAAAAGCAGCAAAAAGTATGATTTCTGCAGCAGTGTGATGGAGTCAGGTACACTATGGGGTCAAAAGTATGTGGACATCGGAAACATTACAGCCATATGTGGTCAGACGACATCTCATTCCAAAACTATGAGCATTAATCTGTTCCCCTAACAGCCTCCACGCTTCTGGTTTCAGTCTTTCCTCCAGATGTTGATCTGCTGCAGGATTGACTCCAGTCAGACACTGATGCTGGTGATAAAGTCTGCCTGGCTCCAGCTCAGTGTTTCATCCATCAGCAGTCTGTCTTTGCTTGGTTTCTCAATATGAAATTACACATACAAAAGTATAATATTTATACGATCCTTTCACTCACCAGTTCTTGTTCCAGGTGTGTGCGAAAGCTGTGATGAGGATGAGTTGGATGAGGATGAAGGCAAATCCTCCCACCACACCAACATAATGCCAAGCTGAGAGAGAGAGAGCGAAAAGAGAGAGAAAACAATGTAGTTTGATTTATTTCAGAGGACTCAGCCAGAAAGAAAGAAAGAAAGAAAGAACGAGAACAAGCTGTAAATCATAAATCATCTCTGATATCTGATTTGTATCAACATTAGATTAATTGTTTCCAAACAAAGTGAAATCAAGCTGCAGATTTATGGTTTGGGAGTTCAGGAGCAGATCTCTGCTGCCCTCTGGCAGGACTGAGGAGGAGGTGCACTGACTCTTTCATCACCTCCATGTATATTATTATGACAGAGTTTCAGGGTCTCACCGTGCAGGAAGGACTCTGTGGGGATGAAGAAGGCAGCGGTGCACATCCCGAGCAGAGTGATCAACTTCAGGAACCAGAAGCTGCAGGCGCACACACAAAACACAAAAATAACACAAAACACAGAATTAAAAGTTAGCAGTTTAAACCACTTTAAAATTGTCATTCTCGCTCTTTTTGGTTGCACACATTTTGACTTTAGATAATCTCTACTGTTTGACACATCTACCATAGCCAAAGAAGCATTTCATCGTTCTGCTGTAGAATAAAAAATATTATACAGTCATGGAAAAAATGATTAGACCATTTTTTTCTTCAATTTCACAGTTCATTTTAATGCCTGGTACAACTAAAAGTAAAAGGTGTGTGTGTGTGTGTGTGTGTGTGTGTGTGTGTGTGTGTGTGTGTATCAAAATAAATCTAGCAGGAAAAAAGTCATTTTTCAAGCAAAAATGACAAACATTAATTGCTTCCTGCTCCAAAAAAATGTGAATTTACTTGCATACCAGTTCAACACAATATTTGGGTATTCTACTTGTCAGAAAAATAATCTTTCACATTTTTCTGACATTTTATACATGAAACAAGTTTTTTTTTTTTTTAAAGATATTCAGCTAATCAACTATATAAATACACAGTACACTATACTTGCTTGTGAGTTTTATGTACTGCAACATGACTACTGATTTTGTCCATATTAAATCATTTTTGAAGCATCTCAAAGAATAAGTGTGTAACACTTTGAAGGTACAACCAGTGAAGTAAAATCAACAAAATGTACCAGAAGCTCGTTTCACTCATCACTGAACAACTAGATCTCTTGTGCATACTTAAATAAACTAAATATTGCATATCTTCAATGAACTTGTCAATGCCATATGAATATTTTAAAATAGAATCAGCTGAGAAATAGATAAATGGTTATTTTTCATTTCAAGAGTTCAAATACAATAACAGATCAAAGCAATTTGATTGATATTCCTCTGAGAACAGCACATAAAAAGCAACATCATTTGTGAAAGAGAGAAATATTTAATCAAAACGAACTCTTCTTTTAAATGTATGACACCTCAGTGACATATGTGAAAACTCTATAATTACAGATTAAGGCTTGGATTAAATCCCTACGTGTCTCTGTCTGGTCTCTAAGAGGTCACTGGGTCACTCCCTGACCCCTGCAGACCACTTAGAGCAGTAACCTTTGCCAAAGACCCTGAAACCTTTCACTGAGGCTCTGATAAGACTCTTGTGAGTAGATTTATACTAGCAGCGAGGAGCAGCAATCCAGGCTGTCAAATCCTAATCTGAGCGACGTCACGGCTCTAATCGACTGCAATGGAAAGTGTGTGACAACAGAGAGCTTTAAATAGACGAGCAGGGCCGGGTCAGGTGAACAATATTGAGCCCTTCAAGACCAGAGCGAAGTATTTAAAGACGTGGTGTAATTAAAGAAAAGTCTGGAAACTTCTTTAGCCTTAAAATTCTGATTCAGGGAAGTGACATAAAGATCTTTGCAGCCTAATTTAGAGAAAATTCCCAGACTTCATTAGGATTTTAAGAAAGGAAGGAGGTGATGTCTGTTACCTAATTTAATGACTTACATTTAAACTTTACATCATAAAAAAAACATTATATTTGCAGAATTTGCATGTTTGTTAATGTTTTAATTTTAATTTAATAAAAAATAATTAATGTCTTTCTTTTGTCAGCAGGGTCAATAAAAAAACATGCAAATTCTGCAAAATGTAATGATCTTTTTATGACATAATGATTGAATTTAAGTCATTTAATCAGTTGTTTTTGAATTATGTTGCATAATGTGCAGACACAAAAGTCCTGGATTTCCAAAAATTATCCTTACTACGTTCATTATTTTCTGATAATCCAACACAGAACGACTAAAATTTGAGATGCACTAGAAAAAATAGTCGCCGACAGTCTGGAGTGACCTCTGCGGCACTGACCCATTGTGTATGAGCGCTCTGAAGTCCTGACTGGACTTCACGTCTATGAGGAAGATCGCCATCATCAGGTAGAAACAGGAAGTGCCAAAGCAGACTCTGTAGACGGCCGAGTAGCCCACCAGCATCTCACAGTGGCCCCCGCCGTGTGCCTGGTCACACACCATGTTGAAGAAAGGCACCTGAAACACACACACACACACACACACACACACATTTTGGAAGAAATTGTCATGAAAATCATAGAACAGGAATATACAGGTTCATCTCAATAAATAATAATATCATAGAAAAGTTTATTTATGTCAGTAATTAAATTCAAAAAGTGGAAATAACACATTATATAGATTTATTACACATAGAATGAAACATTTCATGTCTTAATTTATTTAATTTCTTCTAATCATAAAGATCATGACTTACATTTAATAAAGACCTAAAATTCAGTGTCTCAAAAAAAAAGACCAATTTTAAAAAGTATGTTTAATATGGAAATGTTGTCCTCTGAAAAGTATGTCCATCTATATGACTCAATACTTGGTTGAAGCTATTTGACTTGAACTACTGGAAATTGACTTTTCCATCATATTCTAATTTATTGAGATGCTCTCTGTATATTGATCTGTTTTTTATGAGTAGATCATGAATCACTGACAAAATAACCAATCTCCAAACCCTGACTTAAAGGACACAGATACGTTTTATTATTATTTTAGTAGGTCAGCATTTTCAGACACCAGTTTAAAGTATTTCTATATTTTATTTGTATTATATTGTGCCCATTAGCTTTGAATATATCATAAACAAGGAAGCATCAGCAAGCAAGCAAGTGGTTAAACTGATATGAAGGTTTCATTTGCATGTTGCATAAACATTTTCCTAAATCATGTTTTTTGCAGGTTGGGGGATATCTGTCAAACTGGCATTTTGTTTCGGAAAGATAACTCTCTCTCCTTTTTAAATGTTCATAAGTTGTGTTTTTATGTTGTGTACTCAATGGAATATCCATCAAACTGGCGTTTTGTTTTGATAACACAGGCTTTTATCTTTTTTTATCTTCATAAATAATGTTTTTCATTGTGCACACAAAGGAATATCCATCAAACCAGTGTTGGTTTATTAATTTTAAGAATGTATCTGATTTTGCAGATGTGAGATGCATACGATTGTACTTCTGCATCATGAAATATAATGTCACAAGTCCATGTTGCTAGTAAAGCTTACTGAAGGTCAAAAGATCACTTTAAGGCATTTTTGTCTGGATTTGATGGCTGATAGGAACAAATTCAGACGGACAGTATGGCAGAGAAACATTCTACTTGTAAGCAGGTAAGCATCTTACCTCAAGTTTCCCTCAATGTAAAACAATATCAGGTCATAAAGTAATGTGATAGATTTTTTCCTATCCTGAATTCTCTTAAGCTTTCAAAAGTCACATTACAACATAACTATTGATGTGTTTTGTTTCATTTTGCTGATTTATTTAAAAAAAATCTAAACTTTAAAAAATTGTATTTGTCTTTTTGCTTCATGTTTGCTCATTTGAAATGACTGTGTTTGCATTTTCTCTGTTAAAAATGAAATGTAGAGGTGTCATTATTCTCTGACTGAATTTTTTTATTGAAACCTTTAGTTTATTGCACTGACAGCTGCACCTTTGTTAGACTAATGTGCAGCTGTAGTAATCAAGAGTAGAAGTCTTGATTCCACATTGTTGGTTTTATACCCTGACAACTGTCATTCTCATTTTAACCATTTTCTTTAAGAAGATATGCAACACATGGTCGAATTCTGACATTTGCCAATTCTGGTTTTGATTCCAGTAATTTAAATGAAACCTCATTTGGATCAGTTTTGGATCTAGAATTGAAACTGTGACACCCCTGATGAAGTATCAGCTGTTTATCTTTGTCTTTGTTGTCTGGTTTATCTGTCATCCTGCAGCCGATCACAAACCATCTTTGGGTGTATAAGGAGCTGAACAGCTACATCAGATCCTTAAGCTTAGAGTCTTGACCACTCTGCTCCCTCCTTACTCCATATGTGTTATTTTAGTAAGACATTTTGTACAGAATGAATATATAGTTCTTGTGTTCTGTTTCAAGCTGTGAAGGAGATTATTAGTTGTTATATTTCACTACATTTCTCTGATGTGTCATGGACTGTGTGATGGAGGATGAGGTCCAGTGCTCACATTTTCCCTGACGAGCTCGGAGACGGTGCGGGACAGCATGAGGCAGGAGACAGCACAGCTCATGATGTGGAACAGGGTGTACATGACCCGCGTGCTGGTGGACGATTTGACCGGAGGACAGAAGGCACAGCAGAGTGAGCAGGGCGCCGGTCCACAGCAACAACATATCTGAGGGGACAGAGACACAGAGACACGTCAGCATCTCAGACTAACATGGAGGAGGAGTCTGGGCTTTCTATGATGATGAACTTATTTACTTTAAACTTATTTACTTTACTTTATGCATCATGTACAAATGAAAACATGTATTACAAGTTGCAAAAAGTCCACATTTGTGTTAGTCATCTAAACATCCCATGTAAAGTAAAAGGTTGGAGGTAGAACTTTCAACTGTCAATTCTTTACAGTAAGTACAGTAATATCCAAACAGTTATATCATGTAGGTCAGGGGTGGTCAACCTGTGGCTCCAGAGCCTCATGTGGCTCTTTAGGCCCCCTGCAGGGGCTCCCCGTGACTGAGACAAAAAAATTATATATATATTTTTACATTAAAATTTTCATTTATCAAAAACTATTTGTATTCTTCAATTGTAAAAAATTGTATAGCCTTTTCTTTTTTTTTACAGCATATTAAAAAAAGTTTTGACATTTAAGTCAACTAAAATGTGCTTCATAGCTTACGAAAGTCTCCGGCCCGGCGCCTTAACATATAAGTTATGCCAACTTTGAGTTTAGTTTTGAGTTCCCCTAGATAACTAGTTTTCAAAATCATATTACTAAATGCTCAATATGACTATTAATAATGTTGGTAGGCTAATTTAGACTTATTAGGCTGTTTACTTTTCATTTTAGCCTCAAAATAAGGTTTGGCTTTTTTTTGGCTTTTTGCAACTACCGAATCTAACCGAACAATGCCTTATTACTTGTTAATGAATGGTTATTAAGGACCTTATTATAAAGCGTTACCAAATATTTAAATGCAGTTTTTCCAAATTATTTCCAGGCTTCAGTGACAGGTTGAAGAAGTAAGTTCTGGGAGCAAAGACAGTAACTTCCCATGATTTTATGAAGATCTGTAGGTAAAGATGGAATCAGACCAAGGATAGCCTTATAAATAAGAATATACAAGGCAGACTATCCAGCCTGATTATACAGAGACCAACAGTGGGCAAAGGATTTAAACTTTGTAATAAATCTCAGACCTCCATGGTCGACAGTATCCAGCATGTTTAAGCATTGTGAAGAAGAATGCATGTATCAAACATCATCATCATCATCCAACTCAGACATAAAGGCAGCACCAACACATTTCCTTTTGGGTTTAAAGAAATATCAAGACTTATTTAACCTCATTATTTCTTCCTGTCGGCCATGCAACTTTTGTCCTCCTAAATCAAAACTGACCCGCTCTGGTTTGACAGTTAGTTTTACATAAAATATCACCAAATTGTGCGTTACACCTTTTAGGCCATCTTTATTGCATCTCATTACCATGTTTACAAGTTTTTAACATTTCCTTTTGAAATCACTGGTCAGCAGACTTAATTTCCATGAAATTATACCTTGTTTGTAATTCTACCTCTTGTTTTTTTTAGTAAATAAGCAAAAATTGTGAGCTCCCTTGTTCATTCTTGGCCATTCTCAGCTGCTGTATGCATGTTTGATGCTATAAATTTGAATAAAACATGCCAAATTCAATAAAAGTAGTGATCATTAACTTTTGTTGTTGTTGCATGCAGCATGGTAAGGAACCATCCATGTTTTTTTGAGGCAACAACATACCTGGAACCACTATTTCTGATATAAAACATGTGAAAACAGGTAAAATTTGACCCAAGGACGACAGGTTTTTATCTGTTCCTCAAAAAAATATATAATTAAATTTGAACCAATCTGTGGATAGAAGAGCCCAATTGTATTTCAGGTTGCAGACTGCAGTTTATATCACAAAAGGCTACTTAATGCATATGTGATTTGTGATTTTTTTTTTGCAGGTTCAGGAACTCAGACGTGCGCTGTCTGAAGACAGTTGGAAGTCACTGTGACAGACAACTTACAGGGGCAGAGAGTTTGGCAGCAGGATGCTCGGTGGCAGATTAATCTAATGAGTCCAGCAGCATCTGTCTGGTTCTGATTCTGGTAAATGAGGGCTGCGAGCGACTGGACGTAAGCCCATCACCGCTGATCCTGAACTAAATCTAAGGAGGAAAAACCTGCACGCACATCTGTCTGATGCTTCAGCGAACTCTGCAGATTACAGGCTGGAGGTCTGACTGCAGCAGCAGGGCCACAACATCATGTATGGGAGGAAAACAAAAAAATTTAAAGCAAAAATCATTCTAGTAAGTGTAGGCTGAGAATTGTCCTCATACTGCACTGTGTTCCTGCACGCACTGAATGCAGAAATATTATTCTGTATCACATGCAGGATCATAATCTGATGGATAGTGCAGAGAAGATTATCTAACATCTTCTCATTGATGGGAAGACCAAAAACAAACAGAGTTCTAATCATGTACAGTAGAACTGAATCATAAATATTTGATCCCATAACATGATAAACGGACAGTTTGAACAAATTCTCTCTCCATACATCGAGAAATGTTTTCTTCATCTTGTTTGAACTGTTTTGCAGCTGAGTGCTCACACTGCTGCATCAGATCCTTCAGCATCTCAAAAAGAGGAGAGATCATACAATGTTTGATGATCTCGAAAGCCTCCCTTTATTTTTGATTGCCTTTGTATGTACTTATTATTAATCAAATATGTTTCTTCTGGTTTAACTGTTTTTTTCTTGACATTATTGTTTTGTTGCTCCTTGTTTTTATCTCATGTTTTTGCAGCAGTATGTGCTTTGCAGGCTCTTTTTTTCTGTAAAGCTTTTTTTTCTAACAAAAGTGCTTCACAAATGTTTTAATATTTTAATTATTTATAATGTGCACTCTGAGAAGCAGAGTTATTTAAAAGTTTCTATTGTGACTGTCACCGCCACAAACCACCCTATGAGTCGAACAAATATAACCTACTTTCTGACTTGAAAGGACGCTGCCAGCATCCCTCACCACGCAGAAAAAGATTAAATACACAAGATTTAGTGGACCAATTTGTACTCATTCTGTATCTTTCCAACCTAAAACAAAACTGATTATTCAACATTTCAAAGTAATCCTTAAATCCTGGGTCAAATCATATTTATTTTATATGTTTTAATCTCTCGTTTATAGACCCTTCGGCTGAATGCACAACCAGAACTATGATCAACAATACAATTTTCTTTTTTGTTGAATAAACTTTAAAATTTGCAGACTGTGCTGAATATCGGTGCTTTGAAACCTTTTATCAAGCCCTCTAACAGACAGCCAGGTGTTTTATCGTCGCTGTAGCCGCTGCAGCCACTGCAGCCGCTGCAGCCTCTGTCTGTGCTCTGGCCTAGTTTAAGCTTCATAATGCAGGATTATTAGGTCCTGAGTGAAGTTGTTGCAGTAAGCGAGGGGGCTCAGAATTGGTATAAACACAGAATAATTACTTTGATTTAAAAAGCCACTGAGGCTAAATGGTACAGTGGGTCATACAGTATAAACAGGTCAAAGATCAGTGTGTCGGGTCTGATGTGAAAACCACGTGTTGAGGAATAATCAATGAGCAGAGCATGCATCAATTTTAGTGATGTGGTCTTTCTACATGATGAATGGGACAGTCATATTTCCCAGACCGACATGCATAGCAGGACTCACTCCAGTTGTTTGTTCATATGATTATAAGGTCACGTGCATCTTTTCAAGTATTAAAGATGCTAATCTGAGAGCTAATCCTGCATAAATCACACGCACCAGTGAACTCCTTTACCTTCCATTATATATAGCAGCATTAACTAGCTGACAATCTTACAGTAGCCCCTGCTTTTTTGTCTATTTTACTACAAATGGGACTATTACTTACTAAATGAGCATCATGCTGTATTAAAGAAGACTTGTAACTAACAATTGAGACCATGAACTTATTATGAGAATGTTTACTGATGTCACAAATCAAGTGAAAAGTAGGGCCATTTTACGAATAGATTTCTTTACAATCTGACTTCTTTTTGCAACCGGTGGAGTCGCCCCCTGCTGGAAATAGGAAGAAGGCAGGTTTAAGAATGACAATGACAATACGTGCTTATGTTTAGCAGATATTATGTTAACATTTAAAATCTTGCACATACCACCATGTAGCTACAGCTGAGGCTGATTGGAATACATTAATTTTGCAGGCGTCTGGTTAAGTTTATACCTCATGATAGTGCTAGATGAAAATTCAGTCGCTCACCAAAGTATTTAAAATTCCTCGTGAGGTAAACGTGAAGGTCTGAACCAAATGTGATGCAGTTTATCCAACAGCTGTTGAAACGTTTCAGTCTGGACCAAAGCAGAGGACCAACTGACCACCCATACATCCACACAACTAGCATCGCGTGTGTGTATCAAAGCCTGATATATCTTCTTCCTCTGTGCCATAGAGCTCAATTATTGTCCATAAACTATTAAAAACAGATCAGTGAACACACATTCTGTAGTTTATTTTGACTCAATCCAATACACACTGTCCTGCTGCCACAAAAACTCACTAAAGCATGGAATTGATTGACCTGCGGCTGAAAATAGTCCCCAACAAATGCACTATTTTCTTTGTTGTTTCATAAAAACTAACGTAAGAAGATATTTTAGGAAATAATTGTTTAATAACACATTGTTTTGCTTTTTTCGCCATCGTGTTTTGTTTGACAACTAAACCAACTCTCTACAAACAACTCACGAGCTCCCAATGAATTAATCTACATTTCTGAGCACTTGCGACTGAAATTAAAATGTGAAACTGTGTTCAATAACACATTTTTCTATGTCGTTTTTGTCCTTTGCTTGGCATCGCCAGACTGAGTCACTAATATGTTGTAGCTACTAGTGTAGAACCTCAGTTAATTTTTTATTTCCAACGGGCCGTTTTATTTGGACAAAAATGCCTCTGAACAAACCTACAACCAATCAGAACAACGAAATGTTACTCCCAACCAATCAGAACAACGAGGTGTATGACGTAGCACTGAGTGACCCATGCAGGTTGGGCAGTGGGCGGGGCTTGGCCTGTTTTGGAGAAGAACGAACATGGCGGCCGGATGACGAACTTTCTCAAATCACAGGTAAAAAGTCACTAATATCCGTTTCTAAAAACATTTGAGGCGAAAAATAGGCAACCTAGTACCATAATCTCGATTTATATTTGATCAGTTTGACAGTCTGATGTGAGTTTTGTAAGTTTTGTTGGACTAACGGCTGGAAATCTCTCTGAATGAGTGTAGATGCTTAGTGTGCATATCAGTGACCATCAGTCTCTCAAACATTTAACCAAATGAAGTCATGGAAAAAATATTAGACCATTGTTTTCATCAATTTCTTGTTCATTTTAATGCCTGGTACAACTAAAAGTACATTTGTGTGGACAAAGAAAATGATAACAACAAAAATAGCTCATAAGAGTTTAATTTAAGAGCTGATATCTAGACATTTTCCATGGTTTTCTTGATAATGATTTTGGTTATTATCAAGCAAACCATGATATTAGAGAAACCAAGGGTGGTCTAATAATTTTTTTAATGATACTTTCTGTCAGAATAGTCTATAAAATATAGACATTTAAGATAAATATATTTTTTACAGTGTCAAAAACCCGTAGATGAGTATTCCTGGTGATCAAGATAATACAACCACCCATAAGTCACTTAACTTCCATGCATCAAGTTCAACTGTCACTTCGGATATGTTGTCCTCATAACAACGTCACTCCCGACATATATATGCAATTATTTCACTTTTTAAACTATCTTTTGTAACGCCTAACCCGTAGATTCTTGCCCTAACCTTAGAGAAGTGGTTTTGTAGCATAATTGTAACAAAACTGCAGCCTTTTGACTAAACATAGCCGCTTAATTTTAAGTAACCAGCCATTAAATGGGCTGATAACCACTGGACCTACTAGAAAGTAGAGCAGACCTCTACTCGCCCATTCTTGTGGGAATGATATCCACTGATAACAAACTTATTTGCCTTTGTCATAATTACAACGGCCACAAAAGATCACCCTAACAATAAACGTAAATATGGGTCACAATAATTATACAGTCTATGGTCGCAATACCAGTTCCTGTATGAATGGGCTTGTTTTGAGGGGGAAGACAAAAATAAGCACAAAAATAAAATAGGGCCCCAAGTTGGAATTAACAGCTCTTTGACTTCAACAAAATAAGAAAAAAAATATTACAAGCTTCATAAAGTGTTTAGTGCAGAATTAGATTGTGCAGGTGTTCTTGATGCTTCAAGTGAAAACATGAAACCACAACAAAATAAAAGTGACAGAAACAAATCTTACCAGTGATAAATACAGTAGTGGAACAGTACTTCTACTCCAATATGTTTCAGAGGGGAATAATACTTTTTACACTGATACATTTGTTTAACAGCTTTAGTACAAGTAGTTTTGCAGATTATAAGATGTGATGCATTGTTATAGATTTGCCTTCAAAATAGTATTTTTAACTGTTAAAGAAATAGCTCCATCCCAAGCCACAACATCAAAATGCTGCTTATATCCTAAATTATTAGTGATAATAATATAGCAATATAAGTGTACATTCTGCATAAATAAGTACTTTAATCTGTGATACTTAGGTATATTTTTGTACTTATACTTATTTACTTTTATTTTGAGAGCAGGACATGTACTTATAATGAAGTATTTTAACACTGTGGTATTGGTAAAGCAATTTAAATATTATATTCTCTCTACCATTGTTCTAATCAATAAAATCGTCTTCAGAGTTAATAAATAATCAATCAGGAAAATGACACTTTTGTCTTACAATCAGAGCTAAAGTGGCAGACTCCAGCTGCAGTGTCTGCCTCGTGTGCTGCAGCTCGTCAGCTCTCACCTGATAGGCCACCATGTTGAGGAAGTAGTTGTAGACGCCGCTGCGGTTCATCCCCTGAGTGGCCGACATTGTGCCTCTAAACTGCTTTTCATCGGCCACGGCGACTCCACATTTGGCCATGAACTTCCAGCACAAAGAGGTTTCTCTCAGCGTGCCTGCGAAGATGGCATCCTTACATCGTCAGAGAGGCCAGAACTCAACTTCTAACAGGCCTGACAGCGAAAAGAAAAGTAAAAATCCCAGCAGGTCGTCCCTACATGCTGCTCCTTACGCTGGATTAGCAGTAAATCTAGTCCGGCTGGGCTCCCCGTAGCCGAGAGCCTCAGCATGAGCACCAGGTCCGGCTGCTCTCAGTCCAGCCTCACTGGGGAAGAAGTTGTTTTTTTGCCCATGTCCTGCGTGCTTTGGCTCTGCGGCTGTGTTGGGTGCTGCCAGAAAAGAGGGAGAGGTGGTGGCGAATGCCCGGTGCCCTCCCCCATCCTCCCCCGTCCTACCCGGTCAGATTAGGCAAAGAGTCTGAGAGGGGGAGGAGGGGTGAGGAGGAGGAGGAGGAGGAGGAGGTCGACAGGGACCATGTGTCAATCCCATCTGTCCCTCCCTTCCCTTCCCCCAGTGCTCTACAATGTACAATGGGATTGGGCAATACTCTTCTTTAATCCAGATTTACTAAATTAAACAATTAACCCCGTGTGATTTCTAGATGCTGATGCCTGACACCTTACAGCCCCCCCGACCTTCACTACAGACCCCCCCTTCCCTCCCCACAGACCTGGTCCCAGTATCTGAGTCTGTGTGTCACTCCCAGAAAGAGGCCACGTCCATAATCCCAACAAGTTATCACGACTGCATTACGACCCAGAAACAGTGAAGTGGGACGGACTGGGTGAGAGCTGTCTGTGATGGGCCGACATTGGCGGCCTGCATTAGTACATGTACTCACAGATTAATAATAGACGGGATGATGGATTTTTTTTAGGGCTCTAATGGAAAGCGGAAAAGGCTCCAGGCAGAGAATAAAGAGTTGCATCTAATATTTTAGCTGCATTTTTAATCTATTATCATGGAAGGACAGTTAATATTTAATTTATTCTGTTATTATTATTATTATTATTGGAATAATCTACTTGAAAGAGTTATGGACATTTTGAAAACATTTCTTATTTTGTACAAGAATGTTTAATTTATTTCCCACATTTTTCTTAATTTTATCTGATTTGTATTGTTTGTTTAAAGTTTTAAGTCTGACTTCAGTGGTGAAAGAAGAATTCAAACAATTCACTCAAGTAAAAGTATTAATACCACAGTATAAAAACACTCTTTTTCAAATAACACTTGTGCATTCAAAACTTAAAAGTATCAAAAGTAAAAGTACTCATAGTGCAGAGTGTAAGTTGATCACTTGTATCAGCGGCACTTTCAGGTTGTAGTTTGTCAAAGTGAAGTTAATTTGTACTCTTTCTGCATTTTCTTTCATTGTAGTTGTAGTCAAGATTCTTCAGTTTTTCAAATGTTGGTCACATCTCGACTGATTTTGCTTTTTTTTGTCAGCTGTTTGTAGTTGAAGAATTGAAAATTGGAAATTTCTCAGCATTTGAATGAAAATACTGAATGACTTAGTGATTCCTGATATATGTAGTAAAGTAATGATGTTTTGTGTTGTATGGATTGAATTTCTGCAGCTCTAAACAGAGTAAATTGCTTGTGATTATTTGGCTGGTTGTTCTCTCTCAGTCTTAAGTTTGCACATGTTCTTATTTTATGTCTTTTATTGTGATTTTTCGCTGTCGATGCAGCATTTCCCTTTCACCAAGACAGTTTTCTGCCATGGGAGACACCAGCAACAGTTGGTCAGACGGTGTGTCAGTAGAAACACTGAGGTCGTTTTCTGACTGGTGCTGCAGCAGTGAAATGAAATGAGGTGTCTGGTAGCTGTAAAAAAAAAAGCGCTGAGTGCACGAGGAGAGAGTCAGATCAGATTTGGGTTAGTGCGCAGGGCGGAGCGCTGGGATAATCCTGTCGTTGTTCAGCCCTCCTCTCGGTCAGGTTGACCTTCACCGGCACAGACAGGACGTTAGTATCTGAGGCCTGTTACGCTCCGAGTGGCTGCAGAGACTGAGCCAGAGTCACTGTCCAATCAAACTGCAGGGATTTATCACTGACCTGCATCTCACCTGCATCTTGCCCCTACATAGAACTGTAATTAATGCTGTTTTTGCCATGAAATGATAAATTACATGACTCAATTCAGTAAAGAGCAGGTGATGCACCGGAGTTAACCGACTGCACCAATAATAATAATTCTGATATGAGGCGACAACAGCTCTTAGAGAGATTAAACACTTCTTAAAAATGTCAGAAGTCTCAGAATAACATTTTTATCTATACTCTTATTGTTTTCATTGTTTTGTGTTGATGTAGGAAAAAACAAGATAAGAAATTGAAAAGGTTTGTTTCTTTTAAAGAGACTGATACACAGGAGATTAATGTCAGATAAAATTTATGTTTAAGTTTACTTAAGTAAAACTAGTAATCTCACAGCGTATAAATACTCTGTTACAAGTGAAATTCCTTCATTAAATTGTACTTAAGGTACATATGCGTTTGCATCAAAATGTATTTAGAATATTAAAAGTAAAAGTATTTGTACAAAATGGCCTTTATCAGAATAATATATATCATTGTATTATAATTATTGTTGCATTATAGTATTTAATGTTGCAGCTGTTATGGATGAAGCTGATTTATGCTGCTGGGTAACTTGTGAATTTTTGTAATAATGCACCATAATTAATTTGTTTATTATATTTTGTATTATTACTTTTGATACATTTCCCTCTGAAATCGAGTGGAGTAGCAGTATAAATAGCATTATATCCTCAGTACAGTACTTGTACTGTAATGTACTTAGTTACTTCATCACTGGATACAATTTTCTGAACATTAATCTAAATCAATACTTTATTATTATTATTATTATTATTATTATTATTATTATTATTATTATTATTATTATTAATAATAATAATAATAATAAAACATGAAAAAAAATATGTGTCAAGTATGTGTGTGTCAAACTGCAAAGGAAACATTGAAAACTGAAAACAAAAGTAATATTAAATAAGGTGGAGCGTTCTAATGTATATGCTCACTTTATTAACATTAACATGTCTATAATTTAGACCAAAAGTCTTTATCTTGTCAATAGATGACATGCAGTATTCCTATTATTTAATTTGGTAGTAATAAAGGGTTTCTGAAGCAATGGCTACAGAGAAAAAGTGTTGACAGAAATAATCCAGAGGAGTTATCATGTCTGTCTGCAGTTAGACTGTTTCAGCAGGATGACTTGTCTTTAGAACCTGCATGTTGGAAAACAAACCAACCTGTGCCAAAATCTTGTACTGTACTTTTTCAGAAGAGCGACAGTCTGTCCAGGTTCACTTTCTAGGAACTTAGAAACAAACGAGAGGTTAAATAAGAGGTTGGCTAGGCTCTCAGCTAAGAGGCTTGAACTTAGAAACCCTCCGGGTGAATGAAGACTCTCAGGACACTGTGAGTAAACCAACAGTTGTAGGATTATTAGTCTGTGGAGCCGACAGCAGCCGAGTCACAGTAGAAGAAGTGTGAGCTCCAAGACACCAGACTGTTAAATACAGAGAGCTTTCCCTGGTCAGCAGGGCTTCAATGTAACGCATATTCACCATTTTCCACTTTGAAAATGACTGAGTGCTTGACAACATGAAAACACTGCTGTGTGTTTTCCTTTCAGGCCCACATCCTCTGGAATAACCTACCTGCTGATATCTGACAGTCTGACTCTATTGAGGCCTTTAAACCCAAACTTTAAACTCTTCTTTTTGCTGAAACTTTCAGGCAAGAACTCTGCAAACTTTCTTTTGCCTGTCTCGTCTCGTCTCTTTGTCTCTCTCTGTCTCTCTCTCTCCCTATCTATCCTCTCTCGGATACTCAGCCTCTCCTCTGCTCTCCTCTCCTCTCCTCTCCTCTCCTCTCCTCTCCTCTCTGCCTCTGTGTGTGTTTTTTTTTTCTACTACATGAAGGAATGATGTGCTCGAGCGTTGCCTGGTGTGTTTGTGCAGCCTCTTTTCTAGGTCTTCTTTCCAAGTCATGTTGCTCAGATAATCCTAATTGTCTTTACTTTAATTTTATTTGTCGGTCTGTTCTGTATTTCCCTCCTCAGTTATATTACATCCAGAGTTTCTCCTTATCTGAATAGAGAATCTAAGGACAGAGGGTGTCATAGGCTGTGCAGATTGCAAAGGCATTTTTTTAGGATACAAATTGTAAACTAAAATAACCGTTATAAGGATAAGACAAATTGCGTAATCTGAACTTGCATTTAAATATTTGTCCTCCTGCAGAAATTATATTGGTAAAACAACCAGAAATAAACACATTAGGGGCACAAAAACTGAAAACAACAATTGTTTCACATCCTTAATCTCACTTTGGATTATTCCCTCCAACATGAGCGGGTGTAAACCAGCCAGTCCCTGTGATAAACACGTGTTGCTGCGAGCGGGCATTCCTGGGGGCCCCTTTCACTCTCAGATAATTGCTGCTGCCTTGTGGGAGAGGAGGACGTGCCAAGGGGAACAAACAAAAGCAAACAGGCGGATGCAAATAGCCGCTTGAGTGAGAGCGCTCAATCTATGGTTTCAATAGGCTTGCGCAATAACAGTGGGCTGAGGTCCAAGCTTATTTACAAAAAAAAAGGCAATCCATTCATTGCACATTTAGGACTCTTTCTGAGAGAAACAATGGGGTAACGGTTTGTGACCAGCATTGTTCCTGAAAGCTGATTTAGATGTAGGTGAATGAAAAGCCGGGTGTTGTAAATGATGTAGCTGGAAACAACAGGAGTCATCCTTCCCATACAAACACAATGTGTCCATTCATAACTGAGCCTGACTCGTATTCTGAGGAACTGATGACAGATTGTTAAGAGTCTAAATCTGTAACACGTTTGTTAAAGGTTCAGTAGGTAACCTTTATAAAAATAACTTTCTGACATATTTGCTGGAGCTGTCACTACACCCTGTAGGACATGAGACAGATAATGTGAGAAATCACCAGCTTCCTCCTTCTCCTCCTCATGCTCCTAATGATGTTTTCCAGAAGCCATTGGCCCCCAATTAAAAACAACCAATCAGAGCCAGGAGGAGTCATAACACAGTTTCAATCACTGCTTGTGTGATGGTTATGGACGGCTGGCTAACCAGCTATTTTCAGGCTGCTCAGAAGCCAAATTTTTGGGATGCAAGCTAAATGTAGCCCAGTCGACAGAAAAATTGGCATTGTTTATTTCTGCAGAGCAAAGATACAGTCATGGAAAAAATTATTAGACCACCCTTGTTTTCTCCTTGCTTCCTTCTTCATTTAATGCCTAGTACAACTAAAGGTACATTTGTTTAGACAAATCTAATGATAACAACAAAAATAGCTCATGAGAGTTAATGAGAACAAACTATTCTCCTCTTGAATGTAGCTGTTTTAACTGCTTTCTGTAGTTGAATGTTTAGAACAACAATATCTGCATATTGCCAGTTGATGGGATCTAGCATCTACTGTAAATGTACTTCATTGCTTAAATGTGTCATGTTCTACGTAACCTCTGTGTCAAGTATTTTGTTTCTGATCTTTTCTGAAACTGTCCCATTGTTATTTACAGAAGTTGCTTTTTTTAACCTAAAGCCTTGATTTCCCCCCCAACTTTAACCATTAGTAAAGACCTTTAATGCAATAGTTAAATGCAAGAGTTCCAAGATGTTAGTTTTTTCCCAAAATACCATTTTAAGTAACATTTATGTGCAGTGCATACATTTTTGTGTGATTAACTTTCTTACCTTTGCTTATTTTTTCGAAGGAGGATCACCGTTTAATTCTAAATTGAAAATATGGGCTTTTGATTTCAATTATTGTTTGAAACCGAGCTTAAAACCAATCATCTTTTGATCTTTATGAATCAAGACTCGATATTCTAACAATGGCATGGCATTCAGAGCTGAAGAACCAAGGAAAAAATGTTTAAATTAAAAAATTGAATCAAACCGTCGCCCTAAAATCAAAAGTCAATCATGCTTTTCTCATCTCAGCATCATCTTACATTCACCATAAACACCTGTTGCCTCCTGCAGAGTCTCACCTGAGTCCGCAGCCAGCGTCCCGACATCACGTCCCCCGGGGCCTCAGAGCTGCTGAGAGGGTCAAACAGTCAGACGGCCGTCAGTCGTACAGCAGGATGAACGGGTTAGCACGACGACAGAGATGTCTCTCCCATCGCGTTGCCATTCCTCTGACTCCTCTCAGCCTCACACATCTTCTGAAGGGTGAACCGGTGGAGCCACAGAGACCTGATGGGTGTTTTCACTCCTCTTTCCTTTAATGAGATTATTGTGAGGTGCACTGAAAAAAGCTCAAAGGCCTGGAGAAGTCTGGAGATGCAGGGAATCTGTGACTGTGTTGAAGGACAATTAAACCTCTTACAACAGACAGGAATAGAAGGAGGAGGAGCAGCAGCAGAGTGATTTAGTAATCCGGACAGGTACACGTCCACATAATCCAGTTATTACCTTTTTCTCGTAGTCTCTCACACAACAACAACATAGTAGATAAATCAGATGAAAAGAAATGTCTTAATGTCTTAAACATGATGATTAATCATCCGATCAGAAATAGAGTACTTAACTTTAAGTAGAAAAAATAACAAACATTTGAAATAATCCATTTTTTTGTTTAATATAGGAAGTTGTTTTGAGACCAAAGATTGTTCTGATTTTATAGTTTGATTGCAATTCTAAATACAACCTAAATACCTTATGTCCAACTCCTTAATGAAATAGTTGGTGAGTTTTCTCCAAAATGTTTTTCACAGGCTGCAGATACAATAAAGTATAAGTGTGGGGAAAATAGTAATATTAAAGTTTACAACATAATAAAGTGTGGGGGAAATAGAAATAGTCCTGTAAAATACTTGACTACTAGTAGAGAATTCTTTGGATGTGTCTTTGCATTCTCCTCCAGTTCACTTCAGATTATTGCAAACAAATTTTCTTTACTGTATATTCAGTCTAAACATTCTCAGAGTTTAATTTCAGTATGGCATTGGAGTCAACTAGCAGAATATTGACATTTATCAGCTATTATGGTCGTTAAAGATACACAATCCTGGATCAGCAGAGCTTCAGGCTCTCTGAGTGTCAGCTGGTTTATGGTGATTTGAATAATTGCCAATTTTTTAAGGAGTTTGCACCACTATAATCTGTGGATCTGCAGATTCCAGGTACTTCGTCAAGTAAGGCGGGAGCTGCATTAACACCTAAATCTTTGGCAATGAGAGATTAAATGGATGCTAAATGGACTGAATAGTGCTTTTCTTGTCTTGTAGACCCCTCAAAGCACTTTACAAAACAATTTAAAAAAACAACATTATTATTTCACATTAAATGTATGTGTGTGCAACAGAAACCTAAATAATGTGTCATTTAATCAAATTACGAATAACTAATTGACACACATGCAGCCAGTTAATATCATTGGAGTTTTGGTTAGCATGGGCAGATGTACATTTACATTCACATTTAATCATTTAGCAGACGCTTTTATCCAAAGCGACTTACAGGAAGAGTAAAAACAAACAATCAAGGTATAGTGCGATAATAATTAGTGCATCAATAAGTGCTAGTGACAATTCTTTGAGGAGTAGAATTATTGTGTGGTGCTAGGAAGAAGATGCTCTCTGAAGAGCTGGGTCTTCAGTAGTTTTTTAAAGGTAGAGAGGGACGACCCTGCTCTGGTTGGAACTGGTAGTGTGTTCCACCAGCGGGGAACAAGAAATGCAAAGAGTCTGGATTGCCTTGGACCAACGGGGGGTAGAGCCAGGCGCCGTTCATTGGAAGAGCGCAACGGTCGTGAGGTAGCATATGTCTGAATCAGGGCGTTCAGGTAGGTAGGAGCAGTAGGAGATGTAATGACTTGAATTTACTGTCGTCACTTTAACAAAGTCAGTTTTTATTGTACTTGTACTTAGGGTCCTGATAAACTGTCACAACAGAACAAAGGACTGGAGATTAATCAGCAGCTGCAGCAGAGAAGAAGCTGCAGGTGTGTTTTCACCTGTCTGGAGCTCCAGAGAGGTGAGTGGAGTGAAGTGTGTGTGTGTGTGGCTTCCCATAAATACCTCACAACAAAGAGAGGCTCTGGTATCTATTTAATATGATTTGATTTGATTTTATGTTAAAGTCTGTGTCTGTCAGATGATATGTTTTAGCTTAATGCAGGATAAATCTCCCTTTGGGGGCAATAAACTTCATCATGTTAGTCTTGTAAACACAGAGATCTTCTGTCCTTCTTGAGGTTATGATGAAGCTCTTGAGTCATAATTGTGAACTTGGGTCTCATCTCGATATGAACGTGAATTGAAGATAAGATAGAAATGTATTTATCTTAAGAAATTGTTGCACACTATTTATATATTTTCATGTATGAGGAAACAGTGTCAACCATTTTCCCTCCACAAAGCAAAAATAATTAATGCAATTAATATCTTGAACGTTACTATGGGATGTTATTGTCATACTCGTATCTTTATTTCTACCTTATTTATTTAATGTTAGATTTGTTGTTGTTTTTTGTCCCCTGGTTGATAACACTTTTGTTTCCTAAATAATCCTATGTTTTTCCTTAAAGAAAATACACCATGTTTGTTGACAGAAAGAAAAGTGCAATAAAAATGTAAACAAAGATTCATCAATATTCAAATGCACGCAAGGCCAGTAATGTACCCTAGTTAACAAAAAAATGTATATTTATTAACAAATTCACCAAATCGTCACACTGTTAAAATAATCGCCTTAGTCATTTTTTTAATCAAAATGATTATTTTTTGCCTAATTCATCTCCTAATGAAGCCGGCCGTCTATGGTAAAATTGCCTACATCCTCAGTTGATCAGATCGTGTGATTTTACCCCTTTAAGATAATGGCCTATGTCAAGCATATTTATTATGCCTAAGTCAAAATAAAATGTGACTTAGGCATTTTTTTGAACATGACAACGTGACTTAAGCAAGATATGGTAACACTTTACTCTAATGTGTCTACATAAGAGTGACATGAGTGTGTCATAAACATGACATGGGATGTGTCATGAACATTAATGACACTTTGAAGTAACATTAATGCACATTATACTTGTCATGTCATGTTTCTGACAGGCTTGTGTTACCATATCTTGCTGAAGTCACAAAGGCATGTTCAAAAAATTGGCTAAGTCATTTATTTCTCTTAAGTTACATAATTTACACACAGTGTTATTACTATGCCAATAGCCATCCTTTGTTACATCCTTTTTGAGTTAAATGATCAATAAATGTTATATGTTACACTTTTGGTGAAGTTTTTTGTTTCCTGCAAAACTTGAAAAAATGAGTTAAGTGATTATTTTAACAGGGCGACGAAATTATACTTGATTAAAATCTTAATATTCGCAAATATTCGACGGGTTTCTCCTTTAAATTGTCCTTCGTTTCCGGTACTACCCCCGTATTCCCTCCGACGGTTCTAGGAACCTTTCTTTTTGTTCCGGCCTCACTGGAGCAATCATGGCGGCCGAGGGAGACGTTGATCTGGACCTGGAAGCGGAGGAGAACTGCACGGGAAAACCGGCAGAGAAGCCTCGGAAACATGACAGCGGGGCCGCCGACCTGGAGAGAGTCACGGACTACGCGGAGGAGAAAGAAATCTCCAGCTCCGACCTGGAAACGGTGAGAGCTCCGGGCTACCGGCAGTGTTAGCAGGGAACATGCGGCCACTGCTGGCTTCACGGTCGGCACACCGTTACCGAGACCGACCTGACGTTAAGTGTGAAAGATGAGTGTTTTATATCATAATTAATCGTTAAAAAATTTAGTTTAGCTTAATCGCAAAATGCTAAAATGTTATCAACGTTTACTTGGTGAACGGTTAGCTCGGTGGCTAACTGTCTCAGAGCTAACTAGCTAAAGCTGCTTTTCCCCTTCATTGAACCAACATGTTCACCTGAAATCAGTCGTTTAATCTACACACATATGTTAGTTGTACTTTAGCTGAGTTATTTCCATGTTATGTCACTTTATACTTCTTCTCCACTACATCTGAGAGGTAAAAATTGTACTTTTAACTGCACTACATTAGTTAACTTTTTAGATGGCTTGCCAAGGTAACTATTTTTGTTACGATATATTGTCCCAGAAATTATTTTTACATTTATTTGAGGGTTGACTTCCTTTCAAAGTCTTTAAATTTCCTTCTCTAGCTTTATGATGGATAAGGAATGAAATGTATGGTTTTTTGTTTAGATTTTCAGAGCAACCATGTCATAGAAACTATTGTGGCCCTTTTTCATTACTCAAATGATGGTTGAATAATGTGCTGTACAAAAGAATCCCTTGTTTCACTGATAAAACAAGACTTTAAAAAAACTTGCAGGGCTTTAATGCTCATCAGATTTTTGTTGTGATGTTATAGTTATAACATTTATTTTTGAAACTGGGTAAAAATGAATAAATATGAATGTTTTTCATTTCTTTCAGGCTATGTCAGTGATTGGAGACAGAAGGTCACGAGAACAGAAAGCCAAACAAGAGAGGTAAGATCAGTGTTTCTAGTCTTTATATGTGGATATAACGGCAACAAAAATGTGTTTAACAGCAGCATCAGCTCCATATATTTCTTTATTTTTTAAGTACATGGATTGTAGTTAGCAGGTTGATGGTGTTTGTCCAATTGATTAATCTTCTACTGACCTGACACTCAGTCTAGACCTTTCTGTGAGCTGTTGACTTTTCTTACAGAGTGTTTTTGCTTTCAGAGAAAAAGAGTTGGCCAAAGTCACCATCAAGAAGGAGGACGTGGAACTAATTGTAAGTTTTTCACTCCATCATTCTGAGATGTTTGTATTCATAATCGGGTGATGTTTTAGGTGCAATGTGTAGGGGGCAGTATTTCACCTCCTCACACCCAGATTGTGTTAAGTTACACAAATGTAACAGACCTTGAAATGTTCCCAAATATATAATTAATTTACAAAACTTCTAATCCCACATCATCTCATATCTTGAAACTCCAAGTGGTTACAATGTGTTGAACCAATCAACTAGTACTGGGTTCATACATTCTCTAAATTTACGGTCATCAGCTTTTTAAAAGAAAAGAACAAAAAAAATGTGACCAAACTGCTGAAACCTCAGAACAAAAGATCCAGAGATCCAGAGACATTATTTCTGATAACTGCTTGTTTTATACATGACACATGGTTAAACAGCAAGTTTATCTCCAGCCTTAGAAAGAAAACATCCACAATTTAGAATGTTGTTTTTTGCATGGTCTGTTGTCATTGGCTGCACTAAAGATGCATTTCGCTAAATAGACAAAAAATAGTAACTTTCATACAATAATGTGAGTTCCATGTTTAAAAAAAAATACTGAAATTTCCCTCATAGTCTTACAGTGGCATCGCAATAATTAGAAAATCATGGAAAAGTCCATTTCTATTAGTTCAAGTCAAATAGCTCCAACCAAGTACTGAGTGCATATAGATGGACATACTTTTCAGGCCAATATTTCGATTTTTTTGCATGCTTAAAATTGATCTTTTAAACATTTTTTGGAGACTGAATTTTAGGTCTTCATTAAATGTAAGCCATAATCATAATAATTAGAAGAAATTAAATAAATGAATACAATTAAGGAATGTTTCATTCTGTATGTAATGGATCTGTGTTATTTCCACTTTTTAAATTTAATTACTGACATAAACTTTCCTATGATATTCTAATTTATTAACATGCATCTGTACATTCACTGAAGCAAAGGAGCCTATAAATTAAAACAAACCAGGCTGATGACATGCATCATGATTTTTAAACATGGACATTGTTTTGAATGTAACTGCATCCCACTTGTTGATCATCATTTTTTAAAAATGTGTAATGTACTCAGTACTTGTGTCCACTAGCTGTAATTATTACATCTGGTTGATGTTCTCATGCAGATGTCAGAGATGGAGATTTCGAGAGCGGTGGCGGAGCGCAGTCTGAGGGAACACATGGGGAACGTGGTGGAGGCTCTGGTGGCTCTGACCAATTGAACAAACATTTACACACTGGACTGCTTCAATTAGGTTGTTTTGTTTTTTTAACCAGAGTTCATCACGATGACGAGGCTGAACTGAACTCAGTGGTCAAACTGGTTCAATATTTACCCTGAATTATTTTTTTTCTTTTATAAAATAAAAGTTGACCTGCCTCCTTTTGTGCCTGTGATTTAAATCGTTCTAATGCTTGTTTTGCTGTCTGGAAAAGTTTCAAAAATGATCAATTGAAAATACAAGTTTTATTGAGCACAAAGTTACAACACCTGTACTTTCACAAAAAAAGGTAATGCAGGACAAGAATCTGCATAATCAAGTTCTAGTTGAATTTGTACAAAATTAAAAATGCTGCTTAAAAAAACAGGTGATTTAACTTATTTTCCCTGCATCTCATCGAAATGCAGCAATCCTCAAATGTCATATTTTAGCTAATTACATTTTTATAGCCATGTGTTATTAGCCTTTTGACAAGTTGAAAACCAGCTGCATCTTTAGGGTTTGTGGAGCCAACATTTTCTTTCAAAATGATGGCTCACCTTCCTGGTTGATGAGCATTTCAAAGTGATGGAATCAGTCCATTTGCTGCTTTCCTTCCACAACCTAAATGCAGTCTGAACAGTCTAAAGCTCCAGTTGTGAAGTCTTAGGTCTTCCTCTTCTTCACTGTGGGCCGGTCGAACACGTCCCTCACGCCCGCCGCCTTCTGCTTGAAGAACTTGCTGTTCTGAGCGCTCTCCTGGGCCCAGGCCGAGTCGAACGACGTGGTGTCCTGGTCCACCAAGTGGGTGTACTTTGTGCGTCCAGAGCGACCAAAGTTTTTGACCTTGGGAGGGAAAACAAACAGACCGATCAAATCAGAGAATTGAGAAACTATATATTTACCTCAAAACCAAATATGGATGAGTTTACTCGTAAATATTTATACACAAGCAGGTGCAAAAAAAGTGATTATGGTATCTAATCTTTTCCCCACAAAAGTGCAATTTTAAGGGGGGAAATTTTGGCAAGAAATAGCCAAATTAATTTCATCCACACCCAAATGTTGAAACTGTTTAGCTGCAAACTTTATAGTCCCACAAGATTTCCCGCCATAGTGTAAACATACTGATAATGATTTTAATACCATATGAGTGAAAAGCCACAAAACTGACCTGCATGACTTTGGGTAAGATGGTTTTGTTGAAGTGATCCTCCAGAGTCGGTGCGCTGAAGTCTCTCTTGTACACGTCCTCCTCCTCATCCTGGAACACAAACCATGTTCACAGTTAGACAGCTGATGAGTCACTGAGTGCAACTACATCAACTCAAACTTTATGAGCTGCTTTTATTTAGTTAACTTTTCACCAACATATGTACTGAGGCTCTAATATTTAACTTTCAAAAAGACAGATTTGTCTGACAATCTATCTGAATGTTAAGCCACGTAGTTACATCTTTAGATTTATGTTTTAGGCTACATTTAAAGTTATTAAGTTAAAATAAAACAGAATAATGACTCAACAATACAAATAGAAACAAAGAAAATGGTAATTGATAACAACCAATAAATGTACCATGCTAATACTTCTGTTAAAAAGGCAGAAATGTTATTCAGACATTAGAAAAGCAGCTCTACACTTCTTATATGTTGCCACTGTGTTTGGAATCTGGTGTGTTTTAACATATATAACTGTGGCCTACAGTTGCATTAAATCAGAAGTGTCACACTGATCCACGACAGGGCCGGTGTGGCAGCAGATTTTTCTTTTAACCAAGCAGGAGTATACCTGATACAACATGAGTTGGTTGTTGATTGTCCGGTTAATGATAGTAAGCTCAGTCCTAAAGGACAGGTAAGGAGACCCAGTTAAAACGTATAAATAAATATATAGCCTACATAAATAAGTGATAAATAATAGATGACTAATGTATGATTAACTAAAAGAAATTAGATAGAGCTGATGCATATAATTCTTCAATTAAACAAATTATAATTAAATAGGACAAATGTATGTAAACTTTCCTGTTTTACTTTAAAATAGTCAACTTTTCATGTCAGAAAAACAGAAACCCCTTTTCAGCTTTGTGAGGGGCATTTTGTGACGTCTTCTCTTTTATTTTTCAACACAAACCACTGCACACACTAGAGCAGCTGGAGCCAAAAGCTGCTTCTCCTCCTGGTAAGTTTTTACTAAGAGCCTGATGGGAAAAAATTGCATGGTAGCAAAAAAATGCTAAAAGAATCTAGTTGTAGTCTTGTAAATCGTGACCCTGCACTGTCTTTCTAAAATCTCAGTGTGAGACTAAAAACTAAACACTTCTCTTTAGATGTGAGCAGGTGTGAGCAGATAGTTTTCCTGGAGTCTTTTCCAAATGTTTTCAGAGTCTTCTGATGTAGCATAAGGTGAGACTGAAGTTCAGCTCTGTGTTGACTCACCATGAAGAAGGCTCCTCTGTGGTAGTACTTCTGGAGGAACTTGTATTTTCCTTTGCTGGCTTTGTTGGTGACTTGTTTGGCGCTGTTTCGCAGCTCGGCCCGGCGCTCCTCCTCCGTCATGTTGTGGAATCTCTCGATTTCAGACTTCTCCTTCTCCATGCTGAGGACAAAACACCACTCATTAGGAAGGTCCTAAATATGTCAAGTTAATTTCATCACAAAGTCAAAAGTCATTTTAAGGAGTCATATCTGTGTTGACTCACGCTTCTCGGGACTCTCTGTCCCTCTTGATGCGTTTCAGCTCTCTGACTTTCCATCCTTCATATTCCTCCTCCTCGTTCTCTCCGTCAGTGTCCAAAGCATCCAGGGCAGCCAGCGTGCGTCGGTTCTCCTCAAACTCTTTCTTTGCCTCCTCCTCCACAATCTTGAGGGTGTAGCGCCGTCGCTCTTCTGTCTGCTTCTTGGCCTCGGCCTCCAGCTCTCTCTGCCTCTGCTCCTCTGCTTCACGCTCCGCCACTGTGACTCTGTCCTTCCTGTAGCGCAACCAGACAAAGAGGATACAGATCAAACGTCCTAATTTGTGTTTTACTGTTGTACTACAGTTGGGAAGAAAAAGTGTTCATACTTGCGAATGAAGACAGGTTTGAGTCGAGGCTCTGCTTCATCCTCGCTGTCTGTGTATTCTTCATATTCAGACTCAGACTCTGACTCCTCCCCCGACTTCCCTTCCTCCTCCACCTCCATGACCTCCATCTCCTCATTCTTCCGTTCGGTGGCTCGCTGCCGCATCATCGCTCGTCTCCTCTCAATTTCCTGCACAGAAAGACAAAGTACGCCATAACAACTTCTCCAAATATGATTTGAAAGAGGAAACACTGACAAAATGTTATTAAATTTAAACAGTATAGATAGTTGCGTACCTCATCATCCACTTCTTCCTCCTCCTCCTCTTCCTCCTCGCTGCTCTCCTCATGCTGCGGGTGCCACGTGCCTTCATCAGAGTCTTCGCTGCTCTCGGCCACAACTTCAGGCTCTGCAATCTGTCTGTGTCTCGCAAGCCTGGGGACAAAGAAACCCAAAGTGATGTGGTTAAAGAAGCATTTCAAGAGCAAACATTTAATGATTATCCCAGTCAACTTGAACCAAAAGTTGGGATACCTCTCCTCCACGTCCTCCGAGACACGGTTGAGTAAACGTTTCAGACGAGGGTCAGAGACCTCCTCTTCCTCCAGCTCCACCTCTGCCTCCATCTCTTTTCCCTTCTTCGCAAACTGGAAGTCCTCTTCTTCCTCATCGGACGACTCCATTGGTGCATAGTCAGGACGTTTACCGGACACGTACCTCTTCACCTTCACCTTCTCCATGGAGAGCTCACCTGGGAAATGTACAGACAATTATGAAGCTTTCCTGACACTGAAGGTCTACATGTTTTTATTTAATATACTTAAATTAGGATAAATCATCCAGCAGATGCAAAAAACAACAACAACTAATTCTGTCATGTTTACAATGTTACATTTTGTTGACATTAAAAAGGTGATGATTCATGACTTAAACAGGAATTAGCTTTTTGAAGCTGACACTAAAATGTAATGTTAGTTCAATCAAAAATACAAACAATCAGTGATCAATGATCGATCAGTAATGGAAATAAATGTAAGCTGCAGCTTTAAAAATTCAATATTTTTCTATATTTTGCTTGATTAATAAAATGTTTGTTGAGATGTAGATGTCATGCATACTTAGATTAAACGTGAATCAATTTGAGTTTAACACAACTCTGAGTTTTTTAAAATCTAATATCTGACATTACACTACAATCCTGATTCAAAACATTTGGGACATTGTCGTAATTATTGTAAGTATTGTCTTTTTGTAAAAAAATACACTCGGAAATTATGTTTGCACTCTGTTTTACTTGTACATTAGCCAAAGTCCTAACTTTTTATGATAACAAAATAATGAATGTTGATGTTGTTTACCAGAGTTTTAGATGATTCAACTGCACTATACATTTTGAGACCATAGTCACTGTTTTTTATACCGGATCCGGTTTAGTTTATTGACATACTTTTGCTCCTCCAGCTGCACAAAACGGCCATAAGTATGTGGATACCAAAACATCGACTCATATTGAACTATTTAGCATTATATTCATAAACAATATGTATAAATAAACTACTGTGGCCTACATAAATTGGATTACATTTATATTAGTACCTTTAGTTATGTTTTATTGTGTCATAATAACGTAGTAACTACTGCCATTTAGAAAGAATATTTGTGTGACTTGATGGCTTTAAGCTAAGCTAGGTGGCTAACCAGCCGCTAGCCGCCTGTTAGCTAACGTTAACGGTCTCACCTTTGTCGTTCCGGACCGGCACGGCTCCGGCCGTCGACTGGATCGGAGGGAGCTTCATGTTGAGGGCCTCGCGACTCGACATGGCTGCCTGATGGACAGAAAAACAACTAAATACAAGTAAAAATCTGTATTTTTACTGGGGACGAAACGAGCTCTTCCCTGCAAGAGACAAACGGAAGTTTCACTGTAGAGCGACGGACCGGAAGCAAGTTTGTTCCGGCCGAAAAGGTTCTGACATAATAGTTCCTCCGCAAAATAAACTTGTTTTATTTATTGACAGATACACATAATAGAGTATAATTCAAATTAAAAATTGTCAAGTAAAAAGACAATATACAAAACAACTCTCTGATCATTTCCTTAGTCTTTGAGGTGTTCAGTAGGAGACAGTTCTTGTGACTCCAGTCACTGAAGGCTTTTATCAGATCCCTATATTCAGATCCCTGTCCATTCCTGAAAGCACCAGTTTCCTCCAGATGAGCAAGGGCACAAATATTTTTTAAAAATATGACCATTTTTGACAAAAGTCCACATACTATAGGATGACTTCTTTTTGGACGTCCCATAATATGGTGGGGGTTTTTTTTTAAACTATTGGACAAACTATACCGCCACATGTATCAACAGAGTATAACTGAGCCATTTCTAGCATTTTTAGGCATCTTAAAATTTGAGCATTTTTGACAAAAATCGACATACTATAGTGTGACTTTGTTTAAGGAGGGCATTTTTGGACATCCTGTAATATGGTATTTTTTCTGTACTTTTGGACAAACTATACTACTACATGTATCAATAGAGTACAATCAGGCCACTTCTGCATTTTAAAATTTGACATTTTTGATAAAAATGGTCAAATTTTAAAATGCCTAACAATACTTTAAATTGGTCAAATATAGTTTGTTGATGCATATAAGAGCATAATATGGCCAGAAATGACAGAAAAACACCATATTATGGGATATCCAAAAATGACCAAAGTCATACTATATAGTATGTCAATTTGTGTCAAAAATGGTACAATTTTAAAGTGCTAGAAATGGCCCAATTATCCTCTTTTGATACATGGAGCGACGCCCGGAGCTAGTTCAGGCAGCCCCACCACCACCCCAGCATCCACCTGCCTGCTCCGACGGGGGATTTTACTACATCATTCTCAATACCTGATGTAACTGCCTGAGGAGTGATGAGGTCGGAGCCTAGACGCCAACTCTAATATGTTCTGCTGTTGCAATAAACATACACTGCATCACGTGAGTTGTCTGACTGAAATGTAGTAGTATACTTTGTCCAGAAATAGAGAAAAAAAACACCATATTACAGGATGTCAAAAAATGACCCCCTCAAAAAAAGTCATAATATAGTATGTCGATTTTTGTTAAAAATGCTCAAATTTTTAAATACCTAAAAATTCTTGAAATGGGTCCATCATAGTCTGTTGATACATGTTAGAGCATAATATGGCCAGAAATGACAGAAAAACACCATAAACACCATATCCCATAATATGGTGTTTTTCTGTCATTTCTGATTTTTAACATCATACTATACTATGACTTTTTTTGTGACATTTGGAATGAAATACTATATACAATCCTTTTTGATTGAAATTTTGTATGGATACTATATTATGGCTGGTTTGAATGGATTTCAGTGGGCACATTTTTTGTCCTTAAGGGTCTCAATTTTTTTTACTACACAGTTGATTATTCACATTGGAACAATATACAGTTAACAGTATAACAATAACAATATACAGCTACAGTAAATGGGCTTCATTATATTCCCCATGTTTCTGATAGAAAGTGGTCAACTGCATAAAAAATACATTAAAAATGAGCTTGTCCCAAACAAAAAAACCCATAGAATCTTCTGTCCTTCTCTAGAACGGAACTGCCTTTAGAATGGAACTGGTGCCGTATGATGTAATTAAGAATTCTTAGATATGGCCTATATATCTGGACCTCTGGTCAGTTTACCTTCAGTTGCAAACCGTTCACTACCTACAAGCCAAGTTGGTTAACAGTTAGTCGAAGAAGTTACAATGAAGCGCTTTTGGAAAAAACTTTTTTCTTGCATAATGCCATCAAGTTCAAGTCCAGCCACCTGTTTGACAGCAGATAAAACTGGTAAGAAAAACTGCTAAAACACACACAGTCGTGGGAAGTAACTTGTACTACTTAGTACATTGATTTAAGTACTGTACTTACTTGTATTATGAGTATCTGAATGGTATGCTACTTACTGTGATAACTGAATCGATGATTAAGTTACATTCTGTGCAATTAGTACTTTTGACTTTTGAAACTTTGTTAATTCTTTAAAATGTCAATGCAATACTTGTAATTGAGTACTTTAACACTGTGGTATTGCATCTTTTAATAAAGTAAAGGAACAAAATACTGACCATCAATGTAGTTTAGTGCATATTTCTTCTTGTTAAGTGTATTTGCTCTAATTATTCTACACTCAATGAAATGCTCATATTCAGTATGTGACACATTAGTCTTTTCATGTGGTCATAAAATGATAACCATGCATGTATTTATTTACATGAGCATAGACAGGGTTTTACCTATATATTTGTGTATTTCGTGTTTACTGAATGACCCCCACTAACTCTGTATTGCTTCTTTGTTAGCTGTTGCAGATGAGCAGAAGAAATCAGAGGTCTTTGAGGTGAAAAAAAGTGATGTAGTGTGTGGTGACACAGGTCGCTACCTAGTAAAGAACTTCATTGCTATTGGGAGCTTTGGCAAAGTTGCCAAGTGTGTGAATCTAAACACATCACAGGAAGTAGCCCTCAAGATCCTAAAAGCTGAGGACAGTGCAGCCACCACAAGAGAGGTAGATAACGTCATTCTTTTGGATAATCATCTTTTTTCACACATTTTCTTACTTCGATTGAATTAAATGAACTGCTGACACCGTGCTGTGTCACTTAACCTGGGTATTTTTTTTCTCTTTTCTCCACAGATGAAAATGCTGGAAGCAGTGAGCATTCTTGATTCAGAGAAGAAGAATGTGGCCCAGTTCTTTGAAAAGTTTGAACACAATGGTCAAACCTGTCTAGCTTTTGAACTGCTGGACAGGAGTCTTCACGATCTGCTCAATGACAGAGACTGCATGCCACTGTCTCTCACTGAGATACGGCCAATAGCACAGCAGGTAAGCACTGTGTGACTTTGAACAAGGTGTTAACAAACAATGACAATATATTCAATCAGATAGGGAAGAGGTTAGATATGTAAAACACATTTATTAAAACAGAAAACTGAACTGAAGATTCTGGTCTTTAATCGTCCACATCTTACCCTTTATCTCTGCAGTTGCTGACGGCCTTTGTTGCTCTAAAGCGCATTGGTGTGGTTCACTCAGACCTGAAGCCAGACAACATAATGCTGGTAAACCACCCAGCTGAGCCCTTCAGAGTGAAATTGATAGATTTCGGTGTGTCCTTCTACACCTCGGAGAAGCTACGTGGGTGTTCAATCCAGCCTCTGGGCTACAGGTAGGTTCAATCTGCAAAGCTCCTCTTTGAACTTGTTTGCGGCCGTGTGTTTAAGAAGTGAATTATCCAACAGATGTCATCTCAAGCACATGTTTTAAATTTGAGAAAGTACTTAACATCTTTTGTGATTCTTGTATGTTACACACAGGGCGCCTGAAGTCACCCTTGGTCTCCCTGTCTGCGAGGCCATCGACATGTGGGGTCTAGGCTGTGTGCTTGTTTTGTTGTACATCGGCAACCACGCCTTTTCGATCAAGTGCGAGTACCAGGGTGTAAGTATCCAAACAAAACAGGCTGTTGCATAATGCCACAAACCCAGAAAAGGGACTTGTGTTGGCTGACATGGTTCTTAATATTCTCTCTCCAGATGAAAGCCATTGTTGAGATCCTGGGCCAGCCCGCTGACCACCTCCTCAGTGCTGGTTACTACACCAAAAAGTACTTCAAGGCAAGTCAGCACTTGGAAAACCCAAAATGGTCGCTGAAGGTATGTTAATCAGCTTTGATTTTGCATCCCAATGACAAAACATCTCTTTGAAATAGTTAACAGAACTGAGGAAAAAGTATCTGATTTCTATATTTTTTTCTTGCAGACTCCAGAGGAGTACCAGCTCGACACTGGCATGAAGCCTAAAGGATGGGAGCAGTCTTTTGATAGCCTGGATGGCCTGATCACAGTAAGTGGTCCATTTCATGAGTAAATATTGCATTCATAAAATTCAATGTGTTGCTAAGAGACAGGAAGAAAATAAACAGAATACTTTATTTCAAATTCAGTTTGACACAGACATGCAGGAAATCATTGAGCTGGAGGACCAAATAGGGTTTGTGAGCCTCCTGAAATGCCTCCTCCATACGGACGCTAAGGAGAGGATCACGCCTGAGAAAGCTCTCAAACACCTGTTTATCACAATGTCCCATCTGGAGCATGGCATGAACTCCAGCTTGTAGTAAGTCACTATGTTTCTGGTATCAGTACAGTTGGATAGATTCATGATTGGATGAATGGTCAGATTTATATTCTGACTGACTGGTTTACTCATTGATTGTCTTGATTTATTCAGTGTGGAAGATTCCTTTGATGCAATGCACGTCTGTCTGCTGGATGACTCAGAAGAGGAACTTCCTTCTGATGACCAAGCTGATGAAAGACCTGAAGATGATGGACCTTCAGACAGAACTCAAACACATTGTGAAGTCACCCCTTGCTCCGATGACGGCGTTACGAACATGCCTTGCTCAAATGATGGAGCAGCAGTTGTAGAAGTTACTGGGGCAGCTGAGGAGGAACCAACCATTAACAACAGTGCAGCCAGGCCAGTAGAGCAGGAACTAGCTGTGAGCCACAGTGCAGCCAGTCCAGCTGATGAGGAACCACCTGTGAGCCCCGGTGGAGCCATTCCAGCTGATGAGGAACCACCTGTGAGCCAAGGTGAAGCCATTCCAGCTGATGAGGAACCACCTGTGAGCCCCGGTGAAGCCAGTCTAGCTGAGGAGACGATCTCCACTGACAGGTCCCCTGACGAAGCTCCACCTGCGAAAGCGAAACAGAGTCGGCTGAAGAGGATCCGAAAATTCTTTGGCAGGGCAATAAGGACTCTTTTTTAGGAAGAAGACATGCTAAACTTCAAACATCAAATGGAGTTTTTGTATGTGAAGCCTTTAATGCCTATGTAAATATGTACATTTATTTTTTTCATGCATTTCAATAAATCATCTAATTACATATTTATTTGGTTTCCTGGACATATTTCATGACACAAGCTATGCCATGGTTTTATTCTTATATTCATATAAGCTAATGCAATGCATGGTTCTATGTATCACCCTCATATCACCTACCAATTATCAATTAAGTTGTTTTGTGTTATTATCAGCAGGTAAATGTTGCCTTCCTACTACTTATTATTGCCTGTTATGTGTCAGCATGTCATTCAAAATTAATCCAAATCAAAACTACTTCATCCCTGAGGGGAAATTCAGTTCGTCTGGTAACTCTGGAAGAATCAGACAGCCTGATGGCTGTAGGAGCGAAGGATCTTTTGTATCTGTCCGTCCTGCAACGGAGAGAGAGGAACCATCCACTGCTGTTTTTTGGTCCATTCAGGTTTTGTGTAGTGGATGATCCGGGTATTTTAAGCTTCTTTAAGAAAAAGAAGATGCTCTGCCCCTTTTTGTAGAGAGCGTCTGTGTTTAGGGACCAGTCCAACTTATTATCCAGGTATACACCTAGATACTTAGAACTTGGCACCACCTCCATGTCCATCCCACAGGTATTCACTGGCTGAAGGGGTGGCTTGAGCCTGCGGAAATCTCTGTTCATTTCCTTAGTCTTTGAGGTGTTCAGTAGGAAATAGTTCTTGTGACTCCAGTCACTGAACGCTTTTATCAGTTCCCCATATTCAGATTCCTGTCCATTCCTGATACATGGCATAATAGCAGTGTTGTCCGAGTACTTCTGGATGTGCCAGGACTCAGAGTTGTATTTGAAGTCCGCTGTGTACAGTGTGAACAGGAATGGAGCCACAACAGTCCCTTGTGGAGCCCCTGTGCTGCTCATTAATGTCCCAGAAACACAGTTCCCCAACCTGACATACTGTGGTCTTCCTGTCAGGTAATCTGTGATCCAGGAGATGAAGGAAAGATCCCCTCCCATCTCTGTGAGCTTGTTTTTGAGTATGTTGGTGTTGAATGCGTTTGAAAAATCAAATAACATGATTCTCACATAAGTACCAGTTTCTTCCAGATGAGCAAGGGCACGGCGAAGCATGTAGAGGACAGCATCGTTCACTCCCATGTGTTGTTTGTATGCAAACTGCAGTCTTTGACTTCAGCTCTCAGTAGGCGTAGAATCAGCCGATCCAAGGTCTTCAAGATGTGAGAAGTGAGGGCTACTGGTCTGTAGTCGTTAAGTTCAGCTGGACATTTTATTTTTGGTACCGGCACAACACAGGAAATTTTCCCCTCGCCCCAACTGTAGACTGAGGTTGAAGATCTTGTGGAGAGGTTGACATAGTTGGGCAGCACAGTCCTTGAGCAGCCTTCAGATCATTTAGAAGGTGCGTATCAAAACTAAGAAAAAAAGGAGCAAAGACTTCAAATAAAGAAATAAAGAAGAATAAAGCAAAACAGCAGGAAGAAAACACAAACACAACAAACATTTGCTAATCAACACACACTGATTTATTTTATTTTTAACATTTATATAATAATGTTTACTTGTTATCACCATATCATTTTATTCCCAAAATAAATATTGTTTGTGATTTATATTGTAAAAAAATGAATGAGACATTTTTTAATATTAAGAAAAATGCACTTTTTGCAAGTTTTGAATGTAAAAGTACTCATTGTGAAGAAAAAATGTCCCTTTCTGTGACTGTTATACTATTATATATAATTAGTTTAATATAAACATGCATTCATGTAAAAGCAGAATTTGACTGTAGTTGATTGAGCTGGAGCTCATTTTGAACAATGCTTTTTTGCATTATGCTTAATCTGCTGATTATTTTCATCATTACTCGATTGTTTGGTTTGTAAATTACAGTCAAAACCTCAACATTAATACTGATAAATTAAATAATTAAAAGAAAAAGCAGCAAATCTTCACATTTGTGAATCTAGAACCATGACTTTTTTTCTATTTAAAATAAATTAAAAATGAATCATAAATATACTTAAATATTTAAGCAATTATCAAAATAGTTGAGAATAGATTTTCTGTCAATCTGTGACTTCACTTATTGTTTCAGCTGTAAGTTGTATGTGCAAAATCTTAATTTATAAGTAATTAATAACTAAAAAATTCCAATAATAACTATCAACATCCCTTCAATTAATCTATACAACCAAAATATGAAAAATAAAAAAATAAAAATGAAAGTCCACACAAATGTATATGAAATATGATTTATTTCAATAATCTGCAAATGAAAATGTATTATATGAGTAATTTGAACGCTCTGTCGTCAGAGCTGAACTCCTCTCTGTCGGAACATTTCCTCCAGCTGCTCCTCCAGAGCCGAGCTCGTCCCCTTCAGACCTTTCACCACCTCAGAAGCCCAAACAAAATACTCCTGCACCCGCTCCGCTGTCCACCCTAACACACAAAGAACAAAAGCAAAAATTAATTAATGTCATTAATAAGTATTGTTTGTGTTTCTGAAGCCCGATTTAACTGAAAATAGTTCTCCAAATGTATTATATCTTTGTGATTGAATACCCTACAGTTTTAGGAAATCATTTAGCAATCATTTTAAAAAGAACTAGATATTAAATATAAGATCAGAGATATAAGATATCTCTACTTTCAATAAAAAACAGCAGGTTTTTGGGTGGACTTTTACTATCTCACAAGCTAAATTATACAAACACAATCTGTTTTTACAATAAAGATATAGGTGTGCATAAAAAAACAGGTATATTTTAAGTCTGTGTTTAGTTTTTTAGAGGCTAGAATGTGGATGTGGCTATAAAAGAAAAATGGGTAATTTTTTTCAACATGATTTTACTTTTTTTTACTTTTCTGTCCAGATATTTTTTCTAATTTTAATTTCTTTTAGTATACTTTTTAATTTATCTTTTATTTATACAGGTAATCCCATTAGGATGTGTTGTCTCTTTCTTTAAGTGAGACATGTTGGAGACATACATCAACAGAACCAGGACATTTTCAGAGGACACAGGTGTTAAAGTGATAGAAATAACAATTTGGCACTGCACCTAACAGCTTAAAACTAATAAATGACTATACATTAGATTAAGAGCAGATTTCACATTCAATTGTGTATTAACTATTATATAAAAATGTATGTATATAATGTCAGGTAATGTGAAGGATAAGTTAAATGAATAATAGGAGCAGTGACAGCGTGTGAGAGGAGCTGACCGGCCGGTGTGCAGCGGTTCAGGTCCCGTAGGTTGTACAGTTTATCAGCCAGTTTGACCAGTTTGGCTTGGCGGCTGCAGTGCGGCGCATGCTCCACCTGCTGACGCTTCCTCTCCTGTTTGGGCAGACTTTTATCATCTGTCACCTCCTGAACGATGCGAGCCACAATCGCTCCAAACTTTGCTTCGAGCTCTGCGGGAGTCGTGTCCGTGTCCTCCACCGTGTCGTGCAGCAGAGCAGCCTGCAGGGAAGACCACACACACCATCAGAAATACACCAAAAACTGACAGCAACTCACTCACTGATAATATCTGGTGACAAACCTGCAAAACCTCGATGTCTGTGACGCCTGCTTCATGGCTGAGGATTCTGGCTACTCCTTAAAAGTACACACACACAGCTGTGAGTATCAGAGAGAAGGAAGTCAACAAGAAACATCAGGAGAATTATCACAGCTCACATTAAACAGAGTCTGACACACTAAACTCAGCTGTCCGTCAGCTTCAGGTGTTTAAGATAAAACAGTAATTATTGGTAAAGATGTTCAACATTTTATGAACAGATATACTTCTTTAACCCACACATTACTATTATTTACTACAGTGTTAGGCCTTATGTCAGCCTGTATGTTTATGTTTCATTAACCAAAATTCAAACTGATTTCATTCACTGACACTTTAGCATCAAACTCAATCAGGACAGGTGAAGCTGGAAACATGCAAATAGTTCAATATGTAAAATATGTCGAGACCCAATTCTTTTTTTTCTTCCAATAGTCGTGACACTTGTGGGCACTTGGAAACGTGTTTATGTATAAATTCCATTTAATTACAATTTTTAAAAAAAATGTATCAGAAATTCAATACTTGTTTTTTTTTATGATTTCTGTCTTTCTAACTGTGTTATTCTGCACAAAATGCATGTTTAAATTGTTCCCACTTCTGGCCATGATTGTGCTGATTCCACAGAGCTGCAGGGTTGTTTTTTTTTAAATGGGTGGGGTCGGGCGGGATGAGTAAGAACTAACTCAACATTCATGTTTTTGTTTTTCAATAAAATAATTTAAATTTGACGTTGAATTTGAAGTTCTACTTCCAAATAAATCTGTTGAAATGTGTTTTCATTGTATTATTTTGCATCAATGTCTGCTTATGACATAACAAAATGTTTTATTTATGTTTGGCTATGATACAGTTTGTTTAAATTACCCCCAATTTCCATAATTCCTGTGGAAAGTTTCCAATTTGGAATATTTCCAAAATTCTCCAGTTTAACTTTCCATAGAAAGTTTCTGGAAATTTACTGTAAATCAGTGGTGGAATGTATGTTCAGTTACTCAAAACTTGTACTTAAGTAAGATTTTGAGATACTTGTTCTTTACTTGGGTATTTCAATTTTATGTAACTTTATACTTAACTTTATACTATTCCACTACATTTAGCTGACAGCTTGAGTTACTTTTCAGGTCGAGTTTAAAATGAAAAACATGATCAATCTAAAGATTTCTTTAAAATGAAACCTCATAACAGTATATTAAGTAGTTAAAATTAGCCCTATCTTCACAAAATTTAAACGCTGCTTACATAAATGCATCAATAATATTAATCCAATAATATATTTGGAATATTTAAAACAATCTGAATAGGTCCATTCTGCAGAATGAGTACTTTTACTTTTGATTCTTAGAGTACATTTTGATGCCAATACTTTTGTATTTCAGTAAGTTTTGAATGCAGGACTTGTACTTGTAGTTGAGTAATTTCACAGTGTGGTATTAGTACTTTCACTGCAGTAAGGGATCTTAATACTTTCAACTGGAGATTTGCAAACCTAATCTTTAATAAAACATCATTTATTTTTTGATTATAAACTTTTATTACTATAACGAGTAACTAAAGCTGTCAGATAAACGCAGTATTCCCCTCGTAATGGAGTATAAATTGCAGGAAATGTTACTTGTATGCAATAACTTGAGTAAATGTCCTAAATGATTCTCAGTTCTGAGTTCACCTGCAGCACCTGAAGGCATCACAACAAAGTGAAAGGACTCGTACCGATCGGATGGTTAATATACGGTGTCTCCTCCGGATCTTTACGTCGCTGGTTCCGATGTTTCTCTGCGGCGAAATTAACGGTCTCCAACAACAACACCGCGTCTGAATTCATGTTGAATAAATATCAGAAAATATCACAAAACAGCGACAAGTAACCTGAACTCCGTCTCTCTGAGAAACCCAAACACAGTGCACCGGTCCGTTCCTTTTCGTGTCCGGGTGGAAACGGCACATGATGATGGGGTCGATTCCGCTTTTTTAGCTACGGAAGCAGGTAGCTTTTAATATCGGATAAACGCCCTTTTGTTGATAATGTGACAGTTATTCACTGCTTACGTCATTTTGTTTATTAAGTATATTTTGTGAATGTGGTTCTATACAACTGTCAGCATGTTTACGCTAGTCTTAGCCTTTAATATTCGGGAGATGTGAAGGATGTGTTTTTAGCCTCCCAGCTAACGCAGCTAGCAGGTCAACTACAGTGCATATGTTTGTCATTTCTGTCTGTTTCTGTTGGTTGTAGCCTCTTTGTTACTATATATCATGCTTCAGGAATAATAACACTATATGATATTTCCCCCCTGTGTGTAGGGAATGAGTATTTATTGTCCTGTCCTTATTGTTGACCCAGCATGGCTCATAGTGCCAGGAGAGACTCCCCGGAGCCCCCTGACTTCTCTCTGCTCAAGAGGCTGGCCAGAGATCAGCTCATCTACCTGCTGGAACAGGTAGGAACGAATCACAATGTGTAAATTATTAGTTTGGCTTGGCTGGCTGCCACCTGGCTCCAGCTACAGACACACGGCATGACATGGCATGAATGGCATGTGAACACTGCATATATTAAGGTTTTAATGATGAGTACCCAAATGTCAAAATAGAAAAAATAAGGGACACTTTTACAGGGAATTATAGGGACTATTTGTGTAATTATGAAGTAGCTGCTGCAAAGCAGATGTTGCACTGATGACCACACCCAATGTGTCATCAACCAATTTTTTTTCCCAAAAAATCAAGTACTTATCTATGTTTTGTTATTGAAAAACATCCCTAAGAAGTAATGTCTTTATTTACAAAGTCTGACCTTCCTCTCTGTTATAGAGCTCCAGTGTTCATGGATGAATGAATGAGCCACACTGTTGCACTGCTCCTTCATCACCATTAACATACACACTTATTTTTACTGATTCCCACAACAAATACAAACTAAAAGCACCAAATGTGATTAATTCACAGTTGAAAACAGTCCCCCAAAATGCAAATTCCTTCAGTCACAGTACTCCTGTTTGCAAATAATTAATAATTAATGCCAAGCTGTTTTCGAAAATTAATTTTCCTTTCATAGTATAGTGTTTTTGTGACCAAAGAGATAAGCTGCCAGCTGAGTGCCACAAACTGGCAGAGTAGGTTTTAATATTTTCATAGAATTTATTAGCAATAGAAAAAAAGAAATGCTGAGAACCAACATTGATGAATGTGTTGAATGATTCCAACACACAATCATTGAATTTTACTATACAAACTCTCTTTTTTGCATGTTCTGTGTCACACCTTTGGCAAAGACTGAACATATATGCTTTTACTCTGCAAAGTTACAAAATAGATAAATTTAATAGCCAGAGAATCCTGTTTGTGTTGCACACAGTAACCTGAATCTCTTCCATCACCGTCTCTTTGTCACACAGCTACCGGGGAAGAAGGACCTCTTTATCGAGTCGGACTTGATGAGTCCGCTGGATCGTATTGCCAATGTATCAACACTAAAGGTGAACCTAATCAGCTGTCACTCATCTGACTCTTTAGATAAAAGAAGAAACTCTAAAGAACAGCTGCAGTTTCAAAATCCTTTCAAAACATTCTGCCTCTTCTTTTTTTTTTACAGCAACATGAAGTCGATAAACTCTACAAAGTGGAATATAAACCTATTGTCAGCACCTCAGATCAGTGAGTCCTGCACCGTTTATACATCGTTTAACACACACACACACACACACACACACTGTCCTGATGTGAATGTTCCTCTCTTACAGGTTGTGTTTTCTGATCCGGCCAAGAATACAAACTGTCAAATGGATATGTGGTAAGAAGAATCTTTTCACAGACTTTTAATGTGACTTTTAATAACATTTTATGAAACTGAAACATTACAAATTATGTTTGAGTGTGTATTTATATGATGATGGTGATGATAATAATAATAATAGTAATAATAATAAACTGTATGTTTACAGCATCTTTCTAAACAAAGTTACAAAGTGTTTTTTATGGTTGAAACTGGAAGAAAAAACATTTCAGAACTCGAAAAAAACAAAACAACAGTAGAGATTAAAATTGAATTAAAATACCCCAAATAGTTTAAAAAAAATAGCAACCAATATAATTAAAACGAATAAGATGTGTTGGAAATAATCTGATGTACTTGCACTGATATATAGCTTTATGTAAGCTGGATGGATAGATTAGTAAAAGACTCAAATCTTATAAACATCACCGAAACAAATGCAGAATGATATTTGTTTGAAAAAGCACTTAAAGCTTTGTTCTGTTTACATCAAGTATTCATTGTTGGGTTCTTTACTGTTTTAGTCGAGTAAAATTTAGAATACCTGCAAATCCTGTAGCTGAAGTTAGAACATGAAAAACATAAAAAAGTGGAGATCCAGTTGTGTGACAGTGTTGGTTGGTTGTATCAGTGTTTTCACTGTAACAGATCATCAAATCATACATTTAGAGCCGGTACTTTATTGGCACCAACACAAATGTGTATTGAAATGTATTGAAACTGTACAAAAGGTAGCATTACATCTCTTGTTAGACTCATAATCTAATGAACTCATTTGTTCATCACACATATTCTGTTTTAAAATGAAAATGTTGGAATGTTTTTTGGTGAAAAGTCTGTTTATATAAAAGGTTCATAATTGCGCTTGAATTAAAAGCGTGACACAGTAATATCAAACTGCAGTATTCCTTGATTCCTGTAAATGAGCCTAATGCTAAATAATTAATGCTGTATTCCTTGTTGTTGCAGATGTGGCCAACGCAGACAAGGCAGTAGGAAAGTTTAGGAGATACAAGATCATTTTTACCCCTCAGAAGGTATTTCTGCTCAGCTGATGTGCACACACTCTACTTTATTTTGAAAGAAGTTGTTGATATTAACCTGCCAACACTCATGTGTTGTCCAGTTTTATGCGTGTGAGGCGGTGCTGGAGGAGAAGGGAATCTTTGGAGGTGAGCCTCCTCCTCTCTCTTCACCTTTCTGTTTTAGTGGCAGTAATCAGTGTTGGTGAGAAGAAGAGTTAACAAAGTGTTTCTGTTTCCTGGCAGACGTGACGACTGACGAGTGGTCGTTCTACCTCCTTCCTCTGGACGATGACATCATCAGTCTGGAGCTGCCGGAGTTCTTCAGAGACAACTTCCTGGTAAATAATGTTTAGTTGATTAATTATTTAGACTTTGAGTCAATTCTTTGGTTCCAGCTTTTATAATGTGATCCAGGAAATACAGTCATGCTTTCTTGTTAATTTTAATGCCTGGTACAACTAAAGGTACATTTGTTTGGACAAATATAATGATAACAAGAAAAATAGCTCATAAGAGTTTAATTTAAAAACTGATATCTAGACATTTTCCTTTTTTTTAAATTATGATTTTGGTTATTATCAAGAAAACCATGGAAAATGTCTAGATACCAGCTCTTAACTTAAAGTCTTATCAGCTATTTTTGTTGTGATCATTATATTTGTCCAAATAAATGTACCTTTAGTTGTACCAGGCGTTAAAATGAAGAATGATGAAAGAAATTGAAGAAAACAATGGTCTAATATTTTTTTTCATGACTCTATGTAGTGATTCAGTCAGCATGTCTTTTAATGCTTCACTAACAAAAATAATCAACAATATAATAATAATATTTATTAATAAAGGTTGCAGAACGCTTAATGCCCGATTTTAGTGATTCATCTTCTTTTAAAAGGTCCGACACAGTCGTTTATAATTAATTGATTAATAATTTATCTTGATATCAGTACGTTAAATGTAATTGGAGCTCACACTTTGTTCAGGCTGGCGACCAGCGCTGGGTGAGGACGGCTGGCAGCGCTCTTCACCTGCTGCACTCGCTCTACGGCCCGTTCTCTAAGGTCTACGGCATCGGACGATGTTCCAAGGTGAGACCAAGAACAAGTTTAACTCTCAGATCTATCATGAAGTGATTTAGCTTCACCTGAATTCTGGTCACTTTACTGCTTTATAATTCGCTTAATGGTCTTAGTCCAGCCTGTTATTCTGATTTACTTTCATCCTATGAACCCTCGAGGACCCTCAGGTCTTCTGGGAGTCTTTTAATAAAACCAAAAGTTAGAATGAAACTCCTGAAGACCTGAGGGCCTCAGAGACGCTTCAGATGTTTTTTTTTATTTTTATCCCATGATTTTGTAACCCATTTTATTTATCACCCAGTTTTTCCTATCATGATCCTGGGCGCTACCTCGTCCCTGTCGGTCTGGGGAGAGCCCTGAACTGGCCACATGCTTCCTCCGATACATGCGGAGTTAGCAGACCGCTTCTTGTCACCCATCAGGCGCCCCGACCGACCAGAGGGAGGCTGCATAGCGACCAGGATCAATGCATGTTTTTGTGAGAGGTCCCTGTAAGGGGATCCTCGGGGGACACGGGGAGAACATGCAAACTCCACACAGAAAGGCCCTTTTTGCCGACACTAGCTTTATTACTTTTTATTGCTATTATTCTTATTATTTATTTTTGTTTTTATTTTATTTTATTTTATTTTATCTTGTCTTACCTTACTTTATTTTTCATTTATTTTATCTAATTAATTTCTAAGCTGCCTCCAGTGTTTCCTCACTGCTCCACGTTGAGATGGATCTTCCTCAGTCTGTGCTTTGTTTATAATGGGGTGGAGGGTTACATTACATTACTTTACATGTAATTTAGCTGATTTTAGCTTTTGTCCAAAGCGACTTACAATAAGTGCATTCAACCTGATGGTACTAGACATAGACCACAGGAATCAAGTAAGTACATAACTTTAAGAGCCAACTGTCATTGCAACAGGAGTGCTATATGTTAAAGAAGAGAAGAAGAGAAAAAGGAGCATTAAAAAAAAAAGAAAATTCTATTTTTTTTATTAAAAAAAAAAAAAAAAAAAAAAAAAATATATATATATATATATATATATATATATATATATATATATATGTTAGGTGACCATGACTTAACCGAGGTATTGTTGGAAGAGGTAGGTCTTGAGCCTGCGGAGGAAGATGTACAGGCTGTCTGAGGTCCTGATGTCGGTGGGGAGCTCGTTCCACCATTTGGGAGCCAGGACAGAGAAAAGTCTGGAAGTGGTTTTGAGGCGAGTTGACCCACGCAGGGTGGGAGTCGCCAGCTGTTTGGCTGATGCAGAGCATAGAGGAAGGACAGGGGTGTAGAGTTTGACAAGGTCCTGGATGTAAGTAGGACCTGAGCCATTAGCAGCGGAGCTAGAGAGAGCTAGTCTTGAGCTCTAAGAGCTAGAGTCTTGAAGCGTATCCGCGCAGCCACCGGTAGCCAGTGGAGGGAGCGGAGGAGGGTGTTGTGTGGGAAAATTTGGGAAGATTGAAGACCAATCGAGCAGCTGCATTCTGGATGATTCTGGGTTGGGGCTGGATGGAGGGTGTTTGCTTGTTTTTATGTTTTATAATAATTATAATTTTTAAATTATTAAATTAAAAAAAAAATTTCATGTGAAGCACTTTGTGTTATATTTCTCTTGTATGAGAAGTCCTGAACATATAAAGTTTGATTGATTGATTGATTGTTTCTGCTGTGAGCTGCCTTCATCCTGTGTGTGTGTGTGTGTGTGTGTGTGTGTGTGTGTGTGTGTGTGTGTGTGTGTGTGTGTGTGTGTGTGTGTGTGTGTGTGTGTGTGTGTGTGTGTGTGTGTGTGTGTGTGTGCGTGCGTGTGTGTGCGCGCGCGCTGTCAGATGGCGTACGAGTCGTGGAGGGAGCAGGTGGAAGAGGGAGAACAGAGAGCTCGTCAGGCTGAAATAGGAAAAGTTTTTCTCATCGACAGAGGTGAGAACACCTGAAGCATTAATGACTGTGTGAGTGTGTGAGACGCTGAGCTGATTTCTGTCCTCACCAACATGTTCTTTGTGTTTGCAGATGTGGACTTTGTCACTCCTCTGTGCTCACAAGTCGTCTATGAAGGATTGGTGGACGATATATTTAGAATCAAATGTGGTGAGTTTTAGAGCAGTCTGTGGAGAGTTGACTGTGTTTCTCTGCTCGCACTAAAACACCTGAATGAAAGAGAAATGTCTAAATCTGCTGCTTCTTAGATAGTTAAACATCTGTTCAGTCCACCAGTTTCAAATATTGTTTTCCCCATTTGTCTCTCAGACACAAAAACATATAAAATTGGATGCAGGTCCAAAAATACAAAAGTTTAAATAAAATAATAATTTGATTGCAGATCATAAATACTGGCTGTTAACCAGGACGTTTTACTTAGAGGTTAATCAACTCACAATTTTATGATATATTTCTCAATGTCCTTTGACAAAGTAATAGTTTTATTATTGAGATTTTAAAAATGTATTTGCTATTATTTTTGCAAAATAACTACTTTTTCTTGGATGATATGTTGTCCCAAAATTCATTGCCATAAACAATATTATTGTCATTTTATGCCACTGATATAATGATAATATATAATTGCATAATAATGTAAGAAGTTATTAAGAATATTTATTAAACATTGGAATTGGAATGTAAATAATTATTATAATATCTTATATTCATTAAAAAATTAAAATAAAACTGCACAACTAAAGCAATAAATTAAATGGACTCTTTTAACCAAAAATGCACTTAAATATGACAAAATATTGTTGATATTGTACGATTATATGGACATGACCTCGATCATTTTTGCAGAGCTCGATAAACTGATATTGTAATTATTGTGCAAGGCTTGAAATATAAATGAAAATATGTATATTTTGAGACTTTTTCTCAGACAAGGACATTTTAAGAGGGCTAATAGAGTTTTATATTTATACTATACTTATACTTACTTATACTGCACTGTGTATATCTGCATATATTTAAATATATTTATTTTTGATGTTCATACTACTATATGCAACAACCTATTTAACCTATTTAACATGCTAAAATATATTTTCTCCAATGTGCAATATCTGTAAAAATGCAAAGTACTTAAAGGAATCAAACAAACACAAAAAATATATATTATTAATCAATGCCAAATAGCGGAAATGAATGTATAGAATGTGTAAAGAACGTATGTCTTTTTTAAATATTCTTTATTCTGTCTTCTATGTCTATGTGTCTGTATCGTGAGCTGGTGTGAGGACTAAATTTCCCCACTGCGGGATAAATAAAGTGTTATAATTACAGTCTTATAAATCTCACACTGTGAGAAAGTGTGAATGATGAACTGTGGAATAAATAATAATAAAAGTAGTATGAATACTCAAAGCTGCAGCTCAGACTTCATGTTTTCCTGCAGAGTTCAAACTTCTCAGTTGTGTAATGAATCTCTGGTGGCAGATCTGTTGTCTCACGTTTGTGAGTTGTCTCATCACTTGGTCTGTTCTGCAGGATGTGTGGAGTTCGGTCCTGACGTTACCTCCTCTGACAAAAGTATTAAAGTGATGCTGAACGCTCAGGATAAGGTGGGTTTGGTTCTGCTGATATTAGAAATACAGTGAAGGAAATAATTATTTGGTCCCTTGCCGATTTTTGCAAAATTTTTCCTCTGACAAATAAATATACAGTCTAGAATTTAATGGTAGGTTTATTTAAACAATGAGAGACAGAATATTAAAAAAAGAAGAAAATCACATTCTAAAATGTATTTGCTTTTGATTGAGTGAAACAACTATTTGTACTCTACCAACCAGCAAGAATTCTGGCTCCCACAGACTAATTTTGCGCCCATGAGGCCCACAAATTAATCCTCTCACTTTAATAAAATACTCCTAATCTCAATTTGTTACCTGTATAAAAACACCTGTCCACAGAATCATTCAACCAGATTCCAACCTCTCCACCATGGGCAATTGTTAGAATAAACCTACCATTTAAATTAAAGACCATTCATTTATTTGTCAGTGGGAAAATTTAGCAAAAATCGCAAAATCGGCAGGGGATCAAATCATTATTTCCCTCACTGTATATTTCACTGTACACACTTTTAAATTAAATCTCTGTCTGAACTCTCAAACGTCTCGTAGGTCTTCAATGAAATCAGAAACGAGCATTTCTCCAACGTCTTCGGCTTCCTCAGTCAGAAAGCCAGGAATCTGCAGACTGCATATGATGTGAGTGAATGTTTATTATTACCCTTAAATTCTCAGTGATTTGAACAAGCTAAGACTCTATTAAACTTAATTCTCTGCAGAAGCGCCGGGGGATGGACATAAAACAGATGAAGACGTTTGTATCAGAGGAACTAAAAGGATTAAAACAGGAACATCGTCTGTTGAGCCTGCGTGAGTGTTGCTGCAGAATAATGTTTATGATGTGTATCAACTAATATTTGCTGATGAGCTCATGTTCTTTCAGACATCGGAGCTTCTGAATCGATCATGAAGAAGAAGACGAGGCAGGATTTTCAGGAGCTGCTGAAGACAGAACACTGTGAGAATCCCATGCAGATATTAGAGTCAGGTTTCAGTTCAACGTGTCCCTTCATCATTAATGTTCCTGCTTTCTCTTCCAGCTTTACTTGAAGGATTCGAAATCCGTGAAAGCATTTCTTACATAGAGGAGCACATCAACAGACAGGTGCGTTAGAAACGGGTGAAATAATAATGGTTTAATGCTGGAAACTCATTTATTCTTTTATTATTTTTAAGGTTTCCATGATAGAAAGTCTGCGGCTGCTTTGTCTTCTGTCTATCACAGAAAACGGTGAGTCGTCTTCATGTATAATTATATAATTTCAAAGACAGATTCAGTTTATTCTCACGCTGTGTTAATACCTGTGTGATGTGTTTTCTTTCAGGACTTCTGCCAAAAGATTTCCGCTCATTAAAAGCACAATATCTACAGGTGAGATTTTTAGAGGTTCATAAATAAACTGTAACTTTTTTAACTAAACACAGAAAATATTTGCCTTAAAAAACAAATTCTTATGTTTGTCTTGATAGAAGTAGATTTTTTTTTTACACATGCTCTCCATAACCATAAGTTTCAATTTTTGATGGAAACCACTTCATCAGGATCGGCTGCCATATAAAATCTATGAGAACCAATATATCTTCCAAACCACTCAGAAGGTCAATCTTGGTGTCAAAATATACATTTTCTGGGTCAAGGAATCACTTAAAGCTATTGAGAATATCACTAGCTGATTATTTGATCAAATAGATATGGATCATGTATTTCCGTAATTTCCAAATCAGTTCCTTAGCGGTAGGACATGTTACTGAAACTAGCAGCTTCCTCTTTTTTTTTTTTTTTTTTTTAAAGATTATTTTTTTGGCATTTTGTTGCTTTATTGATAGTGAGAGATAGAAAGGGGGTGATAGAGGGGAAGACATGCGGCAAAGGGAGCTCAGGCCGGATTCGAACCCGGCTCCGCCACAGCACACGGCATACATGGTTAGCGCTCTACCGGTGTGAGCCACCGGGACGCCCCCAGCTTCCTCTTTTTTAAAGAAAAAGAAAAAATATATATATATATTTTCTGTGGAATATTTTCTGAACTTTGTATTTCTCATGTGGTGCCAATTAGCTTAGGATATTTTTTTTACCCTAACATAGGCTGTTTTGTGTTTGTTTCTTTACCTACAAATGATTCAAGTATTCAGACGGATGGATGATCAGAGAAAAGACAGATTTGTGTGCTGTAAACACTCTCACACTTTCGTACCTGGTGAAAATGTTTTATATTTTCTGGGTATGTTGTTGTCTTCAGGATCATGTTTGCTTTGTTGATGAAACAACAGGAATATAAAAGAGAATAGAGATAGAGTGCATAATAACACAGTTATCATAATCGCACCTTTAACACGAGACAGACGACAACAGAACAGATTCTGTAAATATATCAAAATAAATGCTGTTGGCTGTTTAGTGTATTTAGAGGTACACATACTGTTTTCTTCTTGATTTGTGCGTGTGTTGCCCTGCACCTAGTTAGGTAAAGTAACAAGTAAAAAAGGAGAATTTACCATAAATACCCACAAGAGGCCAAAATATTTGTCCAACAATGTGCTATTTCCATCTGTTTCAGTGGCGGTTTGCTAAAAACTGAAACACCCAGCTCTTATAAGAAAGAAGTCTGTTTGAACAAAGTATTGAAAGTATTGAAAAAATGGATGAACACACATTGTTTTTGGTCTTTTAGACTTGTAGACAATGAGTTAAATCTAAAATTGTCTCCAGGAGCTTCTGGTCCTAATGTAAAGCATTTTCTCCATTTGCCCTCTTCAGAGCTACGGAGTGAACCACCTGTTCACATTTGCCAACCTGAAGCAGCTGGGTCTGCTGGTGGAGCAGCAGCCGGGGGAAACGCTGACTGTGATGGAAAGCAAAGTGGGAAAACTGGTCAACGACAAAACTGCAGGTGAAAAAAAGTCATCGTTTTGTGTTTGAAGTCCAGTTAAATCACAATCTCTCCCTCCTCTTCTCTCCATATGCACGAGCCCAATGAGTAGTTTTATGAATGTTAGAAGACAGATCTCAAAATGGCATTAAATTGGTCTAATTCTCTCTATTTTTATTGATTTTATTCTTTCTTTTTCCCCCAGGAAAGCTGACTGACGCCTTCTCTTCTCTGGCCAAGAAGAGTCATTTCAGAGCCCTGAGCAGAAAGCTCAACCTGGTAACTTATCATCATCTTATTATTGTTTCATTATGTCACAGAATGCCACTCAGAATGATATTTTGTCCTCATTATGCTAAATAATGATTATATTTTGTTCAAAGGTGCCAAAGTCAGATGAAGAATATGACCTGCGAGTCCCACGAGACATGGCCTACATCTTCAGCGGCGCCTACGTCCCTCTGAGCTGCAAACTCATCGAGCAGGTACGCAAACACAATTCCCTTTTTTTCCCTTTAGTGTCATTAAGGTGAAACTTTAATTTCCTCAATATTATTCCTGCTGTGGTGATGTGCAGGTGTTGGAGCGTGATGGCTGGACGGGGCTTGAAGAAGTCACCAGGCTGCTGAATGGACATGAATTTGCTGTTACAGGTCAGATCACAAGGAGATATTAATATAATATTGTCAGCGAATTAGCTGTTTTAGTGTAATTAGAGGTACACTTCAATTGTATTTTAGATGCATTTATGGATAGATCTTCCTCTCACCCACTCAATCCTCTAAACTCTACGGTTGTGCTAAACAATTTAATGAAACCACTGGATCTTGTCAATGTCTGGAAGCTTCAGCATCCCACAGAGAGAGTATTCTTTCTTCTCGCAAGTCAACAGCACCTACAGGTGCATCTCAATTAATTAGCATATCATAGAAAAGTTTATTTATGTCAGTAATTCAACTCAAAAAGTGGAAATTACACATTATATAAATTTAGATCCATTACACACAGAATGAAACATTTCCTGTCTTAATTTATTTTACATTTACATTTAATGAAGACCTAAAATTCAGTGTCTTAAAAAAGTTTTAATATTACAAAAGACCAATTTTAAAAAGTATGTTTAATATGGAAATGTTGGCCTCTGAAAAGTATGTATGTATGTATGTATGTATGTATGTATACTTGGTTGGGGCTGTTTGACTTGAACTACTGGAAATAGACTTTTCCATCATATTCTGATGTATTGAGATGCACCTGTATACTAGGATTGATTACTTTTTAACTGACTCTAAACTAACGCCAGCAATATCCTCAACAAAGTATTTGAGGCTGTAGAAACCCAATTAATGTCAGCTTTCTACAGTAAATTAAATCTTTAATGTAAACAACAAACCTTCTTTCTGTTTTCCTGCTTTCATGGTAGGGGATTACAGAAACCTGATTTCCTCAGCTAGCTGGAGGAAGATGGCCATGTATTAGTGTAAATGGGTTTCTTATTGGCTGTTTTCTTGTAAAAATGACTTCAGACAGCTGATGACAGAACAGTGGCAGGATGAAAGGAAATATCATTACAGTAGTGATTCATCCTGAAGAAAGTCTGACTGAATTCTGAAACTAAGAAAATCACCTCTAGAAGTCTAAATCAGTTGTTTTCTGTCACTTTTAGTCCAATTCAGACACATTTGCATTGTGAACTTTTCCTGCAATGTTTAATCTCCCAGTTAAAGTTCAATTTCTCTGCAAATGTCTAATATTTTAGTAAGTATCTATCTATCTATCTATCTATCTATCTATCTATCTATCTATCTATCTATCTATCTATCTATCTACTTGTTGAAAACTGCGGAAAAAAGGGCAGAACATCAGGAAAAATAACTTCATAACTTTTATCATTACAACACAGTTAAAAGTCAGTGACTGTCAAACCTACTGCATGTGTGTGTGTGTGTGTCTATACAGTGTATGTGTAGTCAGATATGTTGTGTAACCTGTTTTCTCAGAGTCTCACTCACTGTTTAAACATCACGAGTATAAACTGTTCGTCTCTTGTCAGGTAACAACGGAGCGGATCTGAAAGCGAAGAACGACGCTCAGCGCATCGTCCTCGTCATGTTCCTCGGCGGCTGCACCTTCTCTGAGATCTCAGCTCTGCGTTTCCTCGGCAGAGAGAAAGGTAAACATCACCTGAGTGCTGATGTTGCAGGAGGATACTTGTAGTTTTCATTTCCAAGAGTGAACCAATCATCAAGACCTCCACACCCACCCCCCAACTTCATTTAGTTTCAGTGTACGGTCACTTTAGTACTGTATCTGTACTGTACTTGATTATAAATTAGTATTAATTATATTAATTGGAACTTTCCATTTTATGTAACTTTATACTTCTACTCCACTACAAAGAAAAGCTCTATTTCAACTCAAGTAAATATTGATTTGTCATTTATGTATTACTGGAAACTTTAAAATACATATACAGTCATGGAAAAAAATATTAGACCATTGTTTTCTACAATTTCTTGTCCATTTTAATGCCTGGTACAACTAAAGGTACATTTGTTTGGACAAATATAATGATAACAACAAAAATAGATATTAACCAAAATCATTATCAAGAAAACCTTAGAAAATGTCTAGATATCCGCTCTTAAATTAAACTCTAATCAGCTATTTTTGGTGTTATCATTATATTTGTCCAAACAAATTTACCTTTAATTGTACCAGGCATTAAAATGTGAAAGAAAGCAAGGAGAATACAAGGTTGGTCTAATATTTTTTTCCATGACTGTATGAAGTGTATATATGTATGATTGTCTGATTTTCTGCAGACAAATTTCCAATTTCAGACTGTTAAGCGGACTGAAAGACTTCCAGATTACCCCAACAGTGAATTGTAATGTATTAACTGAAAGTGTACCAATGCCAAAAATGCAATCCTTTCTATGCAACTACGTGTACTTTATTTAATTAATGATGCACTTGTTGCATCATGTAAAAAAGACCTGAAAGTGGGTCTAAGAATGTAACTAATAAACCTCACTGTTTTCTCTTCTGCAGGTTGTAAATTCATTGTGGTAACGACTGCAATTACAAACAGTTCAAGGCTCCTCGAGACTTTGCTTGACAACCACGTTTGAATCCCGTCATGATAACAGAAACTGAGACATTCCTGCAGCAGCTCGTCACGCATTCCCTCCAGCACACAGATGGAAAATGTTCACTTCCGGTCTGTGTCTCACAACGAAGCAACTGTAAACATGTACAAAGTCAATAAATGTTTTTAACTCATTGGTTGCTTGTTTTCTTCCCTTTATTTGGGTCCTGGGTACTTTACTTCAGTATTTCCCTTTTATGTAGCTTCATACTCTACTGGATCTCATAGACAAACACTGTATTTTTTACTCCACTTTCAGATTACAATTGTTCATACCCTTCCTGTTTAGTGAAAACAAACAAATAGATTTGAATGTTTGTAATAAACTGAAAGTCTTTTTTATATTGACAAACTCCTACTTCTTCATCTCAAATTATTTTAAAACCATCTTGGCCTCAGGTGGAAAATGCATCATCACAAAGCTAAAAACGTCTCTTTTTCTGACTTTTTAGATATGTGTGGTTCTCACAGGACAGCCACACCACAAACATGATTATCTTATAGAATATGATGCATTGCTGTAGAAAAAACTACCCAATATACAATATATAAAAAATGAAAATAAACAAAACCTTCAACATCTACAGCAGTAAAATACCACATGCATATTAATCAAAAACATCACACATCATAATAAAACCCTGACATGGAACATTTTACTGCACATTAAGTCCTTTTTTAAATATATTGGGTACATTTGCTCTTGGTATTTACATACTTTTTCTTCAATAAAGTTGAAATGGATAGTTTTACTCATAGTTGAGTATTAATTACAGTGTGGTATTTATAAATGCATTCTGAATACTTCTTCCTAGTCTGGCATGAAGTGAATTCTTCAGTCAAATATTAACAGCAGCTCCATTGTTGCATGAAGTGTCAAACTGCTGCTAAACTTCACCACACCCTCTATGAAACTAGTTTGTTTGTTTTTAATCATGAGGTCTCCTGTGGTGGGCGGATCACTTCCATGATCCAAACCAGCAGCCACTAACGGCCGGCATTGGTTTAACACAACAAGCGCTCTCACAGAGCGAGCCAATCAGAGAGCAGAAAGCCGCGGTACGCGTATTTTGAAAGTGTGTCCAAACGGCCCGCAGTGAGAGCATCAGAGAGGCTCCGCTCCGCTCCGGAATAGTGGTTTTAACTGTTCACCGATCATTAAAACAGAGTGGAATACAACCATGAGGAAGAGGTGAGGTGTAAAATTATGTTTGCTGTGGAATACTTTAGTTAAACACAATTTAACTTTAGATATTAACTTAAATAGGAGTCAACTGTTGATCAGATTAAGCTAGCTAACACTGACGCCTAACGAACTAACGTCTGTTAGCTCGATCACACGAGTTTAATTTGTGTTTTCTTTGATTTAAATGTCACTGATCGTACCATAACTAAGTCTGTTCGTCCTTGTAGCGAGGTGCTCGCAGCAGAGTCTGTTTCGTGCCTAAATAAAGCACTGTGTCACCTGAAGGACATCTGGGAAGAGATCGGTATCCCCGAGGACCAGAGACTGCAGAGGACTAATGTAGTCAAGAACCACATTAAGGTGAGACACAAAGATCCACATGGGACATCACATGTCTGGAAACTTGTAGTGATACCTGTGATCACTGTCAACCTAGCCCACTACTTTCTTAGTTCGGTTCAGTAAATGTATACATTTGTACCTGAGGGGAATCACCTGTCCCAAAAACAGGTTTCGACAGAGCAGGGTGGGGGCTTTTAAGTGAGTGAAACTGCACAACACTGGTAGTCAACTCGGTAGAGATTTTTTATTTTGGCTTGCAAACACAATCAGGTTTATTACCAAGTAGGTTTTCACATATGAAAGAATTGGTGAGAGAAACAAAAAATAGTTCTGCAAAGTCAAGAAACATAAACTTAAAACAGAAAAAAGTACAATAAAATATGTTCAATATCCGTTTTAGGATGAAAGAGTTGTAGTTTCAGCAGGAATTTGCAATTTCACACATTTTTGTCTTTATCCACCAGAGTTTACTAGATATGATGATCAAAGAAGAGGAATCTCTGAGACAGAGGCTCATAAGCAGCATTCAAAAATGCAGGACAGAGATGGAGAAACTCTGCCTGGATCTACAGCTGCCTGTGTTTGAGGTAACAACAACTGTAACATCTGCTAAAGACACAACATGTTTTGTTAACAGCACCAGTAGATTGAACACTCTTCTGTTAATTACCATTTTAACTTGCTACTAGCTATGTTTCATTTTGTTCTAATTACATTTATAACTTCAGTTAATATAAAATATCTCTCAGTCATTGCAGTTATTAGTTGGTAGCTAATAAAAGCTTGAATGGCTCAAGGATCATCTTGTGTTTGTGTGTGTGTGTGTGTGTGTGTGTGTGTTCAGGAGGAGGGTGGTGTCAGCATGCTGCAGCAGGAGAAGAACATCCGCACGCAGGTGGAGGCTCTGATAAAGGAGAAGACGCGGCGGATGCAGCAGCTAAAGGCTCTGCTGGAGCAGGACCAGGACCTTTGTGATATCCTGTGCTCCATGCCGTATGGCATCTCTGCAGACTCTGTCCCCACACCAGAACAGCTGGAGAGCTTCAGCCAGCACATCGCTAACCAGAACATAGAGAAGGTATCAGCTCACCTTGTTAAAACTATGCCTGAGACTATCTGCTAAATGTTTTTTTGACACAGTAATCTTGTGTAATCTGTCAGAAAGCCTCTTTTTAAACTCTTCCTTTGTGTATGGAGGAACCCTTTTGGAAAGCAGTTGCATATGATTAAAACACATGGTTGAAAATGGAGAGAAGGCTGATTCACACACATACTCATACAGGTGCATCTAAATAAATTAGAATATCATAGAAAAGTTTATGTCAGTAATTCAATTCAAAAAGTGGAAATAACACATTATATAAATCCATTACACACAGAATGAAACATTTTATGTCTTAATTTATTTAATTTATTCTAATTATAATGATCATGGCTTACATTTAATGAAGACCTAAAATTCAGTGTCTCAAATTTTTTTGAATATTACAAAAGACCAATTTTAAAAAGTATGTTTAATATGGAAATGTTGGCCTTTATATGTACTCAATACTTGGTTGGGGCTATTTGACTTGAACTACTGGAAATGGACCTTTCCATCATATTCTAATGTGTTGAGATGCACCTGTACATATCTGGCATGTAACAACAAATAGCTGGTTACAACAAAGCATTACAAGGTCTCAACACGTAAACTTTGGTCACAACAACAACTTAATCTTGACGAAAATCGGCTCTGCTCTCATGTTTTCAGGCGAAGCGGTATGCTGAGTTCATGGACCTTAAAAAGCAGATCATCCTGTACATGGAGGAGCTGGACCACATCCCTGAGACCAGCTTCGAGAAGGACGTCGTCTGTGAGGACGAGGACTCTTTTTGTCTTTCAAGAGACAATATCACAGCACTCAAACTGCTCGTTTGTCATGTAAGATGCTTTTTATATATCATAATGTTTTGTGAACTTTGAGCCCTTTAGGGATAAAACAGTATTTTTTTCAACATACAATAATAAGGCCCTGTTTGATGTTTTGATATGGTCCAGTAAAGTATATATAATATAATATATATAATAAGTGAGTACAGTACTTTATTCAGGGTACGTGTGCTTGAAATCCTTGAAAATGCTTGAATTTAAATGTTGTATTTTTAACGTTTAAAAAGTGCTTGGATTTTGGATAAAGTGCTTGTAAATGCTTGAAATTCTTACTGTATTTCTCTTGCAATCTTATCTGACTATATCCCTCTATAGACTATAGATAATCACATGTTCAATGTTAAAAATAACGAGTAGCCTATCTGAAATGAAGAGCGTTCCTACTAAAAGTGTAATACCATCACTGTTGGTATGATTACCGGTAAGTGAAATCTCCCCCTTTTAGTATGTAAGTACTCATCTAAAACATGCAATTTACAACAGGTGTAAGATACTGGAAAAGCTCTTTTTCAAGGACTTTCAATGTCAATTTTCACATTGAAAGTCCTTGAAAAATGCTTGAATTTTGACCACGGCTAAAGTGTACAAACCCTGTTTATTAAGGTTTCATTAACTGAAACCTTAATAAACTGTGGTAACAGATGAAGCAGCCGTGTTAGTAAGTTTTCCTTGGTGTTGTGTTGATGCTGCAGCTGGAGGAGCGTAAGGCGGAGAACGAGGTGACGTGTGAGGCTCACAGAGAGAAGATCCAGCGGCTGTGGGACAGACTGCAGGTGCCCCAGGAGGAGAGAGAGGCCTTCAACGAGCACATGGTCTCATCCAGGAAGAGGAACCTGGAAGCGGTGAGAAACTTTGAATGTGACTTTTATTTAATTCATCCACTTTACTAGATTATTTATTTCAGTTGTTGTCAGTACTGTGGCTGCTTCTTTTAGTTTACACTTTGTTCCCCTTTCCCTACAGCTCCAATCAGAAGTTCAGCGTCTGGAGGAGCTCAAACTGCTAAACATCCGTAATGTCACCGACGCCATCCGCTCTGAGGTCGCTGTGTTTTGGGAGAAGTGCTTCTTCAGCATTGACCAGCGGCAGGATTTCACTCCATATTTCAGCGGTGAGTTCTCTTGTTTTTACATCTTAGTTGTCTCAATTTGGAACAATGCTGGCGTTTAGAAAAGTGCTAAGACTTTAATTGTCTATGTTTAGAGGACTTCACTGAAGAGCTGTTGAGTCTGCATGACGCTGAGATCCAACGCTTGAAGCAGCATTATGAGGATCACAAAGAGCTTTTCGACGGCGTTCACCAGTGGGAAGAAAGCTGGAGGCTCTATCTGGAGCTGGAGGTGAGTACGCTCTGACTGGGAGAGGAACCTGATGGACTTACTGTGAACAAATAATGTCATGAAAATAATAAATGGTCAAAACAGAACTTTCAATCCATCTGAAGGAGAGTTAGAATAGTGGGACTAAAGCAGAACCAATTACAGTCATGGAAAAAATTATTAGACCACTCTTGTTTTCTTCAATTTCTTGGTTTTGGTTATTATAAAGAAAACCATTGAAAAAGTCTAGATATCAGCTCTTAAATTAAACTCTTATGAGCTATTTGTTGTTATCATATTTGTTCAAACAAATGTACCTTTAGTTTTACCAGGCATTACAATTAATAAGAAATTGAAGAAAACAATGGTCTAATATTTTTTCATGACTGTAGGTTTTACAGATGGCCTTCTGTGATTTCTCAATGGAAAAAAAATCTTTGAAGTTGCAAATGAAATAAACTAGAAATTGAAGGTAAAACTGAACTAAATTAAGCATTGCAGCATTACTCTAAATTGCTGCTATTTTGCAAATCAGTGTTTTTATCAGTATTTTTAATAGATGTACAAAATTGGAAATACAAATAGGAAAGAAAATAGGAACACTAAAAACACCAGTTTTTCTCACTGTGTGGATTTGATTGCATTTTACAAGCAGCCTATGGTTCAGCTGAGGAAACAGACTTCATCAGCTTTTTACTTCATTACAGGAATAATCAGTCAAATGTTTAAAATTTTAGTTGGAATTATTTCATAAGTTTTTGTTATTGATAATGCAGCATGTTAAAGAATTGTTTTATTGAGGTTGTAAACTGTTAACTGTCATCTTTCTCTCTCAGAAAAAAGCCAACGATCCGACAAGATTCACCAACAGAGGAGGGAATCTTCTCAAAGAGGAGAAACAGAGATCTGAGCTGCATAAAAGCCTTCCCAAGGTAAGACATGAAGGCTGCTCGTTATTTTTTTTAAACTAAACATATTTTGTTGCAATTCTTAAGCATTTGACAGCAACTCACTGTGAAGTAACGAATGGATGGTCTGTTTATTTGCTTTCTTTTTATGGGTTTGCTTTGTAGAGAGAGAGAGAGATGTGATTATTTTTGTAACATTTGTAGAAATGAATTCATGCCTTATGCTGCAGGTAATTTTGAGTTTGTGGGGTATAAATAGTGACCATATTCATAAGGTAGTTTGAGTTGTGGATTAGGTTGGGAAATTGCATTAGGGACATTGTTTGTCTCAGTTACATTTGATGATACATTTAAAATGACAGTTTTCATTTGACAAGATACTGTAAAATGAAGTTTGTTCAGTGGAAATATTTTGATTATATTTAGAGTGATTGGTAGAAATGATTTATTGTTGAAGTTTGATTTAAATCAGATTTTTAGTTTAAAAATTGGATTAAAAGTAATTTCATAGATGGTTAAAACACATAAAATGAAATAAATGAATCATAAAATGTATAAACCTGTTTAAAAGAGTAAATGGTATTAAATTAATAATAATTAATTAAATTATAATTTAAACATTGTAAGTGCAATGAATATATTTAAAAATATAAGTTAGCCCAGTTTAACTTTGACATAATTGAGATTTCATGAAATTGCTAAAATTAATTGAAAGTTGTACAATTGGTTATAGGTGGTTATAGTATGATTTGGGTTGGTTATAGTATGATTTGTCTTTAATCTGCAGAATTAACGTTAATTACTAAGTTTTGATTATTGACTGGAGAGATTTTAGTTATTGACTGCATTGGTTTAGTTCTCATGTTTCTCTTTATTCTTCAATGTTATCAAACTATACTATACTGTACCTATAACTATATCTATAACTTGCCATCCTGGTTCAATAAAATGAAAGGAACTGTATGAGTTGTTCAGCGTCCTCTGTGGTCCTCTATGCTGACTTGAGTTAAGGCAGGCATTGATATGAGAGGCTACTAACTCAACACTCATAATAGTGTGTCTGCGTTTTATTTTATTTTCTTTTCTTTAAAGCTTGAGAAGAAACTAAAAGCCCAGATCGATGCGTGGGAAAGTGAACAGAACCGTGAGTTTCTAGTGAACGGCCAGAAGTTTCTGCAGTACGTGGAGGAGCAGTGGGAGCTGCACCGGATAGAGAAAGAGAAGGAGAAACAAGAGAGGGTAAACAAGCTGCCGGGTTGTTTTTATAGGTTAATCATCTGTATGTTTGCAGGGAAATGTTTAACACTTTTCTCTTTACAAACTCTTAACAGCATCTGAAGAAGAGCAAACAGACTGAGGCGGACATGCTGTACGGAACAGCAGTACGAACTCCAACCAAACGCAGATTCCTTGGAACTACCACTCCAAATAAATCACGAAAGGTGCTAAACCCAGCTCACTTTTGAATAGTTTTTATTAAGGGAATTATTGGAAATAAGTCATTCAGCATTAAATAAGTACAAAAAAAAACTTGATGAAGGAAATCTTGGTCGACTAAGACCTAAAGAATCAATTAGTCGACTAATCAACTAAGAAGGGTGATGGAATTTTTATATTTTGTGGGAGAATAGAGATTCAAGGCTATGCCCATAACTATGCTGTGTTGGGTTCTTGAATTTGAGGGAATTAGACCTGGAAAGTCCTTAACAAAGTACTTGAATTTGATGTTGAAGAAGGTATTGGAACTCTAAAATTTAGTGTCTTTGTCTCAATCTCTCTTCAGTTTAACGCGACTTCCAGCATCTCTAGCGCCACCTCCAACAGCAGCCGCTCGGTCTTTGGTGGAACCGTCTGTCGCTCACCCGTGCCCCGCCCACCTCTCTCTGCAAATAAGGTCGGTTTCATTGTCAAGGTGGAAGAAGTAGAAAAATACACACATGTAAGCCGAGGAAAAAGTTAAGACAAAACCAGCATGTTTAGTTCCCAATTTATGGAAAACATTTGCCACCCATGTGAATGAAATGGGATTATATTGTGTATTATAATATTTAATTATGATACTATTTGACTCTAAAAAACAATTGCTGTGTTTTTAAAGAGTTGGTCACACCTATCTATATAGATACACACATACACACACAGTCATGGAAAAATTATAAGACCACCTTTTTTTAAAATTTCTTCATTTTGATGCCTGGTACAACTAGAGGTACATTTGTTTGGACAACTATAATGATAACAACAAAAGAGAAAAAAAATAAGAGTTGATATCTAGACATTTTTCATTGTTTTCTTGATAATAACCAAAATCATTATCAAATCCAAAAGGGAGTTTTGCATGGTGTGATTCATACAGTCATGGGAAAAATGATTAGACCACCCTTGTTTTCCTTTTGCTTTCTTGTTCATTTTAATGGCTGGTACAACTAAAGGTACATTTGTTTGGACAAATGTAATGATAACAAAATATCTAGACTTTTTCTATGGTTTTCTTGATAATAATTTTGGTTATTAGCAAGAAAACCAATGGAAATGTCTAGATATCGGCTCTTAAATTAAACTGTTATGAGCTATTTTTGTTATCATCATTTGTCCAAACAATATCAAACCTGCTCCTGCCATTCCCAACACAAATGTACCTTTAGTTGTACCAGGCATTAAAATGAACAATAAAGTGAAGAAAACAAGGGTGGTCTAATAATTTTATCCATGACTATATATATGATTCTCTCCAGGTACTCCGGCTTCCTCCCACAGTCCAAAAACATGCACTTAGGTTTAATTAGTGACTCTCAATTTCCCACAGGTGTGAGTGAGAGCGTGTTTGTCTGTCTCTATGTGTCAGCCCTGTGACCTGTCCAGGGTGTACTCCCCCTCTCACCCAATGTCAGCTGGGATCGGCTCCAGCAACCCGAGTGCAGATAAGCAGTTAAGAATAATGAATGAATATAGCCTATATTTAACCAAGTGAAAGACTCATTGAGATTAAAAATCTCTTTTCCAAGAGAGACCTGACCTAGAATGCAGCATAAAAGAGACAAGTTACAACATAAATCAGTTGTCACAAACATTAAATTCAAATCCAGCCATCACAACAACACTGAGTGAGCATCGGTAGCCAACTTGTATGGAGCAGTCACACTGACCAAGGGAGGCAATTTCTTTGTCCTCTATAATCTATTTGAATTCCCCGATAGTGATCAGCTCAGACAGTTTCAAGTCCTTTTGCAAATTATTCCAGGACAAAGGGGCGGCATAATTACAGTATTTCCTCAATTTAAAGCCGGGCCCCTATTAATGACCGGCCTCATTTAGTAACCGGGTGTAAAAACAATTTTTAGTAAATAAAAGCCGGCCTCTTTTATAAGGGTGTCTTACCGGTGTTATGTCAAAGTCTGTTCCACCCCTTAATCTGCACCCATCCATATCCCTGACCCCAACCAGTCCTCCTTTAAGTTGCTTAACTTGAGCCCAAGTTTACCTTAACCCCAAACAGTTCTCTCTACAAGGCCTAACCTTAAACTTAAATCCTAACTCCAACCGCGGAGGTGATGCTACGGAGAACACCATTCAGGAAACATCATTTACCGGGGTAACAGATTTCGACACAACACCTGTATTTTGAAGTTTCGCCACACGAGTTAGTATTGTAGGTAAATATGGTTGTTTCTCCTGCTGTCCTAGTCATTCTCTCTCATATTGTTTGTTTACATCCGAGTACTTCCAATATGGCCCACATCCGGGTAACTGGCTACAATGCGCTGTGTAAAACACTCTAAAAAGTGCCGGTCAGAGCTGCTCTGATTTTTTTTTTTTTTTTTTTTTTAAATAAAAGCCTCCTTCAAATTATAGCCTGCCCCTATTATTAGCCGGGTCCCAAACTGATTTTTTATTAATAGAAGCCCCGGCTACTATTTGAGGAAATACGGTAAAAGCTTTCTTACCTAACTCAGTTCTCACTCTTGTCCAATGTGATTCTCTCCTCCAGACTCCAACAGCAGGAAGGCCAGCTGGAGGTAAGCCGCCCAACCCTCGGGTGCTGGGCTGCAACAAGGAGAACGAGGCCCAGCTGAGGGGGAGCCCTGTGAGCGGTGCGTTGCTGACCCCCGCTAGTCCACAGCGTAACTTCAGCATAGCCTCTGTTGCCAGCACGTATTCAGAGTTTGTGGTAATTTACACTTTTCTCTCTAATCCTTTGTTCCTCTGCTTCTCTTTCCTCAATTCTGTGCAATTACACATTTAAGCGTATTGTAGACAATGAACAAATGCTAATGATGTAATTTGTATTTTAGAGGGACTTGGTCAACACTGAATCTGTTCAGGCAAGGTGTGTTTGGATCCTAAAGCCTGCTGTAACTCTAACTAATCCCTTTTGTGCAGTGATTGTGCAGCATGCCTCTAATCAAAGAGCAACTTAATATGCAAAGCTTTTAGCACTAACACACACATCCACAGTAGACGTTCAGGCTCTCAGATTGAAATCAATGCTGTTCAAAAACAAAACACAGACATGGCAGGCTGTGGTCCCTTCAGGTCACATGATCCAGAAAGTCCAGTTAGTTATAGAGCTATAATCTATAGTTATAGAGCTATGAATCTGAGGGATTTTCTAGATGCCAAAACACTGAGATGCAACTTACAACTGTGGAAACTATTCATGGTGACAGTCCTGAACTTGCAAAGTAATCACAATGTGCACTTGCCTTGACAGATTAAGTTATTCTACATTGCAGCAAAAGTTAAGACAGGTTCAACTTTGCTGCACAGATGGACTGGTCTCATTCGGGCATCACCTGCATTAGAGCAGAACAAAGCATTGTTATTTTGTTTCTTGAAGTACGAGGCAGTTTAACCATTATTTTAAAGCATCAAATTTCTGGATTTACTCATTTAAGAAAGGTATCACACAGCTGTTATAATAAACGCTGTAGACTAGAATCAATGTATAGTCCAAAAGGGAGTTTTGCATGTTGTGATTCATACAGTCATAGTAAAAAAATGATTAGACCACCCTTGTTTTCTCTTTGTTTTCTTTTTCATTTTAATGCCTGGGACAACTAAAGCTACATATGTTTGGATAAATGTAATGATAACAAAATATCTTGCCATTCTCCATGGTTTTCTTGATAATGATTTTGGTTATTAGCAAGAAAATCATGGGAAATAGTTAGATATCAGCTCTTAAATTAAACTCTCATCAGCTATTTTTGTTGTTATCATTGTATTTGTCCAAACAAATGTACCTTTAGTTGTACCAGGCATTAAACTGAACAAGACATTTAAGAAAATAATGGTCTAATAAATTTTTCCATGACTGTATATGGAAACTCACAACAGAAGGATTCAGGTTTCGGTGTAAAAATGCAGTGTATGACAGAAAGAAGAAAGAAAAGTGCATTTTGTTACTGTTACTGCTCTCAGACTACACTCAATTACACAGAAGTTTTAAATACATTTTGAGGAAGTTTGTCAAATAGCATCCTGATAAATATAGGAATTGTTGAGTAAAAGCAGATGGTGTTTCAGAATGAATGGCTACACCAATATAGACTAAAAACACTGCAGAAAAATGTTTGGTGCAGATAACTTGGTGATGCTTTATAGTGTTTAAACAAGAATGAATTTCTGCAGTGAGAAGCTCATGTCATTGTTTAAAACTTGTTTGTCTGTTTTTCCTCTTTAATTCACACTTACAGCCTTCATAGTGTGTCATTTCATAATGATAAAAAAAAATGTTAAGCTCCTGTCTGTTGGCTTCTACGGTCATGGAAAAAAATATTAGACCACCCTTGTTTTCTTCAATTTCTTGTTCATTATAATTCCTGGTACAACTAAAGGTACATTTGTTTGGACAAATATAATGATAACAAGAAAAATAGCTGATAAGAGTTTAATTTAAGAGCTGATATCTAGAAATTTTCCATTGTTTTCTTGATAATGATTTTGGTTATTTTCAAGAAAACCATGGAAAATGTCTAGATATCAGCTCTTAAATTAAACTCTTATGAGCTATCTTTCTTATCTTTATATTTGTCCAAACAAATGTACCTTTAGTTGTACCGGTTATTAAAATGAACAAGAAATTGAAGAAAACATGGGTGGTTTCATAATTTTTTTTCATGATTGCAAGTGTCGTCTCTTCCTTATACATCACTTTACGTGTGAGGACTTAACGTCTGCATCTCTGTCTCCGCAGCGAGACCTGTCCAAGACCTCTAACACCAAGATCCAGCACGGCATCCTGAACTCCACCACCGCCAACCTCTGACCTCTGACTCCTTCCAATGAAGTTCTGATCTGCTCCAGAAAGGATCACTGCTACCTGCTTTTATATGTATATGAAGGTAATAATGTATAGTGTTAAGTGATGAAGCAGGACTCTGTTGGTTGCTGAGCGTGTCGTCTTCAGCGGTCTGTCACTGTTTGTAAGAGGAAAATTATACGTTTGTATCATAAGTTAAACTAACACTACTTTGGCTCTCTAAATTCTGACAGTTAAAATGTATTTTATGTTGTCTGCATTTTTTTTAAAAAGAGAAATGAAAGTAATTTTAGATTTTTGATATGCAATCTGGGGTTACAGGCCAAATGTATTATGAATACTTTGCACTTTTATTTTAGAAAATATATTGCAGCGCATTGTGTAATTGTACACACACTCACACTGTTCCCTCCGAACCTGTTTATATACATGTATGATATGTATTTGTGTATATATTTCTGTATCTGCTGTTTGCTTCATAGAAACACCTGTTTGACACAGATGGTAGTTGTTTAAACGGGCTGTTAGTCTGTCATGTTTTGGTGCTGCACAGCAATAAAAATGGAGTGAAATCGCATGGATTCAGTACACTATCATGGCTGATTTAGAAAAGCTTGTCAAAATATATTAAATGCATTTTTTTACTTAAGTACAGACTCATAGTTTTTAAGATTGCAATTTGTTTTTTGTGCCTGAGGTAATGTGTTTTTACATTGTCCATACGTCCGTCCCACTCTTGTAAGTGTGCTGCATCAGGAACAGCTGAGGGGAATTTCTTCAAAGTTGGGACAAAAGTCCACTTCAACTCAGGGCTGATTAGATTTTGGTGGTCAAAGGTCATTGTGACTTCATAAGACACGTTGTGGGCCTCAATTATGAAAAAAATGCACATTTAACACGTTTGTACAAAGTCTTGGAAGTTTGGAAAATGTTTCATCTAGGTAAGAAACATGCTTGAATTATAATATATTCCTTATTTTCAACATAATCTGTTTTTGTCTATGCAGTCACTCAATTATTCTTTTAATGCTCATTATCAAAACATACAAAGTAATGATGAAATGATGTGTGTGAATATACATTTATTGCTGTGGGTATAAATTAACTCCTTTTTTTGCAATCAATCTGTGCTGATAAAGGCTTCTAGAGTCTTAAATAGTTGATTTAGGTGGCCTGAAAGTCTCTTAAAAGACTGATGAACCCGGGATAAAATGAAGCAATGACATCTTGCAGCAAAGGGCTGTGGGACGGAATCAAACGCTTACTGCCTATTATTTACAATAACTAAGAAATACAGTGGAATAAAGATTTGCACAAACTGCTGTGACCTTCAATTATATCAGACCGTTTCAGCCTCAAAACACATCATAGGTTTGACAGGTGTGAACCCAACAGTGTAGAAAGTTTTCACAATCAACCCTGGTGTTTTGTCTGGTTTTCTCTTTGAAAAAAAAAATCGGATCAGGAACCATACTTCTTATTAGCGTAAAGCATTTGTGTCTCCTCTGTGACCAGGAGAATATATTCAATAAAACAAAAGAGATAAGACAACAAATTGTGCAGTAGACAGATGTTTAACTTTTGTATCAGCAGATTCCTCAGAAAAAATCATTCCTGCATGACACTGATCACAACAATCTGTGGATTATCTCGAGTAACTGGCTCATTATTGCTCTTGAGTTGATGTAATTTTACTGCACATTAAGCAACACAAGCGAAGTGCCATATAGTTCATCAAACCAAAACAGGGTTGACAGATAAATAGCACTTCACATAGAAGGGAAATATGTATTTTGATTTGGGGTGAACTGTCCCTTTAACCTTGTTTGCCTGTGTAATTCAATCAGAGTTGATGAAACATCAACTGATGTTATCTCGTGTTATTATCTCAGTGGGCTCCGACTCTGTTGTGACATGAACTGGACTTCTGGCTGCTTTTAGACCAGCCTGTGTTCACCTTCATTCCACAATGCACTCATTACATAACAGTAACAGCATATTGTTCTGCTTGTAGAATTTCTTTACCTTTTAACAATATGTTGCCAGTTTCCTATGAAAAAAAAAGTAATATACAATATGTTCCAAGATAGAAGTGGTGCTAAAGTAAAGGGTAAAATTATGTTTTTAATATATTTTTTTCTGCATTACCAATCAAAGATAAAGTGGGACTTGTATAGTTCATTTATGTTTTTTATTTATTTGATTGTATATTTTTTAACACCTCATATTATTTCTTTCTTTATCTTTATTAATACCCCTTTTTTGGACGCTAGCCAATGTTATAAAAAAAAATTAAGTACAACTTGAGACAAATTGATTAACTGTCACAAATAAACAATTGCTGTTTTTTGGTCAGTTGTAGAATGTAAATAAGTACATTTAATCAAGTACAATTTTGCGCTTTACTTGAGTATTTCTATTTTAACTTAACATTATACTTCTACTCCACTATATTTTAAGCTAAATATTTTCATTTTACTCCACTACATTTAACTGCAAGCTTGAGTTACTTTTCAGGTAAAAATTTACCATGAAAAACATTATCAATTTAAAGTGATTCATTAAAAAAAAAAAATTAAACCTCATAACAGTAGTTAAAATCTGTTATATCTTTACATAATTAAAACACTGCTTGAAAATGCATATAAAACTTATAATCAAATGATATATTTGGAATAGATACTTAGTACTTTTACTTTTTATACTTTAAATACATTTTTATGATGACACTTGCATTTTTACTGAAGTAAGTTTTGAATGCAGGTATAGTATAGTCATTTCACAGTGTAGTATTAGTACTTTTACTTATGTAAGGGATCTGAATACTTTTACTGCTTTTATTGTGAACCTCTCTGCCTTTAGATGACATAGAGGTCACGGATATTACTCTGAAGGGATCGCGCCGGAAGTCTTATTGTTACCGGAGCATCCTGCCGTTGGAGGAACTTTACATCTTTGCGTAGAAGAAGACATGCTAACGGCTGACAGGTCAGACTACACGGTGTGTGAATCAACACACGGGGAATTAATAACACGTTAAGTTTTGATATAACTTATTTAACAGTTTAGCCATGTCCGGAGCGTTAGCCAGGCTGCTCTTCTACCCGACGTTAGCCTACAATGTTGTCATGGAGAAGGTTTCGTCCAGACGGTGGTTCGACCGAGTGGACGAGACGGTGATCCTCGGAGCTCTGCCGTTCAGATCCAGCACCAAACAGGTCCGACCGACAACACCAGCCTCCACAACTCACTCTGAAGTCTGTCTGTCGCTTTGTTTTCTCATTTACAATGTTGGAACAAGTGTTCAGCATCTCTACTTAACGCTATGGAGTTTTGGGCTATTTTGTCCATTTCTGAATCATATTCATCCTGCCTGTTTACACCTCTTAAAAATGTTTAAATGCCATGTTGGTATATATTTTTTCACATATATGACCTAGTAATAACTGATGTTTTATTCTGACTTACTGGACCAACATTTTGAACCAAAAAGAAACAAAGAAAAAACAACATAAATGTGATTGTGTGATTGTGTGTGATCCTGTCATCCAACTCTGTTTTTTTGTTCTAGTGTGACTTTATCTTATTTGTGTCTTGTGTGTTTAGTGTGACAATTTTGGTCATTTTGTGTATTTTTTTGGTCATTTTGTGTCTTTTTTTGTGTCTTGTGTTGCTCATTTTGTCTTTTTTGTTCATTTTGTGTGTGTTTTTAGTCATTTTGTGTCTACAAGTAAAAGTCCTGCAGGTATGCGTCAGCTAAATGCATTGGTGGAATGTAACAAAGTATATTTACTCAAGTACTGTTAAGTAAAATTTTGAGGTATGTGTACTTAAGTTTATCCATTTTATGTACCCTTATACTTCTACTCCAATACATTTTGAGAAAATGATAGTACTTTGTACTCCACTACAATTAGTCGACAGCTTTAGTTACTTTTCAGGTCGAGATGAACATGAAAAACATGATACATTTAAAAATATTATTTTTTTTTAAATTTATTTATTTATTTATTTTACAGTTAAACCTCATACCACACTGAAAATACCCCACTACAAGTAAAAGTTCTTCAAGTAGGTGTCAGTTAAATGCAGTGCTGGAATGTATTTATACTTATTTTTTCTCAAAGTTGTAAAACTTCTGAGGATATTTAACAAAATACCAGCGTGAGCAGTTCTTAATGTGGCTAAATTATTGATAATGAGAAATTATATCTCTGAATTCTCAAACTGAGCATCTTACTGTTTTTGAGTTAAAACAGTGGTGGAGCTACTGTAAGTTCATTTACTCAAGTATTGTACTGAAGTAAAAATTTTAAGGTATGTGTACTTGAGTATTTCCATTTTATGTACACTTATACTTCTGATGGTTTAGTTACTTTTCAGGTCAAGATTAACATGAAACACATGATTGATTCAAATCGATGTCAGACTTTGTGTTTATAAATTTTTATTTTTTGTTTTACAGTAATTGATTGTTGATTGATTTTAGTCTGTGTGAATTATTTTTTAGTCTACATTTCATTTCACATTTACACTTACTTTAAATTAATCCTCAATGTAAATCCTGTTTTGATTGTAGTGCTAAAATAGTAAGATGCAACTCAGCTAACGTACATGCTTACAACATGCATAACATACATAGTTAGGGAAAAACAAATAAACAGGAGCTGCTCAGAAAGTATGTCATTGTAATCCAAAGCTAAATTCCTATGTTGGGAAATACATCGGAAGTTGTACACTCTTGAACGTTTTTCAATCACTACTGAAAGTGTGTAAATATTGTATATTAGTTTGTATTAAAGTTGACTGTTGCCATTTCTTGTGTTGCAGCTCATAGAAACAGAAAATGTTCGAGGGGTTATCACCATGAATGAAGAGTATGAGACTAAATATTTCTGCAACTCTGCTGAGGTGAGTTTGATTTAATTCCACTCAGCCAGGTGAACATTGTATGTGTGTGTGTTTGCAATAGAAAATTATCAAAAGAATCCCAGCAATGTTGCAGCACACAGTTTTTAAAAGGTTAATTATTGTTGACCTAACTGACTGCAAATTAAAAATCATCATTTCAAATAAAAATGCCAAACATTTACTAAGTCCTGTATGGATTCTTTTCTTTTTCTTTTCTTTTTTTGTTTTGGGACGGTGGGTTGGACAAAGCAAGTAATCTGAAGCAATTTGGGCCTTGAATCCATTAACACTGCTAAGCCCCACCAGCTTATTTTCTTTTTCCTCAAATTATTATTATTATTATTATTAATAATAATAATAATAATATAATAATTATTATTATTAATAATAAAAATAATAATAATAATAATATTTGATAGGCTTTGCTATGCAGATAAATTAATTTGGGCTCATTTTGTTCACATCAAGAAATAATAGTAGCAACTAGTTTTAGTATAAAAATAGTGAAAGTTTAAAAATAAAAATAAATTCTTCCCCCATTTGTGGCGCTTTTTAGCTTTGGAGACATTTTGGCAATAAGAGACCACAATAGGAGGTTTTTATCTTATGCCAGAGAAATAGGTGGAGTGCCATTAGGGGCCAGACAGAAGAGGAGGAAATGAGAGCTCCAAAATTTTTATTCAGCACGGCAAAATCATGGATATAACTTACACACATGTGAACACACCTTGATTAGAGATAATGGGGAAAAATTAGTATAATAAATGTACAGGGCAGAGCTTAACTCTTAGAGACCCAACAGAGACCCACTTTTGTCTTTTTTGGGGGGTCAGAGGATCTTTAAGGGGAGAAAGCAGGTCAACAGTAGAAGTGGTGTATGTCATCTGAAAGCTAGAACATGAAGATTAATTTGAGATGCAGCTCAGCACTGTGTGTCAAGTTTGTCTACTCATAAATAAACATGTTTTGATTAGAGTCTATTTAACTTGTTTTTAAATATAGATAGTGAAAGGGCTAACAACTATATGATGAATACTATTCTCTTTAACAATTTAGTTGTTGTTGCAGCAATTTTTTGGGTTGATGCCATTCATTATATGGATTTGTTGCAGATTTTTACTATCTAAATTAAAATGTTCAAAAGTCCCTCCAAAACACCACGATGTAGACAACAGGACCTTGAGGAACACTATAGAAAAAGGCCATGCATGATTTGGTGTCAAAATCCATTGACGTTTTAGAGATTTCTGCAAGAATTGCATTAGATTGTATAGCAACCACTTGTGTTGTGTTGCCTGCTGACAAACCCCCTTATTGTCAATATAGTGAGGAAAGCTCATTTTATACACTGAGCTCAAGTTTCACTCACTAACATCATCACACATGAAGAAAATCAGGCTCATTTAAACCACAAGAGTCTCAGATTTCCAGTCAGACCAGATTTATGAAGCTCACAGACTACTGGGCATGTCTGTAAATGGGAGATGTGTGGGTACTGTTAAAAAAATTGCATGAGGAAACCTTGAAAATTGATAATCTGTCACCAACAGAAAAAACCTCACCATTTTTCTGCGCAGTTCGTTGATCGGGAAATAAAGAGCTGGAGACGTCCGAGTTCTCAGTTTAACATAGTTTTATTACAATACGTCAAAAAATGTGCACTCTACAGAGAATCTCTGGGTTCAAAAACTCATGTCCCTGAATACAAACAGACGTGTTTCAGTTTGTGAAGTCTGAACCACGTCCCTCTCCCTGAACCCATTAAAATACTAACATTCGTTTACAAAACATGCTGGTTGATTTCCTCCAGGAAGTTCCGCCCTCTTGATCGCTGATTCGCCAGTTTAAATTAATACAACGGCACGTCAATGCCACCTGGTTGCTTGCTGCCCCGGACAAGGCCATCCTGCCCTGGCCTCTTCTCCAGAACATTCAACAAAAACCTCCTGTCTTGTTATGACTTCCAAAGATAGTATGTCAAAAGGATTTTTACTGTCTCACATAGATTCTAAAAGTCTAAAAAATATGAAACAGACAATGAAATATATGTAAACAAAGTTTCTAAACCAACATTAACACACAAACATAATAATTGTGTCAAAATCATATTGCCTGATTTAATATAAATGCACAGAGATATTTATTACACTCAAGTTTTGACCTTTGATAGTGACCTGCGTCACTCACAGAGACAGACAACAGAGACAGACAACAGAGGAGCAGAAATCAAGCATCAAATAATTTACCAATATAGAAAATAATCAGTTATTTTAACAGTACCCATAGAACCCACTTTCATTGGGGTCAGAGGTCAAGGGACCCATTTAAAAACAACCATGCAAGTTTTTACCTTGATAAAATTGACCCTAACTTTGGGGGCCTTATTTTGCCCGCTTTCCAACAATATATTACGACATGGTTGGAACCAATAGATGCCTTAGGTCATCTCGTTTCATATGCTTCAGTGTCTTAGCTTTAAAACTGAGTCCTCGTAAAGACAGAAACATCGGCCAAATCATCAGCGCTCCCTCAGGTCTCTTAAGGTTAAACTAATGAACCTGACGATAGCTCTGTCTTCTAGTTAACTGCTCTGATAAGGAAATTAACTGTTTATTGGTCTACATTTTATAGCAAAGAGCATACATTCAATCTGGGTTTCTGATAAGCCAAAGCAAAGCTGAAGTTAGATTATGATTTCAGAGCTCTGTCTTTTTTCTTTGTTTCTTCTGAGAACTTTCTCCTTCCTTGTGGAAGACTTTCCCATCAGGCTGCTCTCTCCACTTCAGGGTGACTCCACTCCCTGCCACCTTCTGCATTCTGTCCTGGAGCTGGGAAACACAAACGGTAGCCATTTTAATAGACATGTTAGGAAACCCAGAGAGGACATGGATGATTTCTATATTGTATCAACAGCCCATACAAAGAACCCAACAAAAGATTTTGATTCTAGCAAGACAAAATGTTTTGCCTAAATCAATTACATTGACATTTTTTTGCTGTCGCATCATATTTTAGCTATCTGTTGTTATTTAGAGGTCATGTCCACAGTTCTCGTCGGGTCACATTTCGTAGGAAATCATACAAACACCTTCATGACAATCAGCTGATTATTGTGACATTTTTCTTGTTATGGCTGCAAACAACAAAATATCAACAGAAAACCAGTCATATAAAGTGTTTTGGGGGATTTCAGAGACTTGCCTTTTTCAGGATGCCTGCTTTCACAGCAGGGTCATTTGGGTCCACAGAGCGATCCCCCAGCTTTATCTTCAGCTTCACCATCTGCCTTGTTACTGGTGCTTTGACACAGAATGAGAAGAGAAATTGAACATGAGTTTGCTGTGGTTTACTTTTCTCATAACTAAGTGTAACGCAGCACTCTCTCTCTTGTGCTGAGAGACAGTAGAGCTCTCACCAGGTTGAGGGAGGCCGTAGCAGACAAACGGTACTCTCACATCACAGGACCTCAACTTCCATTTTCCTTGTGTCTGCAAAGATGCAGTACATGCGACTGTCATCGAGCCAAGTGGGTTTAACCAGGATCCCCAAAATCTGAAAGAGTAGTTGCTTCCATCAGACCAATTATAAAGGGGCTCTCTAAATAGGCCAATCCATGCCCAGTCCCCACTCGGCACCAAGCTCTGGATCTCCTGGTTCTCGGTGTTGTCCCTCACAGTGGCCAGGTCTGTGAAGTTTTTCCTGCAGAACCTCTGAGCGCTGGACCAACTCATTCTCTCATTCACAAAAACAAATTCAGGATTCAACTGTGTTCCTGCAGTAAGAGGAAAGACGGAAGTATTGTCACATCCTGAAATTTAAATTAATGCTATTTCAAGATCAAAATATGCCTCACTATGTCCTCACCTTGGTAACAGATAAATGGGTATTCAATTTCACAACCATCATCCCACCACCCTCCACCTTCTCCAATGTCCACACAAAACTGAGCAGCTGAATTAAATTCTGGTTGACTTTCAGCACGTTCCCAGTTCCTGTAGTCAGTCCCGCTCCCTCTGTAGTCATCAGACCACCTCCACTTGATTTCACTGTAGAGGCCGATCCAGAGCTCAGATCTGTAACCAGAAGATGAAACTTTGTTGTTAAGTTGGTTCATTTCTTGAGTGCTTTCGATGGTGGCCAGGTCTGTGTATCTCTCTCTGCAGTAGGTCCGAGCATCATTCCAAGTCTTCAACTCATTAACAAAGTGGTACTGACGGGGAAGGCACGTGGAGAGGAAGATCCACCCTGTCAGGGAAAATACAAATATAGTTTTACTTTATTGTTTTTTTTGTAAATATATGCATATTATGAGATTGATTCGAGCAACACATTTAAAAAAAAAAAAAGTCGGGACAAGGAACAACAAAAGACTGGGAAAGTCTATGTACTCCACAGGTAAACAGGTTGCTTGGTAACAAGTGATTACCAAATAGTTTAAGAACGTTTAAGAATCTGGAGAAATCTCTGCATGTATGCGATGAAAACCAACATTAAAAAGTGTCATGATTTTATAAGCCCTCTCTCTATTGTATTCTAGAGTAATAATCACTGTTAGACATCATGAGAATCAAATAATTCACCTACCAGAGAGAAAGATGACCCCCAACAGGATCCTGTCCATCTTCATGCTGCTCTGTGGAGTGTACGTCTCAATGTGCACAACTAACAAGAAACTCAAGCTCTGTTATTACAGTTCTAAGGCAAATCAAGGGAAATTAAACCACCCTCTTCTCCCTGTCACTGACGTTGTCTACCTGCCCATTTACAGTATCCAAAGGTACTGCAATGGATCCTTTCATGGAAATAAATTCTCCCATACAATTCAGATTTGAAATACGTCTTGTATTGTTATTGTACTGAGACACTAATATGGTAGGTACAATTTGAATTGCAAACATGACCGCAAGAAAGAACAAATGCTGCTGTTATTTCTTGTTTCCAACTGGCTGTAAACAAAGAAGTTTGTTAGAAGCATGACCTAAAAATTGTAACCAAGACAACAAAGGTCTTGGTAAGGTTAACATTGGCCTTTTTTAATCCTAAACATGATGTTTCCACAACCAGTAGTGATGTGTGGACTGATTGGTGGTGGAGAGATGCGCTGTAAAGATGTTCGAGGCCATCTTGAAATACCCAGATCATCTGCTACACAAAACCTTTATGGCTCCTCTCTCTCCGAGTTGATTTCAACGCGGTTGTTTCTGCCAGACTGGCTGGTCTGGAGTATTTCACAAACTGCTGATCTACTGGGATCTTCACACACAACCGTCTGTAGGGTTTACAGAGGATGGTCCGAGAAAGAGACAATATCCAGTGAACTGCAGTTATCAGGGCCAAAACGCCTTGATGATGCCAGAGGTCAGAGCAGGATGGCCAGACTGGTTTGAGATGATAGAAAGGCAACAGTAACTCACAAAGCCACTCGTAACAGCCAAGGTTTGAACACACAACACGTCCAGCCTTGAAGCAGATGGGCTAAAGAAACAGAAGACAGCACCGGGTGCCACTTTATTAGGTACACTTTGCTAGCTAATAAAGTGGCCGGTGAGTGTACATGTAGCAGGCTTTACTCATCTCAGTGATATATGAATACCTGGTTTGATTCAATGTGTTTTATGCTGGCTGCAGGAGTGGCGAGCTGTCGGGGTGGAGCAGCTCCGGTTGAGCACGGTTGACCTCACCGGTGTCCCCAGCCTGGAGAACCTGTGTCGAGGCGTGGAGTTCGCCCTGCGGCACCGAGAGCGGGGAAGCAGCGTGTACGTCCACTGCAAGGCCGGACGCTCCCGCAGCGCCACACTGGCTGCTGCGTACCTCATACGGGTCAGTACAAACTGTGGTGGGGGACAAATTCATAAGAGGGCTAAAATCACAGAGACACTGGAAGGTTCCTGTTGATTTAATGGGGTCATATTCTGCTCATTTTCAGATTTTTGTTTTCTACTCGAACATGTTCATGTTTTGACATTATCTGTCTACAGTTACACTGCTGGACTCCAGAGGAAGCCTGTGAGAAGCTGGCATCTGCTCGACCACACATCTTGGTGCGCTCGGCACAGCTGGAGATGCTGAGGGAATACTACCAGCAGGTGTGTGGACAGAGCAGCTGAGAGAGCAGGACGGCAGCTCAGACCTCATTATGTTCCTGCAGCTGCTGGAAGACTGGACTCAGAGCTCTGGACAATCCTGCATATCAGAATGTTCGCCCACTGAAAAAATAAGTATTTTCCCGACTTTTCCCCAACATTTTAAATTCCAATTCTCAAGATTTTTTCACTGAAAATTGGTACATTTTTAGTTGCTAATTCACAATATTAATAAACAAAAAAAGCCATTTCTATGGGTAATATCATAGATGTTTTTCTAACCCATATCACATCAAACCTGCACCTTACCTTTCACTCCCAGACTATATGGTTTCTTGCTTGTGGCTGAAAAATATTCAAATATTTGAAAAGTCCTTTTTTTTGGTTTTTGTAACCTGCAAGTCAACTTTGCAATACTGTTTTGTTTGTGCCTGCAATAATAAAAAAAAACAAACTCCACTTCCTCAAATTGTTTAGTGCTTGTTGCGCTTAGGCTGCAGTGGTTCAACAAGAAGAGGGCATTTGAGTTCATTATTCTGCAATGAAGTGGTTACTGTGTTTACTGGAAAATGTTTCATCTTGTTTTATTATATTTTCCGATGGTGCCTCATAACTTAAAAAATACTGACAGTGATGTCAAAATAAAACATTTGTGTGATGAAAACCGTCTAATGTGGTTTATGCTTCTTTATTTTCAGCATCTATTTATCACCGGTTAATACATGCACATCTGTATAATCTTTGTGCATAAAATACATATGTTTTAGTACTGACACATGATTAGCATTCAGCCAGTATACTCAGGGAACACTTACACTGTTTGTCCATATTTCATTTATGGAAAATGGCAAAATAAAAAAATAACTCAATAATTGAATTAATATGCCATGAAATTAACCAAATATAATGTTGCACAGAAATGTGGGCAATAATTAATTGATTAAATGTGACCTAAATTGATGTCTGTTTCAATTTGCCCTCTTCATTTATTTAGAAATACATAAATGACTCAAACTGACTAAATAATTTCAGAATAAATTGAAAAGAAACCAAACATTTGAAATGTATAAAAACAAGATAAATCTTAGTGTGTGTGTGTGTATATATAATTATTATATATATTATATATAATTAAATATATATATATATATATATATATATATTTAATTAATTTGCCATTACATTTTGTATTTATTAGGGCCTCAAGGCAATCGCAACGAGCACTGGTCCCATACAGCACTACCCCGAGCACTACTGTTATACTGTGGATTTTTTCTTCTTCCTCTTCCGGATGCAATTTCGTCCCGCTACTAGTCCTACAACTTGAAGAGTTGCAGGACAAATTATATATCAAAACGTGCGGTTTGATCGGGATCGGTGTGCTATTACTTTTCTCTACAGAAAACGAATTTGGGCGAAAAACTGCCCAAAATTTTGCATTGAAATGAATGGGACAGCCGACAAAAAATGAGCGAAAAAGAACAATAATTAGAGATTTTTAAACGTCTACTTCTCCGGCATAATTTCACCTAGAGACTCCATTTAAACTTTAAACAGTAGACACAAGTCTTGTGTATCGGTGTATTAATCCAAGTTTCAATAGGTCATATAGTTTTTTATCAATCCCTGTTCAATGACCATGATCATTTTTGGAGAAATTCTGAGATTATAATGGGTGTGTATTGCACAGAATGTTCGTGTCACAGTGTGTGACATCATCGCCAGAGTGTAGAGGGAGAGGAAAAAATAAATTTGAAAACTGCGCTCCAGGCCGCAAATTCCACTCTACAGAAATAATTTATACATAGAAACGTGAGAAAATTTGTCTTCTCCCTCACAATCCTCTGGTAAAGCTGTCAGAGTTATAGTTTGGGCGAAAGACGCATAGATGCTCCACCAACACGCACCAACAGCTCATTGGCTCCCATATTAAAAACGCAGGGAGATTTCTAAAAGAAGGGAGGTGTAACAGTTTTTTTAGATCGCTCTAACAAAGCTATTTTTTCATTTTTCTTAAAAAAAACCATATGTAGACGTTCAGGAAGAACTCGGGACGCTCAAAGGGAAGTCGGATCAATGATAGGTATTATGGTTTTGCCAAAAATGCTTTCTGTTCAAGGCCAGAAATTCCAGTCCACCTCTGGCTGCTGTCACTCTTTCATTAACAGGTGATGTCAGTTAATTCTGTTGATTGCTTTGATCTGATTGCCTTTGATCTTTGATGTGATTACAGTTACAGATACACACACACACACACATGCGCGTAAGCACGCACACTCCTCACACATGCATGCACATGCTTCAAACACACACACACACACACACACACACACAGGTAACTTTATGTGATTTTAATTACACACACACACACACACACACACACACACACATATATTTTGAGGTTAAAGGGCATAGTTTGAAATCTCTGAAGAATCTCATCATAGTGGCCCTTTCAGAATTTCCCCAGAGGAAATTTTCTAGTTATAATTTTAAAATACATTATGCTCGTTTCTAAATTAATAAATATGTAAATCTAGCAATTAGTTAATGCCTACGTTTTTAATAATTATTTTTGGTACATTTAATGGCTTATTAATTGATGTATTTATTTATGATTTAGGCAATTTCTGTCCTCCATATTGATTTATTTTTTATTGATGTTATGATGTATTTTTACTATTTTTTGACTACCCTGTTAACACCTTGTGTCTCCCCGCAGAGAGCGCTTCTCCTCCGGCCCATTAGGAGGCGACAGCCCGCTAACTGTCTCCTCTCCGCCCCAAGACAAACGACTGGAGAACAAACATGGCGGCTTCGTTGGTGCGGTTTGTCCGCGGAGGTCTTGGAAGGAGTTACAATCGTAAGTTCTCTCGAAACTGACATTATTTTACACACCGTGTTTGCTGCAGCAATCCTCCAAGTCCTCTGTGCCTTTACCTGTCACTGAAAACAACACTGTTTCATTTTAAAGCGTCAAATGTGTCAGGTTTGACCTTCGAGCTAGCTAATGCTAACGTTAGCCTGCACCGAGTTGAATAACAACCATGAACATTTAGCTTAACGGGAACATTTGACTTAATGTGACGGATAAAGCAACATGAACGATCCTAAACAAGTGTCATGAGTGACACTCTTGTCGTGATGCTCGTGTTGTTCCAGCTCCTCCGCAGCCCTGCTGGTTCACTCCTCAGTGTCTGTTAATATATATATATATATAGATAGATAGATAGATATTGACAACTTCCTCCTCTTTTATTTGTTCCAGTTGCAAGGACTTCGTGTCTCCTCCAGCAGCAGACCAGACTGCAGAGCTCCAGCTCCGAGAACAGCCGTGAGTACACAATAATAATTATAATAATCAGTGGTGGAAAAAGCATTCAGATCAATTACTTAAGTAAAAGTACTCATACCACACTTTGCCATGACTCCACTACAAGTTAAAGTCCTGCATTGAAAACTTAATGAAGTAAAAGAACAAAAGTAGCAACATCAAAATGCACCTGAAGTATCAAAAGTAAAAGTACTCGTTTTGCAGAATGGCCCCACTCAGATTGTTTTATATATTCTAAACATGTTGTTGGATTATTATTATTATTGATGCATTTTTGAAAGCCGTAAATTGACAGATTCTGCATGAGATCAAAGGTGGAAGAAGTCGTCAGATCTTTCACTTAAAAAAAAAAAAAAAGATTCTACAGTGTAGAAATACTACGTAAAATTCCTCCACTCAAAATCTTGTGCAAGTAAAAGTACTAAAGTATATGCATCAAAATACACACATTGGACCCTTTGTGAGGTACACCTGTACAATGTAATGCAATACAATACACCAGCCCTGCCATCATTAAGAGTTTTCCAAAACTTATAATAGGTAAGGGTCTTTAAAAAAAAAAAATTTGGAATAGTCATTAAATCGTAAAAGAAAATCTGTTAAATTTGGCTCTTATCTCACTAAGTGCAAATCCTAATCAACAGACCTTCAAAATAACGAGTGCTTGCTGAGCTCTGTGAATGAGGTGTAATAATGCATATTAGCTAGAGCTAAACTGATAAAATGTTGACCACAGAAGAGTTTTTACATGAAACCAGAGATGTCACACATGATGCACAATGTCTTGCTGCAGCCTGGTTTGCATGTAAATGATGTGGTGTGAGTACAGGACAGTGATGCATTGTTCTCTTGTTCTTAACCTCTCGTCTCCTCTGTCTTTCATGCAGCGACTGTCAGGCCAAAGGATGCCGTCACTCACAACCAGCTGGCAGCGTTTGGGGAGTATGTGGCTGAGATTATGCCCAAATATATCCAGCAGGCCCAGGTCAGTTCATATCAGCCTCGGAGTTCTTCCTCTGCTTGTACTGCTTGAATTCAATTCCATTAAATTCAAATGTATTTGTAAAAGCTGCATTCTCTAGATGCATAAATACTGAATGTCATCTTACCGGACTTATAAATAGCAAATGGAGTCCGTCCTGGGAGGGGGATCCCTCCTCCGTTGTTCTCCCTGAGCTTTCTTTTTTCCCCCTGGTAAAAGGGTTTTTTAAGGAGTTTATCCCTATGTGAGGGTCTAAGGACAGAGGGTGATTTTGGGCTGTATAAATAAAATTGACTTGACTTGACTTGACTTAAACTGGCAGCATGTCTAAGATGTCCTGTTAATGACCTATAGACTTCAAATGTGCTGTTTGTGTTCAAGCATTAAAGTCATAATGTGCTGCCTTTTATATATTTAAATCAGCCAAGATGGCAATAGTGTTGTTTCTGATTTTGTAAATATGCTCTATAACAGCAAAGCTGCTGTGCAAATAATTGGAGGAAATTGCATGAAAACAGGCAGGCTGGTGTCAGATTAGGTACTGGTGCAGCAGAAGGGAATCCTCCAGGTGACAGTAGTTGCTATGCACAAAGGATGAGTGTAATCTATCAAAAATGCATGAGTAGACCTCTAATATTGAAATAACAGTTTAAACTTGGCTTACTCAAAAGACTGTATTTAGATTTAAAAAATATACAGATGGCTTGAAAGTGTGTGTGTGTGTGTGTGTGTGTAGGTGACCTGTTTTAACGAGCTGGAGTTGATGATCCATCCTGACGGAGTGATCCCTGTGCTGACCTTCCTGAGGGACCACACCAACGCCCAGTTCAGGAACATGATCGATCTGACTGCTGTCGATGTCCCGTCACGACAGAACCGCTTTGAGGTAGCTGACACACAAACACACTAACACACACTACTTCAAACACATCATTATAGTGAACCGTAAGACTGATAAAACTGCTACCACATTTCCTACCTGCGTAATAAAGCTCAAACTTTTTGGACTGAAGTCACCAAAGTGAAATAAATAAATAAATGTCTGTTTTTGAATACATCTTCTGATGCACCTGAACACATCATCAGTGATGTAACCTGGTGTCCTCAGGTGTTTCGGGTCTATCAACATCATACACCCTCTTCCAGGCGACCCCACCACTGTTGATCAGTGTGTTTTCAGGTGGCATTCGTTGTCCCCATGGACCTTCTCTCTGAATCCAGAGCCATCTTGAGACTTTCTCAGCCGCCTCGGTGATGTTATTGATGGCTCTGGTCCTTAATAAGTAAACAGATATGTCATTAAATTTACCAAAACAAATGAAGAAATGCATTTGTAAAATGTGACATACATTTTATAATGATAAATACAATTAAGAATAGATTTAAAATAAATGCAACATAAATACTAAAAAAACAACAAATACCATTAAATAAATACATACATGTTATTATATTATTGTTATTTATAAATGTAATACAGAAGCAAATTAAAACAGACATCAATTTATGTCACATAAATTGATATCTACTTCATTTTTGTACGTTTAATGACACATTCATTTTTTGAGACATTTATTTATTCATTTGAATTGTATTTTGGCTGCTTCCATCCTCCATTGTTTTGATGTCCATGTACAATACAAATACTTCATAAATAACAACAACATCTATCTAGCAAAGACCATTTAAATCGAATTCTCCTCTAAGAGTAATTATTTTATTGTTGGAATTGGTGATAATGTGTTTGTGTGCTGTTCCACAGATTGTGTACAACCTGCTGTCGCTGCGCTACAACTCTCGTATCCGCTTGAAGACTTACACAGACGAGTTGACACCGCTGGACTCTTCGGTCCCGGTCCATAAGGCCGCCAACTGGTACGAGAGGGAGGTGAGTCACCAGCTGGAGAGTCATTACAATGTTTATTTAATATCGCTGACTTTCAGACACGCTGAGAGTAAAAATGTGTGTCTGTGTGTGTGTTTCTGCAGATATGGGACATGTTCGGCGTGTTTTTTTCCAACCACCCAGACCTGAGACGTATTCTGACAGACTACGGCTTCGAGGGTCACCCCTTCAGGAAGGACTTCCCTCTCTCAGGATACGTAGAGGTGAGTTCTGCCTGAGTCATCAGCTTCATCCACGACTGATTCATTTATTCCAGTTGTGGGCAGGATGGAAGCTGTTAAACCCTCGAACTCTGCTGGATCCTCAGATTTCCATTAATTTATTTATTGAGCTCTTGATAAATAATCCAGGGTTCCCTCAAGCCTTAAACATCTGTGATAGTTTGTGCTGAGAAAGAATAAATTATGGCCTAAACACTTCCTGAAATTAAATTGGTTTCCTTGAAAGAATGAATTATTCATTTGAGCCAATTATGAATTAACCCAAACTCATATTTGTCTTTGTGAGGATACAGCATGTGTACAAATTATTATTTTAAGTTTTCCAAAATACAATAAAATCAAATGAGGAAGGAAATATTAAATATTAAAAAGCCTTAATTCTAGGGTTCAATTCAGTTAAAACAGCCAACATGTTTTGACCACCAGGTCTTCTTCAGGGCTTTAAAACAGACCTTACCTGTCACATGACCACGATATTAACATGACAGGTGAAAAAAATTGAAGACAATGAAAACAACAAAACAAGATAAGATTTTTCTTTATTAGTGCCACAACGGGGAAATTTCCAGTGTTACAGAAGCAAAGTGGATAGCAAGATAGAGAGGAGCTTCAATAAAAGTAACAATAAATAGTAAACAAGCAGTTTAATCTAGAAATATAAGAAGGGTCTTAGTAATTAAACAAGTAAAAATAAAAGTATTTACAATTTGAACAAGTAGAAATATAAAAAGAATTAACAATTTAGACGTATAGAAATACAAAAAGTATTAACACATTAAACAAAAGGAAAATATAATTTATAAACATTATATACAATGTAGTCAACAGTTGAAGATGCACCATTGCATGGAGAATGTTGCACATGAAATGAATTGCATAAAAATGGAAAAACAAATGGCATACATAGGTATAATAGGTACATGAATATGTGTTTAGCTGATAAAATAAAATAGTTATTTCCTGAAAATGAGTAGATTCTCTTGAAATGGATATTAATTTATTCCAATTACCCAAATGCATACCACTGTCCAATGATCAAGTCTTTCTCAGGGTTCATAATAAGTCTGGAAAGTTTAGAAAATGCTTAATTTTAACAGTTACATTTTCAAGTTTAGGGATATAGTTGAATTTGAATATAGTATAAAAAATGCCATTTTCAACATAATCTGGTGTTGCATCTATACCATCACTCATGTAAACAGAAAATCTTTTAGTATTTGAAATGATTCTGGTGTGTGTGTGTATATGTATATGTATATATATATATATATATATACAGTCATGGAAAAATGATTAGACCACCCTTGTTTTCTCCAATTTCTTGTTCATTTTAATAATAATAACCAAAATCATTATCAAGAAAACCATGGAAAATGTCTAGATATCAGCTCTTAAATTAAACTCTTATGAGCTATTTTTGTTATTATATTTGTCCAAACAAATGTACCTTTAGTTGTACCAGGCATTAAAATGAACAAGAAATTTAAGAAAATAAAGGTGGTCTAATCATTTTTCCATGACTGTTTGTTACTGGTTGTTCATTTAAACAGATATATACAAAGTGTTAATATGTATTGATTACTGTAGGTTAAAATAAAATTATTTTAATTTTATTTTTTACTGATGTATTTATAGTAAAAATATAATGATGAAAGGCTTTAAGAGTCTTGGAAATATTCGGTTAAGGTACCTAAAAAAGCTGTACTTAAAAATTCATACTTTAATCAGGATGTCTCTGCAACGAATGCTTCGCATGTAGTTTTGTTTTCATATTTTCCACCAATATGTGACAGTTTTTAGTCCCTGATATGAATCAGCTGGCAACTAAAATGCTGCCTGACATTTAGATAAAATGCAAACCTTTATTCAAATGGCATGGACTTGTTTCCCTGTGCAGGTGCGTTATGATGATGAGTTGAAGCGTGTGGTGGCGGAGCCTGTCGAGCTGTCACAGGAGTTCAGGAAGTTTGACCTGAACACACCCTGGGAGGTGTTCCCCGCCTACAGAGAGCCCAAAGAGGCGGCACCCAAACTGGAGGCTGGAGACGCTGCTCCTGAGAAGAAATGATCCTCTCTGTCTCATCAACATGTTCTGTCTGCTAGTGTCATTTTGGGAGTCAAACCACCCTGAAGAAACCCACCTGAAATACTTATGTAAATAAAAATACTAATAAAACCAACCTCAAAAGAGTTTTTGTGGAGCCGGTGTTTTTTGCAAGACATTTGAGACATTTTCAAGGTTTTTTTAAGAGGAAACTTTGTTTTAATTTCTCACTCTTCTGTAGAACACTGAACATAAATGTTGATTATGGCACATTACATCTAATTCAATGAGTTTAATTGAAATAAATATATAAAATGTATTTTCTGCAGCTGTCAGGTGCTGGGAAAGCTTGAAATGACATCACAGCTTTTCTAAAAGTTTACAGCTCTGTGTCACTCTGGTGAAGTTTTATTCTGCTGCTGAAGAAGTGATGGTTACTTTTTAATGTTTGTTTCACCCGCCGAGGTGTCCAGTTGTCATTTAGCTTAATTTTGACCGTCGGTTAAGATATATACAACTTTTTACCCCAAAGACCTTGTGATGGTAGTGACCTAGTCTGAAGTTGATCGGATGAAATCTGTAGGAGGAGTTTGTTAAAGTATGGGGCCTGGAAATGACGGAAAAGGCTGGATTGGATTGAAGATGGCTGACTTCCTGTTGGGTTTGAGGTATGGGTCCAAGAGGCTTTTTGGTGCGTCTCCACATGATTCATGTGTGTACCAAATTTCGTGTCTCTACGTGAAGCCTACTGCTAGGGCTAAGTATAAAACATGTGACTACCTGTTGCCAGCGGGGGGCGCTCTGACTGTGTCAATATTGATATGTGTGTGTGTTCAGGGCTGGACCCTCATCACGTATGAGAAATTTGGGACGGATTGGACAATGTATGGTCAAGTTATACAGTCTCGTGTGTTGTGGCGAGACGGCATAATTTGCCGCCATGCCACGCCCACATAGTGGGACGGTCAGTAAAGCTTTTGATTACTTTTGATCCCAAAGGCCTTGTGATGGTTCTGACCAAGTTTGAAGTCAATCAGGTTAAATCTGTAGGAGGAGTTCATTAAAATATGAAATGTGGTAATTTAATGAAAGTGGGCGTGGGTATAGCATAAGGGGCAGAGCTTTATGAATTATTATGATTTAGAAGTGTTAAGGGCTGGACTCTGATGAAGCATGAGAAGTTTGGAGCAGATCGGACAAAGAATGGAGAAGTTATAACGATCTCGTGTTTTATGACGAGATGCCATATTTTGGCGCCATGCCACGCCCACATAGTGGGACGGTCAGTAAAGCTTTTGATTACTTTTGATCCCAAAGGCCTTGTGATGGTTCTGACCAAGTTTGAAGTCAATCAGGTTAAATCTGTAGGAGGAGTTCATTAAAATATGAAATGTGGTCATTTAATGAAAGGGGGCGTGGATATAGCATAAGGGGCGGGGCTTTATGAAATATTATGATTTAGAAGTGTTAAGGGCTGGACTCTGATGAAGCATGAGAAGTTTGGAGCAGATCGGACAAAGAATGGAGAAGTTATAACGATCTCGTGTTTTATGATGAGATGCCATATTTTGGCGCCATGCCACGCCCACATAGTGTGACTGTCGGTAAAGATTTGAATAGCTTTAGATCCCAAAGGCCTTGTGATGGTACTGACCAACTTTGAAGTCAATCAGGTTAAATCTGTAGGAGGAGTTCATTAAAATATGAAATGTGGTCATTTAATGAAAGGGGGTGTGGATATAGCATAAGGGGCGGGGCTTTATGAAATATTATGATTTAGAAGTGTTAAGGGCTGGACTCTGATGAAGCATGAGAAGTTTGGAGCAGATGGGATAAAGTATGGAAAAGTTATGACGCGCTCGTGTTTTATGGCGAGACGCCATATTTTGGCGTCATGCCACATAGTGTGACTGTCGGTAAAGATTTATACAACTTTTGATCCCAAAGGCCTTTTGATGCTACTGACCGGTTTGAAGTCAATGGGATTAAATCTGTTGGAGGAGTTATGTAAAGTATGCAACATGGTCATTTTATGAAAGGGGGCGTGGATAAAGCATAAGGGGCGGGGCTTTATGAAATATTATGATTTAGAAGTGTTAAGGGCTGGACTCTGATGAAGCTTGACAAGTTTGGACCAGTTGGGACAAAGAATGGGAACGTTATAAGGATCTCGTGTTTTATGGCATATTTTGGCGGCATGCCACGCCCACATAGTGTGACCGTCGGTAAAGCTTTGAATAACTTTTGATCCCAAAGGCCTTGTGACGGTACTGACGAAGTTTGAAGTTGCTCGCGTAAAATCTGTATGAGGAGTTCATTAAAGTATGCGAGCTAGAAATGGCAAAAAACGCTGAATATTGCGATATTCAAACCAAGATGGCGGACTTCCAGTTGGGTTTGAGGTATGGCTCCAAGAGGCTTTTTGGTGCGTCTCCACATGATTCATATGTGTACCAAATTGCGTGTCTCTACGTGAAGCCTACTGCTTGGGCTAGGTGTAAAACATGTTAGTTGCTGTTGCCAGCAGGGGGCGCTATGACTGTGTGTCAATATTGACATGTAGGTGTTAGACCCTAATCACGTGTGTGACATTTGTGACAGATTGGACAATGTATGGTCAAGTTATCCATTCTGGTGTTAAATAACACCAACAATCCCAAACAAGCCCAACCATCACGCCAGCTGTCACACATGTGATTAACGCCTCACTGTCCTCCGGCACTTTTCCCACTGCATTCAAAGCAGCTCGGGTAACACCTTTTCTCAAGAAACCCTCTCTCAACCCTGCTGAAGTCGAGAACTATCGTCCTGTCTCACTTCTTCCATTCTTATCCAAAACTATTGAACGGGCGGTTGCTAAGCAACTTTCAGAATTCCTCCTACAGAACAATCTTCTTGATCTAAATCAATCTGGTTTCAAAAGCGGTCACTCAACTGAAACTGCTCTGCTGTCTGTGACAGAAGCCTTAAAAGAAGCAAGAACAGCAGCAAAGTCCTCAGTTCTCATTCTACTTGACTTGTCAGCTGCATTTGACACAGTTAACCATCGCATCCTCCTCTCTACTCTCTCTAAAATGGGCATCTCTGGCTTGGCTCTGTCCTGGTTCGATTCCTACCTCAAAGGACGCTCATTCAGTGTATCCTTGCATGGACAGTTGTCTACTTTGTCTTGCCTCACCACAGGGGTTCCCCAGGGCTCAGTGCTGGGACCCCTGCTATTCGCTATCTACACCACCTCTCTGGGTCAGGTTATCCGCTCACATGGCTTTTCCTATCACTGCTATGCAGATGACACTCAGCTCTATCTGTCATTTCCTCCTGATGACCCATCGGTCTCTGCACGGGTCTCTGACTGCCTCTCTGACATTGCCACTTGGATGAAGGCACATCACCTCCAGCTGAACCTTTCAAAAACTGAACTGCTGGTCCTCCCTGCTAAACCCACAATACACCACAACATCAACATCAAGATTGACTCCCTGTGTCTTGCACCCACCAAGGTGGTGCAAAACGTAGGGTTGATGATTGATGACCAACTCACCTTTTCCAGTCATGTCGCCTCAGTTGCCCGGTCTTGCCGCTTTGCACTTTACAACATCAGAAAAATCAGACCTTACCTAACTCAACATGCCACTCAAGTCCTGACACAAGCTGTTGTCATCTCAAAACTTGACTACTGTAATGCCCTCCTGACAGGCCTGCCAGCCTGCACAGTAAAACCGCTTCAGATGATCCAGAACGCGGCGGCGCGCCTGGTCTACAACCAGCCAAAAAGGTCACATGTCACACCGCTGCTCATTGAGCTCCACTGGCTACCTGTTGCAGCCCGCATCAAATTCAAATCTCTAATGCTGGCCTACAAAGTTGTCTCTGGTACTGCTCCTACCTACCTGAACGCCCTGATTCAGACATATGCTACCTCAAGACCGTTGCGCTCTTCCAATGAACGGCGCCTGGCTCTACCCCCCGTTGGTCCAAGGCAATCCAGACTCTTTGCACTTCTTGTTCCCCGCTGGTGGAACACACTACCAGTTCCTACCAGAGCAGGGGCGTCCCTCTCTACCTTTAAAAAACTCCTGAAGACCCATCTCTTCAGAGAGCATCTTCTCTCCTAGCTCCACACGATAATTCTACTCCTCAAAGAATTGTCACTAGCACTTATTGATGCACTAATAGCTCTTATTGCACTATACCTTGATTGTTTTTACTCTTCCTGTAAGTCGCTTTGGATAAAAGCGTCTGCTAAATGACTAAATGTAAATGTAAATAACACAGTCTTTACAACCAGAAACACAAATTATGATCAGTAAAATCACCTCCACATTATACCACAAAAAATACATAAATCATAAACATAAACAATACCTGGACGGTCCGGATGAGCCTAGGCCCCGCCTTTTCTACCTCCTCCCGAAGATCCACAACCCTAACCCACAACTTGCCATCTAACACCAGACTGGATAAATTGACCATACATTGTCCAATCTGTCCCACATTTCACACATGTGATAAGGGTCCAGCCCGGAACACACCCACGTGTCTATATTGACACACAGTCATAGCGCCCCCTGCTGGCAAAAGGAAGTAACATGTTTTACACCTACCCTGAGCACAGTGGTAGGAGATACGCCATTCGGTACGCATAGGGGCTGAGCCCAGAGCGCCGCGCCCAACGTGGCCTCCCCCGACGGCTCCACTCTGCTCGGTCCCGTTCAGTCCTTGCAGGCCTAGTCTTATTTACATTTTCATGTATTTTCAAATGTATTATCGATATTTTTTATTTAATTATTTTTTAGTATTTATTACTTAATTGTATTGTATTATTATTTGTTATTATGTGTGTGTGTGTGTGTGTGTGTGTGTATATATTTATTTATTTATTTTTTCTCCTTTGCATTTCCGGCCTTTTTATTTCCCCAAATATATTGGTTTCTGTATTATTTTCTTTATACATGTTTTTATATAATTCTTCATGATGCACATCACGGGGCTGTTTTTCTACTGCAGGCTGACTATAAGTAAATAAGTAAACTTTGATTATGAAAGTCTGAATTAATAATTTGCTGCCATGCAGACATCCTGTAGTCACCCAGCAGGTGGCGCTGCAGGACACAATATAAAGTCAATAATAAAGATGAAATCTCTGTCAGAGCTGCTACTGTTATCTGAGTTTACATCACGGGTGCAAGAAGAGTTCAAGCTGAACATTTCCTATTTTTTTTTATTTTGTCAAACATTTTCATTGAAGCATTCATTTTACATGTAAGAAATACTGAAAACATTTCAAAGAGTCAACATGAGCCGGACTACTGGAAACCAGACACGGGCCAAAATGTTTTCTTTTTCTGTTTCTGTGCTTTTCTTTTTCTTTTTCTTTTTCTTTTTAGTTTATTCATTTTTTCATCATGGTTGTATTTGTGCTTTTGTATGGAAGCCCATTTCCGCCAGTTATAAAAATAAAAATGAAAACTTGCCTTTTTACCCCTGTCCACATTAATTCATAATTATGAGATAAAAGTTTAAATGATGAAAAAAGGCAATTATGACTTTGTATCTCATAATTAAGACTTTTTATCTCATAATTATGACTTTGTATCTCATAATTTTGACTTTTTATCTCATAATTATGACTTTTTATCTCATAATTATGACTTTGTATCTCATAATTTCTAATTTTTATCTCATAATTATGACTTTATATCTCACAATTTTGACTTTTTATCTCATAATTTCGAATTTTTTATCTCATAATTATGACTTGATATCTCATAATTTTGACTTTTTATCTCATAAGGGAAATTTTTTTTAATTTTTTATAACTGTTGGAAATGGGCTTCCATACTTTTGGGACACATTTACGAATTTTGGAAAAATGTTCATCCCCATTTTGACTCATGTCTGCTTGACATAATTTCTAATACACGATGATCGATCTTCCGTCAGGATTATCAGGAAGAAGGACCAGAAACATCCAACATATGGTCAGTCACTGTACAGAGAATTCACTTAATAAAAATCGACAGTAAACAGGCATCGGCGGGGCCTGTGAAGCTGCTCAGCAGTCATAAGAACGTTTCTTTTTAATTCAGTTACATGCATGCATCACACAAAGTGCTTCAGATGAGTTTTGCTCGACATTCACACACCAACAAGCTCTGATCATGACTCGGTGAAGTGGGTCAGTTCTGTCTCAGGGAAACAGAGACAGCACCTCTGAGGGTCACACCGGGACAGAATACATTATTATCTGAAATGAGGCACACTCGCAGTGTAATTTCATACTGTGGAAAAAGAAAATTAGCATCTCATTGTCCAAAACTGTGTCACTTTCTTAGAAGTCAGTGCAGCCGTGGAGGACAGGAAATTGTCGATTAGTAACAGTGCGGCAGGGAGAGGAGCCGGCTGCAGAGAGCGTGCAGCCTGCAACTCACCCGCTCTTATTAGTTTTCAGAGGAGGTGTGAGGTCACTTTCTCCTGGTGCCAAAGAGAGCGCTGTGAGCTTTTCACCACTCTGAGGTTATTTTCAGCTCGATTGTGATGGTATTTTCTATTTCATAGTAAATATATCAGGAGAAATCTTCATTTTAATGTGGCATTTTGCTGCTCAGTTCCACTGCTTACAAACAAGACTTTTATTAATCACATCACTGTCACTTTATCTTGTAATTATGTATTTATTTTTATTTCTAATCTTATTTTAGTTGTATATGCCTCTCATTATAATTATTTCTTTTATATTCTGTGTTTATTTGTACTTATTTCTTTACTGAATTTCCCATCTGTGGACATTTTTTTTTACGTTAGAGTGAAGCTTTGCTGCTTTTAACTGTTTTTGTGAGCAGAATTTCCCACTCAGGATAAGTAGAAGCTTATAGTGAACCTTTGCTGATTTTAGCCAGTTTTATGTTGTTGCAGTGCAGTGTGGGTAGTGTGTATATATGCAGATGAACAGTGTTTGGCTTGCCTCCGAGCTCACCGCTCATATGCCAGCAAAAGTCCATCAGATGAAACATTTTGGGTTGCCAATAATGCATGTTCTGTCCTCTGGTGGACTTGTAGCCACACACTGGCTGCCACTATTATTTATTGTTTTTCCCCCCAAGATATTTCCCATTGTCCTTGTCATGTTAACAGCATGAAAAGTTTCACATAAAAGCACAAATAGCAGACTTATATTCAGTGTTGTTTTACCTTGTGGCCTATTAAAATATCAACTCGTTTTGTTCCTGCGGGGCATGATTTCAGTGCGGACATAAGAGAGATTTTTGAACATATCCATAATCACACAAGAAAATGCTGAACAGATTTGTTTTCCTTCTTCTTGTTTATACGATTACTCATCTTGACATCCTTCAGATGTATCTTGGATTTATTCTGACGCTCAAGTTTGGAACCAGTGCCCAAAGTGCCTGTTTATGTTCTGCGTGCTGTATGTGTGTTAGCTGCAGGCAGGTAAACCACAGAGTGATGTTCCCTCCTCAGTGAGATTGTTTTGGTCACTTGGAGCCAACAGAACAAGCTGTTAACACTTCTGTATTATCACTGATCTTTTCTTATGTCAAAAGCAAACTGTTGCTCATTTACTCACGAAGCTGCAAAACGCAACAATTAATTCTGAGTTGTATGCAAGAGATGAATTTAGTCCAATATTCAATCTCCTTTTAGCTCTGTGTTTGGTCCTCACCAACTCCTGAGGGAAACATTTGTCTCTTTAGCTCCAAAATGCTCCAAAATGTTTACCAACTAGTCTGTAACTGAGTCTGTTGTGGTGATTTCAAGTGTATTTTTGGCTGGAAAGTTGAACCAAAACGTTTAAATTCTTGGCTGTAAATTGAACACATTGAGCTAAAAGATGCAGAAATGCTCCACAGAGCTGAGGAGAATGTGTCAATGCTTTGAGCAGCAAACACAATTGGCAGTAGAAATTCATAAAACTCATATCGGTGCTCTCTCTTGCTGACCTTTTTCTTATACGGGTTTGAAACTTTCCATGAATTAAACCGGCCTGCCTGCAGTACACTGGTGTCACTTAGTTTATATCACAACTTCACTTGTCACAGCTTCACCTCCATTTAACTGTAGTAAAAAATAAAATGTAAATGTTCAATCACAGCGAAGCATCACTTCACACGCTGCCTCTCCAGCAGAGAGGGTGATTTCATAAAGTCAAGGTTCATCACAATATGAACAGCGTCATCTTTCTCCCGGCGGTGTGAAATTAAACAGACATGCATATTACAGCGGCCTGGGAGAAGAAGCTGTTCAATTTTCCCCACAGTGGTCGCCATCTGATGGAATGAATTAAACTGCTGCTAGAATTAGAAATCAAATTATGGTCCGGATCCCCGCAGGCCCAGAGGTGGCATGTGGTCAACAGTCGGCGTGGGGTGGATATGAAGTCTTTTTTTTTCTTTTTCTTTTTTCTTTTCCAGTTTTTGTCCTGTTGTCCCCTGCTCCCTCTGCGGCCGAGTAACGGAGCGAGAAACGCTCCAAAATGAAGAAAAGAGAGACTCATTTTGACACAAAACACACTGTTCATATCAGATTCACATGCCTCTAAAGACATACACAAAGTAACATACAAGCAGAAACACGAGTCTTTGACGAGGAGAACAAATGCACTTACAGAAACATTTCACTACAGAATGAAACTGTGGTTACCTCCTCAGCTTTGTGTCTGAAGAACACCAGATTTGTTTTCCACTACATGCAAAAAAGAGCTTAAAATGCATTAAATGTATTTTATTTGAGCCTGATAATCAGACTGAATCTGCATTTTGTTTTCACTTTTTTCCACAAGAGGATATGTGCCAACTTCTGCACCCACAGGGCAATTATTTGAGTATAAAATGCTTCAATCACAGAGTACTAACAGTGGACTCAGGAGAGTTATTTTGAGCTGCAATGTACAGATTTCAACATAGAAGTACAGTTTCTAACTCCTTATGGTGCTTGAATGAACTTTAAGGAAAACTTTGCTATTTTTCATCCTTGGTCCTTTTATTCCTCATGTTTTTGGTTCTAAGTAACTACTTGGGAGAACAATTTTTGGTCCAGTATTGAGTGAGAGTACTAGAGCTGCAAAACAGGCTGCAACTGCAATTGTGCATCATCAATGTACGTCCACTTAAAGAGCTTGTTGTTGTCACTGACAGGCTCAGATTGTTATTATGAGTGTCTGAGAATATAATGGGAAGAACCCGGCAGAGAAGGAGGTGAGGAGAAATCTTGACTTGTTGCCGGGAGACAGAGGTTAGCAGAGAGGCGTGCTGGGAAGAGTTTGTTGTGAAGCTAACAGATTTTTAATGTCATGACTGAATATTTAGCTGATTCTAACCGTGTGGATAAAGTTTTTGCATTCAGTGGCAATCTGTGTTTATTTGAACCAGAGTTTACAGATGAAGAGCTTAAATTAAAGAGCAGATGAGGAGAGAGAAGAGAGCAGCTGCTGCAATGCCACGAAGCTCGGAAGACTGATGTTCCTGATGGTGCTGTGAGGAAGAGGTTGTAAAGAGTTGGAGCTGCTGCTGCCCAAAGTTCAGAGTTTAGAAGACACTTCTCCTTGAGTGAGACTTGGACAGAATAACAAACACACCGCATCAAGCAAAAGCTAAAGAAAAACTTTCTCTGTAGGGTTCTTTCCATGATGTTGGCAGACTGGGACAGATCTGTGGCACTGGGTTCGAATCTGGCTCAGAGCCCTTTCATGCATCCCTACCACTATCCATAAAGCTGAAAAAAGGACAAAAAAACACACCTTAAAGTAATAGCAATCTGAGCCTGCCAGTGGCAAAAACAAGCACTTTTAGTGGACTGTGCACAATTGCCCTTGCAGCCCGTTCCCGCTCAATACTCGACCACTTTCAAAAATTGTTGTCCCCATTAGCCACTTATTCACACAAACTAGGGGTGGAAATAGGTTTGAGATTGAAAAAAAAAGTTTTCCTGTTAAAAAAAAGAGGCTGTCTGACACAGAGGGAATCAGGTAACGACTGTGTTTTCATTATAGAGCGAAATATTCAATTAGAGTTCACATTACTGTCATTCATGGTTCCACGTTTGAGTGCGATGGAGTCATTTCCCGGGAAGCCATTAGCTTGAAATTGAAGAGATGTTCTCTTTAAGCTGTGCACTCAGTCCAAGGTCCCTGTGACTTTGTGAGGGAATTATGAAGGGGAGACGTCAGAGAGACAAGCGCTCTGCACACCAACCACTAACTGCTGCCGAGACTTTTCCACTTTGCATGAATTCCTCCCACAATGTTCAGTCCCTCGCTCTGCAGTGTGCTGCAGCTAGGGCTTCTTGTCTGCGTATGATTGGCTGGTGGTGGTTGTGGCGGTGGTGTTGGGGAAGTCTGGGTAAACCAGGAAGCCAGTGAAGGTGATGTACTTGGCGTGGTTGCTGTAGGCGCCGAAGCCATCCCTCTGGTGGGAGTAGAGCCAGACGGTGTCGCCCGGCTTCAGCGACAGCATCAGGCTCTGGCTCTGCAGAGCTTTCTCGCCCTGGCTGTCGTCGTAGATCATCGCCTGCACCTCCAGGTGGTTCTTCATCAGCTTGACGGACAGCGTCTTCTGCGGCAGCTTGCCCACGTTGAAGGAGAAGTAGTACGCTCCGGGGACGCGGCAGGTGAACACCCCCTCCGTCACGTTGAAGTCTTCTCCGATGTTGACGAACGCTGTGTCGAAGCTGACCGGCTGGTGCTGCGGCAGGCCCACCTGGTCCACTCCCACGATGCTCTGGGTGCGCCCCACGGAGAAGGCGGATCTCTGGTCGTCCTCTTCGTCCTCATCCTCCTCCTCGTCCTCTTCTTCCTCCCTTTGCTGCACCACCTTCTCTTCCTCCACCACCACCGCGGCATGTCTTGTCTCAGACCTGGCGTGCTCCGTGGCCTGGTTGCTCGTCAGCAGCGGGGTGTTGTCCTGCTGCGGCTGCTGGGAGTTGGAGTCCGGGTGGTGCTGGTGGTGGTGCGTCTGGAAGCCGTAGGTGTCGGGGTAGACGAGGTAGCCGTTGAAGGTGGTGTAGTGTCCGGTGTTGCTGTAGAGGGCGTAGCGAGGGTCACCGTGCAGACGCAGCCAGACGGTGTCGCCGAACTCCAGCTGCAGCATGACGCTCTGGCTCTGCACCTGAGGAGGGAAGCAACCTTTAGTACCCCAGTTTTACATCGACACTGTGCATAATCCCATCATCTACCTCACGCAGCTCTTCATTCACAGGAATCCAGTGTGTAATCCCCTCTGCTCTGCTTTCAGTCCCCACCACAACACAAACACACCCTCTGACATAATGAGCCACGCTGCTCTGTGAGACAGTCGGAGAGCTTTGACGTGATGAAGACCTAGTTTCATATGATACCAGTATCTCCAGTATATTCCTAAAAGTTAACCCACTGTGGCCTCCGAAAAAAACAAAAACAGCAAAAAAAACTGACTATACTGACTACTGACTATACTGAATATTGATACTTGGCGGCCATGAATCGATGTAATATTGTCATGCAAAATATCGCAATGCTATGCTGTAACAATTTTCCCCCCCCACCTCTAGTTTTAACCTGATATAAGGTTTTAGTAATCAGATGTCTGGATTTAACTACACAGCCCGACCTCTGGGGACAGCAAAGCAGTTTGTTTTAGTGTTTTTAGCAAATGGACTCCAGATGTCAACTGTCTTGACGAGCGATGTAACTGTTTTCATTGTGTTCCATTATCTCCTGTTGCAGTGCTTGTTCTACACTCACCTCCAGTTTCTGAACTTTGTATTTTCTCGGTGAAGCACTTTGAACCTAGGTTTTGAAAATAAATTTACTCACTGAAAAAAACATTTTTTGTTATGGCTCTGCTGTGAATGAATAATTCAAAAACTGGGAAAATTCTTGATAAAATTAAGTAAATGGGAACAACATTTAACATCAAAACATTTACAAACATAGACAAGTATCTTGTCTGCGTAAGTGTGAGATGGATAATGTTGTTTAGAGGGTAAAAACTCCATCCTGGAGGAGAATTCTGCCTTTATTTGAACCAGAGGCTTACTTTACTGAGAAAATAAAGGCTTAAAGGAAGACTATGCCTGCAAAATTACCATTTCTATATAAATTATATGCCTGAATTCTTGAACAAAACGTTTTTTCCTTGAATGCCTTCATGGTAAAAGAAGAATTGTAAAAGTAGAAAATTCATAATGAATTGAAGTAAATAGAGTTGTTAAAGATCAGTTTGCAAACTCTCACATAACTCTTGCAGTATAATACAGATCTCATCTATCCAGTGGTAAGCTCACAACTTACAAACATGTGCATTTTTCTTCAAATCTCACTATTTAAAACACTTGTGCATAAACCGTCTCACACTTACGCAGACAAGATACTTGTCTACATTTGTAAATGTTTTGATGTTAAATGTGGTTCCCATTTACTTCATTTTATCAAGAATTTTCCCAGTTTTTGAATTATTCATTCACAGCAGAGCCATTACAAAAAACATGTTTTTTTCGGTGAGTAAAGCTTAATTTATTTTCAAAACCTAGGTTCAAAGTGCTTCACTGAGAAAACACAAAGTTCAGAAACTAGAGGTAAGTGTAGAACAAGCATTGCAACAGGAGATAATGGCACAATGAAAACAGTTACATCACTCGTCAAGACAGTTGACATCTGGAGTTCATTTGCTAAAAACACTAAAACAAACTGGCTTTGCTGTCCCCAGAGATCGGGCTGTGTAGTTAAAAATCCAGACATCTAATAACTAAAACCTTTATATCAGGTTAAAACTAGAGGTGGGGGAAAAAATCAATACAGCATAGCATTGCGATATTTTGCATGGCAATATAACACTGATTCATGTCTGCCAAGTATCAATATTTAGTGTTCCAAAGGCTGGTGGACCATCAGTTGTTTTTTTTGTTTTTTTTGTTATTTTCGAAGGCCACAGTGGGTTAACTTTTAGGAATATACTGAAGATACTGGTATCATATGAAACTAGAAGATCTAAGGAATCGTCACGATATCGAGTCGGGAAGTTGTCGAAATAATGCTGCAAAGTTAGGTTTTTTTGTTTCTTTCAAAAAAATTCAGAGCAGTGAAGCTTGTTGTTTGTGAAAGTTTGATAAAATGCTGCAGTTGTTGTCGTCCATACATGTTTGATATCAGTTCAGTTCAGTTTGACTGAATACTTTGTTGGTCAGTCTGTGGGTTTGACTCTCATTGTGGAGAAATAAAAATATTGAAGTGAGATGAATAGACTGAGAATTTTCTCTTATTTGACTTCACAATACTCACCATATCGCAAAATGCTTAAAATCACAAAAATAATCGTATCGTGGAGCCGATACGTTCACACCTCTAGTTAAAACATATACATAAAATGGCAAGATTCTAAAAAGTGAATCACAATCTTTTCTTTAAACTGGATAAAAAAAAATAATAACTTAGCTGTTGTTAAGAGTTCCACCCTTATTTTATAAATGTTAAAAAGTGTATTATAACTTTAAAAGCTGAATCGAGAGCTTCTGACAGTCCAACACAATACTGACACATATGCACGAAATCTTCAAGAATTCAAGGTAACACATGGTAAGTAATTAATATTCCAATGTTTATTTTGCAGTTGAAGTTTTCCTTTAAAGGAATTCTGTAGTTTGACATTTTGGAAATATGCTTGTACTGTATACTGCAGCCTCTAACAAATAATACAAAATAGTGCATTTCTTGGGGACTATTTTTAGCGGTGTAGTAATCCTCATTTGGTGCCGTAGTGAGTATTAATGGCAGCAGGATGGTTTGAGTTAAAATAAAGTGTTCATGGTGATGAACACTGGTGTGTTTTTAATAGTTTTTGGACAACATCAGAGATCTGTTAAACAGAGACTGGCTTTGATACACATGATATTTGTTGGTAGATTCATGTCTTTGCTTGGAGAGATGACCTACCTTCCTCTCCTCGCCGGCGTTCTCCTCGTACACGATGGCCTGCACTTCATTCCTGTTCTTCATCAGCATCACCGACAGGTCTTTGTGTGGGAACTTCCCCACCGTGAAGGAGAAGTAGTACGCCCCGGTGATCCTGCAGCGGAACAAGCCGGCTTTGGGGTCGAAATCTCCGCCGATGTTCACGTAAACCGTGTCGAAGGTCACGGTCATCTTGGGCCCGCCCTCCATGCTGTTGGTGCGTGAGACGGAGAAGGCCGAGCGCAGCTCCACGTCGTCCAGCAGACGGGCGAAACCCCACGCACCGCCGGTGTGACTCAGGCACAGCAGGCCAATCAGAACGCTCGCTGGGAGCAGCATTGTATCTGCAGGAAGAGAGAGTTTATTTCCAAAAAATATTAAAGAAAATGTACTTTCAATACACAATAATGCTCAATGAAAAATGTTAAATGTTGCAAATGTGAATACAGGTCGCACATATAACATATAAGAGGTAAAATGAGGATAACATCTAGTTCTATATTTCTATACTAAATATATTTACCTTATCTCCAGTTTTACTTGATCGATAATCATCAAACAAAAACTGACATGGAGTTACAGCCAGTACTTTAGATGGAAGTTGGCAGCAGGGCTCAAATTTGTTTTGTTTTTTTAAATTGTGAAAAAAAATCCAATCTCTGTTTTGTAGAAAGAGTGAAGGAGCCTACAGCAGCAACTCTTTGATCGCCTGGAAAAACCAGGCATGAAGTGTCAAACCATAAGTAAAGCCACATAGAAGTCCAACATAAGGTCTTTGAAGGGGACATAGCATGCTCATTTTCTTACTTTCTTTAAACTTTTATGTTTTTTTTCATCCCATCTGCCTGAATAAACTCCAAAACTCCATTTAACAACCTGTCCCCTAAAGCCCACCTCCTGAAAAAGCCCAGTCTGCTCTGATTGGTCAGTGTTTCTGCGCTCTCTGTGTCTCTGCACCATCATTGCAGCTGGGAAATGACTATGACAGCACTGTAGTGAAACTTTCTACCTACAGTTGTAACTTTACAACCTTAAAGAAGTCTGACGGCTCATTTAAAGGGAAACAGTCTCTGAATACTGGCTGTGAGTCTGCTGGGTCTCGAGCATTTTGATACTCCCAGTATCTATTCTAGAATATTAATCATTTATATAATAAAACATAAATTCTTGGCGTTTATGAACAATATTACCATGCAAAACACTGCAGTACTATTCTGTATTGATCCCCCCCACCGTCAGGTTGATTGTAACTTTTGTTATTAATCTAATTTCCAGGATCATCACGTCATGTAACACGTCACTTTTCATCATTACAGATCAGTTAATTTATTTGTAATCACTGCTCCAGTTTAATTAATTATTATTAATGCTTAAAATGTAAACCATACACTGGTGTTTCTTTTTTACCTTTATAACCTACAATTTCATCTTTCATCACCACCTGAAGCTTCTTATTTTAATTTTTACAAAATTAACCAAAATAGAGACGAAGAGGAAGAATAATGAGACTAAACATGAACAAAAATGGAACAAAAACAAAAAATTGTTTTAACCACCTTCTCTTACAATGACTTTTAGTTCAGCAACCCATTATTACTACACTGCAGCCCATCACCGTTAACCTGTAAGATTTTAATGATCCATACTGTTATACTGTATATGTTGTATGCAGTATAGTTTTTATTTGCCCCTTAATGTTATCTCAGATTTTTTATATGTGTACTCTTTCCATTTTTTTTATTGCAGCTGCTGCACTGTAATTTCCCTTTGGATAAATACAGTTTTATTGTTTTAGATTTAATTGGCTAACTGGAGACTAAACCCTGCTTTGGTGGATCTCATTTGAAATATTTATACTTTTGTGTCATTGCAACACATTGCAAGTTTCTGCATTGATACCATTTTGCATTTATTAAACTGTTTGGCAGGAGAAACTGACAGAACATGTGGAGGATTTACATGTCACAACAATTAAAACAATGTTTGCAAACTTTTAATCAGGAATGTTATGATTTAAGAAGTCAAAAAAATTGTAAAGATTACAAATGCTTGGTAGTTTTTATATAATAGAAACATTTTAGTCCAGTAGTACAGAAAAAATGTCATCTGGGAGAAATGTGGAGCATCAACAACAGACAGAGCTTCACCTTGAGTGAAAACACAATTTTAGAGATAAAAAAAAACATTTAAACCACACAGAGAAATGGACAATACTCAGATAATGCAGTAGGCACACATTTGCACATCACAAAAACACACAAAACAGGCTTCAACACACACACTCGCCATGCTGCGTTTGGAGCCATTCAAGCAGAACACTCTCAGCAGAGGAGGTATTAATGTATCTTTTATTAGCAGAGACAAGCGCTCTCATTGTTTCATTGTCCTCCTCTAATGAACCAACAGGAAGCAGACACACACAGGTGGAGCCTTCAGCAACCGAGCAACAAAAGGACTCGTGGTATCAGGAACAGAGCTACCTGACCCCGAGGAGCTGCCTCCATGTTCACTGAGCACCTCAGTTTATCAACGTACACCAGGATAATGTGACGGGAATGAACAATTTCTAAAGGTGGAGCTGTTCCTTAATCTCCTTAAACGTGCTCTGAGGAGAATATCCTTATGTGTCACAGTTCCTTTAAATCCACAATTTAATTAGTTGTTCGATGATTTTAAACTTTTTTTCAGCACTGACAGTTCTGACAGCCATTCTTAGACCATCCAGTCTAGATTTGTAAAGACCAACAGAAGATTTGTATTGCCCTGAAAGCTTGGAGCAATGTACTTCACTGAATGTGTTTACAATAGGCATGTTTCCATTAGGTACTTTTCCCTCTAGTGAGCCGCTATGGGTGTGGCTTGGGAGAAAGGATCCACCCAACTTCACCAGGTAGCGGCTCAGGTAGCGGCTCAGAAAGTACCTGCCTGTGTTTCCCCTCTTTTTGTGACCGTCACTGTTCCACGATCGATTAATATGGGCTGCGCAGTTAGTTGTTACGGCTTTAGCCTCAAGTGAAACCTGGTGTTAGACCTAACCAGGCTTTTTCTATGAAGCCGCGGTTTGTTTAGCCACGTTGATGGAACATCCCTCAGGTTTTCACTGGACACGAAAAGGATGAAAAACATAATCTGAAAAGCAGCGAAAGCTACATGTGGTGCGGAAAAAGTACAATATTTACCTCTGAGATGCAGTGGAGTAGAGGTATTTTGCACTGGCTACCCATTTTATTCAGAATTTATTTTAAAATGATTTTACTCACGTTTAAAGCTTTAAATGGCCTTGCCCCTATTTATATGTCTGATCTTCTGGTCCCCTATGTCCCAATGCGTACATTGAGATCTGTGGATGGGGCTCTACTGGTGGTCCCTAGATCCCGGCTGGTGACAAAGGGTGACCAGGCATTTGCTGTTAGGGCCCCGAGTCTGGAACTCTCTACCCCTTGAGGTCAGACAGGCTTCATCACTAGCCTCTTTTAAATCCCTACTGAAAACTTTCTTTTATTGCAAAGCCTTTTTAACTACTTAATCTCTTGGTTGTTTTCTCCCCCAGCTCTTGCCACTTTCTATGTTTTGACATTTGTGATTCCAACTTGTCTGCATTGCACTTTATTTTGCTTTGTTGTTTTATTGTAATTTTTCTGTCTTCCACTATGTTTTTATCTCTTGCCTGTAAAACACTTTGTAACTTTGTTAAAAAAAAGGCTATACAATTTAAGTTTATTATTATTATTATTATTATTATTATTATTAAAGGAGCCCAGTCTAATACTAGAGCTACTGAGGTATTTGAGTCCGGAATAACCTGGTTGATCCGCCTCGCCTTGGCTGATGCTCTCCTACGGCATTGAATAAATGTCAACGCTGTTCCACAACACAGTGCGTTTATTGCTGTACAATGTAAACAAAGAAAACAAACAAACAAACAAATTACCGGCATGATGAGCCTCCGCGCCACATCGGTCAAAAAACTGTTTGCCCTTCCGGGTCAAACCCTGCCCAAAGAGAGTGAACAATCCCACCTATATGCACCTGAGCTCCTCAGGTAACAGCACAGCAACCCCACACACACATTGAGTGAATTACACCACACATCAAAACTCAACCAAACACATTCAGCTCCTACCTCCTACAGAGGTATGAAGCTGCATAAAATGGAAATACTCAAGTAAAGTATAAGTACCTCCAATTAGCATCTCAGTCCAGTACCAGTAGTAATTGGTATGAATCTCACACCAGGTTTGGTTCTTCTTCACCCCTGAACGAGTTCATCATCACTGCATGATGGAACATTTGAGCCAGCGTGCAGATATCAGACTTCTCTCTCATGTGCTGTAAAGTTAAGTCTTTATTTTGCACCTCATCTGTACTCACAGTCGCAGTGCAACACCACCAAAGCCTCGAAGTTATTTACTCTTGAAAGTAAATGTTCTGCTTGTATGTTTATACTGAATCGACCTCTTTAAATGGAAACTAATTATAGCAGTTAATTGTACTTAAGGCACTGAGGCGCGACGGATCGTTTGTCTGATTACTCGTCCCGCTGCAGCGTGGCCAGGAATCCATTCTGCCACAGCTCAAGATGCAGCAGCAGCAGCTCACTGCAGATATTATAATGCTCCTTTATGAATCCGAGCACACTTTCCCGTAGCTTGAAATAATAAAAAGACAGCAAAATTGACAGTGTAGCAGTTAGGCGTGTTTGTATAACGGCAGCTTGCACTAAGAGATACTGTTTGTTTGTGTGTGTAATGGCAGCAGTTTTAACGAGTCATGTCGACAGACCGCACTCCTTAGAGAACGTGATGCTTCAGGTTCAAACAGCAATGAAAGAATAGATCAAACAAACCTCTTCCATAATGAGCACCCATGGGAGTAAAGCACAGAGAGGAGCAACAGAACTGAGCTGAGCAGGAAGAGAGGAGCAGAATTAGTCCACACGAGTAGAAACGGTACACAGTCAGGCTTTTTATTAATTTGACTTCTTCTACAGTTAAATTAACCATTTTAAATTAGTATTCTTGGTTTATTTTTGATTTGTCCCATTGTGTTTTAACAGGGCAAATGTGTCTTTATGAACAGTTCATATGATATTTTACTGAATATGATCGATCTATTTTACTTGAACTACATGTTTAGGAGAAAGATCACGGTTTGGGTTGCAACATATATTTCCTTATTTAACTTCTGGATGCAGTTATGAAGGTGACAAGTACAGACGTTCATTTACAGGATGACTTGGTTGACTTTTGGTTTCACAGGGACATGTACAGCGCTCTCTTGGGTCAAAGTCGAGGGTTTGTCCGTTTCTATTCGAGGTGAGGGAAAAGCAGGATTACAGAAAACCTACCAGCCTGATTTTCATGAATCTTGGTAGAAGTGTGTGTGTTGGCTCATGTAAGAAGCCTTTAACCCTTTATCGGGCGAAGAACCGTATTTGGTAACTTCAGTGGATATCAAAACTGGGTCCCCATGTCTCTCTGTTTGGTCGTAAAACCTCATGGATTTCTCCCAGCAAAGATCAGGCTACGTCACAGACGATGACACCATGACATCTGAACAATCAGTATGATAATAATATAATAATATTAACTTTATTGACCTGGACCGCCAATGTAAAAATGAAAAATTTAGAAAAAAAATCTACAAGAAACAGTCGTACAAACAAAGAGTTATTCTTCAATGACTTTGCAAATTTACTAGATAAAAGTGGCAAATCTACAAGAAAAAAAGTTGCGGATTTAAGAGATTTAAAGTGGCAAATCTGCATGAAAAAAGTTGCAGATTTACAAGAAAAAAGTGGGGAAAAACAACTCTTTTCGCGCAGATTCACCACTTTAAATCTCATAAATCTGCACATTTTTTGCTCGTAGATTTGCCACTTTAATCTCATAAACTTTTTTCTCAAAATATTACCCCCCTCCTCCGGGTCTGTATGTTTTTGTTTGGACCGGATCTGAATCACAGCGACAGATACACAAATTATTCTTCACTTTTGTTAACATTGAAAGATTTGTGCTGTATTCATGTGATGTCATAATCATCGGATATATGAGTTTCCTAATCGCCTGATCCATTTCCTCTGCCCTTTTTTTTCTGCAAACACTGGCAACAGCTATCAACATGCATCACGCATCATCAACACATCTTCTTTTGGAGCAAAAAACATCCTAAAGCTCACAAACACACAAGTATGGAACAGGACCACCTGAGGATCAGATTAATGCACCGTTGGCCTTTGCAGAGGTCTGAGCTCCTTGACTGACAATCTAGTTAAGATATTTTCCTCTTAACTGGACCAAACTAGCTGCGACAAAAAATCCAAACATGTTAAACATGTTTACTACATAGTCACAGACTAACGATGCCAGTGTTTTCCACAGGATTTTATGAGACTATAGTGGGGGGAGCCGAACTATTAAGGCAGGTCCGGGGGCATGCTCCACCTAAATGTGTCAAGTAAACTGCATCAATTTTGTGCACTTTGAGACCTAAACATGACACCTCACCTAAACCTTTTCACAGATGGGAGATACTGTAACATAGAGTTTTATTGTTATCTTACTATGACATTTTAATTGCTGTTAACATGCTTTCCACTCAGACATGGATCAGAGATTTTTTTTTGCTGTAAAACCACTCTCTTGGGTCAAAGTCGAGGGTTTGTCTCTTTCTATTAGAGGTGGGGGAAAAAAATGGATACAGCATACTATCGCGATATTTTGCATGGCAATATTATATCAATTCATGGCCACCAAATATCGAAATAGCGTTCTGACGACTGTCAGTATTTTTTCGCCATTCAGGAGGCCATAATGGACTCACTTTTAGGAACATACTGGATATATGTGAAACTAGAAGATCTCTATGAACCTATAGGCACCAGTATGTCAGGATATCGTATGAGGAAATAGTTGAAATAACGCTGCAAAGGCTAATTTTTGATGTTTCATGGTGATTTTCAAAGCAGATTGAGAGCTAAACATGACACCTCACCTAACACTTTTCACAGACGGGAGATACTGTAACATAGAATTTTATTGTTATCTTACTATGAAATTTTAATTGCTGTTAACATGCTTTCCACTCAGACATGGATCAGAGAATTTTTGTTGCTTTTGTTGTCCCAAATTTGGTGGCCTTACTATATTCCATCAAATACTATCATATAATCTATGGCAGGCCGCCACAGTCTCTTTAATGAATGGGAAACACTGGATGCTCTCCAGACTTCAGCTTCACCTAAACTCTCCATCAATCACAGACAACTTGTTCTGCATCAATCAATCAGAAGGTGGAACTGACTGAGACTGTTGTTGGTCCTTCATTAAATATTACAGATTTTCTCTTTTCTATGAGTGGCTCAATCTTTTCTATGAGTGGCTCAAACAAAACTCCATTACCTTGTTTTGTTTCCTCTTAAATCCAAGTATTGAGTGAAACATTATACTTTCATGAGTCCCTCAGTGAAATCACAGTTTTCTGCTGAGCAGCTTCACTGGATCCTGCACAAGTTAATTACCTTAACAAGAGCTGTTGATGGTACTTGTTTCAAGAGGAGAAGATGCTATATTTTACTCTTTCCCTCATTACGGTGCTACTCCCACTCAGCAGTAACCTTCCAGTAAATTATAGCTTCCGTAAACTTACTGTAACCAGCAGCACTTCATCAGGAAAACATGCAAACACAGAGAAGGAAATTATCAGATTTACTTCATTTTTGATGGATATAAAAAGCGGAAATGGATTATGTTAATTGATTTGATTTATGGATTATGTTATTCAGCATTTATTTGCTTATAATTATTAATCTCCTTCACACAGTCTCTCACTTCTTATCTGGGTCAGAACCTCCCGGCCCGGCTGGACTCCTTGAGGTTTGAGTGGACTTTGAGATCCCGTCCCCCCGGTGAGTCCTGGATCTGCTCTGGGGTCTCCTCGCTGTTGGTCCTACTGTTTAAACATTTAGACAAAGGCGGTTTGTGTCCTTGCTGCAGCCTCAGTCAGGATGTTGACACACTGGATTTACTTTGATCTGCTGCAGGATTCTCCCCTGTCACACTCATTCCTCTTTGACATGCTTTTTCTTACTTTTCATTTTGTTTTCTGCCAGTTTAATTTAATACCAAAGCACGGAATGGAAATGTTATCCTGAAGATGAGGGGGTCGCTCGCCTCAGTGACTCTGGCAGCCGCGTTATCAGGAGGACTCTGATCTTAGGGGGGTCATCTGAGGAGAACTGGTCTTAGGCGAGCAGTCACTGTCTGCATGGACGGCTGACTCCTCACAGCGCTGCTGAGTGATGCCTGAAGTGTGTGTGTGTGTGTGTGTGTTCGCCACACATGACGTGAGGGGTGGAGGGCTGCTGCAGAGCCTGGAGGGTGAAACAAAAGGCAGCTTGAAGATGATTCTGCTCCTTTTACACCCATTGCTAATGGATTGTAGGGGTGTGTCCTTTTCGGGGGTGGAAGTATTCACATCCTTTTCTTCAGTAAAAGTACAAGAGGTCGGGGAAAAAATTGATTCAGCATAGTATTGCAATATTTGGCGATATCGATTCATGGCCTCCAAGTATCGATATTTAGAGTTCCGACAGCCAGCGGGCAGTCAGTATTTTCTCAGGGTTTTTTTTTCTGGTGGCTGTAGCGGGCTCATCATATGAAACTAAAAGATCTAAGGAATCTATAATAACACTGCAACGTTAGGCTTTTTTTATGTTTCATTCAAAAAAAGTGAAGCTTAATGTTTTTGAAAGTTTGATAAAATGCTGCAGTTGTTGTCGTCCATACATGTTTGATATCAGTTCAGTTCAGTTTGACTGAATACGTGTTGTCTGTGGGTTTGACTCTCATTGTGGAGAAAAAAAAAGACTGAAGTAAGATGAATAGACTGAGAATTTCTCTAAATCTCAATTTATTCTATCACAATAGATACTACTATAATATCGAATCGTGACTCAAGTGTTGGGTTAAAATCACAAAATCATCAATCTTGATATTCACACCTCGAAAAAGTACTGATATCACACTAAAACTAGAAACTATCGTGTAATCGAATCACACCAGTCATTATGGGTGAAATAAGGGCAGAAAGTAGGGTGACAGTGGCTCTTTCCCCACCTCCTACCCTCCTACTTTCAGCGCCCTTGCTCGGACCAAACTCTTCTTCAGCCTTCATTTTCATCTCAACAACTAAAGTATTCAAAACTGCTTTTGGCATACTTCCCACTACATTAGGTGTGCCAGGACAAGCTTTTGCCATGATGACACCCACAAGGTGAAAACATTAAGGTGATGTTGCATCTGGTAAAAGAAAAACATTGCTACAAGTAAAAATGGTTGAAAATGGTTCTTAGGTAAAAAATATAAATATTATCAGGTAAATCTACTTAAAGAATTAAACTAACAAATATTTGAAAAGGAACAAGCAGAAACTACTTACATTTATGCTTTTGTAATATTTAATATTTAATATAATAAAACTTATAACAAAATAGTTAAATGAGTCATCATATTAGTTGCCTAACTGTCAGCTGTACTTGTATGAACTGTTGGATGGTTAAATTTACATCACACAACACAAACCTCATGTTCTATCAGCTCTTTGTCTGTTTTTTGTGACAAAATCTTATTTTACATGGAGTAAAAAGTTTAAAGTTTTTTTCTTCTGATGTTATGGAAGTAAAAAAATACTCAAGTAAAGTACCTCAAACTTACACTTAAGTACAGTATTACAGAGTAAATGTACTTGTGCTGCACCACTGATAATTATTTGGTAAATTGTAGAGAGTGCAGTTTCCTTGTTTTCACAAATCTCTCCGACGGCTGAGCGAGAGTTAAATTATCACGACCCATTGAGCTGCAATGACCATGTTTATGGGAAATGCACAAGGCTGATAAATGCATGATTTGTTGCCATGCAGAGATTTTGCAGAGATTTTTAAAAAACTGGCAGTGATTGTAGTCAGAGGTTTTTGCAGAATGTGTGATTGATGTTGTTGTCAGGTGACAGAGTTCAGAGTGACAGACTTTGACGTTTTCAAAGCAGACGTCCCTGTTTGGAAGGTCTAATGACAGTTCTGTAGCATGAAGCCTAAGTAGAGTATCAGACTCTCCTCTTTTCATCATGCAACAGTCGTCTCTCCTTCCACAGCGGTGCAATTATTTCAGCCATCAAACACTGTCGTCTGATAGTATCTACAGAACCTGTATGACTGTGATTATTACAGTGTTTGACATTCAGAGGCGGTCTGCTCGGGCTTAAAGGATTGATGTGCCCTTCGAAAGAGAAAGACGGAGAGTGAAAGAAGGAGGCCGTGTCTGAACACACCATCAGTTATTTTGTGTGTTTTCAAGGCAGAGAAGCTGTCAGCTGGAGCCGCTTTTGTCTCCAAAAGGTCGTGGATTTCAAAACCAAACTGGCCTTATTTTCAGTTTGACCTTCATGCATTTTTCAAATTATAGGATGCATTGTGAAAGAGCCTTGTAGACTCGAGGCCTGCAGCTACATCTACCACTTTTAAGTTTAAGTAAAAATGCAGAAGCACATTTGGTCTTCATGTGTCAGTGGGTGCAGCTGAACATCGGCAGGTTCAACACTTTACAGGCTGCCTCTTTATTCTCCTCTTCTACTATCAGATCACAGATGAATCTGAGCTTCTGCTCCAGTCTCAGGTTGTGGCACTCCCTGAGATCTGCCCTACTGTACGGCTAAAAATAGAGGAGGAGAAAGGCTGATTTCTGCTCCCTGGAGACGGATCAATAACTGATGATTAAGACTGGAGAGAAAAGCAGGACAGGAGGAGGAAGAGGAGATGGAAGTGGAAGAAGGAGAGGGAGTAGATGAACAAATGTGGCAAGATTTCATGCGAGAGTGGATTTATAAAAGGAGCGTGAAGATGTGGGAAGTTGTTTGGCTGCGTTGTTGTTATTTATGGGGGAGTGGATGTACAGTAAACGTGTGTGTGGCCTATATAAGTTTGTTGTGTGGGAGGGAACGTGTGTAGCTGCGTAGGTTGCTGTTGGTGTCTCCGTTTGAAGAAATGTGCGACTGTGTATGCTGAAGAAAAGTCCATCTCTGTTCTTATGAGACTTCATGAATTGTGTCCTATATAAGAGTAGAGCATGTAGATGAGTTATTGTGAGTATTGTAAAATTGGGACAGTTCAGCTTTGCAATGAATGTCTTTCCAAGGAAAACACAAAATAATTCAATATGCATTACTGAAGAGGCTTCTGAGAAGAAAAAAGCATCCCATGCATGTGACATCATATAAGTGGGTTTGCGTGCAGTGACTCCAGAATCACCAGAGGCCAGATGCATAAATGATTAGTATGCACAAAAACCATGCATTTTCCCAACACAAAAACTGCACATTATAAGTGCACCATTGTTTTCTTCAATTTCCATGTTTTTTTTTTTGGTTAATGATTTTGATTATTTTAAAGAAAATCATGGAAAATGTCATGATAAATTGACCATTCCAGAACATTGATCCTCTGTATTTTAAAGAAAATTGACCAAGGGTAGTACGATAGTGAGTCAGGTGGAATGCATATTTGGTATATGTTGATCTGAAAAATTGTCATTATTTTGAGTTTTTGGAAAAGGGGAGCAGAAGGATTGAAAATGTCGTTTTGAAAATGTGGCAGTTCTAAAAAATCTTTTCTGAACTAGATAAATACTGTGGAGGTTGGAGACGTACTGGCCAAAACAATGTTGCAGTATATAAGGTGTGGATAAATCACGCTATAATATAAAGTAAGTAGACAGTTCTGATTAACCAGGTCACAAATTTTCCTAATGAAAATAAGGAAATTATTCCAGATAACAAATGTTCAGAAAGTGTTACATTTTTAACACTCCTATTAATGTGCACTTGCATGTATGGAGACATGTTGAAATCTGTGCTCATATGTGTATGTAGCCGTGCACTGTCTGTGTGTGTGCTTGGTATGCATGTGTGATGGTGCTTTTAGTGGATCTCTCCTCGCTGCTCGACCATCTGCTGTAGGTGATAACAAACACATTATAGGCCTCAGACTGAAGAGAAACAAGCGCTCTCTGACTCTCAGCAGCTGCCTGAAGATTTCTGCTGTATATTACCTTTAGGTCTGCTCCGAGAACGTGTTAATATGTTTTCACATGTCCTGCTGCTGCAGTGCAGACACGGCAGCCACTTCGTCTAAATGTCCCAGGAGGTCTTTAACCCTCAACCAGGAGCTCCTAATTTCATCCAACAGTTTATAAGACTGCAGTTAGAGGAGGTTTGGCACCAACTCTGCAGCTCTGTGGAGATTTTAGCCTGTTTTAGCTTTTTTTAATTTTTTTTTATGGCACATTGTTATTAAATAAAAAAACAAGTTTAACAGCAAAATTAATTGGAGAATGAAAAGCAAAAGTATTTACTGTGCAGCAAAATATTCCCGGCTAGTGTTTTTTCTTTCTCTGATCTTTTTGGATTAATATTCCTGCTGCATTAATGTGTGTGAAATAAAAGTAGATCCTCAGAAACTAATCAGTACTTAAAATTAGTATCAGATTAGATACTCATTTGTCATTTATGGTTCTTACACTCCGTCACAACCTAAAATAATTGTTGTCATTGTTGCTGGTTGGTATTTGTTTAGTGGGGATCATTTTTTACACTATCTTAGAGTCGGACAACACATTTTTTTTGTATATATATATTTTTTTTTCTCCATCATACCTTATGTTGCTCTCATTTTTGCACTATGTTGTCATTGATGTAATTGTTCTTATGTTTATATAAAAAAGCCTCTCTAATTTTTTGTAATTTCCTCCCCATGATATTAAAAATGATATCGAGTTTGAAATCCTATGTATTGTGACAACCCAAGTGCATTTTCCTGCTGTAGATGTTTCAGCTTTCTGCTCATTTTAACTCCTTTATATCCTGTTGGGTAGTTTAATCTGTAGCTATGTATCATATTCTATAAGATCATCATATGTTCGTAGCTTGTTGCTCCTGATTCGTTCTCACAGCTTATAAGACTGCAGTTAGAGGAGGTTTGGCACCAACTCTGCAGCTCTGTGGAGATTTTAGCCTCTTTTAGCTCATGTTTTGGTTTTATGGCTCATTATTATTAAATGATTCAGACTGAGCCAGTTGTAAATGTATAAGTTATATCAGCAAAATGAAATCCCCTTTTGGGATTAATATCTCTGCTGCATTCATGTGTATGAAATATAAGTAGATACTCAGAAACTCATCTATATACTCATTTGCAACAGTATCAATACCAACAGTTCTCTCTTCACCTCCTCCAGTTGACACACAACTTCACACACACAACAGCACCGGATGCAGGAGGCCCACGCAGACCTTCTCCTCTTGTTTCAGCAACCATGTATTAAACAGTTATCATAAACACTAACCTGGTCGGCGGCACGCGTTCATTTTAGCTGTTCAACTGTTAGTAATTAGCCGGTAGCGTTTTGCTGTGTGTTAACTTATCAGCCAATAATATAGCAACTAACGTAAATGTGGGAGCAATGCAGCAAATTTCATCATTCCTGTCTGTCTGTAATGTTAGAAAGAAACTCTTATGTAAGTTCATTTTACTGTTATTTTTTATCTGACCTGCTTACTTTAGTCTTAAAGGGGTAATTCATGGTTCTTAGACTCCCTCACACAACCTAAAATAACTGTTGTCATTGTTGCTGGTTGTTATTTGTTTATTCAGGATTTTTATTTTTACACTACCTCAGAGTCAGACAACATAAATATTGTCTTTTATATATTTATATACAATATTGCCTCTACCTTTTTATATATTTATGTCACCTTACAATTGCATTTTCCTGCTGTATATTTAAGGTTTTGTTCATCCTGTTGGGTAGTTTAATCTGCAGCGATGCATCATATTCTATAAAATCATCATATGAGATTTTAGCCTCTTTCTAGCCAATGTTTTGGCACATTAGTGAGCCATTAATAGGTATTTTAGTATTATCAGCAAATGTAATTAAAGTATGAAAAGCAAAAGTATTTAAAGTGCAATAAAATGTGTTTTGCTGTTAGATTTGACGTTTTTGGATTTATATTCCTGCTGCATTCATGTGAATGTAGCATTTTCCTGCTGTAGATGTTTCAGTTTTCTGCTCATTTTAACTCCTTTATATCCTATTGGGTAGTTTAATCTGCAGCAATACATCATATTCTATAAGATCTTCCTATAGTTTATACTTTATAGTGTGCCTTTCCTGTTAAAATAAAGGGAGACTTTTTTTTTTAGCTTTGTGACGGGGACTTTTCAAGTTGATCTAAAAGGATTTTAAAAGAATGTTACTATTTCAGTGGTTAAATTACCTTAAACAGGCTATGATATAAATCAAATGCTTTATTTCTGGAGGGAAACTAGCTATTGTTGACCTTTATAACAGCTAGCAAGCTTAATACAAACTATATAATGAATAGAATAAGGTTTGTTATTTTTGGTTTTGTTTCAGTTTATATTCATAACATTTCTACAGTAACAGCAACAGGTATAGGTGTAATCATTACACATAGAGGAAGTGATGTCATGGTGGGTGGCTGCAGGGTTTTCCCAGTGGAGAGATTTAGTGGAGGGACATTCACTGAGCTTCCCCTTCTCATTGTGCAGCTCCAGCAGTGTGTGTTGCTAATTGTTTTCATTCTGTTTATTAAATGAAATGAGCAAATGAAATGAGGAACATTTTCAGCTCCGGCGAGCATCGAGACTGCGATTAGAAAACACTTGTTGCTCCGCTGCTGAGTGAGGTGAACTGGATTAGATTATCTTTGGAAGAGTCGATCGTGTCGCGACTGTAAACAAGTTTGAGTGGAGGCGAGCCAGGAGCAGCCAGGAGCAGCCTCTCTGAGCTCAGACAACTGTGAGATTACTGTGATCAAATACAAACGGACCAAACCTGCAGGTGAATGCTCCGTGTTTCCAAACAACTCCTCTTACAACAAGCTCTCCAACATGTGGTTCGCATGCTCGCTGTGCAGGAAATAACACACGTCATTATACATATAAAAAAGCTGCAGTTTCATTGAATTTAGGCTACAAAACCACTGACCTAGGTTTAGGGCAAAAACGGCCTGGTTAGACATTATAAAAGACGGTTTAAACGTTAAGTAAATGCACATAAGTCCCAGAAGTGAAGCAGTTATGAGGTTGACGTGACTACCGTAAGTGATGTAGTTATGGAAAAATGTGATGCACAAAACTTGAGAAATGTAACTAAGTGCTTGACCATTTCCAATTATGTAACTTTATACTTCTGCTAAACCAGGGGTGTCCAAACATATCGCCTCACCTCTAGTGTATTAAAGTTAACAAAATCAATCAAATGTAGGTAAATTATGCTTGATAATTGAATATGCTTAAAGAAAAAAAAAACAGCACAACTTTCCATTAATGTTTTTTTTTTCATTTATTTTTTTAACAAATAGGGTTGGCAGCTCATTCTCAAAACAGCTTCAGATTGCTTCTTAGTCAGGATCGTGATCCCCCTTCACAGCCCTGTATAAAGAGGGGAAAATAAGGGGACAAGGGGATGGGCATATTTAAGCTAGTTATGCAAATTATTATTGAATTATTATAAGTTATTGGGGTTAACACATAAACTAACGTTTGTTAGAAAATGTTATCAACTTTAATTGCCTGAATTTATTAAGTAATTGGGTTTGTGAACACATGAATACTGTGTAATATAATAGTAATAAAGTAGTATAATAATATAATATAATATAAATAATGTGTAATATATTTTTAACTCACCTATAATGGGATCAGCGCTGCACTTAGTGGGAGCAGTGATGCTGCGCTTTGGACTGAAGGATTGCTGGCAGGTCAGGAGTAAGTTTGGTGGTTGAGATGCGAAGGACATCACAGAGATGGCTGTCGGTCATTTTGGTTCTCAGTCTGCTTTTGTTCAGAGTTAACAGAGAAAATGTTTGCTCACATATGTATGTTGAGCCGAAAAAACTCGTCATTCTTTTTGCGTGGCGGCGCATCAGAGGAAACTTGGCCTTTTCCAAGCTCCAGTAGAAGTCGGGTAGGGAGAGAAGCTGATGTTGATTCTTCAGAGAATCATCACACTGCATTTCGATAAGTTCTAATTGCAGACTCTCTTCCACTTCTTCTGCATCCATCAGGAAGGGAGTCGAGAACAGCTTGATTTCTTTCTCAATGACAGAAAAATCTTGGAAGCGCTGACTGAATTCTGTCATAAGAGACGTGATCACAGACACATATTTCCCCTTTTTAGCAGAAATGTTGGCCTTTGGAAAAGCACATTTGATTTCGGACAGCATGGGGAAGTGCGCAACATTGAAGTTGCGTAGTTGTGTCTCAAAGAGACGAAGCTTCACACAGAATGCTTTCGTGTGTGCATACAGTTGTGGTACAAGCTGGTCTTTGCCTTGCAGGCTCTTGTTCAGTGTGTTAAGATGATCAGTAAGATCAACTAAAAATGCCAGGTCTGCCAACCACAGAGGGTCACTCAGTTCATGAAGAGGTCGGTCCTTCTCTTTCAAAAACTGGTCAATTTCTGACCTCAGGGAATAAAACCGCTTCAGCACAGAGCCACGACTAAGCCAGCGCACATCAGAATGATAGAGTACATCGCCGTATTCAGCATCAACATCACATAGGAAAGCTTGAAATTCTCTGTGATAGAGCCCTCGTGCTCGAATTATGTTGACAGTTTTCACAACTGTGTTCATCACATCCTCAAGCTGGACTGTCTACTTGGCACAGAGGACTTCTTGGTGGATAATGCAGTGCATTTTAACAGCCTCACCTCCGCTCTCTCGCACCTTGGCGCACACCATAGAGGCCATTCCTTTACGCTCGCCTGTCATTGCTGGAGCTCCATCCGTTGTAACTCCACACAGTTTGTCCCATTTAAGTTCCATCTTGTCAATTGCAACTGACACAGCTTCAAAAATGTCCTTACCCGTTGTTGTGCCCTTTAGACTCATAACATCAAGCAGCTCCTCCGTAATGCAAAAGTTATCGTCAACTCCCTGCAAAAAAATGAACACCTGTGCGGTGTCTGTGGCATCTGTGCTCTCATCACATGCAATCGAGTAAACAGTGACACTTGATGTTGTAAGTTAGCTGACAAGTCTTCGATTCGCCGCACAATTGTGTTTCTGGACATGCTCACGTTGTTGAATTCCTGCATCTTTTCCGGGCACATTATTCCTGCGACTTTAGTGAGGCACTGTTTTATGAAGTCGCCATCTGAGAAAGGTTTCCCGTGTCGCGCGATGAGTTGAGCTACCTCGTAGCTGGCTACTGTAGCATTTTCTTGTGTTTTGTTAGCACGGAAAAAATACTGTTGTTGAGCTAGCAGGCTAGCTGCCATTTGCTTAACTTTCTCTTCTCGCTCAGCACCAGTGTAGGACGTGTAGGTCTGATGTTTCGTTTCATAGTGTCTTCGTAAATTATACTCTTTCATCACTGCAACAGTTTCATTGCAAACCAAACAGACACACTTCCCCTTGACTTCTTTGAAGAAATATTCATTTTCCCACCGTGTCTGAAATTTTCTGCACTCACTTGCTATCTTGCGTTTCTTTCGTTCTGCCATTTTTGGTCATCTGTGGCAAAATTTTTTATTTGCTTAATTTTGTTTTGTGGAGAACCTGCCTTGTTGAAGACAGTCGCTCCACCTAGTGTTAAAACTAAGAACTACAATACACTCAAGTGCAAGTTTCATGTGTGGGCCATATTCCATTATATTTTTAGAATTTGCTGCGGGCCAATTAAAAATGGTCCACGGGCCGCAGTTGGCCCACGGGCCGTAGTTTGGACACACCTGTGCTAAACTACATTTTTGAGGTTAATATTGTACTTTCACTCCACTACATTTAGCTGACAGCTTTAGTTACTTTTCAAGTTGAGATTTAACATAAAAAAACATGATTAAATTAAAATTACACTTTTTTTTTTTTTTTTTTACAAATTAAACCACATAACAGTATACTAAGTAGTTAAAATCAACCCTGCTTTGACGACATTTAAAAACTGCTTACAGAAATGCATCACTAATTATAATCCAATAATATATTCATAATATATAAAACAATCTGAGTCCATTCTGCATAACAAGTACTTTTACTTTTGATACTTTGAGTGCATTTTGTACTTTCTTCCACCACTGACTGCATTAGTCTGAGAGCTTTGGTTACTTTTCAGACAGAAAGACAAACAATTTCTTGCACCACTGGCTGTGCACATAAACATGCATGTAGAAAATGCATTTCTCATGAACTCAACCAGCTTTAATATAGTGTAAATGAGAAGTCCATAGCTCTAATTTGCTCTAAAAATAGCACTTGTATCACTCTTTAAAGCCACATGGTTCAGTTTCTATTCTCAGCTGAAATAAAATCAGTTCATGGCGTCTCTGTTGTTCTACCAGCATCTATCTGCTCCCCCCCACTTCCACCCATCTCTCTCTCACTAGATCAAAGCCACACAGAGAGAACTATTGTTGAGCTGTGTGGTGGAGCACGGCTGCCCGCCTGCACCGGAGCCAACACAACAAACACTCGGTGCACATATGCATGGCTGCACACACATTCACACACACTCTACTTATTGTTTTTTACGTGCTTTTATTTGCATAGAACAAGGACGTTTCAGCTGTTTGTTTTAAACAAAGCATTTGGGATAAACAGTATGTTTTTTTGTAACTTTGATGATATAAACCTCATCTGTATGCAGCTAGAAATAGTAAGTATTTAGCCTAGCCTAGCATAAATAATGAAGCCACAGGGAAATGGAAACCAACACCTCTAAAGCTTCTAATTAACACATTGTTCGGTGCTCAAACTGTTTCTCAAACAGCTGATATCAATGACTTCCACGCTGCGCCCAAAGTCACTCAATAATGCACACATTTACAACTCTTTATACAGCACCAACTACACAAAGGTTTGGACACAAAACATAATGCATCAGATTTAGAGTTCACTGTATATTTACAAAAGAAATGTGTCAGTTTAAACTAGGGATGGGCGTCTGGAAGAAACCTGCCAACACCAGCATCTATAACATTAATGATAAACTAATCGCTATGTTTTTATACATACTCCAGTATGTATAGAAACCATAGAAACATGCGTACATGAGCGCAATAAAAGATATACAGTGCTATGTACAAGCCTGTTTTGAGAACGGACTCTTTTATTTTGAAAGATCAAAAAAAGACTTCCTGATGATCGTAAGACCAACTCGTGTGAGATTAAACTGTAAAGATAACGTCAAGGAGTTCAGTGTTTTTATGTTTTAGCCCCTGAAGAGGCTTGAGGTTAGTTTTCACAGTCATCTTTCATATATAAGTGTGTTTTGTGTTTTAAAGTTATTATTTATTATTGGATCAAATGAAACCTAGTAATTAATGCTAGCAAGGTTTGTATTTCTGCGTGTTTTATAATTGTTATTGCAACTTTCAGTTTGCAAACTGTAGCTTTATCCAACTTAATTCTCAGTTCATTGGCTTATTTTTTTTTTTTAAAGATTATTTTTTTGGCATTTTACATGCTTTATTGTAAGTGAGAGACAGATAGAAAGGGGGTGACAGAGGGGAGGACATGCGGCAAAGGGAGCTCAGGCCGGATTCGAACCCGGCTCCACCACAGCGAGGACTGTAGCCTCTATACATGGGGCGCCTGTGTAACCCACTACGCTACAGACCACCCAGTTCGTTGGCTTATTGACATACGGCCGCAGAACTAAACCCTCGGCGTATTTCAGTTCAGTGATACTGATACAGTCATAGTTAAAATTAAAAAATTCACAGTTCAATTGAAAATTCCATATGATCGACCAAATTCTTGACAACCATTAATTGGTCATCAATTCATTATACCCATCCCTAGTTTTAACATTAAAAATATTTTAATTATATATGCCACAATATATTGCATTCTGTTTTATTAATATTTTAAGCTACATCCAATTTTTTTGCAGTCAGAGTTGTATAATAGATTACAATAAAGTTCAATGAAATGCATGCATGTTATCCATTCTTCAGAACATGTGTATATGACCTACAATAGTCATGGAAAAGACCATTGTTTTCTTGTTTTTAACAACAAAATAGCTCATAAGAGTTTAATTTAACCCATTTAGGCCTAAAACGCCTGGAAAAAATGCCTGGAAAACCTCTGGGCGATTTTGAAAGAACACTGGTTTTCTTTTCACCCTTAGAATGAAATTGTGATGATGATACAGTGCAATGTGCAGTAAACAGTGAGTGATTTTGGACAGTCTTATCATCACTGCAGAGAGGTTGCACTGAAGTGCTGGAATTGGAAAAACTGTAATTTTTCGAGAAATAATAAGACCCTGTGAGTCTGTCAAAAACCACAAATTGTCTTTTTTACATTTCTGATTGTGTCCAGAGGAGATAAAACATGTTTATTTATGAGCTTTGGAGGCTTTGGTAGGTGGATTTTGGGACTTTTCAAACACATAATGCACCATGAAACTAGAAATTACTTTTATGTTTTTTGTTCGTATGTAAAAATAGGATACACTGTGTAAATGAGTGATCTATAGAGGCGGTCAGAACCAGGTGCACATGTTGCCTGTTTTCTGTCTTTATGCTAAGATAGGCTAAACAGCACTTTAGTAGATTAATTTGATCCTATCATGTCACTTTAGGTAAGAAAGCAGATTTTTTTCCTTTTATAAGTTGTATAAAATGTTCATCTGCACTAAATTCATGACTAAAATATGAAATATTATTATGTATTCCACTATTTTTTCACAGAAGGTTTAACTAATAATCTCAAAGATTTTCACTTAAGAAATGTCTTCAAATGAGGTATCACACTGAGTTGAGTTGTGATTGAGCCTATGGGCCACTGATGAAAGCTTTTGTGTGTGTGTGTGTGTGTGTGTGTGTGTGTGTGTGTGTGTGTGGCGACGTTCCCGGGAAAAATCAAAAGTTGGCAGCCTTCAGCTCACTTTAGTGAAGCAGCTTACAGTTATTCTCTGGTTTCTGCAAGAAAAGAGTGATGTTTTCAAACTAGAGACTGAAGGATATGGGATTTTTGAAGCTGATGGTACTGAATTTAGAGCAGGAAAATTAATTGATAACTGATATGGTGGCTGATTATAGTATTACCTGAAATGAAATTGTGCACTGATTTATCACGACTCTGCAAATAAACCCAGACAGCTCCTTTCTCAAACATAAAACGTTATTAAATAATATTTTAACATTGTTATACAATTATAATACAAATACAAACAATGCGTTACATTGTCGTAAAATTCTCTAAATGATAACTGAGAAAATAACAAATAATTACGAATAAAATAAATAGCTGTGTGTGTGTGTCTAGGGCATAACTCTCTGAACGTTAGTCAGACTGACCTCAGATTTCGTATGTGTCTTGCGCATGGCATGAAGGTGTTCATCCTTGATTTTGAAGATTTTTGAATACATTTTTCAAAATATCATTATTTACTTAGGACGTGTTGCACTGTTTCCGATCGGACACCTTTTAGGGGAGCTTCGCTCCACCAACTAAGAACGGCCATGCACCACCACCCACAGAATCAAGAAAGAGCTATCAATCTGTCAATCCTTTCCGTGTACGGGCCGGGTGAGGTTTCCCGTGTTGAGTCAAATTAAGCCGCAGGCTCCACTTCGCTCTGGATTTCCACCCTGACTCATCTCATCTGTAAGTCTATTTAGCTATCTTTCAGAGTTTTAAAGTGTGCTACAAGGTTCAATTTTCCAATAATATTCGAATAGTTTCCAGCGAATATCAATGTTCAATGTGTATGTGCTGGATGGTGTGGTACCTTATGAAAAGTAAGTGTTTTATGGAGTTACAGACGTTGTAGTGGTCTGCATGTAATGTATGAATACATACTTCCTACGGGCAATGCACTAGTAAACATAATTACGGTTCAGTTTCAGTCAATTCCTGATTATGAAAAAAAAGAAAAGATATTATTATTATATCTGCATTATATATTGTCTAAAAAAAAGGTGTACACCGATACAGATATCTGCTGATAATATCTATCAACTGATATATCTGTCAGGCTCTCGTACAAATGATGAAACTTAAAAAAACAAGTTTAAATTTGATACAAAAACACACCTGCAATTACTGTTTATTGCCTAAGTTGCTGCCAAAAGGGACCAAATGGAGATTATACCTTTTCAAAAATCCAACTTTCAGAGCTGTCATGTTTACAAAAGCTCCATCATGCATCTTTTTCCCATCGCCGTCCAGGCTCCAGAAAGCTTGCAGGCATACATCCCCATTTAAGGCCATGTTTACCCACACACAAAGGATGAAACATCTTTTGCTTTATGAGTTCAGACAAACATCCATTGTGAAGCTCCAGCTCAGGGCCAACCACCCCCATCTCCCAACAACAAAAGGGGAGGGAGCGGTGGGGGCCGCGCTTCTCCTCTCCCACTGCCATCTGAAGTGAAAGCGCCTTTGAAAATGACTTTTGTTAGATTTTCAGCACGCAGCCTTGAAAGTCCCACAGACACGAAATCAGTGCGAGCAAGTCCAAATCCTCCTCTGCTGAGAGGAGAGGAGCTGGATCCTGATGAGAAAATAATCGCTGCCTTTGACACTTTGTCTTAAGCAGCTCATCAAACCAAATGAATAAGCAACAACATGAGACGCTGCAGGCCACAGAAACTGACTTTGTGCTTATTCATGACAATGGTTTCCATCTCTGCTTATTTGTAATGTCATCAACAAGGATGGTAATGCAGATTAAAGCCGAATCTGTCCTCTCTCGCTGTCAGGCAGCTTCAAACGGAGTTATTTTGTGATGAAGTGTTCACATTTTCTCTCCCAGAATCTCCAGCGCTGTCAGAAAGTTTCAGCACAGTGATGTTTGCATCATGTTGGGAGGTTAAAACGCTGACTTTCAGCTTGTGTTCACGTCCCTGATGGCCTGACGGTGCCAGACTTTCAGCACTTTAACTTTAAAACAGCTAAAGTCAATGTTTTTATGACAAAGCATTAAATTGCAGGGATTGCTTGAACCTTCAGAAGATTACTACCGAAATTAGCAGACCAATAAACTGTATATGTGTATTTAATTGTATTGTTGACTGATTCGGGTCCAAGGCTCAACACTTTCCAGCAACGTATTTGCCTATTTTGTTATAAATATGCAAAGCGACTTTATGGGTTAAAACCTCAAATCAAGGCAGGTTTTTGGCAGCTTTCAAGATCTCAAATCACATGACTTCTTCATGACATCACAACATAAAAACATCAGCAGTGTGTTTCCTGCCGTCAGTTTCTCTCTAAAGTTCTGGCTTCAAGCTCCATGAGGCCAGTTTTTGTTTGATGATGATCGGCCAAGTAAAACTAGAGATAATGTCAAATATATTTAGTGTAAAAATATAGAACTAGATGTTCTCCTCATTTTACCTCTTGTATGTTCCTTTGAATTTGCAAAATCTGATTTTATGTTTCTTTTTTGTGTATTTTGGGTTCAAAATGTTGATCCAGTAAGTCAAACTGAAAAAAATATTGATCAGGTCATATAGGTGAGGTTGTGCTGGAAAAAAATTTTTTAAAGTGGTATAAATGAATGAAAAGGATTCACACTACACAAAATGGCTAAAAACTACAACCACCACCCCCAACAAGCTGGACAACAAACTTTTTTTTTGCCTGAACACCAACCTGCACAATTCACCTATGGCTAAGCCCCGCCCCCTCCACTCACTCGGACAAACTGTCAGCATTCGGTGACAGGCGCTATGGCAGCTGTGACAGTCGGAGAAATTTCACAGGAGGCAATTAATCATTTTTGGAGACAGAAAGATGAAATATCATCTCGAAGTCACCAAAAGGGCCTTCATTAACAGGTTAGAGGTTTTCACTCGTCTTTTCACCCCACTGACACCGCTCATTCCGGTGCTTGTTGTAAACAAACAGAGATCGCTAAGTGAACACCTCCTGCAGCAGCACATACACACTCGTTAAGACGGAGTCGCTGGATTTGTCTCCAGTCATTAATGAGGAGCTATTGATTCTCTTCCGGTTATATCACTTGATTATGCGTGAATTCGCGAGATTCGCTGATACACTGCACTCTGTTGGAAGAGCATTTAATTGTTCTGCCTCTCACTTCACGCCGCTCACTTAGAGTACCAATCAGGTGAAATTGGATAATCTTCCACGGTACACCTGATGATTTCTTACGGCACACTTGTGTGCCGCGGAACATCGGTTGGGAATCACTGCCATAGGGAACCGGGTTACTGCTCCCATATTATTGGACTTTACCTTGTGTTAGAGTTGCATGTACCCCATGAACACCGTTTGACCATTTTAAACTTAAAATCTCAAGAAAAAACATTTCATTTCATACATTTCACTGGATGTGGAAGACGAGAATGTCCGAGTGTATTGAGTTAGCTATGCGCACTGTGATTGGCTCATCGCGTTTGGGGGTGTGGCTTAGCCATAGGTGAATTAGGCTCATCAGAAGACCACAAACATCTCCCCCTCATGCATGACTGCAAAACCTTCCATGTTTCCAACATCATAGTGAAGTTTGTGGATGTCTTCAGAGGTTTGAGTTTCTGAAGAGAGCAGAACTTCATCAGCAGCTGCTGCTTCATTTCTTCAGGTCCATCATCACAGACTGTATCACCGCGTGGTACTCTGCTTTTCCTCTGAGAACAGGAAGCTCATCATCAGAAAAACGTCTCAGAGACTCATCAGCTCACAGCTTCTCACACTGAAGAGCTCTACAGAACCTGCAGCTTCTGCAAAGACATGAACCTCTGCAGAGATGTGACCCACAGCCGGAGCTTCTGGGCCCCTCAGGCCCACAAGACCAGAAGGACAGTTTGCACCTTAGTGCTGTCAGACTGAATACACAGGGATAATAATGTTGCTATGCAGCTGCTGCATGTTTAAAGAAGCAATTGGTTGCAAACAGATTTGTCATATCAACTTAAAACGGTATAATATGTCAATACACACCTTGTTTCTGCTGCCCCTAAGTACATTTTGGACTAAATCTGCAGGTGAAAGTCAGCAGCACTTTAACCACATAGTCATTGTTCCACTCAGATCCAATCCAGGAGCAGAGACCTGCTGTGCTCTCCCTCAGTGTGTTCCTTCCCTCAGACACCCACCTCTGCATGGATGTGCGATTCTGTACTTTTTGCAGAATGCATTTCAGCAATTTCTCATTTTGACCTTGATTCACATTATTCCGTTAAGCTGAAACTGTTGTGATAGCAACAGTAACAAGAGAGTGAGGTTACTGCTACTGTGTGTGAAAAGATGCTCTGCAGTTGTTTGGAACATTGGTGTATAAAAAAGATCTTTTATGCATAATGCAATATGCATGTGTCTCATTTTGGGAAGTTATTTGCAGAAAATGCACAGAAATGTTCCAAGATTTATTACATTCTGGTTTATAGCTTCAGGCTTATTTTCATAATTTTGATTGTTGTTGCTACGGGTAATAACTAAACTGTCACCACAGATTTAGCTGCTGAGAAAGAAGTCAGACAGCGCAGGAAGCAAATCAGCAGGTCAGACAAACTGGAGAGAACAGGAACATTATTTCCTAACGTGTTGGTTGTCACAGTCTGAGTTTACAGATAAACGTTGACTTACTGGACTTTGTTTTTGTTATATTTTTAACATTTGCAGCCACACTACTTTTTTGTCCACCGGTGGCGTGTCCAGAGATGATTTCTGTCTTCCCACCTCAAGATATTTGAATGAATCTGTTGAATTGCTGAAAATGTTTGGGGCAAAATGTAATTCCTGGAGAGATCTCAAAATAGAAATTTAGACTAAATCACAGAATGTTTGTTCCCTGTTTCTCAAGGTCTTGGTGTCTTAATGTGGTATTTTGTCAGGATTTCTGGCCATTTTTATAATTTCTGTAGTGGTCAAAATTTGTTAAATTTTGCAACAAATCTATCCAAAAAAAAAAACTGCTTCAACAACTTATGAGACATAACTGAGGATGGGAATGAGCTTCATGAACTTCCATCAAAATGTTGTCAGCCCTTGTATACTCAGAACCTTCAAACCTTCAAAAAGGGTTCAGGTTGCAGCTTTCAGATGATGTGCACCACCTCTACTGTTGACCTGCTATCTCCCCATAAAAATACACTTTACCCAAACTTAAAAAGGCAAATCTGGGTTTTCAGAGTTAAAGTAGATATCAGTAGTTGAGACAGATATGGTGTTTGCTTGCACATAGTTCTTGCCAACCTTGCACAAACCACTTCGGTTTCAGACTAAAATATCTCAACAACTATTGGATGGACTACCAGGAAATGTAGCACAGACATTAATGATCACCAGCACATTAAGGCTCCTCACTTTAGCGATCACCTGACTCTTCTTCTAGTGCCACCAGCAGGTCACAGTTTTTACTCGTCCAGTTGAAATACGGCTACATTTAAAACACAAGTTGGTGCAGATTTTGGTGCGGCAAACATTCACGGCTCCCAGAGGAAAAATTGGTTTGAAGGAATTTGAATTCAGAAGGTGTATGGTTGTATTTTTATGTTCAATAAGGAAATGGGGTTAACAGTGTTTCCTTCCTTGACATTTTGTGAGTTTATTTTGTTCATTTATTAGCTTTAAAAAGCTGAGAGAGCTTTAAGAGCGTAGCTTGAACACATCTCCCAGCTGACCTCTGAAGCTTTGAAGCAGCTCTGTTAATAGATGAAAATAAGACCTGAGTTGTGAAAAGTGAGAATAATTAACATATGCATCAAAATGTTAGTTATAATTTTTACTCAGAGAACCATGAGAAACAGTTAAGACTGCACCATAACCTGCCGTCATTTACCTCAGTTTGGAAATAAAAGTCAATATAGGTCAGTACATTGTGGACACACATAGTAACCACACTACCCTCCCAGTAGACTTCCGTGGCCTTTCACATCTATCGAGCATTGCCGGTTTGAAAAAGAATAAAAATCAATATGTGTTTTAACTGGATCTCTCAGAGGGCCGAGTGATTCATTCCAACTCCTGAAACCTCCCAGGGCTGATTAGAGAGAGCACAAAACCAGCTCTTTCTTTTTAAAATTCCTCCAATCAATTTGATGCAAAACCAAAGAAATGAACATTGCTCACATCTGCATGCGCTCGCAGAAAAATCAGACCACATGAAGGTTTCAGTGACGATCAATACTGCGGCTGTGTTGTGCACGAAGGCTGGAGGGTGTGACTGATGCTCTGCTACCTGCTGCGTGGCCAAATCAAAGCTGCAGCTTGAGAGGGAGGCTGGGTGGAGAAGTTAATATTAAAATGTACACTTTGACTGAGGATGGACTTCAAAGTGCACAGCCTTGTGTTTTCACCGTGTCCATTATCAGAATTGTCTTTACTGACACGTCTTATAAACAGGCGTGTGTGCCGACAGCAGCCCAGAGGAGTGTGAGCTTTCTGGGCAGCAGAGCTGACAGCGAGCACCTGCAGTCTGCACTAAAATCCCCTTTGTGCCTCTTAAAGTTTGTATTTATAAATATTTAATGCTCTACTTTACTCTGCCAGGTTTTGAGATATAAAAAGGACAAACTTTCTTAAGAAAACAGCAGTTGTTTTATCTGGGACGGACTGAAAAAAAAAGGATTTAAATTTTGTGTTTTCAGCGTTGACTAAAACTGTCATCTTTAAAAAGCTTTTGAAGAGATCACTGGGATTTCAGTCAGGGACTTGTCTTGCATGAAATCCGTGGAGGGTCCTTTTTTTCCCCTTTTTCACCCGTCGCACTCTGCAGACAATACAGAGACATGCAGACACCATTAGTGCCCCGACCACCACCCAAGACAATGAGGACACACTGGTGGCTGTGAGAGGTGTCTTTCTCTCTGTAATGTGCTAGAAGTAGAAGAGTTCTCCTGGTTTCTAAAAACAGAGCATCAGACTGACACTGAGAGTTTTACTCCAAACAGAAAAATGTAGCTTATGTGGTGAAGAGTGGCTTGCTTAATAATTTTCCTGCAGCCTGGAGATGATTTCAGGCGGGAAGAAAGTCTTTGTAAGATGGGTCAACGTGTCACAGGAGGCACGGGACTCCATTTACTAGTTGGCTGCAGGATATTCTCTGGCTGGGATTCGCTGCAAAAAAGGATTTCATTTGGCTGCACATCGCAGCAGAATCCCATTGCTGCAGCCTTCCCTGGGTATTACAGAACGGCTCACTGCACACAAATAACTTAAATAATATTAATGCAAGTTGAAGCTACCTGTTCATTTAAGATGTTATGTTACCATGGTGCCGAGCGGGGTTAATATTGTAACCTTAAATTTAATCAAAAGTGAAAATAAGCAGTGAAAAATGTCTTAAACTGAAATTAAGTAAAATATAATATCGTAAAAAAAAATCAAACTGAAACAGTATTGCCTGGTTGAAATAATAATAATAACTAGAAAATTTCCTCTGGGGGAAATTTTGAAAGGGCCACGGAGGCTACTGCCGGTGTGTGTACACTATGATGAGATTCTTCAGAGATTTCAAACAATTAATACTAGTAATGTTATGATACTATTCCTCTTCAAGTATTTATTTATACAGCAACCTATGCCCTTTAACTTCAAAATGTGTGTGTGTGAAACATTTGTATCTGGAGGAGTGTGCGCGCTTAAGCGCATATGTGTGTGTGTGTGTGTGCGTGCGTGCGTGTATCTTTAACTGTTATTACATTAAATGACCAGTGTGTGTGTGTGTGTGCGTGCGTGTATCTTTAACTGATATTACATTAAATGACCAGTGTGTGTGTGCGTGCGTGTATCTTTAACTGTTATTACATTAAATGACCAGTGTGTGTGTGCGTGCGTGTATCTTTAATTGTTATTACATTAAATGACCAGTATCTTTAACTGTTATTACATTAAATGACCAGTGTGTGTGTGTGCGTGAAAGCAGCCAGAGGTGGGCAGAGTGAAATTTCTGGCCTCGAACAGAAAGCATTTTTGGCAAAACCATAATACCTATCATTGATCCGACTTCACTTTGAGCGTCCTGAGTTCTTCCTGAACCTCTACATATGTTTTTTTTTTAAGAAAAATGAAAAAATAGCTTTGTTAGAGCGATCTAAAAAAACAGTTAAAAATCTTTTTCCGAAATCTTCCTGCGTTTTTAATATGGGACCCAATGAGGCTGTTGGTGGTTTTGGTGGCGCATCTTTGCGTCGTACGCCCAAACTATAACTCTGACAGCTTTACCAGAGGATTGTGAGTGAGAAGACAAATTTTCCTACGTTTCTATGTATAAATTATTTCTGTAGAGTGGAATTTGCGGCCTGGAGTGCAGTTTTCAAATTTATTTTTTGACAGTTTTACCTCTCCCTCTACACTCTGAGCGATGACATCACACACTCTGACATGAACATTCCGTGCAATACACACCCATTATAATCTCAGAATTTCTCCAAGTGATGATTTGCATGTTAAGATGTCTTGAAATTAGGTGTTTACTAAGTGTAATAAGATATATATTTTTACAAGGAATTAGAAACATACTTAGGAAGATTTTGTTTTTTTGTTGTGTGGTTGCAAAGTGACACAAATTACACACAAGTGAGCGTGATGAATTAGTGAATTTGATTGTTTACAGGCTAAATGTTCAGTGTTTTAGAGGTAATAAAGCTACTCTCTGTGGATCAGATGTATACTGGACTGAATTTATACGACACACTCACCTATAAACACACACACACACACACACACACACAAGCACGCACACACACACACACACACACACACACACCGGTGTCAGCAGAGCTGCCGTCAGGATCAATCTGAGGTTCAGTGTCTCGCTCGGACAACCTGCTGAGTCACAACAAGCTCAGCTGTCAAGATAATCGGAATGGAGAAGCATATTGATGAGTCTGTTTTCTACAATAGTGGACAAAAGCAATTTGTCACGAGCTCAGCCAGTTTTAGACACTCTTACCTTTTCTGAAATGCAAACATTGATATTTGTTCTTTACATCCAGTCCACCCTATGTGACCTCTGAACTCTGTGGCTCCTGTTGATTGATGTGTTGACCAATCAGAAAAACACTGCACTCTGCATGCTTCTGACTCTATAAATCTAAAGGTTTCTGGATGTATACAGTATAATTATATTCTTTAATTATACAGGTTGTTTGGAAACGTCTTTAGCTGTGAAACATAACTACATTATTTATTTATTTATTTATTTATGGGGTTGTAATATTATATTGAAGGCTTGGGGAGCCTTTTCCACAATCATATTAATATACATTAAGGAATGTGTTTAAACTTTAATGTGTAATATAGAAGATACTATAGCCTACTTACAATATATAGCAGGATGTACCAAATCTTACAAAACAGCATGTGTGTATTTATCACAAGGAAAATGTGATTTTCAGAAGTTTCCTCATACCTAAATGACAGAATATGACGTTTACTGGTGATTCTCTAAACAATATACAGTCATGTAAAAATGTATTAGACCACCCCTGTTTTCTTCCATTTCTTGTTCATTTTAATGCCTTGTACAACTAGAGGTACATTTGTTTGGACAAATATAATGATAACAACAAAAATAGCTCATAGCTCAATAGCCATAGCTGCTGATATCTAGCCATTTTCCATGTTTTTTTCTATAATAACCAAATTCTTACCAAGAAAACCATGGAAAATGTCTAGATATCAGCTCTTAAATTAAACTCTTGTGAGCTATTTTTGTTGTTGCAACTCATTCTCAAACTAATACAATAGAAAAACAAGATATCTAATGCTGAAATTAGGGACGTTTTTTTTTTTTTGTAAATGTATATACTCACAATGCATTCAGGTACAGCATCCAGACCACTTTTGAATTGGCTTTGTATAATCCATGTATTTAAAACATACTATATTCAGCACATAAGCTATAAATAAACATAAATGCATCTCAGCAAAATTAGAATATCATAGAAATGTTTATTTATGTCAGTAATTCAATTCAGAAAGTGGAAATAACACATTATATAGATCCATTACACACAGAATGAAACATTTCATGTCTTAATTTAATTTCTTCTAATTATAATGATTGTGGCTTACATTTAATGAAGACCTAAAATTCAGTATCTTAAAGTTTTAATATCACAAAAGACCAATTTTAAAATGTATGTTTAATATGGAAATGTATGTCCATCTATATGACTCAATACTTGGTTGGGGCTGTTTGACTTGAACTACTGGAAAAGGACTTTTCCATCATATTCTAATGTATTAAGATGCACCTGTACTGTATCTGAATTTAAGAAAGACTGACAGTGTGTGTGTGCCTGTTGCAGCCTCCTGCAGCTTCTCATGCACATCAGCCTGCATTTTTCATAAAATACCCAGTGGGGGGAGAATGTATTGGGTGGAGTCAGTAATCCTCTAAAATAAACAATTTCACCTTCGCATTCATTCTCATCTTTGAATCGTCTTTCAGTTCTGCTTTTGGCTTTTTGATCCGTGCGAGCCCTGACACCAGCCTCCTCTGCTTCTCCTCCTCCTCCCTTTTACAAGTGCACAAAGGATGAAAGAAAAGAAAAAGAGTGGCTAATAAGCACCCCACCCCCACCTCCCTGCTACAAGCTGGAGATGGAGCAACCTGGTCACTTGGGACAAGATATCAAAGAGAGTCGGGGGGCTGTTATCTGGAGGTGCAGTGACAGACCCCTGCTGCTGCTGCTGTCCCTCTCATTAGTCCCCCTTCCTCCCTCTCTCTCCATCCCTCCGCTGCCTCTCATCCTCCCATCCTCAACACTTGTCACTGTGCTGTCAGCTGCCTGCTCGACTGTAGACACAGGACCAGCCTGGGGACCGGATGGATGGCACGGATGGAGAGAGAACGAAAGAAAACAAAAAGATTCTGAGGTGTGAGCCAGGCTTGTCAGCTGAAACAAACAACAGAGGAAGATCCGTTTCTATGAACTCTAATCCGTGCTGTAAACGTCTTCTTTCTGCGAGTACAAAGAAAAACCTGCAGCAGAAAGACGGGTTCTCTCAGTGCTGTCAGTTCAGCTGCAGAGAGACAGAAAGAGAAAAGGAACAGAGAGAGAAGTGTAGCAGCACTGGCAGCAACCTGATGTCTTGCCAGGAAACATGTGACAGTGACAGACGAGGCACGAGCACGGCAGCAGAGAGGCCTCATTATGACGACCAAATACACAAATGTCACTCATGTAAGGAGCCGGTTCAGGATTATAATGTGAGTGGAGGGTTTCAGCACAAATCTCACAGCGAGATTTAAACACAAATAAACATATTTAAGAGGAACAAGTGATTGTTGACACATTGAGATATTTGCTGCCCAGCTGGACGAGTTGCTATGATCTTAAACATCATCACTTCCCCTCAGGTTTGCTGTCAGTTCCTTTGAATCAAAGTGCTTCTTTTCAGAGACGCCATTTTACTTTCATGCTGATATTCAACAATCCTACAGAGAGAAATCCATCAGAGGAGGAACAGAGAGAGATTTATCTTCTTATTTATGGTTTTATCAATTTAGTTCTTAAAATTAATCTGGTTTTATCGCCCTCACTCTTATCATTCTCTGCTGCACGGCTTCAGATTCTCTGATTAACTCGAGGTGTTCATGAATAAACACATTTTAAATCCTCGAGATGAACTGAGTGTGTGAATCATAGTGTCCCTGAATAAGCTGCTTCAAGCTAAATGCTAATCTTATCATGCAAAGGAGCTCACAAAGACGATGGGGCGTCGTGTGTCATTGCTGCTTATGCACAAAATTTGTTTTGCACACACCACATGTATGAAAAGTAAACTTGACTTGAAAATGTGCATTCTACACCCATGACTCTTGGCTGATAGAAACTACAGTATTTTATACTTGAAACCATATTGCAAATAAACTAAACTAGAACTAAAACTTAACATAACTACCATTGTTATATCCAAGTATCCCTAACACTGAAGGAAATTGCATTTTATCCCCCACAACATATTGCGTCCTAGCAGTACTTAGTATGGAGTGACATGTAAACCTAATAAAAAGCTAATTTCCAACAGAAAATCACAATCGCTGATACTTTTGCAGATTCAAATGACATGGATGTAGACTTGAATTGTGAAATGGATGCTATAAATCAATCACAACCCACACATTAAGGTCAGATAACACTTGAAAAGTCGAGAAGAGCTGCATGAATAAATTATTTTATCCCCAAGATTGTCCATAAGTTAGCGAAGTGCGATAGCATTTGTTCTATCGGCCGCACAGTGCAGAAGATCCAAAGAAAATCTGGATAACTTTATATATTAAAAGTATAAACTTTGTTTGGCTTCATGCACCACTGAGCAACTTTCATAGGAATGAACAAAGCCCCGCCTCTTAAAGCTGTATGCAGCTCTCTTCAACCTTGACACCATAGATGCCACTAAATCCTGCACACTGCTTTAATCAATCTGATTTATGGGCCAAGGTAACTTTGCACCATCATTGCAGAAATTTGGGAAACATAGACTTGTTTAAAATGTGGCATCAAGACAACCATCCTAAAGCTTTCCAACTTGAATTTACTGAAGTCATTTCAAACGCTTGAGTCTGACTAAAAGTAATCACAGAAATGAGCCGCCTGGACTTTTACCTGCAGGACTCCAGGACAACTTGCACGTCCTAATTATCTGCACAATATGCACAAAGTCAATGTGTCATAAACGTATTGGGATCACTTACCTTCTACCTGAGCTGATCATAATGATATGCATCATCTGGGCTATTTATGATATATATCTATATAATTTCCACTTCTGTGATCAACTACGTCACTAAATGAATTCAGTCAGGTGTTCAGTTCTCACCTTCCATGCTTTTACATTTCAGTGCTGTCTGCAGCTCATTCACACCCTTCCTCACTCTGCTGGAAATAGAAACACAAACTCATCATCATTAACTCACTGTATTGATCTTCACGGGGTGATGGTGCATAAAAATGCAGAGTAGAAGAACCCCTGAGAGGATTTTTTAAAGATTAAAGTAAAGGTTAAGTTTTGATACATGAAGGATAAAGTTCAGGTTTGGTTTTGAGGAATGTGTGTGTGTGTGTGTGTGTGTGTGAGAGCGAGAGACAGAGAGAGAGAGAGAGAGGAATCTTACGGATGTAGCAGGAGTCAGATGAGTGCAGCACCAGAGGGATTATATCAGATGATGACTCCCTATAATGTAAAGACATCCTCTGCTGCTGTTCTGTCATGTTCCTCAGCTCAGGGTTTATTTTATGACTTGTTTATAACAGTAATCCGAGCCGCTGGCTGTGAAGTGAATGCTTAAAAATAATTTGACTGCTTCCCTCACATCGTACTTTGTTTTCACACAGTTGTGCCTGCGGTCCCAAAACACGCTCACCTGCTGCCGGTCAATAATCTCACTTGGTTGATTGCATCCTGTTTTCTGTGTCCTGAGTGGGATGCATGTTGTGGTTTTAAGGACTGGCAAGCTCAGAACCAACAGTCCTCCATCTGCTTGGATGATTCTGGTTGTTGCTTGCAGAGGTGTATCTGACAGCAGCTAAACTGCCTTTGCAAATTGCTCACATTCAGTTTTATTTGAAACATAATGCTGGTTGTTTCTCATCAGTCCAACAGCAGCAGCAGCAGTGTTGTGCAAGTTCAAACTGCACAAAAGCTAGTTTAAAGTTCACTTCACACAGATTAAAATGAACTTGTTTACGATCATCGTTCATGTTATGTATTGACAGCCTAAGTCTGTCCCTCCAGGGATACGGTTACGCCCCCCTGTGTTATGTGTTGTGAAGTGACGTCTTGAGTTCTGTGTCCTGAGTTGAAGAGCAATACATGCAGATGCGAAATTCATCTTGGTCTCCCGTTTCCTCATTAATAGTTATAATACTAAAAGTATAGGTATATAACAAAACTGGCGACGAGGTACGGCCTCACGTTTGTTGTTTTTCGGCGGAAAGTCTGAGTTAATGAGTTTAATTGGCGCGCGTATGTCGCGACGCTGTGGCTACCTGCGGTGCTAGCTAGCTGCTCCGGTGAGGACAGGTTCGTGCTGTGTCGGAGGACAGCGCTGCTACAGGGGAAGGAGAAATCTCCGCGGTGGAAAGGAGACTGGAGTAAACGGTTAAAGGAAGGACTGTGTGGCACAACATAAAGACATTAAAGCAGTAAGTCAAAGAAGAAGAAAAACAAAACGACAATAAGAGCTGACGAACAGGAGAAAGTTAGCACAAGGATAAGCAGAATGGCTGCACTGGTCGGAAATATTGGACCATTTGAAGAAAATACATAACAATGGAGCTCATACACAGAAAGGTTTGAGTATTTTGCCCTTGCTAACAACATCAAGGCTAATGTTATTGTTCCAACGTTTTTAAGTGTCATGGGAGGAAAAACTTTCAACCTACTGCGCAGTCTAGTGCAACCCGCCAAGCCAGGAGACAAGTCCTATGACGAAATAGTGAAAATATTAAAGGATCACTATTCACCGAAGCCACTGATCATTGCAGAGAGATTCAGATTCCACAAAAGGAACCAGGACGATGGTGAATCTGTTTCACAGTTTGTAGCTGTACTTAAACAGTTATCTGAATATTGTGAATTTGGACTTTCACTCAATGACACCATACGTGACCGGCTGGTGTGTGGTCTACGCAGTGAGGCTATTCAGAAACGGTTACTGACTGAAGCTAACCTGAGACTGGATAAGGCCATTGAGATCAGCACATCTATGGAGATGGCTAACAGAGAAGCACAGCAGCTAAGTGCATCAACCCAAGTGCATAAGGTGTTCACTGAATCCACCAAGAAATCAGCACCAGGCCAGCTATGCTACCGTTGTGGGAAAGCGGGGCACCAGGCACCAGAGTGTTGGTGTAAGGACTTAGACTGCAGGAATTGTGGTAAGAAAGGCCACATCGAACGTGCCTGTAGAAACAAGAAGACACAGACACACAAACAGTTCAATGAGAAAAAGAGAGGTGGCTTTTACAGAAACAAAAAGAAACACGTGAACAAGATGGAACATGAACAGGATGAGCAGAGTGATTGTGAGTCTGATGAAGATACTGTGCATGTTTTATCTGTCATGGACAACGATGATGATGGATACTGGGTCACACCACTACTTGAGAATAAACCAGTGCGGATGCAGGTGGACACTGGTACACGTGTGTCCATGGTGTCAGAAGTTGTGTACAAAGAGAAACTGCAACACCTTGCTCTCCGAAAGACCAAGCTGAAGTTACGGACATACACTGGTGAGTCTGTTCCAGTGTTAGGAGCTGTGAATGTGACAGTGGAACACAACAAGCAAAAAGAGACTCTTCCACACCTCTCACATACATCATCTCAGGAAACCGTCCAGCTCTGCTAGGTCGCCGGTGGCTTAAAAAGATCAAGCTGAACTGGCAAGAAGTGTTCATGGTTATGGACAGAGAAACAAGCCCCCTGCAGGAGATCTTAAAGAAGTATCCCAAGGTTTTTGATGGAGAACTTGGCAGCATGAAAGACATCATGGTTAAGCTGACAGTTAAACCCGGCAGCACACCAAAGTGCCTAAAAGCTAGACCTGTCCCATATGCCATCAAACCGAAAGTTGAGGCAGAACTAGACAGGTTGGTGAAGAGTGGGGTTCTGGAACCTGTAAGCACAAGTGAATGGGCTACACCCATTGTCCCCGTCATGAAAAAGGACGGGGCTCCAAGGATCTGCGGTGATTTTAAAGTAACTGTGAATCCGGTCTTGACAACAGAAAAGTATCCATTACCCCTCATTGATGACCTCTTCTCATGTTTGGCTGGAGGACAGAAGTTTAGTAAGATAGATTTATCTCAAGCATATCTTCAGATGCATGTGGAACGTGAGTCACAGGAGTTGCTGACTATTGTGACACACAAAGGACTGTACAGGTACCAGAGGCTCCCTTTTGGGATCACCTCTGCTCCAGCACTGTTCCAAAGAGCAATGGACCAGATCCTCAGTGGTCTTTCAGGCGTTCAGTGCTACCTGGATGACCTACTCATCACAGGACCAGATGAGCAGTCGCACTTAAGGAATCTGGATGCGACACTACAACGGCTGGAGGAGTATGGTTTGAAAGTCCGGAAAGACAAGTGTGAGTTTTTCAGACCATCTGTTGAGTATTTGGGACATGTTATTGACTGCACAGGTCTCCACAAGGCACCATCTAAAGTAAAGGCTATTGTGGAGGTTCCATCTCCCAAAAATGTGGGTCAGCTGAGGTCTTTCCTTGGCCTGCTGACATACTATGCAAGATTTGTGTCTAACCTCGCCAACAAGCTAAAGCCACTACATGAGCTGCTTAACAAAACAACAACATGGAAATGGACAGACAAATGTGAGACAGCTTTCAAAGATGTAAAGACAGCCCTCGCCAAATCAGAGGCTCTCGCCCACTTTGACCCCAAGTTGCCACTTCAGCTGGCATGTGATGCCTCAGCTTATGGGGTGGGTGCAGTCGTGTCTCACATCATGCCATCTGGAGAAGAGAGACCGATTGCCTTTGCATCAAGGACGCTGAGCAAAGCGGAAAGCAATTACGCACAGATTGAGCGTGAAGCACTGTCTATAGTGTTTGGAGTTAAGAAATTCCATCAGTATCTCTTCGGCAGGAAATTCACGCTACTGACTGACCATCGACCTCTGACCTCCATCTTTGGTCCTCACACTGGCATTCCATCGCTGGCAGCCAGCCGCATGCAGCGATGGGCTCTGCTGTTATCTGCCCACCAGTATGAGATCAAGTATAGGAAGTCAGACCAACATCAGAATGCTGACGGGCTCTCAAGACTCCCTTTGCCTGTCACACACTCTGAGCCCGCACAAGCTGAGATATTTTACTTCAAGGAGGTGACGGCTGCTCCAGTCACCTCAGCTCACGTGAAGAAACACACACGCACTGACCCAGTTTTGTCTGAGGTCATGGATATCATCACTCGGGGAAGAGGAGGAGAGATGACACCCAGCCTTAAGCCTTATCTGGTGAGACGAGATGAGCTTTCAGTCCAGTCTGGATGCTTATTGTGGGGCTACCGTGTCATCATTCCACCACCACTAAGAGAAAAAGTGCTTGCTGAGCTGCATACTGGACACTGTGGTGTGGTGCGGATGAAAGAAATAGCACGCAGCTATTTCTGGTGGCCGGGACTGGATGCTGCTATAGAGGAGAAAGCAAGGTCCTGCTCTGACTGTCAGAAATTGAGAAATCTCCCACAGCTGGCGCCATTACATCCGTGGGACTGGCCTGAAGAACCGTGGCAAAGAGTCCACATAGACTTTGCTGGACCGCTGGAGAACCACATGTTCTTAGTGGTAATCGATGCTCATAGCAAATGGCCAGAGGTTGCTGTGATGAAGAGCACCTCTTCACCTTCAGAGAAAACCATTGAAGAGCTAAGGTCTATCTTCAGCCGTTTTGGTCTACCACAACAACTTGTCAGTGATAACGGCCCACAGCTAGTGTCTGAAGAGTTCAAGACATTCATGGAAGAGAATGGTATTCAGCACATTATGTCTGCGCCTTATCACCCAGCTACCAACGGGCTCGCTGAAAGATTTGTACAAACTATGAAGCAAGCTCTCAAGTCCTCTCAAGGCAAACAGTCCATCAACCGACGCCTCAGTGCATTTTTGTTGTCATATAGAAACACACCTCATACTACAACAAAAGTGTCTCCTGCTTCAGCTATGCTCAAGAGACAGCTCCGCACTCGACTTGATCTTCTGAGACCACAGAAGACTAAACAGGTTGTTCACCTTCAACAGAGAGCTCAAATGGAAAGACGAGCTAAGGCAAAGTTCCGAAGATTCGCAGCTGGAGATAAGGTGCTCGCCCGGAACTACACCAGTGGTGTTAAGTGGACACCTGCAACAGTCGTTGCACAAACAGGTCCTGTCTCTTATACAGTGGAAACCAGTGATCATCTTATCTGGAAAAGACATGTCGATCAACTACTCCACACTTCTGTTTCATGTGATGACTCATCTCAGAGACCACTTCTTGTTCCCGAGCTGGAGGTCCATCTGGAACAAACTCAACCACCAGAAGAGCCACAGAAGCAACCTTCAGGAATGGACAGTGTTCCAGGCCCACCTAAGCCTGCTCAGGTGCCTATGCCAGGCATCACTCCCAGCCCAGGACTCATTCAGTCCTCACCAAGAGACACCGTGACTGATTCACCCACAGGTCGTACTTACCCCAGAAGAAACAGACGACCTCCTGATAGACTGTTATTTTAGTATAGTGACTAACCCATCACATTGGGGCAGAATAATCCCCAGGGTTCAGTCCGGATTGAGGTAGTCTACCCTCTCTCCGTAGTTAAGACAAAAGTTCTATAGCCATGACATGTTGATTAAAAGTTTATTATAGATTGTGTATTTGAAGCAGAGACTTTAAATGAGAAAGCAGAGCTAGTAAGATGCTTGACTTTTATTAAGGGAACGTCAAAGTAAAGGGGGAGGGATATGTTATGTATTGACAGCCTAAGTCTGTCCCTCCAGGGATACGGTTACGCCCCCCTGTGTTATGTGTTGTGAAGTGACGTCTTGAGTTCTGTGTCCTGAGTTGAAGAGCAATACATGCAGATGCGAAATTCATCTTGGTCTCCCGTTTCCTCATTAATAGTTATAATACTAAACGTATAGGTATATAACAGTTCACAATTAAAATTTAATTTCACAGTCCCCGTAAATGAACTAGTTCACGTTAATTTCTCTCGATGTGTTGCTTCAAATTCATCGCTTATGTGGCAGATGTTAAGACTTGTTTTTTCACTTCAATTTGCATAAAAATGTAGGCTTCTCTCTGCTGGAATCTGCCATACTGATATGTTCATAAAACTTCTTCAAATATTCTTATTAACTGGCTTCAGCAGTGCTGGTGTTTAAGTTTAATGAGTGACCCTGTTAACTGGTGACCTTCGTCTTCTATAGGTGCTATTTGTATTTTATTTTGTACTATTTTCTTCTGATTGTTGGAACTTAATGTCAATCACTGTCATTTTGTTTAGACTGAGCTACGATTGGTTTATCAGATGATGCAGACTTCTGATTGGAAAAGGGAAATTAAGTTCCTCCCCCTTCATATGAGTCTGACAGCATGAACAGGAGAGAGATGAGCGATTGAGAATAAAACGTGTCAGAAACGTGACAGTAAAAGTGAATGATTTAGTTATCAGCACAGTCTGAGATGTGTTTGTGTAGGGTTTGTGTACCAGGAGCTATTTACTTTTGCACCTTCTTGGCTAGGTTTTTGAGATTCCGCGGAAAACCACCAAAAAATGGACTTGGATCAGTTTGCAAATGTCAAAATACTTGAAGAGGTCATGTTGCCTTATGCTGAAGAGGACATGCCCTTGAAATGGGTGTTTCAACAAGACAATGACCCCAAACACACTAGTAAATGAGCAAATGAGGTTCCAAACCAACAACATTGATGTTATGGAGTGGCCAGCCCAATCCCCGGACCGTAATCCAATTGAGAACTTGTGGGGTGACATCAAAAATTATGTTTCTGAAGCAAAACCAAGAAATGTAAATAGATTGTGGAATGTTGTTAAAGAATCTTGGAGTGGAATAACAGCTGAAAGGTGCCACAAGTTGGTTGACTCCATATCACACAGATGTGAAGCAGTTATAAAAAACTGTGGTCATACAACTAAATATTAGTTTAGTGATTCACAGGATTGATAAATCCTAGAAACAAAAAAGTTTGTACAAAGTAGTTTTGAGTTTGTAAAGTCAACGGCAGACACTGCTATTTTTAACACATCCCTTTGAACTAACTGTCCAATTGCACAGCCTTAAGAGCGTGCATATCACGAATGCTGGGTCTTGTTGGTTTTCTGAGAATTTACTTAAAAAATATACTTAAAACCTGGATTAATCTGGTTAATCACATTGGACTGCTATTATTTTGAACACTATTGTATATTTGAGTATTCTGTAATCCTCATGTGGATTACACTGTCAACAGCTGCTGTCACTACGAGCAAGCATCTCCGTTGGGGATAGGCGCTTAAGGGCTCACGCCGCTGATGTGTGTTCAAGCTACATTTGTTGTGTTTTCGGCCGACAATTCGAGTAAGTATGGCAGCATTTGATTTAGGTAAATTTGTGGCTGATCCATCTTTAGAGCAGCTTGACAACTGTCGCAAGTGTGATTTATGTGATATTGCTAAGTGTTACGGCATTCCAGTGGTGAGTTCACTTGTTAAAAAGGAGCTCAAGGCAGCTGTGCTAGATGGGTTAGTTGTGAAGGGGATTTTAAACATGTCAGTAGATCCTGTGTTGCCTGCTCTAGCGGCCGGGGTTTTGACAGCCGTGTCCCCAGGCGAGGACCGCTCCGACACGGCGGAGCCCTCAGGTGAGAGCCGGTCTGATGCTCCTGTCGGAGGAGCGACCGAGCCGCAGTTGACTACCCTAACTCCAGATGTGAAAGGTAAGCCCTTTACGCTGCCGCGTTTTGACCCTTTGTCTGTTGAGTCCTCAGTTAATTCTAGAATTGACGCCCGATTAAAGATGCGTGAGCGTGAGTTTGAGCTTCATGTCACAGTGTGAAGAGCGTCTGCATCGTGCTACTTCCTTGGCAAGGGAAGCTCTCGTCCCAAGGAAATATGAAAAGGTGGTATGACAGGAAAGCAGTTGAGAGGCAGTTTCAGCCTGGTGACCAAGTGTTGGTCTTGCTACCACTGCCTGGCTCTGCTCTCGCAGCTCGTTTTTCTGGTCCATATGTGGTGAAAAACAAGGTATCTGACACAGACTATGTTATCAGCACCCCTGAGCGCAGGCGAAAAGTTCGGCTGTGTCATATTAACATGCTGAAGTCTTATCATTCCAGAGACGTTGTCCAGGCGAGGCCAAAACTGGCTCCGGAGAATGCCACCCCTGTTAAGACTTCTGCGTCCATGGTGTGTGTTGGAAGTGCACATGATGATGGTCTCAGACTAGCTGATCTACAGTGTGGTAGGCTACTGAACTCTGAAATATTGTCTGACATTGATGCACATTTGTCCTACCTCCATGTGAGTAAAAGAAACGAGGTAGTTAATTTACTACGGTCGCATCCTATGCTGTTTGGCGACGTGCCTTCACGCACTAATGTGTTAGAGCATGATATTGAAGTTGGTTCTGCTCTTCCCATTAAGCAGCACGCCTATCGTTGCCCTCTAGATAAGCGTCAGATGATGAAGAAAGAGGCAGAGTATTTGTTGGACAATGGCCTAGTGAATCTTAGTCATAGTCCTTGGAGTTCCCCTTGCTTATTAGCTCCCAAATCTGATGGTACCCCACCTTTCTGTACAGATTTTTCGAAAGGATAATGCTGTAACTGTACCTGACTCTTTTCCTCTACCTCGCATGGAGGACTGCATAGATGGTATTGGCCCAGCAGCCTATATTTCTAAACTTGACTTGCTAAAGGGTTACTGGCAGGTACCTTTAGTATCCAGAGCCTCCGAAATCTCAGCTTTTGTTACTCCTGATTACTTCCTCCAGTACACGGTTATGCCATTTGGCCTCAAGAATGCCCCAGCTACTTTTCAGCGTCTTATGCAGATTGTGCTAGGGGACGTTCCCCAATGCAAGGTATATCTTGATGATGTTGTTGTGTTCTCAGATAGTTGGGAAGACCATCTTGCCACTCTGATTACAGTGTTTGAACAACTTGCTAAGGCATCGTTAACCCTTAATCTGGCCAAGTATGAGTTTGGTAAGGCTACTGTTACTTATTTGGGGAAACAGGTTGGGCATGGGCAGGTCCACCCAGTTGAGGCTAAAGTTGCGGCAATACTGTGTTATCTAGTCCCGACCACCAGACGTGAGCTGCGTTGTTTTCTTGGCATGACTGGATTATAGATGTTTCTGTTAAAATTTTTCAGTGGTGGTTGCTCCCCTGACTAAGCTGTGTAGCCCATCTGTTCCTTTTGTGTGGAATGAGGATTGTCAGCATGCATTTGAAGCTGCTAAGTCTCTCCTTTGCAGTGCTCCTGTTCTTGCAGCACCCAATTTTACCATCCCTTTTAAGCTGGAAGTGGATGCCAGTGCTATTGGGGCTGGTGCAGTATTGTTGCAAGATGGTGGGGGGAATATTAGTCACCCTGTGTGCTACTTCTCAACCAAATTTAAGCGTCATCAGTTAAACTACTCTACCATTGAGAAAGAGACGTTGGCCATGCTGCTGGCCCTCCAACACTTTGAGGTCTATGCGGGTTCCACAAGAGTGAGAGAAACAAACTTTTCAAAGGGGGAACAAACTTTGACGCAACACCAGCACACCCTCAATCACAGCATGTGGATGTCATTAACTGTAAGGAAAATTACAGTCGTTAGTTGTGAATAAATGCGTTCAGTTCACCAAAAACATGCATTCAAGGTTCGTACGTGACACTGAGCAACAGCATTGTGTGCCGACTTTGTGGACTGTAAAGAAGCCGTTCAATTTATATCGTCTCCTGACTCTTTAAGATCTGATCTGCAGCAGGCAGAGTATTCCTTGTGGCTAACAAACCATTCTTGCCTTTAAATATTCTTTTTGCAAAACACTTTGTGACTTTATGTTGTACAGCTATTCCATCTGCAGCTTGGAAGCATTTCAAAGATCAAAACCCTGCTGTCCTCCGCTGGTTCACTGAAGGTCGTCCGTGTAATTAGTTGCTCCCGACTCACTCTGGAGCCTTGTTCAAAACACCAGCATGGCTCCACTCTGATGAAAAATGTAGAAATGATCCGTTTCAGTTTTTACCCTCCCTGCACCGGCTTGCTATTCAGCTTTGAATCATTTGGTTACCATGGAGGTGCACTGCATTTAAAATCTGAGATGCATTTTTGTAATTGTCATGCCCTGACCCATAGTACTTCAGATTTGTGAAATATGGATCTCATTATTAAGTCTTAATTACAAGTTACAATTATTTCTGTTATCACTGGTTAATATTTTGCATTTAAGTACCTTAAAATGGTCTAGTCCAGATCTGCACTACATCACCAGGACCTCTTAAAGAGCTGAGATTTCTACAGTCTGCAGTCTGTGCACCATCACTCTATATTTGGTATGCATTGTTTTGCATTTGTTAATGGAAATATCTGTTAAAACAGTGATTTAGAGCACTGCATGAGGCTGAAGGAGACTTTCTGTGGAACATAACGGTGTGGGAGAAGAGAAACCAGAACTAAAAATAATTGCAGCATGAAAAAGAGGAAGTGGGAGGCTTTGACCCCCCTTTAAAAAAAAATAAAAATCTAATTGACTATTATTAACTTTACACTTAAATTGAAAGTGACTCATCCCTGAAAATGTTTATCAGAAGAATTTCCTCTGGGAAAAGTAACACCTGTCACTGTTTTAACAGCGAGCAGCAGAGTGATCATCTTCCTAGTTAAAGCTGCTAAAAAACTTCAGCAGTAAACGAGAGACAATGAGAGCATCAGAGCCTGGACTTTAAGGCGTGTAGTGGACTGATCTGTGGTGCTGAATATCTGAGTGGGGTCACTGCCCCTGTGTCTCTGTCATAAGATGTGTGCTAGGTGGCCGTAGTGCAGCTTTCTCCTCACATCCTGTCACCTGCACTACTTAAAGGAAGCCTCGTGTTTTAAATATTCAGTATTGAATTTTCAGCTTGTAAGCTTTCCTTTGTTGAATGCATGTTTGTTTAGGGGTAAGAAATGTTTGCTTATCCTGCATAAATGAAATAGACATCCTTCCAGCCACATTCCTGCCTCCCCAGGCCTCATTATCATTCTTCTCCTGTCCTTCAGATGCTCTCAGACCTGTCCTCTGGTCCCAGTCACCTCACCCTCTCTCAGCTCACCTATCTCCACGTTCTCGTTCAGCACTGCAGTAAATATACCGTCTCCTTTTCCTCGTCAGCTGTCAGATTGTCTTTCTTGCTTCGTGCCATTTCCACTTATACCTTGTAGAACCTGATCATGTAATAAATTCCCGATAATGTAATAACCCCGATAATGTAATAAAAATCTGCACTTGAGTCCATTGAAAATCTAATAAAACCTGATAATGTAATGACTTCCCGATAATGTAATAAAGTGCATTTCCCAATAATGTAATACACTTTTTACAAATAATGTAATAAAGTATAACATTAATGGAAGGTTTTTGATCAAATCAAAGATGGCGAAAAACCCCATTGAGGATGCATTGAGCTCGGATTGGCCCAAGGGTTCATATAGTTCAAATATCAACTTCAAGTAAAATTGTAGAGAATTAGAGACATTTGAGTTATGCATTAACTTCCAGTTTAGATGACATGAATGTAATTGTCTATCATAATATCTCTATTTCATCACAACATGATGCCATCGAAAGACGATAAATAACCACATTGTATTATCACTATAACCTAATGACTCAGTAAACTTTTGTTCCCCCATTTTGGTCAATAAATCCCAGAATTCTTCCAGTCTGCTTTTGCACATCCTGCTTCGTTCCTTTCTTTGTGCTCACATGCATGACAGGTTTTTGATGAAAATCATTTTCTGTTTTGGCTGCAGGAACTTGCAAGAATTTATGTTTTTACAAAGGTGTGGACTGACAGCTGGAGAGGTGCCAGACGCAGCCCCCTCACTTTGTCTTCTTTCCATACATTAATGCTAATGTGTAGGTCCTGTTTGTGCGTGTGTGTGTGTCAGGCCTGTATGTGGGTAAAAAATAAAAACCCAGCACAGTGAAAAAATTGCATTTCTCCTTGAGGGATTAATAAAGTAAGCCCTCTTCTTCTGTTCCTTCTGTATTTGCTCGTCACTGATATGTGCTGCTTTCAGACTGTCAGGGCTAAAAACATATATACTGTATGTTGGTGGAAGCAGTCATTATGTGTGTCGTCTATTTGCAGCCCAGTCCCTGAAAAAAAAAAATGCTGACATTGTACATTTCTACAAACCACATATACATTGATATGAAACCTGTCGTCGTAGTATAACGAGCGTTTCACTATTCAGCAGCAGGAGGAGGTCAGGGTGAACAGGAGGCTGCTCCTTTTGAATGTCATCAGGTGATTAAATGGCCATTGTTAGCGGTAATCAGCACATACGTATGGGTGAGTAGGGCCTGCTCCACCTGCTGGCAGGTGGAGAAGGTCGTTATCAGCCCATGCAATCAGCACTCACACTACAAAACTACTTTTCTAGGTTAGGGAAAAAACATTCTGGTCAGGTGTTATAAAAGATCATTTTAAAAGTAAAATACATGCAGGTAAATTCTAAAGATGGGGTAAAAAATCAATACAGCATAGTATCGCAATATTTGCATGGCAATATTATATGGCCGCCAAGTATTTATATTAGCGTTCCGACGGCCATTATTATTTTTGCTGTTTTTTTCTTTCAGTTTTATACTGAAGATACTGGTATCATATGAAACTCGAAGATCTAAGGACTCTATAGGATCCATGTGCATCAGAATATTGTGTCAGAAAGTTAACACTGCAAAGTTAGGCTATTTTTTGATGTTTCATGGTGAAAGTTTGATAAAATGCTGCAGTTGTTGTCGACCATACATGTTTGATATCAGTTCAGTTTGACTGAATACTTTGTTGGTCAGTCTGTGGGTTTGACTCTCATTGTGGAGAAATAAAAAGACTGAAGTGAGATGAAAAGACTGAGAATTTTCTCTTATTTTGCAAAAAAGTTGCAATCGCAATACTCACCATATCACAAAATAGTGAAAATCGCAATAATATCATATCTTGAGTCAAGTATCGGGATGAAAATGCATCGTGAGGCCTCTGCTGATTCACACCTCTGATAAATGCCTGAAGTTAAGGTGTTACAATGACGACATGTGCACCTGGAGTGACATAGTTAGTAGGTCACATAAACACATGGCACACAGACGTTAACTGGCGTTACTTTAAAAAACCATCATCGACATGGGACATGAACCCCTGAGTCCTGGGTTAAAGTCCTAAATTTGTTTGAGCCATACTCCTAAAGAGCGTTATTTTCGTGGTTTCTACTCAAATTTTCAACGTCTGATAATATTTTAATTGGGTGCCTGTGTGGAAGTGAAACTTAAGTTGCGCAAAAAACATACTACCAAACCAAGTTTTTTTTTTTACTAAACTTAACCATGTAGTTATGTTTTCTAAACCTAACTATTTTTTTGCTTGAATTGAACATTGACCTTGTGTTTAAAACTGCAACCCAGTGCATCAAAAAGTGACGCCAAGCGATCCTTACAAAGGAAATTATTGCAGGTTGCTGAAACGTCAAGATTCAACATATCCGCTCTACAGAAACGTACAATGGCAGCATTTTATTCTTGCGACTGAGTTGCTATTTCCAGCTTTCTGTTGGTCAGGAACAGCATAAAGTGCTGTAGTGACACATGAGAGGTGTGTATTTAGCCACACTTTGGCAAGAAAAACAGACAGCAGAGAAGCGGAGGACTCTGCAGCAGTCATTCGGTAGGTTTGCATAAATGTTTAGGTTTCTTTTCACCCTTGGAATTTATTCAAATGTAAGTCTAAGCTTCAATCACCCACATCAGCTCAAAACTTTTCAGCACCACCTTCCGAGCCTACAGGGGGCAAGTGTCAGTGGAGCATTCCTTCACCTGTCATTACTGTGTGTATGTGCTGCAAGAAAGCCTTAATATGATATTGATCAATCTATAAATGGAGCAAAATAACCGTCTTTCTAACTGCTGCTTTCTTTCTTTGCCCTCCACATCGGGAGCTGCCTTAAGTCTCCAGTAAAACAGGGCAGAAGCAGCTGGAAGCAGCCACATAAACACACTCACACAGATGCTGTAAATAACACGAGCATATGCCCCAACAAAAATGTGTAATCTGCACACAAACTGAGTCACAAGATGAATCTGTTGCCTGCAGCAGCCGTGGTTTACACCGATGTGGATTAAGATAGTGTATCTGCAGACAAAAGGAGTCCACCTCCTCAGTGTGGGGAAAGCCATCTAAAGATAAGAGAAATCTCATCACCTCAGCTTTATTCACAGCCTCCTGCAGCCTCTGGGCTCTCCGCTATCTCCAGCACAGATAATGACAGATAAATAAACCATAGGATATCCATGCATGCACTGTGAGATGTTACAAACAAGACAAAGCAAGTGTGCCACAGCTGAAACACATAAAAGATGCAGGTTGTCCCTTTTTTCCTCCTCTCACACGGCACATAATATCACTGCAGCTATCACATGTGATATTAACACGCTACGGTCTATACATCCCTGCCTGTGCCCCCGCTGAGGTATCGCTGCTTCTGGAGATCAGTGCAGATAAATAATGCATGCTGCTAAGACGCGGCACGACTACTGAATGCACTCGCACAGTATAGAGCCGTTCCAGCAGCACTTGCTCGGCATGCAACACTTCGGGAGAGCAGCCGTTAATATTACAGCAAACACTTGAACCCAGAGAGGTCACAACACACTCTTTCTCTTTTGTTGACATTGGTCCCTCCGGACGCAGCAGAAACCCCCCACTGATGCTCCGGCGTTCACGCTGCATGCCTGCACACTCACACAACTTGAAGTTCATCGCTTTCACGCTGCATCCACCTTCACATCTTAATGTCACAGTGTGCAGAAAGGCTGCAGAAATACAATAAGAGTTCTCTCACCTGTATGTATCTGTGCGTGTTATCTTCTGTCTTGCTCTTTGTGAAGCGCAGAGCTGAAACTTCTGTCTCACTAGCGCTGTTGGATAAACCTCCCCTCCCTCTTTACTCACTCTCTCTCTCTCTCCTCCCTCTGTACTCCCCTCCTCCTCCTCCTCCTCCTCCTCCTTCTGCTCTCTCCCACCCTTCTTACTCGCCCTTCTTGCTCTTTTTCCCCCGTCACTCGCTGTTTTTTTCCCCTCCATCTGCTTCTTTTTTCATCCTTCAGCGTCTCCCTTCAACCTGCTGCTGTCTTTGAAGGTGCATTAGGCGTCCCCCCTCCACCCATCACCACCTTCTCACACACACACACACACACACACACACACACAAACACGCACACACACACACACACACACACACACACACAGTATCTATATGCAGAGGGGGGGTTGTTATCTGATGAGGTTTTGGAGGTGCAATGCGTACCACTGCAGACGAGCTGCTGGTGAGATGCTCTGTAAAATTAGATCTGTGTGTGTGTGTGTGTGTGTGTGTACGCGTGCATGTGCACAAATGTTTGCTAGTGTGTGTGAGTGTGTGTGTGCGCGTGCATGTGCACAAGTGTTTGCTAGTGTGTGTGTGTGTGTGTGTGTGTGTTTACACAGATAAATAGGAGGGGAGGAGCAGCCCTGCCATATTAACTGTTGGGCTTCGCTATGTGGCGACATCGCTGCCAACTTCCTCCCTCTTGCTCATTGTTGGGAGTCATTATCTCACCTCTGGGAGGGAGGCGGGTGAGGCAGGGGAGACACAGAGAGAGAATACATGTAATGCTCTCAAATTGAAATTCATCCTACCCCGTCTCCCTTTATAATCTCATTCAAATTCCACAGTCTGTTGCTCGCTCATATTTAAATGAGCACTTGACTAAATCCCTCCTGTGCTTTTGCTTTTCTTGGCCGGCGTTTGGCGGGCTGCCGCGCTCTGTTGCTTCCCAGCATCCTGGACGCTTGTCGGCAAACTGGCACGCTCTTTGTGTGTTAGCCAACACACAGAAATAGAATTAAAAGAGTGGGAAGCAACGGCCGTGCAATGAGGCTAAACAGGTCTAATGGGCAGGCTGGGCGGCATGCGTCCGCTCTGACCGGGGGAAGGTAATGGACTGTGGAGCTACCGGGAGCCGACAGGAGCTTCTGTTTACTCCTCTCATGTTCTGATGACAGTTTGTTGTGCACACAGAACCACAGAGACACTGGAAAGGTTGTGACTGCAAGCAGCCCAATGATAAAATCTGTCATGTAGAAATGGTTTTGGTTTGAAGCTGTTTCAGCTCAACAAGTTGTGATGATGATGGTCTTATGTCAGGTTGAGCCGAGTGCTTGATTGTATGATTGATTGATGAGAGTATCCAGTACAGAAAATCCTCATTAGTTTCTGTGTTTTGTTGAGAGTTTTCTACGGTGGCCCTGAAGTGCAAACAACACCAGCAATTCACACAACACAACAGCAATTCACACAACACACCAGCAATTCACACAACGCGCCAGCAATTAGCCACATCCCACCAGCAATTCACACAACGCGCCAGCAATTCACATAACGCACCAGCAATTTGCCACAACGCACCAGCAATTCATCAAAAACGGAAAGGGTAGGTACATATTGGACACTGATCCTCCTCCTGATTGGTTCCTGCTGTCATTCGCTTCTCCTTGGTCAAACCAGTCGCCCATATGTAGTGCGCCCGTATTGTGATATTTATGGTAAATTCATTAAGCTTGTTCAGAGAGAGCTGACATGAAGGATAAACTTTCATTCTTTCTCACTTTGCAGTACAAAACTCTTACCTGCAGAGAGGAGATGAAGTATTAACTTTACATGGACACGTGATATAATCAAATTGCGTCGCGCCGAAAATGTATTTGTTTTGTAGGCGAAATTCATGATAAAATGCGCTTGGATAATTACTGTACAGTAAACATCAAAGGGCATTTTATTCTGATATTCCACAGTGACACGTTCTGTAAGTTTGTGAGTGAGATGATACCCGAGGTCCTCCGGTATTAGACTGGAATTATTGATTGGAAACAGATTATTTTTTAATATAATGTAATATTTACTGGGCTACACGGTGGTGTAGTGGTTAGCACTCTTGCCCCACAGCAAGAGGGTCGCCAGTTCAGCGGCTCCTGCTCAGGGTGTACCCTGCTTCTTGCCCAACGTCAGCTGGGATCGGCTCCAGCCCCCAGCGGCCTGAGCATAAAGGCATAGAAGTATAATGAATGAATGAATATACAAGGGCATTGTATTGTGAATTTCGCCAACACAACAAATACATTTTCGGCACAAAATTGCTGGTGTGTTGTGTGAATTGCTGGTGTGTTGTGTGAATTGTTGGCGTGTTGTGTGAATTGTTGGCGTGTTGTGTGAATTGCTGGTGTGTTTTGCACTTCTGGGCCACCGTAGTTTTCTTACACTTATTGATCTGAATCTCAAGTTAAGTCTTTAGGTCTGTTCTGTAAATAGTTTTCTAATAAATATAGCAACTTCTGATCAACCAGTCTCTATTTTTGGCTTAAAATATTAACTTTCAGTTCAGTCCCACCCTTTTCGTGGTAAAGGCACACCTGCTGCCAGTTTAAATTCCGCCCATTCTTGATGTTGATACATTCATTCATTCATTTTCCTTAACTGCTTATCCAAACTTTCCGTAAAGAGAGAACCCACGCTGACACAGGGAGAACTGACTGCAAACAACCAAACAAAATAAATCTCTGATGTAGAAATGTTTGTAGAAATCTGTTGTGTTGATTTCTGTTGTAGAGTTGAGCCGAATATCCGGTACAAATAATGTACTTTTTAAGTCCATCCATTCATCCATTTTCCTCCGCTTATCCAGGGCCGGGTCCCGGGGGCAGCAGGCTTAGCAGGGCATTCCAGACGTCCCTCTCCCCAGCCACAACGTCCAGCTCCTCCTGGGTGTCCCCGAGGCGTTCCCAGGCCAGGAGAGAGTCATCTGCGTAATATGTGCCAATATTGGTGTTGTAATAAATAATTAATAAATAAAGCAACTTATGATAAACAATATTAGGAGTGCAACGGATCACAAAACTCTGTCCTCGGTTGGGATCAGTGTCACAGTCACAGTCTTCTCAAGTTCTTCTCCTCCGCATGACTGTAACTGCACTCGTCGGGATAAAACATGCAGCTTTCACATAATCCCATACAACTTGCTTTTTCCCGGCCCAGACTAAAACAGAACCCATGTCACTTTTCTCTGTATTTTTCCTGCAACTCTGCATCGAGATTTAGAGAATTATTACTTCGGGCGTGAGGGAGGGGTCAACAGGTTGCATGATTTATTGAGTTATGTAAAAAATCTACAAATATATATGATCATATTGTGTTTCCAGTTAATTAAGTGGTGTGAAACTACAGTTATGGAAAACATTATTAGACCTTTTTCTTCAGTTTCTAATGATTTTGGTTATCATCAAGAAAACCTTGGAAAATGTCTATATATCAGCTCTTAAATTAAACTCTTATGAGATATTTTTGTTGTTATCATTATATTTGTCCTAACAAATGTACCTTTAGTTGTATCAGGAATTAAAATGAACAATAAAGTGAGGAAAACAGAAAAAAGTGGTCTAATAATTTTTTCCATGACTGTGGAGTCTAACTTCTTATCTTTCAAACCTTATATCGTTTTAACCGTGTGTTAGTCTTGGGTTTACCAGATTTGGTAAAAGGACGCTAACATTGGTGAATTAATATGTTAATAAATTTCACACATTGATTGTTAAATACTGTATGTATAAATCAATTTTACTGACACTGGTGATGGCGATCTTATTTGAAGTGACAGTAAAACATCATAAAGTAACGAACAGAGGCCGACGTGACATAGTTACTATACTTCACTTCCGGCATTTACGTACATTTATTTACTGTTTAAACTGTCTTTTATAACACCTAACCAGGACGTGTTTTGCCCTAAACTTAGTTCAGTGGTTTTGTAGCAGAAATTCAAAGATATTGCAGCTTTTTTCACAACTGCGAACCGTACGTGTGTTTAACCCTCGAGGCACCTTAGGGACCAAACATGTACATTCAGCTAATTTTATGTTTTTGATTCTCAATATATCGGTCAGTTTAAAGGCTAGTTCTATGAACTTGGCCAAAGTTTTTTTTTTGTTATAATTTTAAAAAATCCAAAATTTCTCTTTTGCAAGGTGATAGAATAGGAGATACACATAACACTCACAATTTGACCCTTGAGGCCCATTTTGATCCAATTGACTCACATTATAAACACATCTTTTTGATACACTGTAATCCTGACATAATATAATACTTGAATGCATGAATACCTAATAAAGCTAAGCCTCTCCCTTTAAAAATACATGGAAAATAGGTTTTAGGTCTGATGACCCCCCTGAAACCACCAGGGGCAGCAGAACTAAATCACATACAGTTTCAATGGAGGTTCTCTTATCTTGCAAAATGCATGGCAATGAAAAAGCTGAACACCATAAAAATGTTCTTGGTGTGTTGGGTTTAATATAAAGGAGTTAGCAATTATTCACCTATTCAAGGCTGTAATAACCTCACCACAAATATTCCACTTTATTCCAACTTTAAGGACATTAAAACATAAAAAATGAAAAAATAAATAAAAACATTTTAATATCTATCGTTAGGTCGGAAGCTGCTAAAAGGTTTGATGCAGTGAAAGTGAAAAAATATATATTTATTACTTTTTTATGACACTTGTATGAGAGGGACAGTTTCGGGACCTTAAGGTGTAAAGTGTAAGGTAATTTTAAAGAGGCCTCGAGGGTTAATGACGTGTGTGCTATTTCTAGAACACTCCGCTCTGTACCGATAGCCACAAAACACTTATATAAGTCATTATTATTAAGACTGTTATTGACAAACAGTCTTTTCTGTTGTTTAGGTTGGAGATCTTGTTGGAGCCACACAACACGAGCATAGAAGAGGTCATGAATAGAGAGGATAGAGGTCATGAAGAGAAAGGCAGTGGTAGCGAGACAAAGTTCTGAAGGAGCTCTGACAGGATGTGTCTTAGTTTGGGTGTTAAGTTTAAATACCAATAATCTTTTTCCATAACTAACTCCATAAATAATACAGACTCTGACTTTAAACATTTATATAAAATCCACACAACAATGCATGTCTTTCTATGCTAATGAGTTTGGTAAAAAATTTAAATCAAACTGAGTTATTCTGCCAATCTGTCACACCCTTGTGTATTTTTGTGCTTGAATTAGAGCGGTATATGCTCTTTTTATCTTTGTTGATTTTCGTTGGTTGCAGCAGCCTGTCTCCGTCTTAAAGAAACTCACAGCAAACTGTCTCTGGAGTTAATCAGAAGAATTTTGAATGTTTTAGAGAAGCTCACATCAAAGGCTTTTCATTTGGATAAAGACAAAGATGGTGGGAAATAAGTGTGGGCTTGGCACGAGTCGAAACACCAGAAACAAAAACAAACTTTGTATTGCAAAAAAGTTTTTCACACTTGGTTGAGATGGAAAAGGAGAAAATGAAATTGACGCCACAGATCTCATCTCATGTCATCTTGTCACGCCTGCTTGAATTCATTTGCATAAATAAGGCAGATAGAAACAGGCATTCTCTTATATTTCCCAACATTTAATAATGCATTTTGCTTTCATTCGCATTTACATTTAGTCATTTAGCAGATCCTTTTATCCAAAGTGACTTACAGGAAGAATAAAAGCAAACAATAAAGGGATAGTGCAAAAAGAGCTATTAGTGCATCAATAAGTGCTAGTGACAATTCTTTAAGGAGTAGAATTATCGTGTGGTGCTAGGAAAGAAGATGCTCTCTGAAGAGCGCAGCGGTCGTGAGGTAGCATATGTCTGAATCAGGGCGTTCAGGTAGGTAGGAGCAATACTGGAGACAACTTTGTAGGCCAGCGTGAGAGATTTGAATTTGATGCGGGCTGAAACAGGTAGCTAGTGGAGCTGGATGAGCAGCGGTGTGACATGTGACCTTTTTGGCTGGTTGTAGACCAGGCGCGCCGCCGCGTTCTGGATCATCTGAATCGGTTTTGGTTTGCAGGCTGGCAGGCCTGTCAGGAGGGCATTACAGTAGTCGAGTTTTGAGATGACAACAGCTTGTGTTAAGCGTTGAGTGACATGTTGAGTTAGATAAGGTCTGATTTTTCTGATGTTGTAAAGTGCAAAGCAGCATGACCGGGTAACTGAGGTGACATGACTGGAAAAGGTGAGTTGGTCATCAATCATGACACCTAAGTTTGTCACCACCCTGGCGGGGGCGAGACACAGGGAGTCAATTTTGAAGTTGATGTTGTGGTGTATTGTAGGTTTAGCAGAGAGGACCAGCAGTTCAGTTTTTGAAAGGTTCAGCTGGAGGTGGTGTGCCTTCATCCAAGTGGCTATGTCAGAGAGGCAGTCAGAGACGGATGGGTCATCAGGAGGAAATGACAGATAGAGCTGAGTGTCATCTGCATAGCAGTGATAGGAAAAGCCATGTGAGCGGATAACCTGACCCAGAGAGGTGGTGTAGATAGCGAATAGCAGGGGTCCCAGCACTGAGCCCTGGGGAACCCCTGTGGAGAAGTAATGCAAATTAGACAACTGTCCATGCCAGGATACACTGAATGAGCGTCCTTTGAGGTAGGAATCAAGCCAGGACAGAGCCAAGCCAGAGATGTCCATTTTAGAGAGAGTAGAGAGGAGGATGTGATGGTTAACTGTGTCAAACGCAGCTGACAAGTCAAGCAGAATGAGAACTGAGGACTTTGCTGCTGTTCTTGAGGGTTGAGTAGTGATTTGAGTAGTTGAGTGTTGAGTAGTGATTTTGAAGAGTTTCCGGGTGTCAGTGACACTGTTGACTTTGTCGTTGTAAAAAGCAGTCTTTGCATCAGTGATGCTGCCTGAGAAGGAGGACAATAGTGTCTGATAGTTTATGAGATCGTCAGCAAGTTTGGATTTGAGCCATTTTCTTGATCGAAGGGTATCAGTCTACCATGGGTGGGATTGGTTGGGTCGAGCAGGCCTTGTAGATAAAGGACAAAGCCTGTTCAGACATGAGTTCAGAGTAGAGCAGAGTGAGTCAGTGGCATCATTAGCCTTCAGAGAGGAGAATGTGCTGAGCGGAGGTAGGGCAGAGGCGACAATAGAGGAGAAGTGGGCTGGGGAGGAGTTCCGGAGGTTATGGCGGAACTTAACCATTGGTGCAGGAGCAGATCGTTGTTCTGATAGAGTGACATTAAACTGGATAAAATAGTGATCTGACAGGTGGAGAGGCGTTACCACCAGTGCATCTGTGGCACAGTTACGGATGAGAATGAAGTCAAGGTTCTTGCCAGCTTTGTGAGTAGGAGGACTTTGGACCAGCTGGAGGTCAAAGGAATGAATTAATGACATGAAGTTATTAGAGTCTGGACTGTCGAAGTGGATGTTCATGTCGCCCACGACAAGCAGCGGACAGTCATGATCAGGTATGGAAGAGAGCAGGGTATCTAGCTCATCTGTAAAGCCTCCCAGCTGGCCTGGTGGACGGTAAATGACAACAACGTAGGCTTTAACAGGAGCAGTTACTGTAATGGCATGGTATTCGAAAGTGTCATATCTGATGGAATGTAGCAGAGGGGTGACATTCCATTTATTGGAAATTAGCAGGCCAGTCCCACCTCCTCGCCCAGAAGGACGGGGGGTGTGGGAGAGGGTGTAATTAGTGGAGAGTGCAGCTGGGGTGGCTGTGTTCTCAGGTTTGATCCAGGTCTCAGTGAGAGCAAGGAGCTGAAGAGAAAGGTGGTTGGTGTAAGCCGTAATAAAATTGCTTGTTTACTGCAGATTGGCAGTTCCACAGGCCCATGGAAAAGGAAGTGACAGTGTGTGAGGACTGTTTGAGGGGCCGAAGGTTAGTTAGGTTTCTGCACCTTTTGGCAAGATATCTGCGTGGACCGGAGATAACAACAGGAATGGAGTGGCACATATTGTAAGACTGGGGAGGGAATAGGACTGGTTCCCTTTGCTCGGGGAACTTGCACAGGTAAACTTGCTTGTCTTAGCCTCGTCCGTCTACCCAAGGGCGGCTGCCGCTGCTGCTTGAGCAAACGCCCCTGTTATTATACTGTGATTGGAATTGAATGCAGCTGTTCTCGCATTCAGGCTGATTGTGACAAGCGTAGACTGCCCTCTGCCAGAGCTGTGATTGGTTGGAATTTCCAATTGAAGTGCAAAATTGCTCACACCTGGGGGTTGTTACCAACCATAGATGCTCACTTGGCCTCACAGAGATGAATTCTCAGAATTCAGAAAGGAATGCAGATTTAGGCTAATCACAGAAAATATTCAGAGAGATTCAGACCGCCCCAGCTGAAAAACTTTTACTGCCCAGTCAGTATAGGTTTTTAGTGAATTCTGTATATGTTGCCAGTATATAATTCACTTCTCTCAACGCAACCAGAGGACTTTTGTCCGAATTGGGTAGACGACACTCTGATATTTAAAGGGTTCAGCCTTGTCTTTGGATCCCGCCCTCTGCCAGAGCTGTGAATGGTTGGAATTTCCAATTGAAGTGCAAAATTGCTCACACCTGGGGGTTGTTCCCAACCCTAGATGGCTTTCAGCGTGTTTACCTCAGTGTATAGTTAAGGTGGTGGACAGGTTATTGAGGTGCACTGCTGTCTGTCAGAGGGTCTCTTTTGACTGACGTGGAAAAGTTAGAAAAGGAAAATGTGACAAAGTGCAAACAAACTGAGTGAATAAATCATGAAATATCCTCTAAAGCTTTGTGTCCACTGAGGAGTGGTGTGGAGCCATAAGCAGACTGTTATCTTCTTCAAATGAATTTACAGAAAAAAACACAAAAGCAATATTTCCATCAGGTTTAATACATTCTTTCTTCTGCAGTGGTTAAAATGCATCTCCACCAGATTTTAAGCATCTCTTGTGCAGCATAACTCTGATCGATCTCCGCTCAGAAAACAAATATTTCAAAAGTTGCTTGCTTGTTGTCCTGCAGACAGAACTGACAAAGCATGAATTCAGACTTGTTATACATGTGTATCATGATATAGTGGTTTTGGCATCCTTTTGATTCATCTATTGCGTTTATATCATGGCAAAATCAGTTGATTTGGGTTACATACTGCTGTGGTAGCAGCAGTCGGCAAAGCCCTTGTCATCAAGAGTTTTAAAGCTGTTTGCTTGTGGTTTTGCAGACGAAATGACTGATAAGATGCATTTTTGTTGTTATTTGATGAATGAGGAGAACAAGCGGAGAGGTGGTTGTTCAGTGCACATTTAATCCACACAATGAGTTCTGGCAGCTTCAGAATGAATGCAAAGGTTGCAGAGACTGAAAGTTCTCATATACTTGTGGTGGCACGCAGCCAGTTAATCTAGTACATTGAAGGTTGCTTAACATTGTGCTAACATGGTAAAGTTGTCAACAGATGTAATTGAGTCATGGAAAAAATTATTAGCCCACTTTTTTTCTTCAATTTCTTGTTCATTTTAATGCAATTAAAGGTTCATTTGTTTGGACAAATATAATGATAACAACAATAATAGCTGATAAGAGTTTAATTTAAGAGCTGATATCTAGACATTTCCCATGGTTTCCTTGATAATGGTTTGGTTATTATCAAGAAAACCATGGAAATGTCTAGATATGGTTGTACCAGGCATTAAAAATGAACAATAAAGTGAAGAAAACAAGGGTCTAATCATTTTCCATGACTGCATATGTGGTCAGCCTGAAACTACATACTCAAGTGGCCAGAGACGACACAAGTCTTGTTCCTGAAATAAACATTCCTAAGGATCAAGCTTATGCTGAGCTTATGAATACATGCTGTGCAAAATTACAAAGAATGCATCCTAACACTGACAAAGTATGAATGGATTCAGACTTTTTGCAAATCGACATCATGACACAGTTATTTCAGCATCCTTTTGATCAGTTTACTGCAGTTTACAGCATACAGTAATGAGTTTACTTTGGATTCTTATGGTTGTACAGTGCTGTACGGGCAGTCATCCAGACACAGTTTGTGAGATTAGCTGCAGATACACAGAACAGACAGACGGGCAGGCGGACAGAGTCAGTGCACTGACATGCAGCCAAACTCATGATCTCCTCCAGGTGGGGATAATAAGGAACTCACAGAACAGTAAATAATGACAAATATGCAATAATTAGCGTTTTCTTTTGCAGATTTTCTGGAAATCTGGTTAAGTTTGTACAATATTTGGATGGAAACTTGGTATCTGACTTGTAAGGAACAGAAACAGCCGTGTGTGTGAGTTTAAGGGTATGTGTTTTGACAAACTCCACATTTCTTGAATGAATGATTGGGAAATAAGTCAGGAAGGGAATCATGTACCATTCCCCCTCTCGGAGGTCTATTTCTGGGCTCTTTATTCTGCCATCTGCCACCTTCAGCAGGTGTTTCTCATCCGGCGCCATGAGACCGGCATGCAGGACAGACTCGGCTAATGACCCGCCCTGGCTTTCAGTTAATGATGGGAGAAGACCGCAAATTGGTCCCAATGTCCCCCTCATTTTCTCTTTCCCCCTTGCCTTTTTTCTCTGTGTCTCTAACCTCGCTGTCAGTCTTTTTACCGTTTCTCCCCCTGCCTCTCCGTGGCCATCAATCCCTGCACACACTCGGGATTAGCCAATTAACCTATAGCCAGTGTAAATGTGCCAAGCGGAGAGATGAACAGTGCCAGTGCCTCGCTCGCTTGCTTGCTCTATTTGCGAGTGTGGGGGAAGAGAGCGCTTGTGTTTCTGTTGCTCTTGGTGAGTGAATGTCAGAGTTGTCTTCGCTGCCATTAATTAGTGAGAAAAGCATCTGCTGCAATGGAACTGCGAGTCCAAAATCCTTTGAAATGTCATCTCTTAGAATACAGATTTAAGAGTAAAAGGATGTGGAAAAACAACAAGAGCAGATATGGGAATATTTCATCATAAACACCAACGGCTGAGTTGGATTTTTTTTCTTTTTTCCCCAGTGTTAAAATTAAGACTTGTGTTAAGATAGAAGGTGACGCGGTGCGTAGGCAGCTCCAGGCAACCTTGTTAATAACAAAGCAGCATCTCATGTGTGGAAACGGGGATACGGGGATACGGTGATAAGCCTGCGACATGACATCTTCATCCTCGCTGACATTATGTTTTATTACTGATCCATGCCTCCCAGAGAGACAGATGGATGGAGGGAGAGCTGGATGGCTGCATGGATAGGGTGAGAATAGATATGAGGGGACACGATAACAGGGTGAGAAAGGTTGAGGGAAAACACTTTACTCCGGCCGCAGTTTGCATTAAACCTCTAATCTCTGTAATTTAGGATGAATTCAGTGTGTTCATGGCTGTAAGGATCATTGACGCCTTGTTTTTTAACACTGCAGTATTTTTTTGTGTTTATAAACTCTCTGAGCTTGAAAAAAAAAATCCAACTTTACAGCAGATATAAACATTTCCAGCACGGTTATCTAACTCAACATGCCACTCAACGCTTGACACAAGCTGTTGTCATCTCAAAACTCGACTACTGTAATGCCCTCCTGACAGGCCTGCCAGCCGGCACAACAAAACCGCTTCAGATGATCCAGAACGCGGCGGCGCGCCTGGTCTACAACCAGCTAAAAAGGTCACATGTCACACCGCTGCTCATTGAGCTCCACTGGCTACCTGTTTCAGCCCGCATCAAATTAAAATCTCTAATGCTCGCCTACAAAGTTGTCTCCGGTATTGCTCCTACCTACCTGAACGCCCTGATTCAGGCATATGCTACCTCACGACCGATGCGCTCTTCCAATGAACGGCGCCTGGCTCTACCCCCCCGTTGGTCCAAGGCAATCCAGACTCTTTGCACTTCTTGTTCTCCGCTGGTGAAACACACTACCAGTTCCTACCAGAGCAGGGTCGTCCCTCTCTACCTTTAAAAACCTCCTGAAGACCCAGCTCTTCAGAGAGCATCTTCTCCCCTAGCACCACATGATAATTCCTTGATTGTTTGCTTTTATTCTTCCTGTAAGTCGCTTTGGATAAAAGCGTCTGCTAAATGACAAAATGTAAATGTAATGTAAAATAAAAAGGTTTTGGTCCAAGGTGGAGTCTGGTCTCCCCTCGAAAAAAGATAATATAGAGCGTTTATACAGGCAGCAAAATATGACTCATATTTACATTTTAGAGTTTAAATGGTGGATGTCACACTCAGAGGTGGATGGGTCATACAAACGGCGGACTTTCACCATGAAAACGGGTTCATGTCCCATGTGAAAACAAAAGTAAACACATTTTAAGTAACTTCCGTGGCTTACGTCACCCTTGTAACTACTTCACTTCCAGCATTTACATAATTTACTTCCTGTTTAAATATGAAAGAAATGCTCACATTTCTTCTTCTTGGACACAAACATTTCGCTCACACTCAAATATGATCTGCTCGCTCAAATCCAAAGTCTGCGCTCTCAAAACGTATGTGCTCGAACTCAGAACAAGTACATCCTCTCAGGTCGAGGTAACTGCTCAGACTGAAGATGTCCCTCCCCTGCATGTTTCACCAGCCAATAGGGAGACAGCTAGAGTGTGGACCAATCAAATGATGGATGATGTGTCTTGGGTGCGTTCCTTCACCCTTTTTGATCGCTCTGTAGGGGCCGGTAGTGTATCGTCTCTGTGTAAAACTGCTTCTCTCTTAAAATACACCAATTTACCATAATAGCCAGCTATATAAATCGTCACCTATTTAAGACGCCAGCATATTTATGTATAATTAATCTTAAGTAATCCTAAAAAAGAGTTATCTTAGGTTTTTTTTGTAATTTTATATTAGTGGGATATATTTTATATAATATAAATACTCTTTGTGGCATAGCAATGTAACGAAAGTCAAATGGTTAAGCGCATTGCATCCCGGCCCCCACACTCTTGCTGCATGTCATATTATGATCTTAAATTTGAATTAATACATTTCTATTACAGTTATAGAATCTGGATATGGGTTTCTTCCATATTTAAACTGTCTTTTAGAGCCTAAATTCAGAGAAACTGAAGAAAAAAACTTTTTTACAACCGCGAACCATATGTGTTTGTATATTGACGTGTGTCTATTTTGTCTGTGGAGTTCTTGTTGGAACTGTGAAGGAGGTGATTTTATCATATAACTCATCTGTTCAAAGGCTTAAAATTATAGAAAATTTAGGATGTAGCTGCTTTGAATGCTTTGAAGGTTGAGTGCTGTTAGGGTGTATTTGGCCCGCCTCATCTCATCCATGCTCCACCAGTATATATATAAAGTAAACTGGTGCATGATGTCAAAAAATGCATGTATGCATAAAAAGCTCTTCTGCATCCACTTGGCCTATGAAGCAAGTGCACTACTGACTTCTGCCGACCGAGTTTTCTACTTCTTGTTTAGTTCTCCTTGAATGTGAATAAAACGATTAATCTTACAGCTCTTTCTTATTTTCCAAATGCTTTTGGACCGAATGGATCAGTCTGACAGTTCAATTAGTAACTTTGTGGGGGTTGTTCGAACAATAAGATCTGCTGATTTACACCATAGACTCGATATAAATAATGGACGTAGTCACCGTGACGTTGCCCGTTGGTTTGTGGCCCATTGGAAGCATCGAGTTCAGCATTACACTCGTCGCCATCTTGTTTCTGATACGGGGAACAGACCATATCTGGACTGTGGAGGAGTGAGAGGGATCTGATCACTGACTACAGCCTCTCTACACCTCAACCTGACTGAGAGAAGTTGCTGCTAATTCATGTTAGCATTAACTGGAGCATTAACTTGGATGTTCGTTTTGGCAAAAAACAAAAACGAAATGTCCGTTACTTACCTCAAAAAAGTGAGCAGGGACTCCTTGGAGTGTCTGTTAGTCCAACCAAACGCTGAACAAGACATTTTTACTGAACAAAATGTTCAAATAAACTGTCATTAAGTGAAAATACAGTGAAAGGGTCAAAGTTATGAGACCAAACTGGTAAACGTCCTTTTTTATATCTGTATAATGTTATATATAACTCTATTGACTCGTTGCCGTGGATACGCACTGTTCTGCTTCTCTCCTGATGACGGCTCGCCTTGTTAGTGATCTGTCAATCAAAGGTAGCCATGTTCCCAAATCATTTTATTCTTTATCTTCTGTTTTCTTCTAAATGGGGCCTTTATTAGAACTATTGACATCAAATTGTCTTGAAGATTTTTTACTAGCGATTGAGACCATAGTGTTGTTCTAAAAAAAAATTCTGAGGTAATAAATCAAGTGAGAAGTTTTCTCATTTTGCACTGAAATGAATGGACAGATTTTTTTTGCAGCCCCTGCTGGAATTTTCGGTAAAATGCAGCTTAAGGCACTTCCTTGTTTGCCTCCATGCTCAGACATGGAGATTGCCGCCTGATTTACACACGTTTCTCTCCCAGTGTAAGATGTCCCATGTCTGTGGGGAAAAGTCTTTCCGTCACACTTGGGGCTTGTGCTCCATGCTTCATTTTTGGATTAGCCAGGAGAGGGTATGGCAACAGCTGGAGCCACTCACCTTGAGATTCATTGGCTGTTCTACAAATACAGATGTGCATGCATATCCCGTCTGCTTACCGTAGGCAAAGGCTCATAGCTGCAGGTACTTCTAAAACCTAAATTCCAGCAATTATAATAAAGATTGAGCACTGTTTTGTCCGCTGCTCATGCCTAAACCCGCCTTCATCTGAGGGGAGTGCTCAGGATTTTCTTTTGGCTTTGCAGGTTTCTTCCTGTGCCTATACTGTAAGTGCTGAATTGTGTTTAGTGCCCGCCCCCACAGCCATCAGTCTTTGTTGGTAATGACAGTAAGTCAAAACAAAGACCGACAGCCTTTCACTGTGATGCTGTTTGTAGCTGCTGTATGTTGCTTACAAATTGTCTTTTATCACTCTGTGAAAAATGTGAAACTGAGTGAAAGTTAATCAGTAAATGACTGAGTATTCCTCCACAGCAGTGATGTAACAGGCTGGTTTCATTAAAAGGATCCTGGCTTCCCTGCGGTTAATTATTCATCAATCACTGCGCTCACTGTCTTCAGACTCAACCTCTGCGGACCGAGTCGTGCTTCCACTTTACTGAATCTTTCTAATATTTGAATATGTTTAAAGCATATTGAGTTGCTGTGGTGATTTGTTGCATTAAATATTTGATGATTCTGTATCTATATATCCATCTAGAATCATTTTAATATCTTAAATTGTCTTGGATCCATATCTCTCTTTCCAAACACAGATGGCGGCCTGCATGGCGTGCACTGTTTGCATACTAACCAGTCGCCTTCCTGCAGACATAAATCATAAATCATCTGTCTTGCACATCTTGAAAACTCAATTAAACAGAGATCAAGTGTTTAGATGAACCTTCTGCTTACTAACATAGTGCAGAGAAATGATTACGGTGTTGGGTTTATCTTCCCCGGCAGAATATGTTGTCTGGAAATGAATTTCTCAGGTTCTTGGCGTCGTTATTATTAACATCAAGGGCTTGGGAGAGCGTTGCTTCAGGTTGCAAGGGGCTCTGTCACTGTGGGCTGCCCTAGTTTCATCATTAGGTCTGTTTTTATGGAGCAGGCTGGCAAACTAAATATAGCCGCTCAGTGGGCTCAGTCACACTACAGAAAGAACAAAACCAGCGCTGGTTGTTGTTGTTGATGGTGATAAACGGAGAGGATGTAGATGAGTCACAAACAGAAGCTTTCCTCAACTCCAACTTACTTAGAAAGAATTCATCACGGATGTGTTGTTGAGATCCCTCTGCACACTTTACGCTGTGATGAGGGCAACAAGAACAAGACATACAGTTAAGTTTGTGTTATAAAATACTGAATAACATATATAAGAGTTTCCATAACTCATTGGACCAAATGAAAGTCCACCAGCGTCAGATGCATCAAACTTTAACTGCGGTTCTCCTATAATTTGCAAAACTTCAGTCTGAGTCACACGTATAGTTATGCAGCAAAAATAAGATTTCAACACTGATTGAATTTAGAACTGTATGTTTTCTTGAAGAGATCGCCAAAAATACACCACTTATCATAGGAAGAAACTGTAAAAACAGGCATTATCATCCGAGCTTGAATTTTCAGACAGTCCTTGAATTGATCATATGTTAGGAAAGTTTCTGTTAGAAAATGTAACCAAAATGAAGCTTAAAATGTTGATATTTCTGTCAGAATCTCTTTATTCTTCACATGTCGTTTAAAATAAAGCATTTGCACTAACCAGATCCTGTTAAAAACATTAAAGTCTGCTCCTCAGAGACACTGTGAAGACATGATTGATTCTACTGAGACCAACGGTCACGTGACAAATATTCACTGAGAATCTGTTTACACAGAGCAGAGAGGAGAGGACAGGAAAGGCGGTTTACACAGAGCAGAGAGGAAAGGACAGGAGAGCTTGTTTAAACAGAGCAGAGAGGAGAGGACAGGACAGGCTGTTTACACAGAGCAGAGAGGAGAGGACAGGAGAGGTTGTTTACACAGAGCAGAGAGGAGAGAACAGGAGAGGCTGGAAACATGGAACTAATTCTATATGTAAACTACGTATGTGGAGACCGAATTCTTTTTTCCAACATTTGTGACACTTGTGGGAACTTGGAAAAGTGTTGTGCATATATAAATTACACTTTATTCAAGTTTAAAAACAATAATTTATCTTAGAAATTCAACTTGCGGCTTCTTAAAAAAATGATTTATGTCATAATAACTGTTCTATTCTGCACAAAGACATGTTTGAGTTGTTCCCACCTCTAGCCATGATTGTGCTGATTCCACAGAGCTGCAGAACTTATAGATTTGATATAATAAATTATATACTGTAGTGAAGAACAAGGTCACAGTGAGTAAAATATGGAAAGAGTGAAAACATCCTGAAACGGTTTGTTGGGGTTCAGATGGTTTACCAGCTAAACTTCAGTCTGAGTTATGTATTTATGCAGCAAATCATACTGAAAGTGGAATTTCATAACAAAGTGAATTAAGATGTTTTTAAATTATCATTTTTATCAGATTTAAATTGTTGTTGAGGGCTGCTCTTCTTCTTCTTTGGTGTCAAGTGTCTTTTTAGCGTCTAAACCAATGGATCCTGTGACAGCAGGTTCATATGGACTGCACTGCACAGATCCATCTGCACCACCATGACTGTATGTGTATGTGGCAGCCGCTTGGCCTCACAACAGCGTCAGAGCCATGATCATCTCTCTGCATCATCTCCTGTTGCAATCTGGTCGACCAGTTGAGTTAAGTTCTTGTCAAACACTTGAGGAATCCTTGTGTTTTCAAGGATTTCCAGAAACCGTACGAAGCCTGACAGTTTGTCCGGCTCCTGTACTTCACCATGCTGCAGCTTCAGCAGCTTCCTGTCTGGCAGCCGGCTCTTCAGCTCTTCAGTGACGGCAGCTGGTGCAGCTTCAAACACTTCGACAGGTGTCAGTGTCACGCTGTCTCACTGAGGGTCCCTCTGTTGGAGCTGGCACTCTTACAGCCGCTCCCTCCGTCATCATGAGGTCTGCTTGAGCCTGTTCCACAGCAGCTTCATGAAACAGGTTGCTGTTGTCTGAATGTCCAACACATCCTGCCTCTTCTGCCAGCTCTCAGATGATGGTAGACATCATCACCCAGCTACTGAGCACTGATTTTGTTATGAAACAATTTGAGTTCTTCAGTAATCGCCTTCACACTCTACTGATGATGCAGCACCTGTTGTATCCCTCATCTAAAATATCATCACTATGTTCCATTTCTGCTCTTCAAGCATCTGCTTGACAGCTTCAGTCGTTGAAACAACAGAGCACCCATCAGAAGATTTTCTAGTCTTCCTTTTCTGTAGATTTCCAGCATCTAACATTGTCTTGGCTGTATTAGACTTTGCTGACCTTTCCAAAAAGATTGCAAAAGAGTTGAAAATTTCCAAAAACTTTCCATTGGAAGGTTAGCTCAAATCAATCAAATAATCTTTATTGTCATTATATAGTTCATTATACAACAAAATTTAAATTGCCACTGCATAAGGTGCATAGTTATGACAATCATAACACAAAACAACATGAGTAAAAACATTTAAAAAATACCAAGCTAAACAAGGACAAAAACAAGAACAAGGACATGTGATGTAATAAATAAGTATAAAAATAAATAAACGGCTACTGAAAATGCTATAATTTATAGATGAGGTGGGGAATTTTGGAAATATTCCAAATTTAAAAAACATGACATTTCAACAGATTGAATTGTAAGTAGAACTTTATCAAGTTTTTATTATTTTATTCAACAATTCAGTAAGGTAAAAAATTATCTGGGAATTTAAGATAGGGAATTTTGGAAATATTCCAAATCTGGAACTTTCCATGGGAATTATGGAAATTCATGTAAATTAACTGGAACTTGGGGGTAATTTGAACAAACTCTATCATATCCAAACATGAATATAAACATTCTTTGTCACAAGCAGACATCCAAAATAATACAATTAAAATGTCAACAGATTTATTTGTGAGTAGAACTATTGAGGACTTGAATGATATGATTATGCTATAATATTTTCCCCAACTATATTTAAGTTCCCTGTTAAGGGCCACCTTCAATTTAGTAAATTTATTGTTTATTCCTGTTCATTCCCATAAATTCTTGTTAATTTCCATGGAAAGTTTCCAACTTTTCCCAGAATTTTGTCACCCTACTATCCAATCATCTTCTTAGCTCTGCATGCAGTAGTTTTTTTCCAAACCACCTTGACTCTCACCTTATCAGTTTAATAAAGGAAGAATACTCTTTGCATAACAGAGTTTGTTACAAGCAACAATCAGTGTTGCATCTTGACAACTTTCTTGCTAGATTTAGTGACTTTTTAGACCCTTTTTTTATTTTTATAAAGCTACTTACATCAAATTTAGGGACTTATTCAGAGATCATCGTGGGGAATGCAAGACATATATTGCAATTAATTTCTTTGCATGCTGCTCAGTGTAATCACAAAGGTCTCTCCTCTTGAGCCAATCATTAAGCTTTATGCAAATTATGTTTGCTTATGACATTGATATGCAAATGAGTACATGAAATCATCTGGCTACTTTAGCGACCTTTGGAGCTAGCTACTTCTATTAGAAAAGAGATCACAACTCAAACAAAACCTTTAAACCCATATGGACAAAACATGAAAACAACAAACCGGAGAACAAGATTACATGTGTTAAAACATTAGTACAATATTCAATTTGTAGATATTCAAAAAGAAAATAACAGATCATTAACACCATTGTAATATCCTCCATTTGCTCAGAATTGAACCAATAAAAAATGAGACATTGCCTTAATGATTTTAATTTCACCTGGTTCTCATTTTGAATTACTTTTTAGGGTTTAAAACAATTTAACAAATCAATCCTAGACAAAGAATATGTATATGAGTGTTTGGAGCCTTCTCACTCTGATGTGTGAATATGATATTTGCCCATAATTATTATAAGAATAGCAAAAGCAGGTATGTTAGAAGGCTGATTGTCTAAAAATAATCTCATGTGAGAATAACTCAAAAAACTGGAATCTTCTCAGTCTTTAAAGATAGAACCCTGGAATGGGTGTTTATTTATTTTTAAATTATACTTTAATTGCTGATTTTGTGAAAAAAGGTGTTCAAAGTTTCCGAGGTGCAAAAAGGAAATGGTTCATATCTAAATCTGATTCAAACCCAGGCAAGAATAAATGTGTTTCTTCAACTTTAGGTAGCGAGTAAAGGTGTTTCATACCTGAACTCCAGTTTCATTTTCTCCCAAAAATACTCCTGTTGATAACACCTGAAAACGAGTCTGTCAATTTTTTCTGTGAAACAAATTCAGCTCGAGTAACAGCCGAGTCTGTCACAGAGTCTCCGTCACCTCTTCCACCACAGCTCTGTCAGCGCCTCTGTGCTCTTTAACATCCATCACCTCTGCAAAAGGTAGTGATATTTCACCACCCGGGCTCTCATGGACTCATCCTTTGCTGTGACTCATCAGATTCAAGAGAGCTTTTAGGTGATCAGGGAGAACTTACAATAAACCCATTATATCATGAAGGAAACAAGCAAATATTCGGCATTTTAACCTACATTTTTGCTAAAATTATCATTCAGCTATCAAAATAGTTGCAGATTAATTTTTTGTTGATCTTTTATTGCAGCTCTGGGATCAATCATTTTTTAATGGTTTAAACCTGTTTAGAAACACTTTTATTTGTCTCTGTCTACAAAATAAGTATCTATTTGACCATCATGTATGATAATTTGTCTTTTAAAATGAATAGATGACAATGAAAGTGACTTTTTAAATAAGGTACTACTAATACTCCAGACTTGGTTTGAAGGTTACAGTTAGGTTTGGGGTAGAGTTAGGGTTGGGGTTTGGCATTTAGTTGTGATGGTTACGGTCTAACGAGTGCATTATTTGAATTAGGGTCCTCAAAAAGACAGACATACAACGATGTGTGTGTTTTTGATAATTTCAGCTCATAGTTGTGTCTTTTTAAATGAATTTAATTGAATTAAGAACATTTATTAATTGTTCCATATATATTTTGCATTGTCTTGGTTGTTTATCTAATTGTTAATCAACTTTTGGAAATAAAGGATAAAATAGTTTGTAAGGTAGTGCTCTAATTTTACAGTAAATTAAGCCACCATCCATTAGAAATGTGCATATCCCTGTATAGGATTGCAAAGGGGTGGAAAGTTTCCAGAAAACTTTCCATGGGATGTTAAACTGGGGAATTTGGGAAATATTCCAAATCTCAAACTTTCCATGGGAATTATGGAAGTTCATGTGAATTAACTGGAACATGCGGGTAATTTAAACAAACTGTATCATATCCAAACATAAATATAAACATTTTGTTTTGTCATAAGCAGGCATCCTACAAATTAATGCAATAAAAACACATTTCAACAGATTTATTTGTAAGTAGAACTATTGAATACTTGAACAATAGTTTAGTGTACTTGCGTGAAAAATGGTTGTTTTAGTCAAGATTATGCTAAAATATGTTTTTCCCAACTATATTTAAGTTCCCTGATGAGGGCAACCTTCAATTTTGTAAATTCCCTGTTTATTACAGTGTATTCCCATTCATTCCTGTTAATTCCCATTACATAGAAAGTTTCCAAATTTGAAAATTCCCAGAATTTGGCAGCCCTATATCTGTGAATGCAGGTGTGACAAGTGATCACATATAGTCAAAATACAGTTTATTCTGGTAGTTTTCCTCCAGGTTCACAATATTAGAAAAGTACTTCAAGCACATAAAACACGTCTGTCAGCTCATAATCACACACTCAAAAGTTTATTCAAATTCAATTAAAATCAAATTCAAAATTGCTTCTTTTGTCCCTGAGGGGAAATTCAGTTAGTCTGGTAACTCTGGAAGAAGTAAAGGATCTTTTGTATCTGTCCGTACTGCAACGGAGAGAGAGGAGCTGTCCACTGCTGTTTTTTGGTCCATAAAGGTTTTGTGTAGTGGATGATCTGGGTATTTCAGGATGGCCTGGAACATGTTGACAGGTCATCTCTCCACCACCTCCTCCAGTGTGTCCAACCTGGCTCCAACCACAGAACCAGCTCTTTAGACCAGTCTGTCCAACCGCCTTGCATCTCTGTGTCTGATGCTGCCTCCCCAGCAGACTGCAGCATAAAACAACACACTACCACCACAGACTGATAAAACATCTGCAGCATCTTACTACAGATGTCCAGAGATCTGAGCTTCCTTAAGAAAAAGAGGCGGCTCTGACCCTTTTTGTAGAGAGCATCTTTGTTTAGGGACTAGTCCAACTTATTATCCAGGTATACACCTAGATACTTATAACTTGGCACCACCTCCATGTCCAGCTCACAGGTATTCACTGGCTGAAGGGGGGCTTGAACCTCCGGAAATCTCTGATCATTTCCTTAGTCTTTGAGGTGTTCGGTAGGAGATAGTTCTTGTGACTCCAGTCACTGAAGCCTTTTTAGGTCTGGTAAAGAGACAGAAGCTGTTGGGTCTTCCTGGAATGATATTTCAGTGTACTTTTGACTCTAGTAGACAAAGTAGTGGATGAAAGCCTGATCACCTCTTTATCCAATTTCCCTTTTAGAACTAATGGACTGTTGAAGGACATCTCAATCACAACAGCAGCTCGCTGTATGAAAGAGAAAAAGAAACCTAAACTAGTCACATTTTCTGAAGGGAATATAAGATACACAGAACTCCTGGTGAAATCAGTCTGCTGTATTTCTCACACACACATATCCTTTCTGCTGTCAGTTAAGGACCGCAAACAAAAATATGGTGAAATTTTGCATCATTTTCAGACTGAATCAGGAGGAGATTTCATGTAGTTCCGCCTTTAATTTGACATAGCTTTGATCAGCTCCTGTTGCATTTAAAGTTGCTCAACAAGTAAACGTGACTTTAATTTTAAAACAAAGTGCCTGGAGGTGCAGCAGAGGCGATGTGAGACAGATGGGAGCCCACATGAGACATAAATGACATCAGAGAACAGACAATACGTTTGAAACATTCACATGCAGTCTGCTGTTCATCAAACTTCAGGAGGTATTTTTATACTCTAAATGTGTAAAATAAGACCAGATCACCTGGGCTCTTATTTTCTGTTTCTGCTAGATGATGAATGTGGGACAGGGGATAGCATGACTGCTGAGAGTCAGTTTCCAAATTGGTTCAATGTGACTTTGACTTTTTTTCATTTTTTTTTCATGATGGATTCAGAGCTGCGAGTCCTCACACAGACCTGTGCCGGCTGCAGCTATAATCCTGTTAGTACATGTTGACGGCGTTTCAGCTGGAAATCCAGACAATGAAAAAGTGTGTATGTGTATAACCTGTCCTTCCTACAAACTGAGGACCATAACATGTTTTGAACCATCAATGTGAGGACTCTTTTGAATAGTGAGGATATTTTGCCTTCAAAGGCCTGTTTGAGGGTTAAAGGGACAGTTTGATGTTTTGAAGTGAGGCTGTATGAGGTACTGACCCACAGTCAGTGTATTACCAGCAGTAGATGATGGTCTGCTCGTTCCCAGTTTGGAGAACCAGACGTGTGCACCAGACAGGAAACAAATGAATGTATTGCTGCAGACGGGGACTGACACAAAACACATTTAACCACAGACGTTTTATTTGGCACTCCTTGTTCTCAACCGTATTCTTCTGATCTGTGGCAGTGTGTGAAACATATATGTGCACTTATACCAAGTAACTTGGACGTTCTACGTTTAAGAAGAAGTAGTGCCAAAAGAAATGGCTGTGGATAGCAAAACATATTGGTGGACATATTCTTAATATAATGTACATATAAACAGGCATGACATTTTTAGGGTGGGCCTTTGTCTTGTCCAGTGGCTCCCTGTGACTGTGGAAATTATACAAAAGGAAACGGTTATGTCTTTACATTTTCATTTATCATTGGTGTAGGCCCGAAGCGGTTTGTATTCTTCAGTTGTAACAATGAGTAGCTTATATACAGCACTCAAAAAATGTTATTGTGTAGATGTAGTTTTAGTCAACTAAAATGTGCATAAAAGCTTACAAAAGTCTAGGCCCAGTGCCTTTTTAATTATTATTATTATATTCGTTAAGAATTTGAGCAAGATTGAGTCGAAGTAGCACAATCCTCCTGCAGCAGTCTCTCCCAGCTGCAGTCACAGCGCCGGCTAACAGCTAGCTCTGTATCAGTACAGTGTGTATGTGCTGCTGCTGCAGGAGGTGTTCACTTAGCGATCTCTGTTTGTTTACAACAAGCAGCGGACACTCTGCACAGTTAGTGATGCTGGTTAATTCACGATCACTATGTTTATGATCAGCGGAGAAGCTGTGCTTAATTAACCATGCTGGTTTGTTTATGATCAGCTGCTGACGTTTCCCGCGTCTCCCGTGTTTAATCTGCACGTCGATCGAAAACCACATGTCATCTCCAAGTCTCGTGAATCCCTCTGGGGCCTTTTTGTAGTGGAGACACGCAGAGTGAGCGGACTTTTGAGAGGATGTGGCCTGAGACTTTCCCGGTGGACACTCTTCCCCCTAAAGGAAACACGGCTATAAGCATCTCATGTCCTAATGAATTTATTCAAACATTAACTGAAATCATACTGACGTTTTTTTGTTTTTTTTTTACATTAATAGACTCTTATCATTACCCACACCTTTACAATCAAAAACAGATTGAATGATTGAACCAAACAAAATCTAATTAAATTGTTCTTGGCAGTGATTATTCACATGCCGACACTGTTGCAGACAGCCAAGAGGTCATGAAAAATATTTTTGAGGGGTTTGTGAGCACATGAAGCCTTTTGAAATTAACCTTTTTTTTAACCAATTGGATGGAAAGGTTCAAGGCTAGGTTCAGGTCACAAATAGCTTTAGGTCTGGGTTTCAATAGGAGTTGGCTTTAGACATTTAGCTGAGGTGGTTACAGATAGGGTAGAGGCTTGGGAACGCATTATGGCAATGAAGGTCCTCACAAAGATAGAAATACAAGAATGTGTGTGTGTGTGTGCGCCTTTTCCTTCACCTCAAAGATGGGCGGAGTGGCTGTCACAGTGTGAGCTCGAATATCCTTGTGTAAGATTTGAAGACGGTGATGGCAAGCAATCATCATACACACACACACACACACACACACACACACACGCAGGTGGCAGTAATCTCTCGGCACTGACATGACCGTCTCAATCTGTCTCTCTGCCCTGAGGCCTCCATTGCAGAGCTGATTCAATTTGCCTCCATCAAAATGCAATTTTTCTGCTTCACCGTCACCGCTCACCACCTCCTCCTCCTCCTCTTCCCCTTCTCCTTGAACCTCCTTTTCCTGTTCTTATCCGACACCTTCACTCTCTTGTGCTTCATCTCATCTGTGTTTTCATCTCTCTGACTTTTCTTCCTTACAGGTTGGATCCTGATATTTCCCTGGGGTTCCTTGCCAGCCTGTCTTGTGTTGTTTCTCCCCAGATGAAGAGGAGGAGGATGAGTAGGAGGAAGAGGAGGGCTGCGATGGGGGAGTCGGGAGGCGGAGGTAACTTCATTCCCTCACAGCCGGGCCGATAGATTCTCTCACATCAGAGGTTAGGGATGATGGGGTATAAAAGGAGATCGGGGGCGGCGTGAAGGTTTCATGGCCTGGAGCCGCTCCCAGGCTCTCTGCTGGTAAATAAGCTCTGCACCGGCCGGCTGACGGCTTCATAAAAGATGATAATATGCATGTAAAACGGTTTAAAGTGGAGCTCTTTAAGGCAGACTGCAGTCTGAGTTTCATCAGACAGAGATTTCAATGATCCTGCTCGCAGAGAAATGGAAAGGAATGGGTGTGAATATATATTGTAAGTAGAGGAGAATAAGATACAGAACAATACAGCCATGCAGAGTCTCTGTACGTGACCAACCTGTAAAAAGACTTGTCCTCCTTGCCCAGCCCAGGCTGCAGCTTTATTCACTCCTTGCATACACACATGCTTTCTTTAACTGTGTGTACCAACATTTTCTGGATTCATCATTATCATTATGTTAATGAGCCACACTGCATATATTTTTTCATATTTTTTGACATAACTTTCTTGCTCAAGGTTGAAAAAAGACAGTTGTTGCTAATATAAAGGAAGATGATGTATAAATAAAGTAGTTCTTCAAGTCATATGTCATCATCCAAGCCTGTGAAAGTCAGTCAATGCTACCTCATTGCATCAGTTAACAGATGCTCTTCATTTTAGTTTTCTCCATCTCAGAGTCTTATCTTTCTTATTTACACAGTGGCAGTTGTGTATGTGGTGAATGGATGCAATTAACACTGGAATAATGTCATTAAATTACACAAAATCCAACAACACACTGACTGTCTCTCACTCCTTCTCTTCGCCGTGTGTCCTACCAGCTGTTGTTTGAAATGCAGAGTCGAGCAGTTTTCAATGTTAACTGGTCGGCAACTGGATCATTTTTTACCATCGTCATTCCAGAGGAAACACTTCATAAAAGTGTCCCTTTCAGGGCTTCTATCTTGGGCACTGTAGTTTAAATTTCTTCTGACAAATAGGCAGTACACACCTATCATTCTATGATTCACAGACATAAGCATCATGGTAAGAACAAAATTGGCCAGTCCATGTGACATGAATCCGGCTGCAATTTTCCACAGGCATTTAATTTGTGTGCTGAGTAGGAACCATTCCGGTCTGAATCACACCTCATTATATACTGGAGTTTTGTCACGGCCCTCAGTGTGTGACACTGACATACAGGGAACACTTTAGCATGTGAACAAGATGTACTGGGCTTTTTATTAAAGGTTATGTAAACCCATCCGCAGCAGGATGATACACCTTGGGTAAATTGAAAAATATAAGTAGGCCCAAGCTCTGCTCAGGATGGGAGCATCATGAGGTCGAACCAAGAGTCGGTGTTTGTAATCAAGCTGTGTAATTGTGACTGGTAGTTAATTAGAAAATAGCATAGACTGTATAAATAATGAACTGTGACCCATTGGTTTGTGGACTGCCTGTTTGAAGCGTTGAGCTCCGTGTTACAGCTGTCGCCATCTTGCTTTACATCCATCGCCATCTTTGTTTTTTGAAACCGGGAGGGACCATATTTGGACTGTGGAGGAGTAAGGACAGGTGTACAGCGACTCCTCTGAGTTTCTTTTAGTGCAACCAAACGTGAAAAATACATTTTCAAAGGTATCGAAGGTAGCCACGTCCCAAATCATAAGCTTCTTTATCATCCATTTTCTTCGAAATGGAACCATTATTTACACATAATCATCATATTGTCTTGAAGAAGATATAAAACTAGAGATTGAGACCATAGTGTTGCCACAAGAATTTTTTTCTGAGATAATAAATCAAGTGAGAAGTTGTCTCATGTTATATTGAGATAGATAGGACCGGAGTTCTTTACAACCACCGTTGGACTTTTTGAAAGAATGCAGGCTGAAGGCACTTCCGGGTTTGCTTCACTGCTCAGAACCAGAGGTTTCCGTCTGGGAAGTAGCCCAGCTCTGCACAATAAAACTTCTTGATTGAGGTTAGGAGAAAAGAACGTTAAAGTTAAACCCTTTCTGCGAACATGAAAGTTTATTTTTGAAAAGCCAATATGCATGTAACTAGAGAAAAGTGACTCTCCATCCCAGACATGAACTGAAATCAAATCAAAGGGGTTCCATGTGTGTCTGTCTGACATAAAGTCTTTTATATCTTTTATATTTGATCTGTATTTGTATGTTTCATTCAAATTACGTGCAATTATGTGCAATATTATATATACCATGGCCATTTTGTGTTTTAGTTCTTGTCTTGCTCGTCTTTGCACTTGTTTGTTACTTGTAGATGTTGAAGGACATTTCTCTCTGTTCGTTGTGTTTGACCTTTTATTTCTTTTCTTTTCTTCCTGTAATTTTTCATCACACCTTTTGCTTCTGTTTTTGCTGCTGTGACAAGTGAATTTTCCCATTGTGCGATCAATAAAGTATACTCTAATCTAAAGTGACGAGTAAGGATGATTATGTGATGTTTCTACACTTGTGTTAGTGAATGAGGCCAAAGGTGAACACTGTTTTAATTCTCTTGTTGCGCTACCAGCTTGGTCCGCCTGTTTCCCAGCATGATTTGTGTAGCAAATAAGTAATTTAATGAGTTTGTCACTAGACAGTTTGCATACAGAGAGCCTGCAAAGGAACTGTGGGAGTCTAAATAATTGCATGCATGCCCAGTTCTACAAAGACTGAGTCAGGCGATCGCAGAGGTTTATAGATCTGCTGAAAAGATTTCATATGCACGTTTAAGTCTTGGAGAGAGTTTAAGTTGTGGTGCCAGATGTTTATTGCTGCTGGGTCATGCATCTAAAACACCTGGTTTTACATCTGTCTTTCCAGCTGATTTTTTGGAGGTGAAACACCAGAACATTTAGAATGGAGCAGGTATTTAACAACAGAGTAAATAGAGGGGTGCAACCCTGAAACCCCACAGGAACAATTGTTGTACTGGTACAGTCGGTTCCATTACCCAAGCAGAAATGGCAGCTTTGCTGTGAATCTGCCCAGAAAGAAAATAAAGCAAAGGTAAAATGTGTTCAGATGAAAAGCTGTGTGGTGAGGAGAGGACAACAGCTTTGAGTGAAGCAGTAACTTCGACTGGCATGATGTGTTATTATTAGCAGCTTTCAGTACTTTTGTAGCTTGAACATCAATCTCTTGTGTTGGAGTTTGTTGGATCCTCTGTTCCTGTTCTTACTTTCATCCAACAGATTTTAGCATCACTGTCCAGAGGAAACTAATTGGACCAGAACCCCCTCAGGCAGGCCAAGTGTTTTTCTTTGTTTCCTCCAATTAAGCTTAAAAACTGTTCATTATTCATAAAAAAAAATGCTATTTCCATTTTATTTCAACACTGTCGGGCAGAATATATTGATGAATTATATCCTTTAAATGCAGTGAGGAGCTGCTAATGCAAGAAACCTGACAGGATTAGAAAGATAAATTGATGTGCACTGAGATGTGATAGTTTACAGGTCAGATGATTCATTAATTGCTCCTTTGGTGCACACATAGTGTCACACAAGTGTCCTCATGCATGCCTTTAAAATGGAGAAAAAAATGATGCATTGCCACATAGCTGGTCCTGCCTGCTAGAAAGCTTGTGCTCAACCGCAAGCAGCTTTGTCTTTCACCTCTGCTCCTCAGACGGCCTGAAGCTGCCACTAACCTGAAGTCCTTATCGCTCCAGACTCGGTTCAGTTCCACATCTGTACTGGAAACTCACTGTCAAAAGAAAAACAAAAAGAATGAATTTGCTTAATTTTATTATTTTTTATTTAAATATTTTCATTCATTTACATCAGATTTAAAGGCACAGACTTAAAGCAAATATGAGGAGCTTTTATTTTGTGTTGATTTTGGCGCCCCCCCGTGGACATGTCTAATGGTTTTACCCTCACCGGCAACTTTATTAGGTGAAGTGTTTCTCTAATAAAGTGGCGGTGTGGTTTTCATCTGCTTCAAAGTTGGACGTGTTGTGCGTTCAGAGATGCTCTTCTGCAGACCTTGATTATAACGAGTGGTTATTTGAGCTCCTGTTGAACCAGTCTTCCCATTCTCCTCTGACCTCTGGCATCAACAAGGCATCAAGGCTCACTGGATATTTTCTCTTTTTTTGGACCGTTCTCTGTAAACCCTAGTAACGGTTGTTCGATGAGCAGTTTGTGAAATACTCAGACCAACGACCATGCCACATTTAAAGTCACTTATATCATCTTTCTTCCCCATTCTAATGCTGCTTTGAACTTCAGCAGCTCGTATTCACCATGTCTACATGTCTAAATTAGTTGCTGCCACGTGATTCATATTTTTTAGAGCAAACTTAAGACTTCCCTTTTGAATTTGCCTATTTTTCTGCTCATGCATCTAAGTATTACAACATCTTCTCTTTTATTTAGTTATTTATTTGCTATTATTTATTAGTCTAATATATATTTAAATTATCATGCTTTACTTTTTAATTATTTATTTATTATTTTCATTTCTTTTTTATCTAGATTTATTACTTTTCATTGTTATTACTGTTATTTTGTATTATTATTACTTACTTTTGTTTTTTTTTATTTTATCTTACCTTACTTTATTCTTATTTTTATTTATTTTTTCCTTTTTTATGTGGAGCACTTTGTGTTACATTTCTCTTGTATGAAAAGTGCTATACAAAAAGTCTGATTGATTGATTGATTGATTGATTGATTGATTAGATATTTGCATTAACAAGCAGTTAAACAGGTTTATCTGATAAAGTGGCAGGTGAGTGTTTAACATTGAAAATAAAATAATCTAAAGAAAACTCTCCTCTCCATTTTTAACAGACTGCTCATTGCCAAACTGGGAACATGTAAACATATGCTCTTCCAGTCTGCATGCCATAAATCATTTCATCTGATTTGGCGAGGAGTCAGACCCAGGGACAGGCGTTAAGAATAAAACTGCCAATCTTCTCTCTAATGGTCTTGTCTGCTTATCTAGGTCACATAGAGGCATCAGTGTTAAACTGAGACTGTTTCATAATCAGATATCCTGTCCTTTAAGCGGATTGTAAAATAACAAAAACAATAAAATCATCATAGAAACGTAGATTTTTGTGAAAGAGTGTGAAAGATGCACTCGTTAATCTAAAATAATTTCTAACAGCGTCTTAAGTTAGGATACTTTTGTGAAAAACCTCTTAAGCTTAAGAAGGTTTGTGAAATGGATTTTATGATCATCTTACCTTGAAGATGTATTATTGAGGCAGTGAGCAGGAAACCAGCTTGTACAGTGACAAAGATCTGCTGCAACATCTAAATGAATGCAGCTATTATGTTATTGATTTCACCTCTGTCACATTCAATGCCTGCTGAGAGAAACATCCATTTATCTGATTTCCATTTGATTTCACTGAACTTTAAACTGGATATGAGAGGAGGAGGAGAAGGTGGTGTAAAATGATGAGCGAAAGGACAGGGAAGTAGAAAATAAATGTTGGATTTTTATCCTGTGGAATTTGGTTGTATGGGTGTAGAAACTGGATTGTGTGTTTGTATATAAGTTGAAGATTTCACTGAACCTGAAACAGTTGTAAACACTATTTATCAATAATTCAAAATCTCTATTTTTGACCTTAAACCAGGCATTTGAAGCAGGGTTATTTTTTTCCTACAGCTAATTTAATCTTGCAGGTTCATTAATGACTTTCCATAATAAACATTGGTGCATGGGCATTTTCTTCAAGAGTAAACAAAGAAGCAGATAGCTAATAGCTTTCAGCTTTAATAGGACACCCTCTGCTCCCTCTGGAGAAAGAAATATCTGCAGTATGAAGAGACAGAAGGAGAATTTCGAGCTATTAATACCTGCTGTTAGCAATGAGTCACCTTGGTACAGTATTTTAATACATTTTCCACACTGCTGGGTATTGACAAAACATGTTGACTAAACGGGTGTGTGTGTGTGTCTTTAGTAGAAAACCTTCCTGACGAATTCCAACATGCATTTCAGAAAATGATTCTTTCAGTTTTGATAGAAATGAACAAAATGTAAACAGAATTTAAACACTGTGTCATTTTAAGTGGCCTGCTAATGTGCACAATTACACCGAGTCACTGTAATTACTGACTGAATCCAAATTAGTTAGGGATATAAAACAAATAGCTGTTTAAATAGCTGAATAGAGGAGGTTTATTACTATGTTCAATTAAACAGAGTCATTTAAAAAGAAACGCTGAGACACGGTTGGTAGAACGGTCTCCCACTGATTGGAATGTCGGAGGTTCGATCCCCGACCATGGCAGCTACATGTTGAAGTATCCTTGGGCAAGATACTGAACCCCAAATGTCTCCGATGCTGCGTCCATCGGTGTGTGAATGAATTCCTGATGGTGGCAGGTGGCACCAGTGTGCCCTGGTAGCCTCGGCAACCAGTATGAATGTGTGTGAACTGTTAAATGAGCGTAGTCTGTAATGTAAAGTGCTTTGGATAAAAGCTCTATACAAGTGCAGTCCATTTACCTTTTACCAATTACACACAGCAAAAAAGGTGTGTCTAAAAACAAGATAAAAACACTAATTCTCAGGGAAATTATTTCTTGAATTAAGATTATTCAATCTAGAAATAAGCATGTTGAACACTTAAAATAAGAAATTAACTCTTAAAACAAGATAAATTATCTAAGACTTCTAAATCTAAGTGAATTTATCTTGGTAAGAAACAAATAATTTTCAGTGCATCAGATTCCTCTGCAGCCGTGCTTTAACCCTTGTGTTGTCTTAGGGATCAAAAATAACCCACCACTATGTTTCACAGCAGAGGAAAGCCCCAATGATCATTTCTTAAATTTAAATTTGATGACTTTTCCTAGAATAACCCCAACATGAGAAAAAGTCAAACATGCCCTTTGCCAATATTTCCATTAAGCTCTACACTAACAGGGTACAAATCTTGTCTAAGGGGTCATTTTTACGGAGCCCCTAAAGGGACATGGAGAAAAAAAAAAAAAAAACTTTGGTATCTCGTGAGCACGAGATACTTTTCTCGTGAGCACGAGATAGTTTCTCGTGAGCACGAGATACTTTTCTCGTGAGCACGAGACACTTTTCTCGTGAGCACGAGATGCATATTGCATGCGCGCATGGTGTCTGTAAAAACACCCTCTGCATTTCAGCTTGTTCCTGTATGAAAATGACATTACAGGAGTTAGTTCGGCTATATTTTGACCTGGGGCTTCATTATAAGGACATTGCTGCTTTACTTGAAAAAAAAACAACGTTTTCCCAAGATAACGATATTATATTATCCTCTTTAAATTTAAAGAGTATTATTAAGATGGCGCCCCTGTGTTTGGCTGGCCGTCTCCCTCTGCTGAGCATGTTACTGTTTTACCTGTATCTGCTGTTTGTTGTACGGAGTGTGTCACCGCTGCAGGTGTATGATCGCCTGACACTTCTTGATATCCGTGAGTCTCTGGAAAAACTGCCGATCTGCGGCTTTGCTGGGCACTCAAAGAGGCTTCCGCCTTTCCTGGAGTCTATACCGCCGCATCTACGGCGGTTTTCCTGCTGGTTACCTCGCCACAGACGCCGCAGAAAACGCGGAAAGCGAGGCGGAGTCCTCATTAAACTGAAGGTGTCCCTGGCCTCCTCTTTCCACGATCCCTGTCGTCCACCAGCCGGATCCTTCACTGTCTACAGGGGCTACGATCTGCGGAGTTCCTCGGAGTACAGATATCGGTGGCTCCGACCGGTTCTCTACGACACCGGGGTGCTGCTTCCGTGTTGTCGGCTGGTGCGGACTTCCCAGCGGGGCTGTGTGCCGGCGAATCTCCGCTTCCTCAGTCGCTTTCCTCGCCAGACTGATCGATGTGCAATCCACACGGCGCTGATAAATAGCAGGTCTCTTACAAATAAGAAATTTATTTTAAACGACTTTTTTAAAACTCAGCTGCCGGTCGCGGTGGCGGTCTGGCCGCTATATTTAAGGAGCGTTTCAGATGCCGGGCGATCAGCGCTACTAATTATTCCAGCTTCGAACTGCAGCTGTTCGTGATTGACCTCACCTGCCCTGTGCTGTGTGCCACAGTTTACCGCCCACCCAGATTTGATAAGGACTTCCTTCAAGAGTTCTCTGAGTTCTTGTCTGAGTTTATCCCGAAGTTTGATAAGCTGTTGATTTGTGGCGATTTTAATATTCATGTTTGTTGTGCAGCAAATCAACTGGCCAACGAATTCAAAGGCCTTATAGATTCTTTTAATCTCACTCAATCTGTTAATGCACCAACACATGAGCATGGACACACCCTTGACCTGGTAATTTCTCATGGGCTTTCGGTTTCCCTCGGAGAAATAGTTGATACTGCTATCTCGGATCACCTCCCTGTTGTTTTTGACTTTGCTGCCCCCCCATCTGCCAATAAGCCAGTCTCCTCAGCTCGCAGACGCCGAATCTTCTCTCCATCAACAGCCGGGGAGTTTGCTGCTGCCTTCAGGGACTCTCAGCTGCTTGATGACTGTGGGCTGGTTCCTCCCCTTTGTCCAGACAACCTACTCTCCACCTTCCACTCAACATGTTCTGCGATCCTTGACTCTGTTGCACCTTTTCGGCAAAAATCTTCAAAAACTAAGCCAGATCCCTGGTTCGACGACCACACCCGTCTGCTCAGACAACGTTGCAGACAGGCTGAACGGCGCTGGAAGAAGGACAAATTGCATGTATCCCTGGGTTGCTTAAGGGACAGTCTGGCTGCCTACCAGAGAGCTCTAAAGGAAGCCAAGGCAAAATATCTGTCCTCCATCATAGCTCAGAGCTCTCATCATTCCAGATTGCTATTTAGCACTATTGACTCTGTCATTAACCCACGCCCCACTGTCCTGTCTGATGCCTCCACTGCAACCTGTGAAGAGTTCATGTCTTTTTTCACTGATAAAGTGGCATCTGTTAGGCAAACCATTTGTAACTTGAACTTGTCCCTTGTTGAAGTCTGTGCTCCTCTGGAACAGACTGCTGTTTTCGAGCAGTTTGAGACCATTTCCCTGTCATCTCTTTCTAAGGTGGTTAGTGGCATGAAACCCACTAACTGTCCTTTAGATATTATTCCAGCTAAGTTTTTGAAGGAGGTTCTGAGTTCTGTTGGGTCAAGTCTGCTTGTTTTTATAAACACTTGTCTTAGCTTAGGGTCTGTTCCAGCTGCCTTCAAACACGCCATGGTTAGGCCCCTTTTAAAAAAGCCGCATCTTGACCCCTCTGTGCTCTCCAATTTTAGACCCGTCTCCCACCTGCCTTTCCAAGGTTCTAGAAAAAGTTGTTTTTATTCAATTACAGGCATTTTTGGAGCTCAATTCTACCTTTGAAAAATTTCAGTCTGGTTTTAGATCCCGACATAGCACAGAGACTGCACTGTTAAAGGTGCACAATGATATTTCTTTGTCTGTGGACGCTGGTAATCCTGCTGTGCTGGTGCTGCTGGACCTCACGGTGGCCTTCGATAGTCGACCACGCAGTCCTTGTATCTCGCCTAGAGCAGCACATTGGTATCCGTGGCACTGCTCTTCAATGGTTCAAGTCATACCTGGCAGACAGGAGCTTCTCTGTCGTCATTGGCGACCACTGCTCCTCAGCCGCATCCCTGCCCTGTGGTGTGCCACAGGGTTCCATTCTCGGCCCTATTCTGTTTTCTTTGTACATGCTTCCCCTGGGATCAATTATAAAACAACACAATTTGTCTTTTCACTTTTATGCAGACGATTTGCAGATATATCTGCCCATGTGTCCTAACGATAACACTGCATTCACTAAGCTCCTGGACTGCATTTCTGATATAAAGCGGTGGCTGGCACAGAACTTTTTGCATTTAAACGACAGCAAAACTGAATGCATTTTGTTTGGTTCACCATCTTCGTCGATTGTTTCCGCCACAAACTCTGGCACTCTGGCCCCCTTTTTTAAAGCACGTTAAAAACCTTGGTGTAATATTTGACAATAGACTCAAATTCGACAAACAGATTAGTTCTGTTGTCAGCACAAGCTTCTTTCAGCTCCGTCTCTTGGCCAAAGTGAAATCTTTCCTCAGTCGGCCGGATCTCGAGAAGGCAATCCATGCTTTTATCAGTTCGAGACTCGATTACTGCAATGCCCTCTACGTTGGCCTCAGCCAGTCTTCCATCTCTCGTCTTCAACTTGTACAGAACGCCGCTGCCCGATTTTTAACAGGCACATCGAGACGGGAACACATTACCCCTGTGCTGTCATCACTCCACTGGCTTCCAGTCCGTTTTAGAATTGATTTTAAACTTTTGTTATTTGTTTTTCAGGCCGTTAATGGACTGGCCCCATCTTATCTGTCAGAGATTTTAACTGTTCGCAATTGTGGCAGAGCCCTGCACTCTTCGGGTCAACTTCTCTTAGAGGTCCCGAGGACACGGCTTAAACAGTGGGGCGATCTGTCTTTTGCCGTCGCTGCTCCAAGGCTGTGGAACAAACTGCCCCCTGACATTCGTTTCACTTCTGATCTCAGCCTTTTTAAATCAAAGTTGAAGACCCAATTTTTTAGGTTGGCATTTAATTCTGCCAACTCTGTTTCTTAGGTCTACTCATTTTGTTTGTTCCTTTCTATGTATGGCTATGGTCTATGGCTCGTACTACCTTGCAGCACTGCAGCACTTTTATTTTGTACTTATATGTTATGCATGTGTTATGTATTGTTTTTATGGATTTCCTGTGAAGCACTTTGGGTACCTTCTGGCTACTGTAAAGGGCTATACAAATAAACTTGATTTGATTTGATTTGATAATTAATTTGAGATCTTGAGAAAACAAAACAATAGTGTAGTCCAGACGCGTTGCCAGTAATGTAATGTATTTGTAACCCGGCCCTTGTGGGACGAGCCTCTCCACACCCTGGGACTCTGCGTTGTGTTGTTTATGATGATGAAGGGCGGAGGAGGGACCAGTCGGACACGGTGGTCGTTATATTGCGGCTCGGACCGCGTCGTGCTTTATTTCTCACAACGGCTGGCAGCTCAACCTTAAACAGTACAAGTAAACACTGGCGTGAGACAACAGAAAGATTAAAGGCTTGTGTTGTGTCCTTACTGGTTTCCACACTAACTGGTTGCCGTAGGCTATGATCTGCGCAGTTTCTGTTACGCGTGAGCTGTCCGTGGTACTGAAAAAACAATCGCCGTTAATGTGATAATTTTCTGTCTGATGCAGGTCTATGTTATGCTATACGTTAACACTTTATCGAGCCTACTGATTGGGTACATCTGTAGTGGCACTTTGTGCAATAAAATGATTTATTGTGCCGTGCGATAGAGCCGATACGCATGTTTTGTCTTTACTGTTGTATTGTGTACAGCCTTTATAAAGCTCTGTTGGGAGAGCTTGTGTTATAGGCAGTGTTTTGCTGTCATTTCCTTTGTAATGCATAATGTTGCAAAGTAAAATAGTCACTATTTTTCCAGTTTGTCTATATTTGTCATTTTTATAGTTCTACATTTTTACGAGTCCTTTTTCTGGGAAAAGATGGCCCATCCACTTTTGTACTGGCCCACCCGAAATATTATTTCTGCCTTCGCCACCGGGTGTCTCCATGGATACCAGATGATGACTGAGAGATGCAGATCAGCAGGATTGCGGGTCACTAGAAACTTTGTGTATGTAGTGCAATCCGTTTTGGACCCAGAGGGTATACTACCAGTGGCCAAGGCAGAAATAATATTTCACACAAGCTCTCCCAACAGAGCTTTATAAAGGCTGTACACAATACAACAGTAAAGACAAAACATGCGTATCGGCTCTATCGCACGGCATAATAAATCATTTTATTGCACAAAGTGCCGACTACAGATGTACCCAATCAGTAGGCTCGCTAAAGTGTTAACGTACAGCATAACATAGACCTGCATCAGACAGAAAATGATCACATTAACGGTGATTGTTTTTTCAGTACCACGGACAGCTCATGCGTAACAGAAACTGCGCAGATCATAGCCTACGGCAACCAGTTAGTGTGGAAACTAGTAAGGACACAACACAAGCCTTCAATCTTTCTGTTGTCTCACTCCAGTGTTTACTTGTACTGTTTAAGGTTGAGCTGCCAGCCGTTGTGAGAAATAAAGCACGACGCGGTCCGAGCAGCAATATAACGACCACCGTGTCCGATTGGTCCCTCCTCCGCCCTTCATCATCATAAACAACACAACGCAGAGTCCCAGGGTGTGGAGAGGCTCGTCCCACACGGGCCGGGTTACAAATACATTACATTACTGGCTATGCGTCTGGACTACACTATTGTTTTGTTTTCTCAAGATCTCGAATTAATTATATCGTTATCTTGGGAAAACGTTGTTTTTTTTCAAGTAAAGCAGCAATGTCCTTATAATGAAGCCCCAGGTCAAAATATAGCCGAACTAACTCCTGTAATGTCGTTTTCATACAGAAACAAGCTGAAATGCAGAGGGTGTTCTTACAGACACCATGCGCGCATGCAATATGCATCTCGTGAGCACGAGAAATGTTTCTCGTGCTCACGAGATACCAAAGTTTTTTTTTATTTTCACCATGTCCCTTTAGGGCAGGGGTGTCAAACTCTGGCCCGCGGGCCAAATTTGGCCCGCAGTGTAATTTTATTTGGCCCGCGAGGCAATACCAAATTATTATATTATTATTGTACTATAAAAGCTGACCTGCCGGTATTATACGCGCATTTACCGCTAATACTAGATTTATTATTATTTTATTTTTAAATGTATTAACCTGTTGAAAAACTTTATTTTGATATTTAAATCAGAAGGATGCAAATAGAAAAGAGGCATACGATTTTTATTTAATTTTTATTTAATAAATTAATGACATTGATGTGTTTTTTATTTGAAATTTGATTTTGCATGTCTGCACTATTTAGTTATATATTGTATGTTTATAAGCGTTGCTGGTTCCATATTTAATGTTAAAGCAAAACATGTTTGGTATATATTAAAAGGTTTATTTGTTCAATGTTGGCCCGCGATTTTATTCAAGTTTAAAATTTTGGCCCGTTGTGTATTTGAGTTTGACACCCCTGCTTTAGGGGCTCCGTACATTTTTAACGTGGTAGCTATAAAATCATTTTCATACCATAAAAAAACATAAAAACCATGCACGCAGGTATGCATGCATGCATGCTTGCTAAATAATTACATTACAAAAATCCATAATAACCACGCACACTTGTTAAAAAAATGTTGTACCTTTAGCAATAAAAGTAATACTTTAGTAAAACAACCAATAATGACAGGTGTGCTGTAATAAAAACGAGTGGATTCCACTGATTAAATCCAGTTTTTCTGCACTGTAAAGAGGGAAAACCTCGATATTCACAAAGTTTGTGATGAATAACAGGTTGTTTCTTTTTTTTTTTTTAATGTGTTTATTCATTTTTCCTTTTCAACACAGAAGAGCAAACACAAAACTTCAACACAACAACGCTTAAGCAACAAACAGTGACTCAGTTACACACAAACAGTATTCATATTGACAAAGTACATAAATAAGAAAATAAAAGGAAATCCCATTATTATGACCTTCCAGGGAATCCCTGTAACAAAATGGAAGATACATCGTATTCCAAATAATTCAAATAAGGTTCCCAAACTTTATAAAATTGGTTTGAGTTTGAATGTAATGCACAAGTCAAGTATTCCAAAGGCACTAAATCAAACAGCACTTTATGCCATCCCCTAACATTTGGTTCCTTATTGCTAATCCACTGCAACAAAATATTCTTTCTAGCTGCAAATGTAAGAATACAGAACAGTCTTGGATTTGTTAACCTTACACCTCTAGCAGGTAAGCCTAATATAAGAGACACTGGGTCCATCTCCAACTTTAATCCCAGTATCTTTTCAATTTCTGTTAAGACATTAGACCAGTATTTCTGCAGCTTACAGCATGACCAAAGACAATGTGTTAGAGTGCCAATTTCAGTTTTACATTTAAGACACATTGGAGACAAACTATGGTCGAACTTATGTCTGCGATTAGGGGATATATGCATTCTATGCAAAATCTTAACCTGTATTGATTTAGCACGATTACAAACTGAGATTGATTTAGCATGGGTCCATATATTTTCCCACTCAACAGCATTGATTGTGACAGATAGTTCTTTTTCCCACTTTTCTCTAAACTCTTGCAAAGCCCTGAATGGAACAGCACACATAGCTCCATAAAGTAGACTAATAGACATCTTATTAACTGTTCCAAACAACACCTTCTCAAGTGGAGATATGTCAGGGTTATCAATTAAGGTTGTGCTGTGTACTATATAATGTCTTATCTGTAAATATCGAAAAAAGTCACGCCTGGGGATTTTGTATTTCTCAATGATCTGTTCAAATGACATTAATGTATTATCAGTAAATAAATCTTTTAACATTATAATACCACAATTACCCCAGTGTCTAAAGCCAGCATCAAGTAGTCCTGGCTGGAAATCAGGATTATTCCGAACAGGTTGTTTCTTAATGCAAAATAGATTTGGTTTTTAAAATTCAATCAAGCTGCTTTATTTAAGGGGTTAAGTGAAGGTGGGTAATTTCAGAAAGTTAAGACAACACAAGGGTTAAATCCACACAGTCCCTGGACATGGACGGGGATGTTGTGTCCCCTGTGAGACAGTATGCCCCGAACACATTCAGAGACGGTCAGACGTCTCCGAGGACGCAAGAATGATTAACACTTGCTGCAAGTGATAATGAACATCCACAAACAGGACAACTGTTTCTGTAAACACATGAGGAAACACCACCACTCGTCTCTCTCTCTCTGTTAAATCAGAAGCAGAAATACATCACACTTTATCACATTTACATCACAATAACTGTATAATCACTAAATGGAACAAACACCTCTTAGTTACTGAAGCAAATCAGCAAGAAATAAAATCTCTAGGATGCTTGTAAAAGTATCTTAAAGTTACAATAATCATAAGCTCCATTTCACGAACCTTAAGAGGTTTTTCACAAGAGTAACCTGACTTTAGACGCTATTAGAAATTATTTTAGATTAATCTGTGCATAGGTCTGATCGATCCAAACTCCACTCAGAAAACAAACATTTTGAATGTTGTTTTGTTGTTGTCTTGCAGACAAAGCATGAATTCACACATTTTTTTACACATCAACATCCTGTTGTTGTTAATTCTGCATCCTTTTGATCCGTTTATTGCAATCAAAGATAAGATTTTCCTTTCATTCTTTTCACAACGAGGAAGGCCACGTTGGGCGTGGCCGCTCTGGGCTCAGTCCCTATGTGTCCCAAATGGCGTGTTTGTGGAAAACATGTTACTTCCTGTATCCAGCGTAGTTTTGTGTAGTTTTGTGTAGTTTTGTGACAAGACGCCATATTTGGCCGCCATGCCACGCCCACATAGTGTGACAGTCGGTAAAGCTTTCAATAACTTTGGATCCCAAAGTACAAAGCCCTTGTGATACTGATCAAGTTTGAAGTCCATGGGGTGAAATCTGTCTGAGGAGTTTGTTAAAGTATGCGAGGTGGAAATGGGAAAAAACGATTTTGTGCGATATTCAAACCAAGATGGCAGACTTCCAGTTGGGTTTGAGGTATAGGTCCAAGAGGCTTTTTGGTGCGTCTCCACATGATTCATGTGTGTACCAAATTTCGTGTCTCTAAGTGAAGCCTACTGCTAGGGCTAAGTATGAAACGTGACTACCTGTTGCCAGTGGGGGGCGCTGTCACTGAGTGTCAATATTGATATGTGGGTGTGTTCAGGGCTGGACCCTCATCACGTATGAGAAAGTTGGGACAGATTGGAGAATGTATGGTCAAGTTATACGGTCTCGTGCGTTGTTGAATAACTTTTGATCCCAAAGGCCTTGTGATGGTACTGACCAACTTTGAAGTCAATCAGGTTAAATCTGTAGGAGGAGTTCATTAAAATATGAAATGTGGTCATTTAATGAAAGGGGGCGTGGATATAGCATAAGGGGCGGGGCTTTATGAAATATTATGATTTAGAAGTGTTAAGGGCTGGACTCTAATGAAGCATGAGAAGTTTGGAGCAGATCGGACAAAGAATGGAGAAGTTATAACGATCTCGTGTTTTATGGCGAGAGGCCAAATTTTGGCGCCATGCCACGCCCACATAATGTGACTGTCGGTAAAGATTTGAATAACTTTTGATCCCAAAGGCCTTGTGATGGTACTGACCAACTTTGAAGTCCGACTTTGAAGGGACCAAGCACTGAAGGTGCGAGGACCCTATTGTAATTGGTCCGTTTCTTCTTCTTATTATTCATACCAAAAGTAAATCGCTAATTTGGAGCCTTTATCATATTCAAAAACTCACCATTTTGGGAATATACGTCAATCTCCCGTGAAATTTACATATTCTGGTATTCTCGGGAATGGACCTTGCAAAGTGACTCACTAGCGCCCCATTGAAATATTCAAAAGAGCCTCACAATATAGGATTTTTTCACCTAGAGACACAACATTTGGTACATACATGTATCATGAGAAGACGCACCAAAAAGTCTCAAGAACCCATACCCGAAAACGAACAGGAAGTCGGCCATCTTGGATTGAATATCGCACTTTTCATTGTTTTTGGCCAATTCCATGCCGCATACTTTAACCAACTCCTCCTACAGATTTCACCCAATTCTCTTCAAACTTGGTCAGTAGCATCACAAGGCCTTTGGGATCAAAAGCTATTGAAAGCTTTACTGCCGGTCACACTATGTGGGTGTGGCATGGCGGCAAAATATGGCGTCTCGCCATAAAACAACAGATCTTTATAACTTTTACAGACTTTGTCCCATCTGCTCCAAACTTCTCATGCTTCATCAGAATCCAGGCCTTAACACTTCTAAATAACCATCTTTCATCAAGCCCCGCCCCTTATGCTTTATCCACGCCCCCTTTCATAAAATGACCACCTTGCATACTTTACATAACTCCTCCAACAGATTTATTCAATTTAAACCAAGATGGCACACTTCCTATTGGGTTTGAGGTATGGCTCCAAGAGGCTTTTTGGTGCGTCTCCACATGATTCATATGTGTACCAAATTTTGTGTCTCTACATGAAACCTACTGCTCGGGCTAGGCGTAAAACATGTGACTTCCTGTTGCCAGCGGGGGGCGTTATCACTGTGTGTCAATATTGACACGTGGGTGTGTTCAGGGCTGGCCTCATCACGTGTGAGAAATTTGGGACAGATTGGACAATGTATGGTGAAGTTATCCAGTCTGGTGATAGATGGCGAGACGCCATGTTTTGCCGCCATGCCACACCCACATATTGTGAAGGTCAGTAAAGGTGTTGATAAGTTGTGTTCCCCAAAGCCTTGTGATGGTACTGACCGAGTTTGAAGTCAATGGGATTAAATCTGTTGGAGAAGTTATGTAAAGTATGCAACATGGTCATTTTATGAAAGGGGGCGTGGTTAAAGCATAAGGGGCGGGGCTTTATGAAAAAATTGTTATGTAGAAGTGTTAAGGGCTGTACTCTGATGAAGCATGAGAAGTTTGGAGCAGATGGGACAAAGAATGGAAAAGTTATAACGATCTCGTGTTTTAAGGCGAGGCGCCATATTTTGGCGCCATGCAATGCCCACATAGTGTGACTGTCGGTAAAGATTTGAATAACTTTTGATCCCAAAGGCCTTGTCATGGTACTGACCAACTTTGAAGTCAATCAGGTTAAATCTGTAGGAGGAGTTCATTAAAATATGAAATGTGGTCATTTAATGAAAGGGGGCGTGGATATAGCATAAGGGGCGGGGCTTTATGAAATATTATGATTTAGAAGTGTTAAGGGCTGGACTCTGATGAAGCATGAGAAGTTTGGAGCAGATCGGACAAAGAATGGAGAAGTTATAAAGATCTCGTGTTTTATGGCGAGACGCCATATTTTGGCGACATGCCACGCCCACATCGTGTGACTGTCGGTAAAGATTTGAATAACTTTTGATCCCAAAGGCCTTGTGATGGGACTGACCAAGTTTGAAGTAAACTAACCCTAGCCCTAACCCTAACCCTAATTAGGGTTAGCCCTAGGGTTAGGGTTAGGGTTAGGACTAGGGTTAGGGTTAGGGTTAGGGTTAGGGTTAGCCCTAACCCTAACCCTAACCCTAACCCTAACCCTAACTAGGGTTAGCCCTAGGGTTAGGGCTAACCCTAACCCTGACCCTAACCCTAACCCTAGTCCTAACCCTAATCCTAGTCCTAACCCTAACCCTAACCCTAACCCTAGGGCTAACCCTAATTAGGGTTAGGGTTAGGGTTAGGGCTAGGGTTAGTTTACTTCAAACTTGGTCAGTCCCATCACAAGGCCTTTGGGATCAAAAGTTATTCAAATCTTTACCGACAGTCACACGATATGGGCGTGGCATGTCGCCAAAATATGGCGTCTCGCCATAAAACACGAGATGGTTATAACTTCTCCATTCTTTGTCCGATCTGCTCCAAATTTCTCATGCTTCATCAGAGTCCAGCCGTTAACATTTCTAAATCATAATATTTCATAAAGCCCCGCCCCTTATGCTATATCCACGCCCCCTTTCATTAAATGACCACATTTCATATTTTAATGAACTCCTCCTACAGATTTCACCTGATTGACTTCAAAGTTGGTCAGTACCATGACAAGGCCTTTGGGATCAAAAGTTATTCAAATCTTTACCGACAGTCACACTATGTGGGCGTGGCATGGTGCCAAAATATGGTGCCTCGCCTTAAAACACGAGATCGTTATAACTTTTCCATTCTTTGTCCCATCTGCTCCAAACTTCTCATGCTTCATCAGAGTACAGCCCTTAACACTTTTACATAACAATTTTTTCATAAAGCCCCGCCCCTTATGCTTTATCCACGCCCCCTTTCATAAAATGACCACGTTGCATACTTTACATAACTTCTCCAACAGATTTAATCCCATTGACTTCAAACTCAGGTTCATGGTGATGGTCAGTACCATCACAAGGCTTTGGGGAACACAACTTATCAACACCTTTACTGACCTTCACAATATGTGGGTGTGGCATGGCAGCAAAATATGTTGTCTCGCCATCTATCACCAGACTGGATAACTTCACCATACATTGTCCAATCTGTCCCAAATTTCTCACACGTGATGAGGGGCCAGCCCTGAACACACCCACGTGTCAATATTGACACACAGTGATAACGCCCCCCGCTGGCAACAGGAAGTCACATGTTTTACGCCTAGCCCGAGCAGTAGGTTTCATGTAGAGACACAAAATTTGGTACACATATGAATCATGTGGAGACGCACCAAAAAGCCTCTTGGAGCCATACCTCAAACCCAATAGGAAGTGTGCCATCTTGGTTTAAATTGATTAAATCTGTTGGAGGAGTTATGTAAAGTATGCAAAGTGGTCATTTTATGAAAGGGGGCGTGGATAAAGCATAAGGGGCGGGGCTTGATGAAAGATGGTTATTTAGAAGTGTTAAGGCCTGGATTCTGATGAAGCATGAGAAGTTTGGAGCAGATGGGACAAAGTCTGTAAAAGTTATAAAGATCTGTTGTTTTATGGCGAGACGCCATATTTTGCCGTCATGCCATGCCCACATAGTGTGACCGGCAGTAAAGCTTTCAATAGCTTTTGATCCCAAAGGCCTTGTGATGCTACTGACCAAGTTTGAAGAGAATTGGGTGAAATCTGTAGGAGGAGTTCGTTAAAGTATGCGGCATGGAATTGGCCAAAAACAATGACAAGTGCGATATTCAATCCAAGATGGCCGACTTCCTGTTCGTTTTCGGGTATGGGTTCTTGAGACTTTTTGGTGCGTCTTCCCATGATACATGTATGTACCGAATGTCGTGTCTCTAGGTGAAAAAATCCTATATTGTGAGGCTCTTTTGAATATTTCAATGGGGCGCTAGTGAGTCATTTTGCAAGGTCCATTCCCGCGAATACCAGAATATGTAAATTTCATGGGAGATTGACGTATATTCCCAAAATGGTGAGTTTTTGAATATGATAAAGGCTCCAAATTAGCGATTTACTTTTGGTATGAATAATAAGAAGAAGAAACAGACCAATTACAATAGGGTCCTTGCACCTTCAGTGCTCGGTCCCTAATAAAACATGTATTAGCAATTAAACAAGTAAAAAATATAATAAAGTATTTACAATTTACAATTTAAACAAGTAGAAATATTAATCATCAATTGAATCAAAAGGAAAATAAAATTTAAGATAATATATACAATGTAAACAGAGTCAACAGTTGAAGATGCACCATTGCATGGAGAATATTGCACATATAGATTAAATTGAAAAAGTAACCTGAGTGAAATATTGTACAGTCTTTATAATGCAGTGATTGTGGTCTACTGGGAGCACGACTGCTGCAAGAAGGAAGAACCTGCGAAATCTCAGCATATTATGTTTATTTTGGCGACATGCTGCTGTAAAAGCGGTAGTCAGCGTAGCCCTGATTGTCCTGAACTCCATTTTAACAATGTCATTTTATTGTCGTCTTGCAGACAAACCTGATAAAACATGAAATCAGACTTTTTACACTTTGCCACTTTGTCGTAGTTATTTCTCCATACTTTTGATCATTTTATTGCAAATAAATCACAGCAATCAGTTTATTTTGGTTTCGTTCTGCTGTAGTAGCGATGTATAATCCAGTTGCAGTTCCTGTAGGAGGCAATGCAATTCACTGAGCTGTGTGCACCAACGATTGTTTTTAAACATCCAGACATGAATGCATTTCGTTTTCTGACGTATCTGGGACTTGCAGCACTTTTGCTGTATTTGTTTGGCTTTCTGTTTCATGCTTTTCATTTGCAGCTTGTTTCGTTTGTTTCTGAAGCTGCAGCACATTTCTCCTAATGGAAATGTTTTAGGCTCTTGTAATTCATTTGCTTTTGTTGGCCACTGAAGAACAGGTTTTGACTAAACTAAAAAAAAATCCTGATCCAAGTCACCCGTAACTCAAATATGAATAAAGTTACCTAATAATATGTTAATTATTTGGCTTTGAGGTGAGGTTAGATACTTAATGAGACATGCTTCCTTCCATGATTCCTTAAACTGTTGATCTTGTATTTCTTGTTTAAGACAGGTCAAACAGCATTTTAAGAATCCCAAACTTCAACCTGACATGCCTGATTGTAGTCGCTCAGCTGTGATTGGACAGTCACCGTTTGGGGGAGGGATCAGTCGGTTCCCTGCTGACTAAAATATGCAGTTATGTGCCAAGATTATCACACTTCTACTTCCACTTTAACATTTATATTGTAATTTTTTTGTGATATCCAAAATAGACCATAGAGAAAATGTCAGCCCCACAGCGTGTTTTAAATAAAAGCATATCAGTGAAAAATAAAATCTCCAGGATGCCTTTTGATCTGCATTAAAATGTGCAGAGAACAGATACAGGAAGAAGAAAAAGGAGAAGAAGAAGCGGAGAAAAACACATTTTCTCAAGGTCAGTGGAGTGTGCACGTCTCTGCTGTTATTGAGTAAAGGCAGAGCTCCCACGCCGCTCTCCAGGGGCTCTCTGATAGGCTGGCTCGCTGCCAACATGTTACCATGTGAATTAATGATAACAAAGACCGATCGCTTCAGACACCACACAACACATGGTGCATCTGAGGGCCGCTTCACTTCGCCAGGATGGTGCACCAAGGACAATGCAGATTGCATGATAACTGTTAAATATGGCAGCGAAGGAAAACTGTGACAGGAATAGTTTTTTTATTTTTCATGAGGTTGTTTTACACCAACAAGCTAAATTAATGTGGACGGTTGGCGGTGGTTATTTTGTCTTAATTTAGCAGCAAAGAAAAATAACTATTCATCTTTGAAGTTAAAGCCAAGGTTTAAAATATAACTACTATAACGTCACATAGACAGATGGTTTGTTATACAGAGACAACTAAAAAGCCGTCATTGGAAACTGTTTAACTTTAAAAAAATACCTGGCAGGTGATTGGATTAACTATCTGTCAATCACCTTCACACAGCTTCAGTGCTAGAGTCAGGAGAAGAGCAAAAGCATTCCGTTCTTGTCTCTGCTCTTCTTTCGATGAATAAATAATCTCTAGTTGATAACTAAGTTGATAAGCTGCCAGTATCTCCTCACAGGACGTTCATCAGTGGAAATGCTTGTTGTTTGGACACATTCTCACGTTATCCCTTAATATCATGAGAATCCAGCTGCTATGCAAGATAAAGAGTATATGAAATGATGTGCACATTCAGCTCACACAGACTAGATCCAGTTCATGCTTGCCATGAACGTCTAAGTTGATAACTTTCTGGCTTTTTTATTCTTGAATTTGATGTGTCTATTCAAATGTGATGCCAATTTGGCTGCAGATGTCCTGAGTTGTTTGTTCAGACCCAGCAGCTACAATTTCCATAACAAATTTAAGCCGAAAGTGTCAGTGGTTGCTCCTTATAATTTAATTGTTGCCATTGATAATAAACATGTATAAAATATGTTTGTGTTTCAGATTGAAGTACAATTGAAGGCTTTTACAAGGACACTTACATGTTGTTTGTGCAGCCACAGTGCATTCACCAGTTAGCAAGGTCACTCGTTAAACCATTTTAAGAGGAAGAAAGCATGCATAAGCATCGTTAACCATTGTAAAAGTTAACAACGCTCAGTAGTTGCACAATGATGCATTCATTTCAGTGCTTAGCAACAGTGTGCATGCAAAATGTGATTCTTTTTCCAGCTATTGTAGGTGCAGACATTTTGTTAAAATTTATCAGGTGCAATTGAATGTTTTTTTCACACCGTGGTATCTGTTTTTTGTTTTTCGAGTCGACCTGCAGCAGAGCACAGCTCCAGCTGATATAACATGAAGATGACCCAAACACAGAGCAGTTAAAAGAGTTTCCCAGGAGAGCAGCAATATATTCCTGAGCTGAGTCTTACCAAAGACAGATATTGGTTTTCCTGATACTGCAGTAGCCCTTGTGGCACACTGTCGGCCTGTTCGCCTGTGTTCTGCTCCATCACACTGATCAGAGCTGACAGGAGCATCTAAAGCTGCTGAGCCTCGGCTCCTCGACCTGCAACTATCGACTGGCTGCTCATCAAGGCTCTCAGGCACCTTAAATTGATCTTAATGCATAAACGCACGGACACAGAAGCAGACAATTCCTGCAGTGGAATCCTCATTAAAGAGTAAATCAACTCTAACTCAGCGCTGCACTCCGACACCCGGCCGCACCCCGAGTCACCAATATCAAAGCAGCGGTTTCCAATTAGCCGTCAAATGCAAAACACCTGCTGTGAAATTAAAGAAAATCATCACCCCAGGAGTTATTTTATGATGAAGTGTTTTTGCTCAATTCAATTCCCCTCAACCCCCTCGTCTGCTTCTACATGATTAGATTAAACCCCGCATTTATCAGGATCCGTTGTTGTTAAACACTGTTGGGCTTCACATCGAGGTTGAGGCAGGGAGAAAAAGTTTGCAGCTAAGAGAGAGACTGTTGTCAAGTTTTTCAAATTACTCAAATGTCACTGGAGAGGTCATCGTATTTCACACACTATCAACAACACGTTCTGGCTGCAGCCCCGTTGCATTCTGGTCCTTTTCCTCAGCCTCCTGTGGGAGTAGAAATTGGTTTCTGTTGGTCCTGTCAGACAGAGTTCTCTCAGTGTGATGTGACATACAGAAGAGAGAAGCCACTGGCTCTTTGATCTGAACCAGCCGATATCCAGATGTTTATCACTGAAGTTTCAGATCCCTGAAAAGCGTCTCATCGCTGCAGTGCAGGTGCTGTGTGTCATGCTGTAATTTAGGTTGTTCTCTGTGGTGGAAGGGATAATCTCATCCTTTACGTCGAGGTGGTGTCTGTGATTCTGTGAACAGATTGTTCATGTAGTGACCCGATTGCTACTCAAAAAAGATGCCACTAACATGATGAGATCCTGTTTATAGTATTTTAAGTGCACAAATGAAATGTCCAGTTTCCGTATATCAGTTAACAAATAAACGTATATTTCCAACATCACATTTCTGCGGTCAAAAAACTTTGTGCCTCTTGGGCATCTCACCACAATCAGTTATACACCGGTGCCTTCTCCACCCACAAACAAACAAACAAACAAATAAGCAATCAAAGCAAAATGGCTCTTACAGTTCATATCTGTTAACAAATAGACTCCGCCCATCAGTGCGCCTTTCGTGACTGTCCTCCCCCTCAATACGACCCCATGGGTGCAGCTGTTTATTAAGAACCATATTCATATATCATATACATATTTTTGATTTATTTATAATTGTTTTGTTTGCTCAAACAGTTGGCTATAGGTTCGAGACTGTCCTCTCCCCAAAAAAACATTTGCACTAGTGATGTGTCCTTCTGTGTCGAGGCCTTGAAGCGTGTGTAGAGTAATTCAAGCTAGATTTTTGTGACGCGTGTATTGAGGCTTGTGTTGATGACGTTTGTGGAGACGTTTGTAGCCTGGTGAGCCAGCCGCACCACGTGACTGATACAGGAATTGGCTCACGCGTATTGGTGTGTGATTCAATATATAAGGGGCAACAAAATGTGGACTTGATGCATCACTGCACATTTATTTGCTGCAGAACTGCGGAAGTCCAGAAATACCTTGGTGAACTAAACATTGAAAGACTGGAGAACCACCTGGAGTATTGGTAAAGGTAGAAAAGTGTATCCAAATCTGTACAAACTTGCTGTTATATTCCTCTATACTCCAGCATCATCTGTGCCCTATGTAAATACCAAAGGTATTTTCAAAAGCAGGGGAAATTATCTCAAAGACGCGGTGGAAAAGTTCTTGTTTTTAAATAAAAGTGAATAATGAAAGTTCCAAATAACAAGCACATCCAAATCACAACCCACCCCCCAATTTGTTTCAACTTTTCCTTCTGTCCCTGCCATGATTCAATCAGAAAAACATACACTATATTAATAAGTATATTTGTTTATTGGCATTCCTTTCATTTCATAATTTAAGGGCAATTTGATTCAAAGCTTCACATACCAAAGCCATGTTGTCGTTATAATCACCGCCTGGTTCACTCATGGACCGAAGCTTCATGGTGCTTCATTTGCTCTACTGCGCCATCAAGTGGACAATGGATGGAAAGCTTCGATGCTTCACCAGGCTTCGTCTCGCCATCACTAATTTGAATTACAGCTTAAAACAACACATATTAATGTTTGTGGATAGCATTTGTGGTTAGCAGCTGTTAGTGGCCGTTAGTGGCTGTAGGAGTTATGAGGAAAGGCCAAGGATTTTGTGGTGTGTTGGTATGTAAAAGCAAAGGCAGAAATGAGGATACTGAGGTATAAAGAATGACAAGGTCCGCCTTAAGAGGCCTGGACTGGTGAACGATGAGTCAAACAAACACAGACTTTGACCCAGACGACCAGAGTTGTCCTGTGTGAAACCATGATGTTATTTGACCGTTACATAACTGAAAGTACGGTTTATATTTCATTTTTTTGCATCATCAACAAAACTCACTCCCAGTATTTACATCCATATATTTCAACTTTTTCAACCAAACCTGAGCCTAACCATGTATTTTGTTTCTATAATCTTGAATAAGGTTTCTCTCCCTGAATTTTTCTCTCTCTTTTTTTCCCTAATAAAAGGGTTTTTTGAGAAGTTTTTCCCTGACGGCTGTGAGGGTCAAATTACAGAGGGTGTCGTACCCTGTACAGTCTATAAAGCCCTTTGAGGCAAATTTAATTTAATTGTCTAAACCAAATGAAACTTCAACGGTTTGACAACTTTAACTAAGTGTTTAAAATGGAAACTGTTTAGTTATGAAGATCTTTGATCTCCTGACACCTATAGGGGCACTCATTTTGAAACAAAGGGGAGAAGAAACAAACAACCTATGTGGTGGTATAGTTCGGAGGAATTGTTGCTCCCTTCAAATGTTAACTTGGCAGATTCACCATCCCTCTCGTTAGCACTGCAGCTAACAAATCAGACAGAACTATTTATGGTTTATAGAGCAGAAGAGCCAATGTTTACATTTTCCAAGGCAAGTCTGGCAATGCGTCATATATTAGCCACTTAAAAGGAAGCCAAACAAGCTTAAAGTTATCTTTTATGTATTATTTTGTGGTTAAGGCTGATACTGGGGCAGGAACAAAAGTTTCAGAGAAAATAATTGACCCAAGATTAAAAAACAGCTGCAGGAGCCAACCTTGGCCGCTCATCCAACAGATTTGGGGGATTTGAAAGAATTCAAACTGATCTTGAATTATTTTTTGTAAACTCAATGCATTGTTTTTCTTTTTGTTTAATCTTACTCTCTATAGAAACAATGAACTTGTAAACTGCATTTTTAGCTTCATATTATCTGAGTTGAGCTGATGTTTAATGCAGGAAGTGAAGCAGCTTTCAAATCAATGCAGCTGTAGTGCTGTTCCCCTCTGAACTGTTGCAGAAAAAACGAAATGCATCCCCTCTGGTTGCTGATGTTTGATCAGTTAATGAGGAATAAAAAATACACTGACTAATAAAATGTTGAGAGAAATATTTCAGCCATAAATTATTTAGTTTTATACTATTTTTCTAGCACAAATGGCCATGAGTCCACTCTGTATGTTTGCTATATTTCCATGAGTATATTTTACACTATATCGTCTTTTAACAGTTTGGTTGTGAGGTAAGCTGCAGAGTCCTCCACCCCTCGTGGCTTTCAAGAGGAGAAACTCTCATTACCTTCATCTGAGACTCTGCTAATGACAGCCAGCCCACCTCAGCCACATAATGAGCTCCAGTGAATTGTGCTCTCTTCCATGGCAACACTCTGCATCCCATAACAAAGAGTGAACACACAAACACACAGAGACACACATACACCGCTGCCATTCACGTTCAAACAAATTAATGGACAAAACAAGCACACGAGTTGAATTTTAAGCGAAAGGCCGGATGTGATGGAGAGCGAGCTGCTCACACATCAAACACCTGGCGGTTCAGTTTGTGCAGCTTCACCGTATGAATCCACTCAGACATTAACATCACGTCAAATGGATTAGACAAGGACATGCGCTCTAATTTGTTCATATTATATCAGGTGTGTTGACTAGAACTGAATAGATAATAACAACAGTAGGCTTCTTTTTTTTTTTTATAAAATGTTGGTTCAGCCTTCATGAAACCATGAAACTCAGACTTGGGATGTGAAGATCAACAAGTTGTTGAGCTGTTTAGGTTTCAAGATTTTACTATTTTACATTTTACAGTGTTTCATTTGCATTCACATCAACTTCACATTGAAAGGGACAAAAACAGTCAAGGAAAAATTTATTAGACCATTTTTTTCTTCAATTTCTTGTTCTTTTTAATGCCTGGTACAACTAAAGGTACATTTGTTTGAACAAATATAATGATAACAACAATAGCTCATAAGAGCTTAATTTAAGAGCTGATATCTAGACATTTTCCATGGTTTTCTTAATAGTAACCAAAATAATTATCAATAAAACCATGGAAAATGTCTAGATATCAGCTCTTAAATTAAACTCTTATCAGCTATTTTTGTTGTTGTTTGTCCAAACAAATGTACATTTAGTTGTACCAGGCATTAAAATCAACAGGAAATGGAAGAAAACAAGGGTGGTCTAATAATTTTTTCCATGACTGTAGGCTTCTATCACAGCACCAGGTGACTCCTGTGTGTTTATTGAGTTCATACCACTGAGGCGTTTTAGACCAGGCTGATGTCATGAATGATTATTCCCTTCGAGAAATAATGCACTGAAATTTTTTTTAAACTTTCCCACAAAGTGTTGTCAAGTGACATCGTATCAAAGGCAAGCAGGACCCTAAAGGGAGGCAGATGGATAGATCCAACAAACCTCAGCTTTTCTTAAGTTAAACTTTGAATGCAGCCCAGTGTGTGTCTACTCTTTGATATTGCTATCCTTGTAATTGTAAGTATTAGCCTCAAAGTATACTTAAAGAGTACAAAAAATACTCTATCAGTGGTGGAAGAAGTATTCAGATCCTTTACGTCAGTAAAAGTACTAATATCACACTGTGAAATTACTCCACTACAAGTAAAAGTCCTGCATTCAAAACTTACTGAAGTAAAAGTTTCAGCATCAAAATGTACTTAAAGTATCAAAAGTTAAAATATCCATTCGTTATGCAGAATGGCCGCTTTCAGATTGTTTTATATATTCAAAATATATTATTAGATTATTTGTATTGAGGCATTTATATAATTTTGTAAAGATAGGGCTCATTTTAACTACTATATATACTGTTATGTGGTTTAATTTATTTTAAAAAAAGGCATAACCATTCTATAATTATCATGTTTTTTATGTTAAATCTCAAACTGAAAAGTAACTAAAGCTGTCAACTAATGTAGTGAATTAAAAAGTAAATTTTTTTCTTAAAATGTAGTGGAGTAGAAGTATAAAGTTACATAAAATGGAAATACTCAAATAAGAACAAGTACTTCAAAATTATGCTTAAGTGCAGTACTTGAGTTAATGTACCTAGTTACATTCACCAGTGCTTTTTATGCAGAATGGGCTGTTTAAGAAGTTATTGCCCTGAGTGAAAAAATAGCTAAAAAGGCAAAATGGAAGGGTAAAATAATAATTATAAAAATAATCAAATCACATACAAATATATTAATTAAAATAATAACAATAATTGTTATTATTATTATTATTATTATTATTATTATTATTATTATTAATAATAATAATAATAATAATGATAACATTATTAAGCCAACTATATATTGATCATACAGTACTATGAAACTATGAAATACGTATTCATGTTCAAATACTACATAATAAAAATCACAATATACAAGTAGAAAAAGTTATCTGATAGTAAATATTATACCATCATGTTGGAGGTAAAACAGTAAAAACAGAACTTTTATAGTTTTCTGTCAGTGGCTGTGAGGCCTGAGTGCAGAATATAAAAGATTAGAAACTTCTAGTAACAGTGCGATTAATCCTAAAACTCGAGTCAAACAGCATAATTATTTTATTGTTATTCAGTCCTTTTTAAACATTCAGTTCACTCGACTCGACTTTCGTTTATTCATTAATTGAAATAATTTTTGATTCATTCAGCTTCCTAGCAACACTGACACTTCTGCAACTTGTGTTTCCTAAAAGCTGTTTTGATTGTGAGTGAAGATGACGGGAAATCTAAATCAATTGTCTGTGATAAGTGATTTGTAAATCAACCCTTTTAAGTGTGTGACTGAGACTGTTTGGCCCCGGAGGAGAGATCTACTGTTTGATAAGTCAACTCGTGTCAAGACGCCCAGATCTGCTGTGACGTGACAGCTGGCCCCGACGCTCTGCAGACTCTCTTTCTACTCTCCTTTTCTTTTCACCCTGCCGGTGTACTAACTGCAGGCTAACAATAGAGCCAGATATGAGATAGGAATGTTAGCATGGCAATATATGCCATATATCAGCATAATCCGAAGCCTGCGGGCGGATCTCCTTGCTCCTCTGAGTCCAATTATAGAGTGTGTGTTGTGTGAGCAGACAGACTGTTGCAGATCGAGCCCCAGATCCAGCCAGCACCAGCCACCTCCTCTCATCCTCGCTGTGACACCTACGCACACACACACACACACACACACACACACACACACACACACACACACACATATACACCAAATGCATGGTCACACACACACACACGGTAGATGATTTGTACAATTGTAACGAGGCATGCTGTGCCGCTGCATTGTTATTTACCCAGTCACATTTCCCCTGTATAGTTAACAAGGCAGAATTTATTTAATGGTGTGAGCAAAGGGAGCAATATCACCACCTCACACTCTCTTTCTTTCACTTATTCATCAACCCTGCCTCTGCAAAAATGTATTCATATACTTATAATCTGATTTGATCTGCTGTTGCCAGCATCACATTCACTGTGACAGCCTATAAATCAGTAAGTCATCCAAATTAAATGACAAAATACCAACAAGAACGACCCGTTTTTCTGATCTAAAGCCTGCCAAAACTGTTACAAATCACTGCTGCAAAAAAAATAAAAGCGTTTTCTAGTCTGACAACACAGAGATTCATTTGGGGTGAAAACAAAAAAACAGCTCAGTGAGGGAGAGATCCTGAAGAAGAAACCAGCTATGAAAGTGTTGGATAATGGCAAATCCATCCACCTTGACCTCCTGATTAAGTTTTTAGACCATTGCTGTTGAGTCCAGTTAAATTAGTCTCCTATTTGTTTGGGCAGGTGTGAACACAGTAATCACACTCCACAACAATCTCATTTGTGATTAGTCTGGCGTTAGCCAGGCTACCTGTTGCCAGGTGTGCTTTGCAGTCTGGGATGCAACAGACTACGGCAACTGTAGCAGTGTGCATGATACTAGTAGCAGCTATTTGGAGAGTTACGTAGCATGCACAGAACTATGCACCTATGCACCAAAACAAGACCCTCTCCCTGACTTTACTGTCTTATTCCCGCTCCAGACACATTTGACCAATAAGCAAATTTAGGTCTTGTGTTGTTTGTCAGCATGCATTTTGCTTTATCTGGATATTTTTTATGTGTGATAGGAACCAAAAAAGGGGAAAAAGCTCCAAGTTTACAAAACTTGCAACCTGTTTTGGACCAGAGCAAGCAAGCTATAGGTGTAAAACTGTCCTCAGAGTCTATGTCATGGGTGCTGCTCTTCTGTGCATAAAAGATACTGTTGCTCTTTTTCATCAATTGGACCCATAGGACTTGCACACTAAAGACTTCCAGTTAAGCATTCTGCAAACTTGAATGTGAAATAATTGTTTTCAGTATACGGCTCTTCTAGACTTTCCAAATGTTATTGAACTGAATGGATCAAAGACAGTGGGATGAATCATTTTGCAGGTTTTGATCATGTAATCCTTTTTTCAGACTCTTCTTTACCGATGGAACCCTGTTTGGGAAAAGTCATTCTCGGCCCAACGGTGTCACGTGATGCATCTAGAATTGTTCCCGGTGCTCGTATTGGGTGCTTGCTCGTAACTCATCAGCAACCGATGGTTTTGTCACAGCCGTCACAGTTTGGATTGTGGATCGTATACATCGCCAGAAATTAACGGCACGTGTCCACAAGATGCAACACACATGAACAGAAGAGGCAGTGTAGGAGTAATACGCACCATTTTCACAATGTTTTTGATTTAACGGCCTTAAATATCATCAACAAAGGCGCTGCTCTCACTTCTTCTGTTGTGATCTCAGGATTAAAATAGCAGTTTAGAAGCTTCTTTCTAGTATCTTGAATGGAATAACTTCCTGGGGTGTTGCTGTGTTTGTTATTCCAAATCCAGTATTTCTATACGGCCTGACTTCTAACATCTGTGTTGTATAAAGGCAAGTATGCAAACATGATTCTCTGTATGTTTATTTGCAGCCTCAGCGTGTGCATTGTCTTTGACTGTAATCTATTAAAAAAAGTGAATTGTCCTTTGAAGTGAACCATATCTTTGTTCTGCTCCTGTGTGTTTGTTAAATGCATCAGCAGACAGCACGGTGAAGGTTGGAGGTTGTATCTGTGAGCCGCAGTGGTTGAAAGAAAACAAAAATGATGTGTTTTAATACCGGTTTCATTATGGTTGTGATCATGTCCGACTTAGTGCTGTGTGGCCCTGCGGAGCCTTTTAAAGCCACTGATCAGAGGCTCTGAGTCTGTAATGGCACCCAGTGGGAGAAGGATATTGCTCAGTGCCAAGGACCTTCCTCCTCTGTGAACACATGTGAGTCTCATCCTCCCTCCTCACCTTCCCACCTCCCTTTGATATATCTTTTACAAGATCTGCCACTCCGTCCTTCACCCTCCATCTCCCTCAGCATCCCTTCCTCTCTAACATATTCCTCCTCCTCCTCCTCCTCTCTTCCTCCTTCTCCTCCTCCTCTCTCCCTATGCCTCCTCCATCTCCTCCTCCTCTCTCCCTCCTTCTCCTTCCTCTTCTCCTCCTCCTCCTCTCTCCCTCCTCCTCTTTCTCTCCTCCACCTAACCTCCTCCTCCTCTCTTGTCTCTCTCTCCTTTCTTCTCTCTCTTCTCCTCCTCCTCCTCCTCCTCTTTTTCTTCCACCCCCTCTTCTTCTTCCTCTTCCTCCTCCCTCTCCTCATCCTTGTCCTCCTCCTCCTACTCTTCCTCCCTCTCCTCCTCCTCTTCCTCTTCCTCCTCCTCCTCCTCCCTGTTCACCGATTCCTCAGACATCAATTTTCTTCCCAGGCATAAAAACTTATTTTTGCAACACGGCATATCTTCCAGCAGCACATCCAGTTCTACTGTTGGTGCGGAGAAGCACAGACATCTTTCAGAGAAGAAGCTTCTTGGTTTTATATTTATTAAATCAGTATATCAGTCTTTCAATACATGCATGTGTCTTTAAAGCAGGTCTGTCTATAAGGTGTCAGAATGCTTTGAACAACGTTCTTACAACAGTGTCTGAATCCAATCTTTTGTGCAGAGATTGATTTGATATATGAAAGGTGGCTGTGACTTGGAGAGCAGTGAGTCTCTGGAGAAGCACAGAGATGTAGAATGACTGTTTGCTCTTCTCTGAACCTCCCTCCCTGCTGCTGCTGCTGCTGCTGTGGCTTCTGCTGCTGCTGCAGGTGGAGGAGCAGTGAAAAGACCACAACATGAAAATGTGAAAGGTTTTTGCGAGCTGACTTTAAAAAACACACTGCTCCAGCCTTTGATACTGCTCCATTAGCTACCAAGGTCAAGTGCCATTTTATAGGATGTTAATGGTCAGCTGATCCCTCCAAATCATATTTGATTTATTTATAAAGTATAGCTAAAACTGTTGTAAAGGTCATGAGTTACCTCTGCCAAATAGGTAATGCTTTTGGTTCAGTTTGTGTTAGTATTGTAGAGAGTGCAGGTCTATTTTCATGAAATTCAGTTCCTACACATTGGTGGTTGGCGTGTGCAAAAGCAGAGCCCATTACATTTTGGAGTGGATCTGAATCACAGGACAGGCATTTGCACAACTGCCATGATTTTAGTTAGATGGTTAGAACTACATTTACATTTACATTTAGTCATTTAGCAGACGCTTTTATCCAAAGCGACTTACAGAAAAAGGGAAACAATCAAGATTTAGTGCAGTAAGAGCCATTAGTGCATCAATAAGTGCTAGTGACAATTCTTTAAGGAGTAGAATTATTGTGTGCTGCTAGGAAAGAAGATGCTCTCTGAAGAGTTGGGTCCTCAGGAGGTTTTAAAGGTAGAGAGGGACGCCCCTGCTCTGGTAGGAACTGGTAGTGGTTCCACCAACAGGGAACAAGAAATGCAAAGAGTCTGGATTGCTTTGGACAAACGGGGGGCAGAGCCAGGCGCCGTTCATTGGTAGAGCGCAACGGTCGTGGGGTAGCATATGCCTGAATCAGGGCGTTCAGGTAGGTAGGAGCAGTACCGGAGACAACTTTACTAATGCTCAGTTCAGTGAGCATCAGAGATTTTAATTTGATGCGGGCTGCAACAGGTAGCCAGTGGAGCTCGATGAGCAGACCAGGCCTACTCGTATTGGGACACACTTGAACGCAAGATAATACATCACAAGTGTTTATCCTGTCATAAATCTGAAATATACTGTGGAAAAATGTCCAAATGTGGACGTTTACTGTGCGGATTTATAGTATTTCATGATGGGAAGTCTCGGTTCATTGTTTTTTAACTCGACTCATAAGAGACTTATAGTAGATGTTCTTAATAATATTAAAAAATCTGCCCAGTGCAATACAGCAGAAATATGTGCTTTAAAGAGATTTTTTTTTTTTAAATCACTGCTTTCATCATCATCATCTTTCCCTACAAAGTTGTGTAAAGTAAGTTCAGTGGGTGAGATGCATTTCATATTATTTAAATAAACACAGCACCAGTGGACAGTTGTTCTTGATTTAGTGGAAGCTACAGTGTTGTAACGAAGAACTCAGCATTGTTTGAGTGGAGTGAAATATTTTTGCTTTTTCTTCTTGTTCCTTTCTACTTCTTTCTTCATCATGTCTGAGTTTCAGAGGTGTATTGGTGGTTCAGACTCAGGTCAGATCTCTCTTTCTCTCTCCCTCCCTCACCTCGCCTCCATCTCTCCATCACTCTCCTCCGTCCTCCGTCATCTTTCAGTTTATCCATCCACCCGTATGTACATACATCTCTTCTGGTCCCTGGTGAGGCTAATCCCATTCACACCGTGGAGGAGAGAAACACCTCTCAGAAGTGTGTGTGTGAAGGTGTGAGATGAAGAAAGTGAGACAGACGGCAAGAAAAGAGGCATCATCAAAACACGACGTGGCAAAAGGTGAACATTCAGATCTGACAGCGCTTCAGGGAAACACGGAGAGAAGACGACAATGGGAGGAAAAAAGAGAAGATGTCGGACTCAATTTTAAATAGCAGTTGGGGCCTTTTTCTCTCCGTGGGACCAAAGACTGACTGATATTGGCCAGTCAGTGCTGTTGTTCATCACCTGGATGAGTTCAGAGAGAAGAATTAACACGAGCCTTCGACAGCACTGACACACAACCTCAGGAGCAAACAGCAATCACGCAAACTTTTTTTAAATAAATGTAAACAAGGAAACAAATTGAATGAAATATACATCACATACCTTCTCTTAAATTGAGATCTTTTTACTCATTTACAATAAAAATAACCACGTGAAGTTACGAAAAAGGAGAAAAAAAAAACAAAATCTATAAATTACTGTGAAAAGAACACACACTCCACTTTATGAAGATTATTAATGAATGATCATAATTTAAAAACAAAAGAATATGGATCTATTGCTTCAGTATGGACACTAATTACCAATGTAGCCTATACTTTAACAAGATAATATATAAGCTAAATGGTCCATAGCCATAGTTATGCACAGCAATATAAATCACTCAAAAACAGCTAATATATATACATATATATTTAGACAAACTACAAAAGTGTTAACGAGACCATGTCCATAAAAAACAGATTTTTTTTTACATTTTTGATTGGGAAGTAGAACAAAAATTAGGATAAAACTCAGTGAGCTTTCCTCTGCTAGCTCTAGTTTGTTGTATGAATCTTCTCTCTTACTTTCAAAAAAGCCAACAAGAAAGCATATTTCCAAAATGTAATATAATAATTACATAAGGTAAAATAATAATTATAATCCAATTTTAATGCCTAAACATGAGTACATCCATGCTTCTTCTTCTCAGACACTGCTGATCATGTTTCTGTCATTTCTCTATTGAATATTTATGGATAATCTCCCGTGGTGCAGTAACGATGCTGCTTTTACATTTGCCATGGAATGTCTTTTAATGTCCACCACATGACCCATTTTAAGGCTCAACACAGAGTTTGGAGACTGATGGCAATAAGCCGCGGAGGGTGTTCGTGTCTCCTGATGATCGTAACAAGAGATCAGTCAGTCCGGCCCGGTCTCAGTCCTAACTTGTTAGATAGTGATGCTTTGTCTCGGCCCTCGGCGTCTGATACAGACTCACAACCTTAAGTGTGTGTTAAAGATGCATTAGGCTCTCCGTTAAAACCTCTGTGTGTCATTATTAGATGCTTAGAGTAGTAAAAGTGCAGAGAGATCCATTTAGGGTGGTGAATGGGTTTAACAAAGCACAGATTCTGTCCCAGGAGATGAGTCTTCATGTGTCAGTGTTGTTATTTGGAGTCAACTTGTGTAACTCTAAGTGCAGATTTTTTTAAGTCAACCGCTGTTCTTTCGCTTTCTGTGAACAGAAAGTGAACTTTTTCCATGCATGTAAATAGCAGAAACTGACACACCATCCATTTCAAAATCAATGCTAAAGAGTTAGAGTGCATTTAGTTTACACAGATGTTAACCAAATTTCCAGAAAATCTGCAAAAACAAAACACAAATAATGTATAGACGACCCAACTACTATTTAGCGGTTTAATTCAAATTAATTCATTAATTCTCCAGAGGGATGTAGAAAACATGCTGTAATGTGTTTTTATGTTTATTTTATGTACAGGTGCATCTCAATAAATTAGAATTTCATAGAAAGTTTATTTATGTCAGTAATTCAATTCAAAAAGTGGAAATAACATATATATATATATAGATCCATTAAACACAGAATGAAACATTTCATGTCTTAATTTATTTAACTTCTTCAATTATAATGATCATGGCTTACATTTATTGAAGATCTAAAATTCAGTGTCTCAAAAAATTTTAATATTACAAAAGACCAATTTAAAAAGTATGTTTAATATGGAAATGTTGGCCTCTGAAAAGTATGTCCATCTATATGACTCAAAACTTAATTGGGGCTATTTGACTTGAACTTGAAGTCAAATGATTAATGAACGTATACGATTTATTCACCAAGTCTCATTCCTTTTACACTTTTTTGCATTTGGTTTTCATCAAAACACCAACTTTTCTGCCTCATTTCACTGAATAACTTATTTTGCGATATTTGGAATTCTTTAAGTGATTTTCTTATCGTCGTTTTTTAATGTGCAAGTTGAAAATGCACATTGTGTTTTAGAGTGGTTTTGCATTAAATATGAAAAAATGTTTGCATTAACACCAAGTAGAATGAGTTTGTAACTTTTGACCAGAGTAATATCAGTATCATCTTTCAAAACGCTGCTGAGTCCTGAAACATGAAACAACTCTGTGTGACTCAGATAACAACATGAGGCTCAAACAGAAAACCTTTTGTATGCTGTCTGGGGGCCCCGGCTACAAACTGCCCCATTAGTGCCGAGTCTTGACGTGTGTGTGTGTGTGTGTGTGTGTGTCTGTGTGTGTGTGTGTGTGTGTGTGTGTGTGCGCGTGTGTGTGCGCGCAGAGTATCAGTAGTTTGGTACAGCATCCACCTTCACCGACACATTCTCCCCTCTCCTCCGTTAACGTGCTGTTGCTAAGATACCAGCCACTCATCTTTACTCCTCCACACATATGTGTGTGTGTGTGTGTGTGTTTGTGCATGAGATGTTTCTCTCTACCTCCTGACTATCATCCTGACACACACACACATACACACATGCACACACATAAATCATACCTCCACAGCAGCCCGTCACCTTAAAGGTCACTTTTTGACAAGACAGAAAGGTGCTTTTTTCCTGCTGCCTCCCACTCGCCTGCAGACGCGTCCCCGCCTCCTGAAACCTGCAGACAAATTAAACACAGTCGTCGGACTGACCCGAGAGCAGCCGAGACGCTTCAAACAACAACATTTACATCCCACAACTCTTTAAACAAAATGCCATTATGCTCCTATCCTCCATTAAAAATCTCTTATTTTGTGTTTGTGTGTTTGTTATATCTCTAGACACTCAACATATGGTTGCCAGCAGGAATCCAATGCATGGAGGTACAACTCCCATGAGGCTTTGTCAGTGTGCCAGCGGGAAAGACTTATGGGAAATGCTAAAAAAAAAAATTTGTGTTGAAGTGGGGAAGTTTTACTGCCCAGTAGCCCACAGTATAAACATTCATCTGAAGCACATATTATCTGGAGGAGCTGTATAGTGGAACATAAATATCCAAATCAATTTGACCAGACATAAGACCTCTGGGGTCACCTGTTTCCTGCTGTCAGCTTCCCTCTATAGTTCTGGCTTTTAACTCCATGCCAGTTTTTGTTTTTTGATGCCCCTTTTTAGTGCTGTTTCATGCTGGGACATTTACGGCTCTGTAACGTCTCGCCTCCACTATGAACACGCCCGAATCGGGATGCTGGGATCAAATGATCCCACCAATTTTCCGCCTCCAGAGGTAGTCACAGGGGTGAAAAATTAGTGGGAATGTTGGAGGCAGGACCACTATCCACGGGCCATTGGGGCGAAGCGGGATATTTGACGTTGCGCGTGACAGTCCATAGACATATATACATAGACACCGCATCGACTGTGGAAGGACGTGCCTAAAGCTCCGCCATCTTGGTACAGGGCTAGCAGAGGCAGCGGTGCATCAATTTATGAAGGAAAGAGGTACTCCTCAATCTCAAAGTAGAATTATTCACAGAATTTTGGACCGATTTCCAAACATATTCATTTCTTAAAAACATCACACATGAAGCTATGATACAGGGTGCTTGGATATTTCAAAAATGCTAGTTTTTCTACCCAAATACAATTCTACTTAATGTTATCAGCAGACGAGTGTTGTGCCGAGTTATGCCTGTGCGCGGAGATCTGCTGCCCCTCGCGGAAGCACTCACCTCGATAACTACATTGTGATGATTTCTACGGTAAAGTCTAAATTAAAATCCATATAACACTCTTTGTGTTTAGACTCATCAATGTTTTATCAGACTCGCGTTTCGTAACAATTGGGGTTTTTTGTCAAATATGTGCTGATAATACCTTTTGATTCCTATCGCAGTTTTATTTATTTTATATGCATCATCCTTAAATCCTCTTACCTTGTTATTAAATGGAGATAACTCTATCAATCGAAAATGGCTCAATATATGTGCTGAAATAAAGTTACAACGTGGATGCAATATGCAGAGGTGGGACGATATTTCATTACCTGCCGAAATCTGCATCGTTCCTTTCTCAGACCAAGTAGGTATTAAATGTATTAACTGTCCACTCAAAACAGTCTGTGAACAGTCAATGAGCTGGTAAAAGCATTTTACTCCCAGTTATACAGAGACAAAGTTAGGGGTGCATGCAGAGATGTGCATCCCCCTGTTATTTCAGTCAAAGATGATGATAATAGTGATATAATTATAATAATAACAATAATAATATAATATTAATGTAATAATCATAATTTCGGTAAGAAAGAAGAAAAATATAATAAATCTCCTTCCGGTCCTGTTCCAAGATGGCCGCTGTAGGCATACCGCTCCAGTGGGCGGCAGCAGTTAATGCAGTGTCTATGTATATATGTCTATGTGACAGTCATCCAATCACTGTTCACTGCGGCCGCCGTTGCTAACTGTGCACAGCATCCGCTGCTTATTGTAAACAAACCAGCATGCTAATCGTACACGTGGTGTCCGTCGCTGATTGTAAACAAACTAGCTTCGCTAATTGTACGCTGAGTGTCCGGTGCTTGTTGTAAACAAACGGAGATCACTAAGTGAACGCATGCTGCTGCAGCACATACATACTGTACTGCTACAGAGCCAACTGTTAGCCTATTAGCATTGTGCTACTGCTCTGACTATCATCTCCTCCAACCTTGTTCCGCGACGCCAGACTGCACTATGAAAGGGCAGAATATCACACCTTGGCGGATCACTATGAACGCCCTAAGGCGAAAAGCCGACACAGATCTTTCCGGCAATATAGCGGGACGGTACTATAAAAGGGGCTGATGATAGGCCAAGAAAAGCGGTGATAAGGTCAAATATATTTAGAATACAAATATAGAACTAGATGTTCTCCTGATTTTACGTCTTAGATGTTGGATTTGTAACCAAGGTTTAGAATTCTTCATTGAGCATGATTGTGTAAAGATTTTCACATTTTTTTCTGTGTTTTTTGGGTTTAAAATGTTGATCCAGTACGTCAAAGTGAAAAAAATAATTATCAGGTGAAAGGATTCAAAAAAGGCCAGAATAGCCCAAAACTCCAGACGGTTAAACAAAAGGATGTGCAGTGTTCACCCTGCCATCTCCCGGGTATAAAGTCTGTTTAATAATGTCCAACTGAGCCCAGGTGTGAATACAGCCGGTTATTGTCCCGAGAATTCACAGCGAGCGAGTAGGAATATTGATGATGTTTCTATCATACTGCTAGGGCAAAACTGGAAGAAAACAAATATCTGAGGGAGAAGAAGAGTCATTTACACAAAGACGACAAGGAAAATGTCCAACCAGAGAGAAAGATTCAGGCACTTCTGTCAGTAAAGGCTGATGATCAAATTATAAATCGTCTCCGTGACCACGGTGTAATCTGCATCATGTTCTGCCCAACAATTCCTTCTAATCGTACGACCTAATATGTAGTTTGTTCCTAGACTCAAATGTGACCCACAGGAGTGTTTCCAAAATAAGAGCTCTTACCGGTTGCAGTACATCAACATCACATCCTCATACGTTAACCATTTTAGACACATTGTTAATATTGCGAAATTCTTGCAGTTTTGTTTGTTTTAGGCAAGAAAACTATACTTCTCTTAGGTTACGGCAAAAGTAAATGATTTGGTGTTAGAAAACCATAGTTAAAAAGTAAAATAAATGCAACTTACTGTGGTTATGTAGCAGATGTTTACTAGCAGAAGTGAGGTAATTTCATAGGTGATGTAAAAATGTGATGCACAGAAGTTATATTACTCCAAATAAAATTGTTGCTTTTCGCACGGGACACGTATGCCAGTCTTCTGGTCAAAGTCCAGTGTTTGTTTGATCCATCCAGCCCCCCTCCCACCCTCCATACGCAGACTTTGTCATTCTTTATACTCTTTTAATTTCTTTCCTTGCTTCCCCCTTTTGCTTTCATGCAGTCAATCACTTCCACCTAATGCCACTACCAGGTTTACTTGCAAAGCAGTCAACCATATCATAAGGAAAAAGTATTTTCTATCGTTATCAAAGAGAGAACCGTAAATCTGTTGACAGGACACCTCCAACTGCAAACAGTCCAACTCTGAGTCCAGCATCCAGTTCTCATAATATGCCTATAATTGACACTTTCCATCAGAAGCCCATTTTCATAAGCCTCTACTGTAATCAGCAGGAGACCACTCAGCTGTTCCTGAAAGCAAACAATGACTGTATGATTTCTTCTTGTTCACCCTGACTAAATAATTAAATGTTTCTCTATGTGATATTGAAAACTGGAACGCTCTTGTGGTCATAAAAAAAGTCCTTTTTGAAGTTTGTTCTTTTTAACAAGAGAATCAGGATTGTAAAAAAATATATTTATATATTCATTTTTGCACCAACAGCGGAAATGTCCGAGTTATACAGATGCTGTTATATATGATCATGCTATCATTTTACAGGCTTTTTAAAGGCTGTTAGTGGCTATTTGTTGCCAGTGACTGTGATGATACACCTTAAATTAACAGAGTAGAATATTTACAGTCAAAAATCTACTATCAAAATTAGAAAAACTGTCATCAAATCTGTTGTAGTTGAGATCATAACAGCTGTGATATTTAGTCCAAATGTTTCCTGGTTGGATAATTGCTGAGTTATTCATGGTGCTTATGAGGAAACACACCCCAGAAAACCATTGATCACATGGGCTCAGCAGTCATGTAATATTTACCAGGAGACTTGGAGGCTGTAACATTTCCCACCTCATGCTCAGACACACACACACACACACACACACACACACAGAGCCAGACACTGTGGGGAATATGCTGGTGTTTGTCTGTACACATTTGTACCCATATGTGAGTGTGTGAATGCCTGCAGCACATTAGAGCGGGACGCCTCTCAAAATAAAGCTTTCTGTAGAGAGCCACTTTCTGCTGGTGCTAAAAATTTCGCCTAATTTTAGTTTCTGCCAGGGAAACGATGAGAGCGCTCTGAAGCTGGGAGACGAGTCCCAGCGCTGCCGAGTGATGAGTCACTTCAGTCAAATAAACAGCAGAGAGAAAGTGAGATGGAGAGAGAGAGAGAGAGAGAGAGAGAGAGAGAGAGTCCAGCGAAAGGAAAAGCTGGGAAATTATCTGTTTATGTGGCCGGTCCGTGCACTTGATGCTTTACCAGTCAGATGATTAAGTTGGGGAATATTTTGCTTTCTAAGCACCTTAAAATGTCAGAAAAATCTAGTTTTGAGTTAATAAATGGCCTGGCCGACGAGAAAAGAGATTGCATTTCTGTGTTTGTTGTCCAACAGCCTCTCGGTCACGACTGCTGCCTCAGTTGTTTTTATTTTGCTCCGTCAGCCCCCCTGCTTCCAGACTCTTAACACTTCTCCCACTCATGCATTTCTGAGGAACTTTCCAAGCAGGGTAGAAAGAGGAGAAGTCATGGGGTCAAATGCTGTCACATCACACACAGCTTAATCTGGTCTGCACTTAGAGAAAAGCGTCATAGGTGTTGCAGGATCATTGAACACCTTGATTCTGTCAGGCTGAGAGCACCCAGCAACACTTAAACATGTCTGCCCTCCAACACCGCAGCTCCAGTTAAACGATACATGTGTTGTACGGCTTCTCACCAGTTTTAATAGACAACATCACATCAGCCGGATTTAAGGATCTTTGCATTGGCTCCCTGCTCGTTTTAGGATTGATTTTACTGATCACTTTTGAAGCTTGTTTTAGTCTGGATCAACACCCCTTGTGCATGTGTTGGTTATACGGACTTTGTCATTCTTTATAGTCTTTTAATTTCTTTTCTTGCTTCCCCCGTTTGCTTTCACATTCTCCATCACTTCTACCTAATGCCAGTACCAGGTTTCCTTGCACGGCAGCTCGATTCTCGGTATATCACAAGATCACACAGGACTCTGTCTCGTCTTGCCTCTTGCATACTCTTCCCAGGTTCCACTCCCTCACCTGAACTCCTCAGCCTCGCAGCAGTCAACGATATCATAAGTGAAAAGCATTTTCCATCATTATAAAAGAGAAAACTGTAAATCTGTTGACAGAACCTCCAACTGCAAACAATCCACCTCCTCAGCCTCACAGACGACATCACATCAACCTAGTTTTTGCACCTTTGCACTGGCTCCCTTTTTGTTTTAGGATTGATTTTAAGATTTTACTGATCACTTTAAAAGCTTATTGTGCCTCAAAAGCCTTTGTGCATGTTAGTTATACAGTATATTGTGCAGAGGTTGTGCAGTTTAGCTACTATACGTCTCCCCCTGAATGTATTGACTCTACAGTCATTGTGCTGCCTCCTCTTCGGCCCACAACCTGTTACTGTGCAGGCTAATGGACCCTTTCAAAGCAAACATTTTGTCAAAGCAGCAAAAGCACAATATTGGAGCTCAATATATCATACAAATTATTCATTTTTTGATAAAAGCACCACATTTGGCACGTGTTGATAAATATATTGGGAAGAAAACTGGATATTGGGCCATCACAAACTCAGACATGGGTTGCCGTGGCAACCATTTTTAAAAAATGGCTCCAAACTACAAATGGTTAAACTTTCCTGTCCCATTGGACCCACATGCACTAATCCAGATCCCCTGAGAACCAAATGGAAAAACTCTCTCACACTTTTACAGACTTTTACAAAGTAATTGGTCATCTCATTATATCGTGTTATTAAATTGTGCTGTGAATCAGTTAAAACTGATTTTTTTGTGCATTTTTTGTCAGATGGTGGATGCTAGAGCAAATGTGGTACAGATGATTTTTTTAAAGTAATTACTTATTTTTATTTATTTTTTAAAATGTACTTACTTTTCTGCCCCGTCTACCTGGAACAATGTGCAGAAGGACTTGAAATTGACACATCTTGTAACTCTGGGGTAATTCAAGTCAATTTTAGAAGACAGAGAAATAAGCTCAATCGGATCTTGTTATTGCACTGTGTAATCATGTAATCCAACTCTTGTTTTTCTTGTTGTGTTTGACTGTATCATATTTGTGTCTTGTGTGTTTGGCGTAACTATTTCTCCTTTGTGCTGCCATCTTGGCCAGGTCACTCTTGGCAAAGAGGATTAAATCTGTTATTTTTTTACCAGGTTAAATGAAGGATATTGATTGATATATTGATTATATATGTGTTATTATATGTATTCACTTCATTTTCCATGTTTACAGACACCCCCATTCAATTTTAAGCATTTCCAATTCAGGTATTAAAGGTACAGATCACCTGTGGTACAGGGACGTTGGAAGTATTTTCTACAAGTGAATTAACGATGGCTCCATTCCATTAAGTTTACCAGTCAGTGACTGAGCATGCACGGGGTAGAGGCCTGGAACTGGCTCAGCTGACGGACTGCAGCCACCTTTAATGCACCTGTGCTTTCTCTGCTTTAACAAGACAAAATGTTTGCTGTGAACAGGGTTGATAACAGGATGACAGACACAGCTTCTGCTTCACAGCTCGATTATGTTTAATTATACAGCAAGTAAACAGATATGATTCAAGTGGCTCATGCATATACACTCACAAGTTCATACAGCTTTTTTTTGCAATTCAACTGCAATAGAAGATCCCAAGTGGAAAATCCTGGTTCTGAACCAGAAAAAATAATCACTCACTTATTGGCTGAAGTCCCTGACTTTCCACCAGAGAATACTGCCTGCTAACAGACAGCCAAACAAACTTAGTGTGTGCAGAGTAAATTAACAAAAATGTAATAACAATAAATCTGAATAGGAGAAATCAAGATTTGTTTATATGGACCACCTGCAGAAGCAGCTTGTGATGATGTGGAACATTATGTCTAACTAACATCAGGCTCCATCTATTTATTTATAGTGCAATAATCTGACATATGTGTTATTAAAGCCTGAGAAATCTGAGAACCAAACCAAGTTCAACCTGCACAAGGAAGTCTTTCAATTAAAAAAAAGTGACACAAATCCACAACTTAAACCTGCAGAAAGAGTTGATCTCAGGTCCCCACCTCGCTGCATCCATAAATAAAAAGCCCACCACTGTAATTGAGACAGATGTGCACAGACACGCTGACACGGTGCTGTCAGAGCCTGTGGCTGCTGTTCCTGACATTTAGTCACAGTCCTGTCTGTAACCTGCAGGTGACAGAGTGTGAGTCAGTGTGACGCCAAAGTTAAAACTGAAGCAGGAGACAGTTTTTGGAGGTGGAAAGTACATTTACTCAGCTTCACTGAACTGGCAAGTTTTTTACTCAAATTTAAACTTTTAATGCTACTATACTTCTCTATTTTTATATTAAAACAAAGAACACGTATTAAACAATGTGTATTTTTTGTATCACTATTAGAGGTTAAGTCCTGTTCCAGATGCCAGGATAACAAATCAAAGCTCATAGAATTAAAATATATCCAGAATTTCACAATTGCATGATATTTCTTTACTTTAACATGGATCATGTCACCACAGGCCACAGAGGAAGTGTTCAGAAGGCTCAGAAATGTTCACATTCAGCATATTTGTTGTTCAAAAATACTGAAATATTGAAATCTGACACACAAAAAAAGCAAACATTTATTCTGGCGACTGTGTTGGAAATCTCACGCCCCTCAAATGTATTTTATGACCAATAGATTAAACTAGCTTACTGTATATAAATAATTTAAAACTAGCTTCACTCTGAGCAATAGTCTTAATTCAATAAATTAATATGTGATCATGTATCAGTCACAGGGCGGCCTTTTTCTGCAGAATGAGTACTTTTACTTTTTCTTCGCAAGAATGTTTGCTGATAGTAATTTATTTATATACTACTTTTACTTATTTTTTCACTAAATATTTGACATTTTCTTGTAATTTTCTGTAGTAATTTTTATTGTTGTTCTGATACTTTAACTAAAATAAAAAATATGTCCTGTTTGTTTCCTCACTGCTGAAAAAAATCCACATTTTATACTAATTTTTCCTTTAAAATTTTGACCATGACTCTGACTGTCAGTGTGCCTTTTATAGATACTGAAAAAGTGTCTGTAACCTGTGATTTATTTATTCTGTGGCTGGTTTCTGCAGTCAGTGATGTAAACATATAATACATCCATCTACATTTAAACCCAGAACTGATATTAAACCTTTGTAGAAACCATGCAGAGGCACTGCCTCCTTTTGGTGGAAAAACGAAAACACACCTTTTTTATGCTTGGATCTTATTGGATATATTTATTTTCTGCAAGTTATTCCATTTGTGATTAAATATACAGGTTTTTTTAATGATTAATATTGGATCCTATCAGATCCCCCTCCACACGATTAGCACAGCTGTCAGAGGTAAAGAGTATGTTAGAGTATATTATAAGTAAACTCCTCAAAAGTTTAGGAACCTTATATCGGTCAATTATTTCTCCCCTTTAATAATACCAATTGGTGTTGTATTTTATATTTTTGGAAAACCTGATTAGTTACCTTGAGGACGAGGTACAACTTGTAAGGATCGTGCTCTATGGAATGAGCAACACTGCTAAATGTGTGGGTAAACGTAATTGGTATTATTAAAGGGGAGAAATAATCGACCCAAAGGAGTCTATATGAGGAGTTTAGAATTTCTTTGTTCTTTGCTTAAAATATCTAACATTTATATTTCCCTGAATATAGAATATCCCCATGAATCTTATAGTAATGATTAATAATAATGAAAGGAATCATACAAAGTATTTTTTTCTTTGAGTAAAACATGTCTCAGCCTCTCCTGTGATCATGACGAGCGGTGTTGAAGAACCTGAAGGCCGACACTTCTGTCCATCATTAACGTCCTGGTAGGAAAAAAAAACGATAACAACGGGATTAATTAATATCTCATATTTTAACATTCAAATTTAGTTTTGCATGCACTGATATTGTATGGCTATTGAGGACAGGAGCTGCCAAACAAAAAAAAAAATAAATAAATTAATGAGTTGCTAAATTAAAACATTAACATTAATGTAGCCGTTGTTTAATTTGATAAAACGTGGCATGAACTGATGTTTCTATTTTAATTTGCTTCTTCATTTATTTAATAACATTAGTACCGTCCTCTTTACAATTAAATTTTTGTCCTGAATTAAATTATTTTTGCAAAAAAAGTATTTTGTATGTATGTGTTTGTTTATTTATATATTTTTTGTTTTCCCTGTGGCAAATTGATAAATAAATATGAAATACATGTAAAAAATTAATTAAAAAAATAGCTAAATACATTTAAGGGTAAATATATTAGTAATATATATTATTTATTATTCATGAAATGGTGCATTTGATTTATTTATCCAGTCATAAATAAATTCATGAATTTATTTATTTTAGATTTTGACATTTCCTGTATTTGCTGTGTTTTAGAATTTAAGATAATTCATATTTAATTTTTCCACTCACGGCATTGGTACAGGCGGTTGATGCGAGCGATGTCATTGGCGCTCATCTCTGTGGCGCGTCCAAAGTCCCCGCCTGTCTTTGAAACGATGGTCGGACTCCCGTTTCTGGAGAAGGCGAATCTTGAGGAGCACATGAACATGTTTAGCTCACAGAGCTGCATGTCATATACATCAATCTGCAATGTGACATTCTGCAGAGCAACTACTGTTACTTCCACCACTGACTTTAGATATGGAAACACACGCATAAACTCACACACACACACACACATACACACACACACACACTCACTTGCTGTAGTGCATGACAGACTGGAAGTCGTAGGGAGTGTCCAAGTTGTTAGTCGCCACCTTCACAAAGTTATGTTCTTTTCCTGCACAGGACCGACCCAAACATTAACAGTGTATGTTTTATATTTATCTGTGATTGTAATCAGGATATGCTGCTTTAAAACACTATCAAAAATAATTCAAATTCAAATTCTTCTGTTATTGAGTTTGAAAAGAAGTCAATGGTAAAAGTTGACTAGCTTATTAGACCTCCTACAGCTACAAGTCAAAATGACATATGGTTATGTTGGCTTGGAATTCAAACTGGTCAATTGTCTTTATGTGTAACTGTTATTTCTGCCACTGATTAAGTGTTAATAGTTTGAGCTGACCTTGTCGAATGTTCTTGGTGAGGATCTGGATGTATTTGTCTCTGTCGGAGCGGACTTGCTCATGGTGGAAGCCCAGAGCGTGGAGGACCTCGTGCTGCACTGTGCCCGTGAACAAACAACCGTTGCTTTTCAGAGAGATCATCTGTTGTCCGCCTTGACGGCCCAGGGAGGAATAACACCTATCAGACACACACAAACACACACACATACAGTGAAAACATTGCAAAAAGCAAGTATTGTTGATGCATTTCTTCCCTCTCGTATTGTTTGAGGAATTTTAAAGTTAACTAGCTAAATGGATCCGGTGTCTTACAGCCCAGCCGATCAAAATAACAACAGTGTACAAAAATAATATAAACTGAAAAATAATATATTCTGAACCCTAGGCACTTTCAGTGCTTTTTTTTTATGTTGCTCTTTTTACATTTTACTCACTGTGGTCTCGTTTTTCAGTGCAATATATAAAAAATTTATAAAATCTATTAGTTCTGCAGCTCTATGAAATCAGCACAATCTTGGCTAGAAGTGAGAACAACTCAAACATGTCTTTTTGCAGAATAACAGTTATAATGACAGAAAAAAAGAAAAAAGAAAATAAAACCTGTATATAATGTATATGTATATATATGTATATGTGTGTGTGTGTGTGTGTGTGTGTGTGTGTGTGTGTGTAAAATATCTATTTCGCTCCTGTTGTTATTTGTAATGGTGCACTTTGCTAACAGTGATGCCGGTAATGCGTTAATTAGTAACGCGTAACGCGTTAATTAGTAACGCGTTACTCTAATATGACGTTACTATTTCCAAACCAGTAATCAGATTAAAGTTACTTATCCAAGTCACTGTGTGCGTTACTATTTTTTGTCATTTTCCTTAGTAAAACGATATATTTGCTTTCTTCTTGCGACTCGGGGAGCGACGTCGATCGGCGGTTTTGCAATCTATTTTGCGGGTAAAAATGGGTTTGGGTGGGTGGATAAAATTGGGCTGTTTTCGGATCAGTTCTGCGGGTTTTTGAAGCCGAAACACGGGCACTTCAGATCCTTTTTCTGCGACCCTCTGTTCAGCAGGCAGCAGTCTCACTCACTCATTCACTCACACACACACTACAGCTCTGGCTGACGTGCCCCCTAAACTCATAACAGACACTCCCACTACCTTCAGGCTACGTTAAGTCAATCAGTAAGGATGACTATATGGCGCTTTATATCCAACACAATCATGATCTAGTCTGTCCTTAGCCTACAAAATAAAGTTTGAGAAATGTCTGCATGGAGCACAGCTGCTTACAGGTGTGCAGCTGACAGGTGTGCAGCTTACAGTGACAGTTTCCTCATCGCTACCTGAGCCACCATCCGATCCTCCTCCTTCAGTTTTTGCCCGTACGCGCCCGGTATGTCATCTCTTTCTCTCTTGCGATTCACACAGCACAGCTGGACAAAGTGGTCTATAACTGCCGTTTATATGCAGCAGTCAATATGATCGCTATTGGCAGTCCGGGGTATAAATGCTCAGAGTTTGTTTCATTTTAATATATTATTATATATAAGTTGTAAGCTTCAGAAACCATCAAACACATATATTTAGGAAAAGTCGCCGACTGAGAGACATGTAGTTTTAATGTAAACGAAGTTATTTATAAAAGAAAAACCCAAACGGTCTGTGAGTCTGTCTTGGCCGTTCTAGTTCACTGTGTACATGAGAAACAAGGCAAAACTATTTTGGGCGGTTTTTTGTGCATTCTCGCGGTTTTTGATGAGGTTTTGGCTGGAAAATCTCGCTGTCACCAGGCAACACTGCGACACGAACGTTAACAACCATGGAGGGGAGAGAGAGATGCGCAATTACTCGGTGAAAGTACAGTCACTATTTTGACTTTGTGTCAGTTAAAGATGAGAATATTAAGGTTCGGTGTACGCTCTGTGCTGGCGAAAAAGTCTTATCTAATGTAGATCATAAAACAGTAGGTTTTGTCATTACAGTATTAGTTAAATATGTCAGGTCAGAAAAGACTGTCTTTATGTTATATACAGTCTTATACAAAAAGAGTATTTTTAAGTGAAGTCAAGAAAGACTGTCTTTATTTTATGTTTTATTTAAAAAAGAGTATTTATTTTTAAGTGAAGTCAAGAAAGACTGTCTTTATTTTATTTTTTATTTAAAAAAGTATTTATTTTTAAGTGAAGTCAAGAAAGACTGTCTTTATTTTATTTTTTATTTAAAAAAAAAAGAGTATTTATTTTTAAGTAAAGTCAAGAAAGACTGTCTTTATTTTATTTTTTATTTAAAAAAGAGTATTTGTTTTAAGTGAAGTCAAGAAAGACTGTCTTTATTTTATTTTTTATAAAAACATGTATTTTTTTCAGGAAATTGTTTTTAAGTTTGTACGTTACTGTTAAAAATACACTTCCAATAAAATGAGTATTGTCAATTTAAAACTGGTTGTCATTTTTATGTTGAGGCGGCGAGGTGTTGTTGTCGGCAGCTGCTGAATGTAACTAATAAAGTAACTTAGTTACTTTTAAAATCAAGTAATCAGTAAAGTAACTAAGTTACTTTTTAAAGGAGTAATCAGTAATCAGATTACTTTTTCAAGGTAACTGTGGCAACAATAAATCCTCTTTTTGGCCCTTTCGAGCCGCCACATTTATCAACAGCTGATCATTCTTACACTGTGATTAGCGAGATACGATCGTTTGATAAATCCCACATGAACCCTGTCGTAAGACAAAATATACACTCAGATCTGCGCTGGTTTCTACGCTCGTTTGATAAATGAGGGCCAGAGTCTCTGAGGAGCAGAATTTAATATTTTTAACAGGATCTGGTTAGTGCAAACGCTTTATTTTAAATGACACATATGATTCCTACAGAAATATCTCTATTTTAAGCTTCGATATGTTACTTTTTCTCACTGAAACTTTCATAACCTATGATCAGTTCAAGGACTGTCGGTAAGATCAAATTCTGACGGTAATTCCTGTTTTTACATTTTCTTTCTATGATAAACAGTGTAACCTACATTCACTCGCGATCACTTAGAGAAAACAAAAGTTGTGGTTCAGTGTGTGGTGGTGTCTGTAACTGCACAAATCCTGCCCTCACATGTATTGTGTGCGTGCGTGCGTGCGTTCGTTCGTTCATACCCTTTTCCAGAGAAGAAGTGAATGTAGCTCGACTGCCAAGATTGTCTCCAGTAAAAGCGAATGCAGGTAGATCGATAGAAGGTCACCAGGCTTCTAATGATGAAGTTGCGCTCTGCTCCGGCTGCAGAGAAAAACACCAGGCTTACATTAAAACCCAAAACATTTATATTTAGTAGTTAAAATTAGCCGTAATTTGAGAAAATATAAGTAATAATTTTACTTAATTTTTGAATGGGTGGGATTGGGGGTGAGTAATGGTAAACTCAACTTTCATGTGTTTGTTGTTAAATGAAAGAATTGATAAATGATTAAAACTTGATAAAGTTCTACTTACAAATAAAGCTGTTAAAATGTTCTATCGATTTTGAATATTTCCTAAATTTCCCAGCTTAACTTCCCCTGTAAATTTACCAGAAATTTTCCAGCCCGTTGCAACCCTGTCCCTAAATGATCCCTGTCCCCTACTAAAAAACCAACCCAGGCTCTGATGTTTCCTGCCACTTACTGTATCTGGAGGAGATGGTGATGGGAATTTTGACGTAGCGTCCATCTTTGGGCCACTTGCAGCCTCTGGCCGTACATGGAACTGCATTCCTTTTGTAATTAGGCAAAATGTCGTCGTGAATCAGGCCCCTTGCTGCAGAATGACAAATAAACAGACGATTATTTCAACAGTCAAATCAGGAATCTAGAATTTTTTTCATGTTGAATAGACATGGAATAATAAGCAAAGTAACACTTTTATACAAGTTACAAAAACTCAAAGATATCTGAGAAAGAAACGCAGCGAATCCTCACATTTAAAAAGCTGAAACCAAGAGGTTTGGAATTAATTCTTGATAATGATTAATTGATTATCATAACTCACCCCGCGACCCGATTGCGGATAAGCGGTTAATGGTAATGAATGAATGAATGAATGAATAACTCATTTTGTTCATGAACAGATGAACTGTTTCAGCTCATTGTAAAACACAATGGCCCTCATTTATCAAGCGAGCGTAGAAACGAGCGCAGATCCGAGTGTATATTTGGTCTTACGACAGGGTCCACGTGTGATTTATCAAACGATCGTATCTCTCCAATCACAGCGTAAGAATGATCGGCTGTTGATAAATGTGGCGGCTCGAAACATGCGCAATTTAAATACCACGACCTAATATATACCCGATTCAGAAGACTCGCCTTCAGAGTTTACGACACCGAAGGGCGCAATACGGCCATAAAGAGGATTTTTTCACCCTCTAAAGTCAGCTTTATTAGCAAAGTGCACCGTTACAATTAACAATAGGGGCAATATAGAACTGCGGTCAAGTGAGCCGTCATTCGCTTCTCCGGAGTCAAGCCAGCCGTCCCTATATAATGTAGTGCGCCCGTATTGTGACATTTACGGTAAATTGACTGAAACTGCTCCAAGAGAGCTGACATGAAGTATAAACACTTTATTGTCATTCTTTATCACCTTTTTTTCAGTATAAAACTCTTACCAGCAGAGAGGAGATGAAGTATTAACGTTACATCAACAGTTACATGTACAGTAAAATATTACATTATATTTTTTTTAAATCATAAAATTTAAACTGTCTGTTTCCAGTCACTACTTTCACTGCAGGTTCATTCTATGGCACCTAAGGTATATTATCACAAAATTACAGCACTTTTCACTGTGGAAATTCATAATAAAATGCATTTGAATATTTACTGTACATTAAACATTTTACATTGTAATTTTTAAAAATTCATAAAAATTAAACCTTCTGTTTCCAGTCACTACTTTCACTGCAGGTTCATTCTACAGGACTTCAGCTATATCCTCACACATTTACAGGAATTTTCACTGTGGAAATTCATAATAAAATGAATTTTAATATTTACAGTACAGTAATATATTACATTGTATTAAAAAATAATTAAAATTAAACTCTGTTTCCAGTCACTAATTCCACTGCAGGTTCATTCTACAGGACTTAAGTTATATTCTCACAAATGTACAGGGATTTTCACTGTGGAAAATATAATAAAATGCATTTTAATATTTACAGTACAGTAATATATTACATTGTATTTAAAAAATAATTAAAATCAAACTGTCTGTTTCCAGTCACTAATTCCACTGCAGGTTCATTCTACAGGACTTAAGTTATATTCTCACAAATTTACAGGAATTTTCACTGTGGAAATTCATAATAAAATGCATTTGAATATTTACTGTACAGTAAATATTGAAGTGCATTTTATTCTGAATTTCCACAGTGAAAAGTTTTTTTGTTTAATTTTTATGAATTTTTTAATGTAATATTTTTAATGTACAGTAAATATTGAAGTGGATTTTATGATGAATTTCCACAGTGAAAAGTGCTGTAATTTTGTGAGGATATACCTGCATTCCTGTAGAATGAACCTGCAGTGAAATTAGTCACTGGAAACAGATCGTTTAATTTTTATTAATTTTTAAAAATTACAATGTAATATTTTAATGTACAGTAAATATTCAAATGCATTTTATTATGAATTTCCACAGTGAAAAGTCCTGTAAATGTGTGAGGATATAGCTGAAGTCCCGTAGAATGGACCTGCGGTGAAATTGGTCACTGGAAACAGATAGTTTAATTTTTATGAATTTTTAATGTAAAATTGTTAATGTACAGTAAATATTCAAATGCATTTTATTATGAATTTCCACAGTGAACAGTGCTGTAATTTTGTGAGGATATACCTGCAGTCCTGTAGAATGAACCTGCAGTGAAATTAGTTACTGGAAACAGGTAGTTTAACTTTTATGAATTTTTAATGTACAATTGTTAATGTACAGTAAATATTTAAATGCATTTTATTATGAATTTCCACAGTGAAAAGTCCTGTAAATGTGTGAGGATATACCTGCAGTCCTGTAGAATGGACCTGCAGTGAAATTAGTGACTGGAAACAGATAGTTTAATTTTTATGAATTTTTAAAAATGCAATGTAAAATTGTTAATGTACAGTAAATATTCAAATGCATTTTATTATGAATTTCCACAGTGAACAGTGCTGTAATTTTGTGAGGATATACCTGCAGTCCTGTAGAATGAACCTGCAGTGAAATTAGTGACTGGAAACAGATAGTTTAATTTTTATGAATTTTTTATGTAAAATTGTTAATGTACAGTAAATATTCAAATGCATTTTATTATGAATTTCCACAGTGAAAAGTGCTGTAATTTTGTGATAATATACCTTAGGTGCCATAGAATGAACCTGCAGTGAAATTCGTTGCTGGAAACAGACAGTTTAATTTTTATGATTTTTAAAAAATATAGTGTAATATTTAACTGTACATGCAACTGTTGATGTAACGTTAATACTTCATCTCCTCTCTGCTGGTAAGAGTTTTATACTGAAAAAAAGGTGATAAAGAACGATAAAGTGTTTATACTTCATGTCAGCTCGCTCGGAGCAGTTTCAGTGAATTTACCGTAAATGTCACAATACGGGCGCACTACATTATATAGGGACGGCTGGCTTGACTACGGAGAAGCGAATGACGGCTCACTTGACCGCAGTAATATAGACATATTAAAGAAATACGCAGCGACGGAGGTTTATGAAATAAAAGTAGCCTACTTATAGTTATAAACTCAAACAAGTTCACTGAATATTTTACATTTGGAGCACGGACTTAAAAGTTTTCAGCTTTTTGGTTGAAGGAGGTAATCAATGTTTTAAAGTAAGTTTTAATTCTAAAAGAAGAGGAATTTCTCAGTCAGAAAGTGAAACGCTGACGTCCAACAGCTGCAACACAACAAACTGGTTTTGTTTGGCAGCATAAAAAGTGAAAAAGAAGGAAATCAGTGGTGCTGTCAGCAGAGTAGCGGACTATTAAACTCCCGGCGAGGTTTGAGTAATTACATCGTGATATATAAAGCCTAATAATCTATATAATATCCGAATATTGCTATTATTATGATGAAGATATATTATTCACCTCTTTACATTTACTAATAATGATGTCCTAGTCAGAGGAGCGTGTGACGGCGCTGATTGGAAATGTTTCTATTCGGGCAGCACCGATGGTAAAAGAGACGCTGACGCTCCGGTGTCGGAGCTGGATAACAGTAAACAGCAGAAGACAACGACATTTAATAGCCTCGGCTGGTATTCTGTTTAAAGAATTTCACGATCGCAGGGTGTATTTATTTTTGGATTATGTTTTAATGATAAATTATGTAGTCTAAACATGTTTTGCTTTGTCACTATTAAAAATCAAAACACCACAGAGTTTTATCAGCTCCAGGCATCGATACAATAGTCTAAGATCAATTCTCAGACTCAGACGTGTGGACTTCACGCTGACTCAAATTTGCGTACACGAGCTGAGAGCAGACGTGAGATCTGATCGTAGGCTACCGTCCGCTCACGTCCATATTGATAAATGCCGAGGCTTGCGTAGAAATCATCTTACGCCCACTTTACGCTCACTTTCTGACTTACGCTCGTTTGATAAATGAGGGCCAATGAGCTGAAACAGGGGATCATAAAAAACTTGTATCTTACTGTGAGCGTTGGCTCTCGCGATGATCTCAGAGACGTCTGAAGACTCTTCTGGAAGCAAACAGAGAAAAACAGAAACTGTTAGCAGCAGTTTCACGTGTCAGATGTGAACAGAGAAGATCATAACATTAATTTAATATTTGAAGAATGCTTTACTAATCTCACCTGTTTGAGCTGCATCATCAGCTGCACCCTGCAACATAAAGTTTTAAGGTGTTTACTTACTGTGCAGTAATTAATACAGATATCTAAAAGGTTTTCATTTCCCTCCGTATAGTTCAAAAAGTTTTACATGCTCTTTTATTGATTTTGAAAATTGTCCTTAATCTTAAAGCGAGACTCAGCGGGGGGGAAAAAACATTGTTTTTTCATGCACTAATCTCTTGAGATTTGTGGCTATTTTGCTTTCAACAACAAAAATTGCATTTGCAGATTTCTCCGAAATTCACCAAAAGTAAGCATAAATTAATGCCTTACTTTCATACTTAAACTGAAAATTTAAGAAAACTTTTACTGCTCTTAATGTAAGTAATTAACTAGGGAAGTTTCATGGTGATATATATTAGAATAGATAATTTTTTATCCTGTTTTAATGCAATAAAGGTGAAAAATCTTCCAAAAAACTGAAACAATTCACCAAGCTTATTACAAAAGTTGAGATTTGTTTTTGTCTTTTTTTTTTTTAAACTAAAGTTCCCGAGTAAACTTACCAAAGACAGGTTGGTCAACGAGAGGAAGAGGAGGAAAAGCAGAATTGGAGTCATGATGAAGGTTGTCTGCAGTCAAACTAGGAACATGAAATAAATATGAATGCAAGAGATAAATATAATAAGCAGAGAACAAAAACAAGAAGAGTGAGATGAGTGCAGTTTACCTGTTGTACCTGAGCTGTGATGGATGCAGCAGGTGTTCAGATCCTCACTCTTTATTGTTGGCTCACTGGGCGTGTCTGTCATTTGATTAAAATCTGTCAAACTCAGCTGTCTCACACCATTTTCCAGGAAGGAAATAAAACAAATGTATAGCTTCTCCCTGAGTCTATGTCTTGTTAGTTTCATTCATCATGCAAATGTGATCATGCAAGTATTAGTAATTTATTAATATATAAACAGCATTCTATTGAGCAAAAAAATAAGAATTTTTCCAGAAGAATTCCAAATAAATCTGCTTCATGAAAAAAAAAAATCTGTTTAATTTACGGTAAAATACCGGCAGCTGTGGTTGCCAGAACTTCACCATAAAAATACAGTGAGTGTGTTTTCTACTGTAAATTTAAATATAAATACCAGCAAAAATAGCACAATTTAGCAAAATAATTTTGATATTTATTTTGCTGTTATAGTACTTACTACGTTAGTTTTAGTTTTAGCATGACCCGGTTTTATTCACCTTGCTCTGAAACTTGCAGCAAACGGTGCAACACAAAGGAGTTTAGCCCACATCCTCTAATGTCAGCCACCTGAACTCTGTGTCCAGGATGTTCGTTTGTACTTCAATTTTAATTGCCATCATTTTCTGTCGAATTCCCTATCAACACTGCACTTGTGCAACTCTCAGCAGACTTTTCTGTCAGTTAGAAAAACCTGAATGTATCTAAAGAAACACAAGTCTGTTTCCTGGTGAACAAGTTTGGAGGAGTTTGGTTGTTGGAGTTGAGTGTTGACTTTAACATTTCTGTTTAACTGGACTTTGCCTTACTTCCTCATTGTTTGGAGTCCTACAGACCAACCTGCTATATAAAACAAAAGTAATAGTAATTCTATTAAAGCTCATTGTCTTTTGCTATAGATAATAAAGAGTTCCTCACCAGTTTCCTGAACAGGAGTGCTCATCAACCAATTTCAGAAAAATGCAAATCTTAATTCTCTGGAGTCCATGAAAGCACCAGCGGATTACTTCTTCATGATGTCTCGACCTAAAAACAAAGCAACGTTGAGCCCTGTTGTCAACTTCCCTCAAAAGTTCTGTCTTGTAACTCTGTGCTAGTTTTGTTTGATAATGATAGACCAAATACAACTGGAAATAAGGTCAAATATATTTAGTCTAAAAATATAGAACTAGCAGGTATCCTCATTTTACCTCTTTTATGTTATATTTTCAACCTTTGTTCACATTTGCAACACTTAAAATTCTTCATTGAGCATGATTGTGTTTTGAAAGTAAAAAAAAACTTCTAAACGTCTAAATCAGACTTTAGTTTATTTTGGGGCTAAAATGTAAATCCAGTAAGTCAAAATGAATAAATAATATAATCAGGTCATATAGGTGGGGTTGTGCTGAAAAAAATGATATCAAGACTGCATGGTAAACATTTTTTAAGTGGAGATTTTATTAATTAAAAATTATTAGAATTAAAAAACTGAGAAAATAGCCCAAAACTCCAAAGGGTTAAGGAAGACTCAAACATTTTTTTAAATCAAATCACTGTATGGAGTTTTCTATGGTGATCCTCAAGGTGTGTGTGTGTGTGTGTGTGTGTGTGTGTGTGTGTGTGTTCTAAACTGTCCTTGAATAATAAGAAGGAATGCAGGTTGGCTGAAGAATGATGGCCATCATCACCTACTTCACAGTAACTGACATTTTAAAAAAAACACGATTTTTTCCGTGTTTGACTTCCTTTAAGATTCCTTTCTAACCTGTTTGTAGAGTCTAAATCTCTGCCGAAAAAATAACTTTACTCCACTTTCAAAATTATTCAAGGAGCCTGTAAATGTGACAGTAATATATAAGTGTGCATACTTATTATATTTGTTGTAGTCTAATCAGGGATCACCTTGTCTACAAACAGTAAGTATTTTCTCTCCTAACAGTGGACACTTGTGATGGACAGTGACCTGTTCATCTACAGAGAAGTGCAGAGGTGCTCAGTAGAAAACCACATTTAATGGAATCCTGAGAAAAGATCACTGAAGAAAAATTACCATTTTAAGAGTAACGGAGCACAATTCAGTACAGGAATGAAAGAAAAGCCCCAATTTTTCCCCACATATATTCATAACACTTGTGGGCACTTGGAAAAGTGTGTTATAAATAAATTAAATGTTATTTAAAAAAAATGTATTAGAGAAATTTGACTTTTTTCTAATGATCGTCATTGTGAGAGTAATTAAAGCCTAAATTTATTTTAAAATCCCTGAATTTTGTCCATGACTCTTACTGTCAATGTTGTTACACAGCACGGAAACAGGACTTAAATGCAGCACTCTGGATGCAGATACAGGAGTTAAATAGCTTTAATCACAGGCAATGGTTCGGTACACAGGAGTTTAGTCTGGCAAGGCAGGCAAACAATCCAAAGGGATAAGGCAGAGGCAGAGTCCAAAAACAGGCAAGGGTCAAAACCAAAAAGCACACTAGTAAAATGCTGGAGAGTAGGACACATGGTACACTAACAATCTCGCACTGGGGAAAGGGACACAAAGGGTTTCAATACAGAGAGTCAATGAGGTGATGAGACACATGTATGTGACCAGGTGGGAAAGCTGGAGAGTGGAGTAGGGGCTGACTGTGACACTACCCTCCTCAAGGGACTGCACCGGACGTCCCAGGGAGATCTGGATGGCGTCAATGGAAGTCTTGGATGAGGGTTGGGATGACTATGTAACTGGCCGGAACCCATGACCTCTCCTCGGGGCCGTAACCCTCCCAGTCCACCAAGTACCGATATCCCCGGCCCCTCTTCCGAACTGCCAGCAGCCGTTTAGCAGAGTATACAAGGCCCCCTTCGATGACCCGAGGGGGGAGTCTGGAGGCTGGGACCAGAGGACTCTGCTTAACTGGTTTCAGGCGGCTGACGTGACGTGACCTGGGGAGCCAAAGGCGAAGTGCAGCAGGGTTGATGACCTTGGAGACAGGGAAGGGTCCCACAAACTGAGGGGCAAACTTACGGCTCTCCACTCTCAGGGGCAGGTCCCGAGTTGACAGCCAAACTGTTCTCCTGGTTGATATGAAGGAGCTGGCGTCCGGCGCCAATCTGTTTTTTTAGCGGATTACTTCTTCATGATGTCTCGACCTAAAAACAAAGCAACGTTGAGCCCTGTTGTCAACTTCCCTCAAAAGTTCTGTCTTGTAACTCTGTGCTAGTTTTGTTTGATAATGATAGACCAAATACAACTGGAAATAAGGTCAAATATATTTAGTCTAAAAATATAGAACTAGCAGGTATCCTCATTTTACCTCTTTTATGTTATATTTTCAACCTTTGTTCACATTTGCAACACTTAAAATTCTTCATTGAGCATGATTGTGTTTTGAAAGTAAAAAAAAACTTCTAAACGTCTAAATCAGACTTTAGTTTATTTTGGGGCTAAAATGTAAATCCAGTAAGTCAAAATGAATAAATAATATAATCAGGTCATATAGGTGGGGTTGTGCTGAAAAAAATGATATCAAGACTGCATGGTAAACATTTTTTAAGTGGAGATTTTATTAATTAAAAATTATTAGAATTAAAAAACTGAGAAAATAGCCCAAAACTCCAAAGGGTTAAGGAAGACTCAAACATTTTTTTAAATCAAATCACTGTATGGAGTTTTCTATGGTGATCCTCAAGGTGTGTGTGTGTGTGTGTGTGTGTGTGTGTGTGTGTGTGTGTGTTCTAAACTGTCCTTGAATAATAAGAAGGAATGCAGGTTGGCTGAAGAATGATGGCCATCATCACCTACTTCACAGTAACTGACATTTTAAAAAAAACACGATTTTTTCCGTGTTTGACTTCCTTTAAGATTCCTTTCTAACCTGTTTGTAGAGTCTAAATCTCTGCCGAAAAAATAACTTTACTCCACTTTCAAAATTATTCAAGGAGCCTGTAAATGTGACAGTAATATATAAGTGTGCATACTTATTATATTTGTTGTAGTCTAATCAGGGATCACCTTGTCAACAAACAGTAAGTATTTTCTCTCCTAACAGTGGACACTTGTGATGGACAGTGACCTGTTCATCTACAGAGAAGTGCAGAGGTGCTCAGTAGAAAACCACATTTAATGGAATCCTGAGAAAAGATCACTGAAGAAAAATTACCATTTTAAGAGTAACGGAGCACAATTCAGTACAGGAATGAAAGAAAAGCCCCAATTTTTCCCCACATATATTCATAACACTTGTGGGCACTAGGAAAAGTGTGTTATAAATAAATTAAATGTTATTAAAAAAAAATGTATTAGAGAAATTTGACTTTTTTCTAATGATCGTCATTGTGAGAGTAATTAAAGCCTAAATTTATTTTAAAATCCCTGAATTTTGTCCATGACTCTTACTGTCAATGTTGTTACACAGCACGGAAACAGGACTTAAATGCAGCACTCTGGATGCAGATACAGGAGTTAAATAGCTTTAATCACAGGCAATGGTTCGGTACACAGGAGTTTAGTCTGGCAAGGCAGGCAAACAATCCAAAGGGATAAGGCAGAGGCAGAGTCCAAAAACAGGCAAGGGTCAAAACCAAAAAGCACACTAGTAAAATGCTGGAGAGTAGGACACATGGTACACTAACAATCTCGCACTGGGGAAAGGGACACAAAGGGTTTCAATACAGAGAGTCAATGAGGTGATGAGACACATGTATGTGACCAGGTGGGAAAGCTGGAGAGTGGAGTAGGGGCTGACTGTGACACTACCCTCCTCAAGGGACTGCACCGGACGTCCCAGGGAGATCTGGATGGCGTCAATGGAAGTCTTGGATGAGGGTTGGGATGACTATGTAACTGGCCGGAACCCATGACCTCTCCTCGGGGCCGTAACCCTCCCAGTCCACCAAGTACCGATATCCCCGGCCCCTCTTCCGAACTGCCAGCAGCCGTTTAGCAGAGTATACAAGGCCCCCTTCGATGACCCGAGGGGGGAGTCTGGAGGCTGGGACCAGAGGACTCTGCTTAACTGGTTTCAGGCGGCTGACGTGACGTGACCTGGGGAGCCAAAGGCGAAGTGCAGCAGGGTTGATGACCTTGGAGACAGGGAAGGGTCCCACAAACTGAGGGGCAAACTTACGGCTCTCCACTCTCAGGGGCAGGTCCCGAGTTGACAGCCAAACTGTTCTCCTGGTTGATATGAAGGAGCTGGCGTCCGGCGCCAATCTGCTGCTTTCTTGCTCCGAGCAGCACTACGGAGCACTCCAGATCTTCCCGAAGCACCAAATGAGTGCCTGGGCTGCAGGTACCCCCACCTCGACCTCAGATGCTGGGAACAATGGAGGCTGGTACCCGTATGCACACTGGAACGGAGACAAACCAGAAGAGTAACTGGGGAATGTGTTTTGTGAATACTCAACCCAAATGAGGTGCTTGCTCTATGACGCCTGGTTCTGGGAGATGAGGCAGCGAAAGACCCGTCTCCAGCTCCTGATTGAGTCTCTTGGTCTGTCCATTAGACTGAAGGTGGAACCCAGACGACAGGCTGACAGTGGCTCCTATGAGGGTGCAGAAAGCCTTCCAGAACTGAGCCACGAACTGCGGACCACAATCCAACACCACGTCCTTGGGGAACCATGAAGACCACCGGAAGCGCTGCTTGATGAAAAAAATCATCCGAGCCGTTCTCGGATGGCAGGCGACCTGTGAGGTGTTAGCCCAGTGGATTATCTGTGGACGTAAGGAGACAGGGACAAAGAGGAGATTTTGTGGTCACCCTGCCGGAGCAGGGGTGTTGACAGATGCTTGCTAAACTCTATTTTCAATAGCCCATGTGACAGCTCCTACCACACAGGAGGACGGGATAATTGTGGAGGGAGTCTTAGGGCTGGGGTCAGGATCAGGATTGTGATCAGTCCACACAAGAAATGGCTGCTCAGCTCCCTCCAGCCAGTGCCGCAACTCCTCCATAGCCACCTTCACGGCCAATAGCTCCTGATCACCCACATCATAATTCCTCTCCGCTGGGGAAAGTTTCTGGGAGAGAAAAGCACAGGGATGGAGCTTACCATAGGAAGGTGACCGTTGGGAGAGTACTGCCCCGATCCTTAGATCCGAGGCGTCCACTTCCACAGTGCACTGGAGATGAGGGTCTGGAAGGGCGAGAACTGGAGCCAAAGTAAATCTGTCTTTGAGTTGTTGAAAGGCTGCCTTGGCCTGGGCGGACCACAGAAACTTGGCATGGGGAGAGGTTAGAGCATGCAAGGGTACTGCGACAGTGCTAAAGTTTCTAATGAACTTTCTGTAAAAGTTTGCAAACCCCAGAAAACGCTGCACCATCTTGCGATTGGTAGGGGTAGGCCACTCTGCTACAGCACTAACCTTCTCCGGGTCCATCTGGATGTTGTCTGTGGTAACAATGAAACCCAGGAAGGAGACTGAAGTCACATGGAACTCACATTGTGTGTAGTCTCATCTGGGGAAAAAATCAGGATGTTGTCCAGGTACACAAAGACATACTGATTCAACATGTCCAGCAGTACGTCATTGACCAAGGCCTGGAAGACACCTGGGGCATTAGTTAGTCCAAACGGCATGACAAGGTACTCATAGTGTCCACAAGGAGTGTTAAACGCTGTCTTCCACTCAACCCCCCTCCCTGATCCTCACTAGGTGATAGGCGTTTCTAAGATCCATCACCCTTCAAAAGTTCAAAAGCTGAGGCGATTAAAGGGAGGGGGTACCTGTTTTTTTACGGTGATGTCATTTAGACCTTGATAATCAATGCATGGTCGGAGGGACTTATCCTTCTTCTCCACGAAAAAAAACCCAGTGCCAGCAGGGGAGGAAGAAGGGCAGGTGATGCCAGCCGCCAACGAGGAGTCAATGTACGGCCGCATGGCTTCTCTTTCTGGTGGGGAGAGGGAATACAGCCGACCCTTGGGTGGAGAGATCAATGCAGCAGTCACATGGACAGTGAGGTGGTAGAGACGTAGTCTGAGTCTTGTTGAACACTTCGTGCTGGTCGTGGTAACAGGGGGGAACACTAGTCAGGTCTGGAGGCTCACTGGGAGAAAGACAGGGCAATGAGGAGACCTTTGGCGCAGAAGCTTTGGAACCAACCACAGGCTTGAGAGCACAGAGAGACGGAGGACATGTGAGACAACACTATTTCCTCCAATTTAACACATTGCCCGTGGACCAGTCAATATGGGGATTGTGCTTAATGAGCCAGGGTAACCCTAAAATTAGTGGGTGCAGGGATGACTGGAAGATGTAAAAGCTGATGAGTGCAGAATGATTACCATTAATGTTGAGCCGGACAGGTTGAGTGCGGTGAGACACCCGACACAGCAGGCAACCATTGAGGGCAGTGCTTCCAAAGGTTTGGACAGGGGAATAATTTCCAGTCCCAGCTGCTCTGCCAGCTGCTGATCCATGAGATCCTCATCTGCCCCGGAATCCACCAATGCTGGGTGAACAACCCTCTGCTCTGTGGTGACAAGTTCAATGGACAGGAGACAATGTGATAGATGTGGAGAAGTGATTTGGCTCACCAGTGCTCTCCTCACTGGTGAGCCCTGTCTTTTACTGGGCAGGATGCGAGAAAATGTCCTGACTCTCCACAGTAAATGCACCTGCCCTCCCGTAGGCGTCGCTGTCGTCCTTCTGGAGACTGCATGGCTCAGCCGAGCTGTATGGGCTCCTCCGAGCTTTATGGGATCCTCCATGGCTGACAGTGGTGCTGCAGCACTGGAGCGATGTGGCGAGTGACCCATGAATGGCATCATCGGTCCCCTCTGGACCGCTGCAGGCCGGCTTTTATCCCTCTCTCTCTCTCTCTACCAGTCTAATGTCTGCGCGAATGGCGAGGGCGATAAGAGAGTCCAGGTCAGAAGGGAGGTCTAGGGGAATGAGGAGGTCTTTAATGCCGGTGGAGAGACCATGAAGGAAAGTGCCGAACAGCGATGCAGGGTTCCACCCACTGTTGACCGCTAATGTGCGGAACTCAATGGCATAATCCGCCACGCGACGTCTGCCCTGCCGTAGCGACATCAGAGCCTGGGCTGCCTCACGACTGGGAGCGGTGGAGTCAAAAACCTTGCTCAGAGAGTCCACGAAGCCATCCAGGGGGTAGCAGATGGGAGAGTCTCGTGCCCATTCAGCTGTGGCCCAGGCCTCCGCTCTGTCAGACAGATGAGTGATGATGAATGCCACCTTCGCTCGCTCGGAGGGAAAACTCCCCGCGTGGAGTTCGAAGTGAAGCCCACACCGGACCAACAATGGTCGGCACTTGCCCACCTAACCAGAGAATCGATCCGGTCGCGCCTGGAGAAGCAGCAGGAATTGTCGCCGAAGGTGAAAGTATGGAGAGGTTCTCCAGCTGAGTCACCAACTGCTGGATCTTGGTCCAAAAAAGAACATGATTAATATCTCAGATTTTAATGTTTTAATTTAGCTTTACATTAACTGATGTTATATGGCTATGGAGGACAGGAGCTGCCAAACTAAAAAAATAAATAAATAAATGAGTTAAGCTAAATTAATACAGATAACATTAAAAATAATTGTAGCTGTTATGTAATTGATAAAATGTGGCATTAACTGATATTTCTGTTTTAATTTGCTTTTTTATTTATTTATAAACACTAGTACTGTCTATTTACTATTTACTTCACAATTTAATTTTCCCAATAATTAATTATTGATCTCAATGAAATTATTTTTTAAATTTATTTTAAAATGATTTTATATGTATGTTTTTGTTTATATATTTATTGTTTTCCCTTTAGTAAATTAAAACATATGAATAAATAAATAAATGCTAAAAACATTTAAGGGTAAATATTTTCTATTCAAAAAGCAAAATGAATAAATCCATTTTAAAATTGATATTTATGAAATGGTGCATTTGATTTATCTACCCAGTCATAAATAAGTTCATACATTTATTTTTTATTTATTTATAATAGATTGTGACACTTCCTGTATTTGCTGTGTTTTTGAATGTCAGACAATTTATATTTAATGTCCCCTCACAGCATTGCTACAGGCAGTTGATGCGAGTGATGTCATCTGTGTGGTGCGTCCAAAGTCCCCGCCTGTCTTTGAAACGATGGTCAGCTTCCCGTTTTGTCATATACATCAATCTGCAACTACTGTTACTTTATATTTTTTCACTTGAATATGAATTTGCATGCAAGAGAGTATTTTTACAATGTAGTATTCCTACTGTTACTTATTACACACACACATGCACACACACGCACACACACACACAGTCATTGCAGATACAGACACCACCACACTGTGTGTGTGTGTGTGTGTGTGTGTGTGTGTGTGTGTGTTCCTACCCTTCTCCAGAGAAGAAGTTAATGTAGCTCCGATGCCAAGAGCGTCTCCAGTAAAAGCGAATGCAGGTAGATCGATGGAAGGTCAACAGGTTTCTAATGATGGAGTTGCGCTCTGCTCCGCCTGCAGAGAAAAACACCAGACCCCTGAAAAGCTTTCTGTCAATCTTAGCAGTCTTGAAATCTGCTTAAATCAGGTGTGACTGGAAAGTTGAGACTCTTGTGGAACCAGCTCACAGCCTCGAGTCTCCTGTGATGTAATGAAGAATTCTGGAGGTATTTTTGAACCATTTTTTGTGAATTCTCAAGTTTAAAAAAAGGTCAAATTTAGCACCAAATCTTAATTGTATTAACCCAAAAATCTTAATTGTATTAACAAAAAAGTTAATGTAGCTCCGATGCCAAGAGCGTCTCCAGTAAAAGCGAATGCAGGTAGATCGATGGAAGGTCAACAGGTTTCTAATGATGGAGTTGCGCTCTGCTCCGCCTGCAGAGAAAAACACCAGACCCCTGAAAAGTTTTCTGTCAATCTTAGCAGTCTTGAAATCTGCTTAAATCAGGTGTGACTGGAAAGTTGAGACTCTTGTGGAACCAGCTCACAGCCTCGAGTCTCCTGTGATGTAATGAGGAATTCTGGAGGTATTTTTGAACCATTTTTTGTGAATTCTCAAGTTTAAAAAAAGGTCAAATTTAGCACCAAATCTTAATTGTATTAACCCAAAAATTGCTTCAGCAACTTATGAGACAAAATTGATCATGGGAATGGCTTTTATATAGACCCTTCATAATGTTATATGCCCTCTTATCAGTGCTGGAATGTAACCAAGTATTTACTCAAGTACTGTAATTAAGGACAACTTTGAGGTACTTGTACTTTACGTGAGTATTTCCATTTTATGTAACTTTATACTTCTACTTCACTACATTTAGAGGCAAATATTTAACTTTTTACTCCACATTTAGCTGAGAGGTTTAGTTACTTTTCACAAGATTTAACATAGAGATGCACTGTCAAGGTGTTCGAGGCCATCCTGAAATACCCAGATCATCTGCTACACAAAACCTTTATGGACCAAAAAACAGCAGTGGACGGCTCCTCTCTCTCCGTTACAGGACGGAGAGATTCAAAAGATCCTTCTCTCCTACAGCCATCAGGCTGTCTCATTCTAACAGAGATTCTACCAGACTAACTGAATTTCCCCTTGGGGATGAATAAAGTATTTTGATTTGATTTGATTGATTTGATAAAAAACATGATTAATTTAAAGTGATAAGATTTTTAAAAAAACATTTAACCACATCACATTTATATTACCTGAAAACCTGAATGTCTGAAGAAATACAAGTCAGAAAAATGCAAATCTTAATTCTCTGGAGTCCATGAAAGCACCAGCGGATTACTTCTTCATGATGTCTCGACCTAAAAACAAAGCAACGTTGAGCCCTGTTGTCAACTTCCCTCAAAAGTTCTGTCTTGTAACTCTGTGCTAGTTTTGTTTGATAATGATAGACCAAATACAACTGGAAATAAGGTCAAATATATTTAGTCTAAAAATATAGAACTAGCAGGTATCCTCATTTTACCTCTTTTATGTTATATTTTCAACCTTTGTTCACATTTGCAACACTTAAAATTCTTCATTGAGCATGATTGTGTTTTGAAAGTAAAAAACCTTATAATTTTCTAAATCAGACTTTAGTTTATTTTGGGGCTAAAATGTAAATCCAGTAAGTCAAAATGAATAAATAATATAATCAGGTCATATAGGTGAGGTTGTGCTGAAAAAATGATATCAAGACTGCATGGTAAACATTTTTTAAGTGGAGATTTTATTAATTAAAAATTATTAGAATTAAAAAACTGAGAAAATAGCCCAAAACTCCAAAGGGTTAAGGAAGGCTCAAACATTTTTTTAAATCAAATCACTATATGGAGTTTTCTATGGTGATCCTCAAGGTGTGTGTGTGTGTGTGTGTGTGTTTATTCTAAACTGTCCTTGAATAATGAGAAGGAATGCAGGTTGGCTGAAGAATGATGGCCATCATCACCTACTTCACAGTAACTGACATTTTAAAAAAAACAACAATTTTTTCCGTGTTTGACTTCCTTTAAGATTCCTTTCTAACCTGTTTGTAGAGTCTAAATCTCTGCCGAAAAAATAACTTTACTGCACTTTGAAATTATTCAAGGAGCCTGTAAATGTGAATATATAGGTGTACATATTATATTTGTCGTAGTCTAATCAGGGATCACCTTGTCTACAAACAGTAAGTATTATCTCTCCTAACAGTGGACACTTGTGATGGACAGTGACCTGTTCATCTACAGAGAAGTGCAGAGGTGCTCAGTAGAAAACCACATTTAATGGAATCCTGAGAAAAGATCACTGAAGAAAAATTACGGAGTAACGGAGCATAATTCAGTACAGGAAAGAAAGAAAAGCCCCAATTTTTCCCCCACATATATTCATAACACTTGTGGACACTTGGAAAAGTGTTTTATATATAAATTAAATGTTATTCCGATTTTTAAAAAAAATAATTTTTTTGAGAAAGTCAACTTTTTTTCTAATGATCGTCATTATGAGAGTGATTAAAGCCCAGATTTATTTTAAAATCCCTGAATTTTGACCATGACTCTTACTGTCAATGTGCCTTTTACAGATACTGAAATGTCGCTGTATCCTGTGATTTTATTTATTCTGTGACTGGTTTCTTAATATCCAGTAGGAAAAAACAAACAAACAAAAAATATTTTGCTTCAAGTTGTCCTTATCCTTATATTAGTTATTACCAGGCAACTTAGAATTGTTTATTTTTTTATCTACTATTTTTGGAAACTGTCAGATCCCCCCCAAAGGTATATTAGACTATATTATAAGTATTGTTTTCTCAAAATGACAAAGCACTTCAATTTAACTTTTCAATTCCTCAGGAAAAAAATGACAGCATTGGTTGTTTGCTCAAATATCTGAAACGTTTATCTTTCCCCCTTACAAGAATCTCCCCCAACAATCTGCTAGTAATGATTAATGATAATGACAGAAATAATACAAACTATCATTTTTCTCAAAATAATATTCAGGTTCTTTTCCTGTGATCATGACGAGTCGTGTTGAAAATTTTGAAGGCTGACACTTCTGTCCATCATTAACTTCCTGGTAGGAAAAAAAACAACAGAAAAACAATAAGAACATGATTAATATCTCAGATTTTAATGTTTTAATTTAGCTTTACATGCACTGATATTATATGGCTATGGAGGACAGGAGCTGCCAAACTAAAAAAAAAAAAAAAATTAGTTGCTAAATTAATATAGATAACATTAAAAATTAATGTAGAAATGTATAACATGTGGCATGAACTGATATTTCTGTTTTAATTTGCTTCTTTATTTATTTATTAACACTGCTACTGTCCTCTATTTATTTACTTCACAATTAAATTTTCCCAATAATTAATTATTGTCCTGAATTAAATTATTTTAGCAAAAAACAAAATTGATTTTGTATGTATGTTTTTGTTTATATATTTATTAAAATATTTATTAAAAAAATGTATTAAAAATAAATAAATACATATGAATAAATAAATAAATAAATTGCTCAATACATTTAAGGGTAAATATTTTCTTTTCACAAAGCAAAATGAATAAATACATTTTAAAATTAATATTTATGAAATGGTGCATTTGATTTATCTACCCAGTCATAAATAAATTCATACATTTATTTATTTATAATAGATTGTGACATTTCCTGTATTTGCTCTATTTTAGAATTTAAGATAATTTATATAAAATTTTTCCCCTCACAGCATTGGTACAGTCGGTTGATGCGAGCGATGTCATTGGCGCTCATCTCTGTGGCACGTCCAAAGTCCCCGCCTGTCTTTGAAACGATGGTCGGACTCCCGTTTCTGGAGAAGGCGAATCTTGAGGAGCACATGAACATGTTTAGCTCACAGAGCTGCATGTCATATACATCAATCTGCAATGTGACATTCTGCAGAGCAACTACTGTTACTTCATACTTTTTCACTTGCGTGTGAATTATCATGCAAGAGAGTATTTTTACATTTTGTAGTATTCCTACTGTCACTTGTTACACACACACACACACACACACACACACGCACACACACACACACACACACACACACACACACAAACACGCACACACACACACACACACACACACACACACACACACACACACACTCACTTGCTGTAGTGCATGACAGACTGGAAGTCGTAGGGAGTGTCCAAGTTGTTAGTCGCCACCTTCACAAAGTTTCTTTCATTTCCTGCACAGGACGAGAGAACAGACCCAAACATTTACAGTGCTTAACACATTTATTAAATCATTTTTTTATGTTTCTGTAATGGTTAATGCAGCAGTATGTAGAGGCTCTTTAACCCAAATGATATTTTTAATGCTAAAATAAAATTATTATTATTGTTATCCATTGATTTTTTTAAATGTACAGTTTTACAAAAAAAAAAACTGAACAGAAAAATTAGTTTTAGTTGTTGAATGTATTCAGATATGAGCCGGCTCACTTCTAGATTTAAAAAGGTGAATTCAGTTGATTAAATAACAATTTTAAAAAATGTTTTAAAAAAGCTTTTGAAAGATTTTCTAAATGTTTTCTTGATTTATGACCTGGTGGTCGAATAAATATGTTAAGCACTGTATATGTTTTATATTTATCTGTGATTGTAATTAGGATATGCTGTTTTAAAACACTTTAAAAGAGAATTATAGATGTCTGTTGTAGAGTTTGAATAGAAGTCAATGGTGAAAGTTGAGTAGTTGTAATAAAGTTACAGATATCTACAAATGAGAAATAAAATATAGATATTTTTAATTAGACTTTCTCCTAGTCAAAATGACATTATAGATATGTTAGCTTGGAATTCAAACTGGTCAAAAAGCAATTGTTGGTATCTATGATGGTGTTGAGAGTGTGAGCTGACCTGGCTGAATGTTCTCTGTGAGGATCTGGACGTATTTGTCTCTGTCGGAGCGAACATGCTCATGGTGGAAGCCCAGAGCGTGGAGGACCTCGTGCTGCACTGTGCCCATGAACAAACAACCGTTTCTCTTCAATGAGATTGGCTGCCCTCCCCCCTGACGTCCCAGGTAGGACCAACACCTGTCACACACGCGCGCGCACACACACACACACACACACAGTGAAATAGTAAGATAAAATATCCCTTCATTAGCCTCACAACAGGGACATTTCCAGTGTTACAGCAGCAAAAGGTGTACTATGCTAGCCTGGGTATACCCATACTGCCTGGCACGCTCGATTTCATTTCGAACCTCCACACAGTCTGGCAACCAGGGCTGTTTCTTAGCCCTGTTTTAGGGATCCAATCACATAGCGGGGAGGGACGGTAAGACGATGACGCGTACTACTCGGCAGACTGAAGCTTGTAGTTTTCTTACAGATCCAACATGGCTGCAGCAGACGTGAAGCTCTCTTTAGCTGTAGGCGGCATTTTAAATAGTTTAGAGTGAAAGTTGATTTTAAAAGAAGAACAACGTTTGACTTTAAACTCCTGTTTCACCACAAAAAAGGATGTTTTAGCCTTGCTTCTGGCAGGATTTGGCCAAAGCCAACTAGCCCCGCTACCACTCACTGCTGTAACGCCGGTGATCTCGCGAGCCGGGGGACAGCGGAGCCGCCAAGAGACCCGCAGCAGCTCGTCTATTGGCCATAAAATCAGTGGATGTGTGTGGCTGAATGACATGAGGGGAATAAGGCGTAAAAATAAATAATCTTGCAGAAAGCAAGAACACACACACACACACACATCAACACTGCCGGTAGACTGTGAGCAGCCAGAGTCAGAATATGCTGCAGAAAAAACGTTGCAGAAGCAGAATTGAGCATTTTAGTCTCAAAGTAGAGATGGGCTAGTCTGGCTATGTAAACATCAATTTCTGTCGCTCTACATACGTCATCTGGTATAACTGATACGATTGAAAAGACAAAAGAAATGAAAATCGACTTCCGCCGGAATGTTCCTGCCACAGCACCCACTGTAATCAGTGGCGTAGCTGTGGAGACAGTCAACACATATAAATACCTTGGCACCATTTTAGACGACAAATTGACTTTCGATGCAAATACAGACTTCATCTGTAAGAAGGCCAATCAGAGGCTGTTTTTCCTGAGGAAGCTGAGGAGTTTTAATGTCGACAGATCGATTTTAAAAATGTTTTATTCATCTTTTATCGAGTCAATTTTATCATTTGGAATGATCTGTTGGTTCGGTAACCTCAGTCTGATAAATAAGAAAAGGCTTGGAAAAATTGTTATGTTATGTCAAAAGATCGTTGGCCTTGACCTGGAACACATTGGCAATATTTATCAAGTCAGAGCCACTAGGAAGGCAAAGGCCATATTGTCAAACCTCCTACATCCTCTACATGCAGAGTTTCGACTCCTGCCACTAGGAAGGAGATATACTTACAGGAAGAGGGCCAAAACAAACAGATATTTAAAATCATTTGTTCCCTCAGCTGTTGGCTTCCTAAACAAACTAGGGTAGTAACTTTGTCTTTCATAAGCAATGTAAATTATATATTCCATGATGTCTCCAATATGCTTTTATGCTTTAATGTTTTTATGTTCTGTGTTTTGTATTTATTATGATTATTTGTTTGTTGTGTGACATTTTTAACTACTGAATGCAGAACAAATTGCCCCTCGGGGACAATAAAGATTTATCAAATCAAATTGGCTAATAGCTATGTACAGCATTTTTCTATCAATAAGTGTAAAATATAATCCCTTTAAAAGGTGTCTGTATCTGCACCGACTGTGTGTGTGTGTGTGTGTGTGTGTGTGTGTGTGTGTGTATGTGTGTTCCTACCCATCTCCAGAGAAGAAGTTAATGTAGTTCCGATGCCAAAAGCGTCTCCAGTAAAAGCGAATGCAGGTAGGTCGATGGAAGGTCAACAGGCTTCTAATGATGGAGTTGCGCTCTGCTCTGCCTGCAGAGAAAAACACCTCCTGAAAAGTTTTCTGTGAATCTTAGCAGTCTTGGAATCTGCTTAAATCAGGTGTGGCTGGAAAGTTGAAGGAGACTCTTGTGGAACCAGCTCACAGCCTCGAGTCTCCTGTGATGTAATGAGGAATTCTGGAGGTATTTTTGTATTAACCCAAAAATTGCTGCAGCAACTTATGAGACAAAATTGATCATGGGAATGGCTTTTATATAGACCCTTCATAATGTTATATGCCCTCTTATCAGTGCTGGAATGTAAGGACAACTTTGAGGTACTTGTACTTTATGTGAGTATTTCCATTTAATGTAACTTTATACTTCTACTGCACTACATTTAGAGGCAAATATTGAACTTTTTACTCCACATTTAGCTGACACGATATTTAACATAAAAACATGATTAATTTAAAGTGATTCAATTTTTTTTTTTATCATTTACCCACATCACATTTATATTAAATTGTTAAAAAGATCCCTACTTTAAGAAAATAAAATAATACATCAATACAAATAATACAATAATAAACTTTTGACATTTTGATGCTGATACTTTTACCTACATTATTTGGTTTGAACTGTTATTTTAAAAGTTTTCTCCAAATAAATCTACTTGATGATTTGCGTACACTGTTAATAAAAAAAATCTGTTTAATTTACGGTAAAATACCAGCAGCTGCAGTTGCTAGAACTTCACCGTAAAAAAATACAATGAGTGGGTTTTCTACTGTAAATTTAAATGCAAATTTAAAAATCAGTAATTTAGACTGAAAAGTCCCTTTATTTTTAGGGTTATTGTATTCTTGTGACATTATGGTATTTCTCCTTTAATTTCACATGCAAAAAATGTGTGTTTTCTACAGTTTAAACGTCTTGCACTATTCCTTGATTTACAGCAATTACTACTACTGTGATGGACATTTTTTACAGTGTATGTATTGTTAAAAACTGTTATCAACAAAACTAGGAATTTAATACATTTACTTCACAGTTATTATAGTCTAACAGTTTTATTTTTAGTTCAACGTGCCTCAGAAGGTCCTGTGTGTTTACATCTAACTACAGATAAAGTCTTCTGTCCTGGAAATATCTTGCATAATAAACAAAATAAATCATTTGGTAGATGCATATCAGCTGCGGTAGTTAATGACATGATGTTATGTAGTTAAAATGAGCCCTACTTTGAGAAAATAAAAATGCTGCTTACATAATGCATCAGTACAAATCATACAATAATATATTTAAAACATACAGTCATGGAAAAAATTATTAGACCATTGTTTTCTTCAATCTTTTGTTCATTTTAATGCCTGGTACAACTAAAGGTACTTTTGTTTGGACAAATATAACGCTAACAATAACAAAAAAGCTCATAAGAGTTTAATTTAAGAGCTGATATTTAGACATTTTCCATGGTTTTCTTGATGATGATTTTGGTTATTATCAAGAAAACCATGGAACACCACTTCTCTGCACTATGTACCGTTGACCTTTTATCTCCCCCTAAATAATCCCTGTCCCCTACTAAAAAATTCAACCCTGGCTCTGACATTTCCTGCCACTTACTGTATCTGGAGGAGATGGTGACGGGAATTCTGACGTAGCCTCCATATTTGGGCCACTTGCAGCCTTTGGTCACACACGGATCTGCATTCCTTCGTAAATTCATCCTAATGTCGCTGTGCATCAGGCGCCTTTCTGCACAACGACACATAAACGGACAACTATTTCGACAGTCAAACCAGGAATACAGAATTTTTTTACACTTTCAACACCTTTATACAAGTTACACAAAGACAAAGTTATCTGATGTAGAAAAGCAGCGAATCCTCACATTTAAAAGCTGAAACTAAGAGAGGTTTGGAATTAATTTTTGATAATGATTAATTGATTATTATAACTCATTTGTTCATGAACAGATGAACTGTTTCAGCTCATTGTGTTTTAGGGGATCATATAAAACTTGTATCCTACTGCTGTGAGCGTTGGCTCTCGCGATGATCTCAGAGATGTCTGAAGATTCTTCTGGAAGCAAACAGAGAAAAACAGAAACTGTTAGCAGCAGTTTCACGTGTCAGATGTGAACAGAGAAGATAATAACATTAATTTAATATTTGAAGAATGCTTTACTAATCTCACCTGTTTGAGCTGCATCATCAGCTGCATCCTGCAACATAAAGTTTTACAGTGTTTAATTACTGTGCAGTAAATAAAACAGATATCTAAAAGGTTTTCATTTCCCTCCATATAGTTCAAAAAGTTTTACATGCTCTTTTATTGATTTTGAAAATTGTCCTTAATCTTAAAGTGAGACTCAGCGAGAAAAAAACATTGTTTTTTCATGCACAAATTGTTTGAAAGTATCTTTTTGTTGTTGAAAGCAAAATAGCCTCAAATCTCAGACTAGAAAACATTGAATATACACATATAGGTGTTTTTTTTTTTTTTTTGCTACACGTTGTCCATTTGCATCTGTAGATTTTTCCTAAATTCACCGAAAGTAAGCATAAATGAATGCCTTACTTTAATACTTAAACCGAAAATTTTAGAAAACTTGTACTACAAAAAATAATTATCTTAATGTAAGTAATTAACTAACTTTATCCTGTTTTAGTCCAATAAAGGCTAAAAAAATCTTCCAAAAAACAGTTGAATTATTATCAGTTGTTCTTCTTCTTCTTTTTTACCAAGTTTATTACAAAAGTTGAGATTTGTTTTTGTCTTTTTTTAAAAACTAATATTCCCAAGTAAACTTACCAAAGACACGTTGGTCAACGAGAGGAAGAGGAGGAAAAGCAAAACTGGAGTCATGATGAAGGTTGTCTGCAGTCAAACTATAGGAACATGAAATAAATATGAATGTAAGAGATAAATATAATAAGCAGAGAACAAAAACAAGAAGAGTGAGATGAGTGCAGTTTACCTGTTGTACCTGAGCTATGATGGATGCAGCAGGTGTTCCGATCCTCCCTTTTTAAAGAAGAATCACTGGGCGTGTCTGTCATTTCATGAATATCTGTTTGAGCTGAGCTGTCACTGAAACACGTCACTAATAGGAAGCTGCTCAAGAAGATTACCTGAGTAGTTTTTCTGCTTTTTTGTGGTCTTGTTAGATCATTTACTGTGCAAAAAGCAGCCCCAAGAGTGTAATATTCTTCTTTATTATGAATTTGGGTTGATTTTAATAATCTAATGTATAAACAGCATTTTAATAATAAAGTTTAAAGCCAAGCTAAACTGCTTTCTCACTATTTGGTTGTATGAATAACTAGAAGGTCATGCCCTCTCTCACAATAAAAAATAATTTATGTATTCGCTCCATGATTTGGTTCTGCTTTCAAATTCTATACCAGGGATGGGCAACTTAAATGCTGGAGGGTGCCACAATATTTCATCAACATTACCACAGGGCCACATATAGGGCCGTGCCCTTAACCAGATATGATGAAACTGCAATTTAAAATATGTTTACAGTGCAGTAACTTAACATATTTCATGCTATATGCATGTATAACAATATAAATAGGAATACAAAAGGTTTGAAGCAAATAAAAAATAACCACTTACTGTTCTAAGCAACAGCAAGACCAACAGCAGACCAACATTAATTGCAGGAAGTACTTTTGTGCATTTTTACACTGCACTTTTAAGATTTCATGCTCAAATGCATGTAGTTGTACTGAGGGCCACTTCAGGTGAGGGTGCGGGCCGTATGCGGCCCCCGGGCCTCCAGTTGCCCATCCCTGTTCCAGGTGTTCTTTCTCGGCCCATGCTACACATTTCGAAAAGTTTCATGAAAATCAGGCCGGTAGTTTTTCTGTAATCCTGATGACAAACAGAACCTCCTCCGAAAATAAAAGTATAAAGTCACATTTTGTGGATATACTCAAACAAAACTATTAGTTACATCCTTGAAAGTTTTGGAAAAGTAATTGATTTAGTTGCAAGTTAGGAAACTAATTGTGACCGTATCTTTCATGGATAACTTCCACATGATATAACTTAACAGTGAATTTATTTTTTGTAGCTTTAACTTAACATAAAACAAAAGTCTGAGCTCGAACCTATATACATTTATTTTGGCACATTCTTCTCCAGACTTGCATCCATGACTGACGTGGTAGTGGACATTTTTGTTATGGGTCCATAAAAAGTCATGTAAGAGTTTTGAAATTTTGTCCATGAAAGCCTTAAGGAGGAAGACAAGAGATGAGGCAAGAAAACAAAACAAGACAAAAAAAAATCTAATCAAACCGGTGTCTGCTCCGTGAGTTAAGAAGTGACATTTGAAACACAAAGTGCTGCAGTGTTTCTGAGTTTGACAGTCTTCTTGAAAGTCAGAACCTGTTTGGTTTCTTCTCGCTGCAGCACTCACATTGTAGTATGAAAATTGGAGCTTTACAGATAAATGGAGTGAAAATCCTGTCAGTGGGTGGAGACAGAAAGCTGCCCTGCTCAAACATTCAAACGTGATCATTTCATGGCAGCAGGGAAATGAAATTAATGACTGAAAAACTCTCACAGATTATGATCAGAAAATCTTTTATTTATTTATTTATTTCTGGCTAATTCTGGCCCCACTATCCAACTATTTTCTCATCCAGACATTATTTGGTTTGACCTGTTATTTTAAGTGTATTCTTCAATTTCTTTGGTGACTTGTGTACTTATTGTTCAAAACTGTTATCAGCTCAATTAAATATTGTATATATTTATTTTTGCTGAAGGGATTACATGATTTTGTTTTTATTGATTTTGAAATTTTCCTTCATCTTAAAGCGAGAAACGGCGGTAAATTCTGAGAATTGTGGCTATTTTGCTTCCATAACAAAAAGACTATAAAACATCCAAAGTACACATATAGGTGTTTATTTTGTGTATTTCTTGTTCAAAACTGTTATCACCAAAATTAAGATGTTTTATAGATTTATTTTTTGCTGTGATATCACTCACTGCGTTAGTTTTCTCCAAGGGAACATGCATTTTTTATTACAATTCCAACAATATAAGCACTGTAGGCTTACTGTTTAATTCTTAGGTCAACGTGCCTCAGCAGGTCCTGTCTGTTTACATTAAACCACAGGTAAAGTCTTATGTCCTGGAAATATCTTGCATAATAAAGCATATTAAATGAATTGGGAGAATATCAACTGCAGTAGTTGATCTCCCAATAATTAGTATTATATAACATAGTTTAGCTCTACATGAACACAACAATATGAAATAAAATGTAAATATCACACATTAAATGAAGGGATCCATGAAATGAAACCGCTCTGATTTTTTTCACTCTGATTTATTGTGTGTGCAAGTTGTGCATGAACAGTGAGCCAACACCAAACACCAACAACATGTAGCCGCGTCACATACCTGAGTGCCTCAGAGAAGAGCTGGTTCTTATAGAACTCACTGAAGTTGAACTTAAATGTCAATTTAAAGTTCAGCTGCATGCCATCGTCACCATGCTGAAGCTCTGAAGCCTCCAGTCACGTCACTTTACATTCCAGCTGTCCTATTTCCAACTGAAAGACTTTCTGCTCTGTGCAGTAAACAATGAACTGACATGAGTGATGAGCGTCTTTATGTGACAGAAATAACTGCCCCCTCAGGGTGCAGCCCTAGTTTAAGGTTAGGCAGATATTTGCTTGTGCACAATCAATTTTGACTAGTCCCTATATATATTGTTTTATCAGATAACTTACAAAGACTAAAGTTAAATGTCATGCTTCATCTTCATCTTTGGGAGATACGAAGCATTAAAATTCTTGCTATACGTACATCAACATGCTCTTCGTTCTAGCTGTGGTACTCTAGTTTTATGTGAAGTTAAAAGCAATGAATGTTGCAGCAAACATTGCAACAAATAATGTAGTTGGAGTTTAGCCCACACCCTCTAATGTCAGGCACCTAAACTATGTGTCCAGGATGCTCATTTGCACTTCAGCTCTTAAACTTTGTCTTTATTTGCCACCAATTTCTTCCAAGAACACATTACGCTTGTGCAACTTTCAGCAGATCCTTAGCTCCTTCCATCATGTAAAACATGATTAGTTCTTTATCACCATTTGCCCGATTGTGCTACTAAGTTGCTCTGTTTACTTGCCTGACGTGGTCTTTTACCTGCCCTATGCATCAGGGAATCTTTACTGTTGAGCAGTGGCGGGCGGTGCATTTCACACTTGGCCTTCAGTGATGTCCAACTTAGTCAATAAATACCTTTCTTTTTGCCAGCATTTATAACACCAGGACTGGAGAGTAGTTAGAAACACACGCACTACTAGGCATTGCATCACCTCAGTTGTTTACAAAATGGGCTATTATCCGGCGCATTTTAAAAATCAACAATACGGCATCAGCAATTAAAATATATCTGATATGCTACTGTCAAAACTTAAAAATAAAAGGGTCTTTAAAATTATCTTTCCAAAAAGTTTTATTAAATGAGTCCACAAAGAATATGCAAGCTTTAACAAGATTGTACAATACATTGCAAAATCGCAGTTTAATATCAGAAAGACACTAACAAGACGGCCATACTTTGGCGACAGCGACACAATAAACAAGTCTCTTTGGAAAAAAACTTTTTCATGTCAAAACGTGACGTATCACGACTTTCTGTGACCTGTTGCTTTGAGTACAACCACACAGCTGCGCCAATGCGCCAGATTATTTACATACCGTTAACAGTCCCGGGTGTGACTCTGTTGATCTGCATAGCACTGCCGTGGCTCAAACTAGTAAGTATCCATATCCAATCACAGGACGCGTAAATGTCACGTTCAACGTGAGGCCAGCTAGAGGGCCTTACTGACACAACTCGTGATCTGATTGGCTATCGCAACTATCTATAAACTGTATTTGCCCGTTCACTTTATGGTTCACTTACAGTGCACAGACGCCCGCATTGATTCTGAAGATTCTGATTCTGAAGGGCCGGGCAGATTTCATACAGCCTGGCAACATAAGATAGTTGAATTCTGATTGGATAAAAACTCTAACCTAAAAACAACAGCACTGGAAGGAGCATAATATGACATGAAGAGAATATGAATACTTTTACATATTTAGGGAAAGAAATTTAAAAAAATTGAATTAACCTTTATCATAATTATGATCATGATTTCTGGTTATGTTAGGCCAGCAGAGAAGGCCTTGCTGGCCCTGACGGCCCACCACTGCTGTTGAGCCATACTGATGCTTTTTCTGTCAGATGGAAAAACCTGAATGTGTCTGAAGAAACACAAGAAAGTTTCCTGATGAACAAGTTTGGAGGAGTTAGGTTGTAAGAGTTGACTTTAAACCCTTGTGTTGAGTTGACATTGGCTTTACTTCCTCATTGTTTGGAGTCCTACAGACCCAACTGCTGTATGTGTAAAACAAAAGTAATAATGCACATTTTATTGTTTATCAGATGAAGGTTGCATGTCAGAAATGTTGTGAACAATAAACTTTTTTGCAAGTAAGTGACAGTGTGTGGGAGGCTTCTCCCTTTGTCTCACATAAATAGACAATAAGGAGTTTCGCAACAGTTTCCAGAACAGAAGTGCTCGTCATCCAATCTCAGAAAAATGCATCTCCAAAATGTCAAGCGTTTCACAGCATGGACTTTTCTATAGTCTTCCTCAAGGTCTTGGTGTATTTTGGAGGGATTCTTGACTACTTTTTATGAATTCTCAAGTTTTTTTTTAAAAAAAAGGTCAAATTCAGCACCAGATCTGTGTAACAAATGGTATTAATCCAAAAATTGCTGCAATTTAAACACTTATTTATATCATACAGATTGAATTAATCCTCAGGTTCCAGCTTTCAGATGATGAACACCACTTCCATGTAACATCTCCTGTTGACCTGCTAAAGAGCCCCACCCCTAATATAATTATATCATCATTATGATCATTAATTCAGAAAACAAGTGAATGCATTTCGGTTTAGCTCTCAGTTTACCTTTTGATCACTTCGCAGACAACAGTAAGAGAATTACAACCATCTCCTACCAGATAAAAAGACTTTAACTTTAACCCTTTCATACTGTACTATAGTAAATCATGTCCTGCTCTCTGCTGGCCTTATCAGTGTATAGCACATGCAACACTTAAAAAATAATTTATTTTGGACTATTGCAATGATAGACAGCTTTAACATAAAGAAACAATTATGAAAGAGAACATAAGATGAAGGGCTTTTGTGTATTAAATAAATGGGATTCATAACAAAATTATTCCATCTGGTTTAATCTTAAATTTATACTATTTTAAATCATGATGAACATGATTTTAATGTGCATCACATTAAAATCATGTTACAGCAAAGAAACACGTTGTTAATCCCAGAGAATGAACCTGATTACTTGATTTTGTTTAATCAGTTTGTTTATTGCCTTTAATTAAACAACAATATTGAATACAAGTTTATGTTATGTCAAATTTAAGTAAATCATGAATCACAGAGAACACAACAGTACATGTAATTTATTACAGGTGTCATCACAACCTTATTAATGTCATTATTAAATAATCGTTAATGTTTATATCTAGCAAATCGAACTTTAGAGCAGCAAGCATGTAATAATTTGATACATCGTAAGTGTGAAAACATTGATTATATTTAAACACTTAAAGCTTCTGTTATTATTGTGTTTTTAGGTATCCTCGTATGTTTTCTTGTTCTGCAAATTTCAACTCTAAACAAGGTTCTTAACTCTAATCAGTCATCTAATTAATGAATCACTTTATTTGTCCACAAAGGGCGATTAGTTAAGAAACAAAAGACAAAAACACAAAGCACATGAACACACCATTTAGACACTAAAAAAGTACAAAAAAGTAGAAAAGAAATAAGAATGAGTCAGGATAAAACTATTTTAAAAATATTCAAGAATAAGTTAACTATAAAGAAATATCTCACTAACTATAAATTTAGTTTTCATTTACAGACGTGGAACAGAAAGTGTTCCCTAATCACCAAAACTTCTTCGTATGTCAAGGTTTCCCTGTACAGTCTGATTTCAGATATATTGTTCTCAGTCTGTATTTGGGGGGCTGATATGAATTAGTATTTCTTTGAAGACTTTCTATCCATCACTAGCTCTTACAGTCACTTTTTCTACTTCTGCAAGGCCTTTACACACCAATAAACAATGCAAAAATGTTGAATACTTGCCAGCAAATATTTTGCATTAAAACCTTTCATACAGGCAGCAATGCAAATTTTCAAATCAAATTTGAATTTCTTAAATATGCATGCAGTGTGTATGTCAAGGATTTTTATTGTGGAGGTAGGAACAGAAGGAGTGGATCTGATATATTTCATCTTTGGTTGAAAGGACCAGAAGTTTTCTGTCTAAATTCAGACTAAGGAGCCCCTTTGTTGTTAATCCTCATAAGTAAACAACACAACGTGATTTCTTGTTGCCTTTATTCATGATGTGAAAGTTTTAAAAAATGGTGCCAAAAAAAAAAATGACAGCGCTCACAGCTGACAAGTAATATTCACATTCTGTGTGAAAGTACTCATGATGAAAACAGCTGTTTGATCAAATATATTAACATGCAAACTTATTGCACAAAAAACAACGTCCCCGGTGTGTAAAGGCCTTAAGGCCCCCAGTTTGGGAGCCACATCTATTCTTCAATCTGTGACAGACAAACTGAGGATGGTAAAAATCTTGAGTCGGTCCCTAACTCACGCATTCGTCCAAAGCCAAACACAGGGTACAGGGGTTCAGTGAATGTGCAGTGGAAGGTGTGGAGGTGGATCCGTTTGACCGAAGAGACGATGGATGGGAGACAGTAGAAGGACACAGTACCAGCAGACCAGTCCACGTGCACCGCCACTCTGTTGGAGTCGGAGGGTGGCAGAGTGTCGATGTCTGTCGGTGTGTTATTGTGCCAGGCGGTGAAGCTCTGAGCAGAGCAGAACAGACTCCAGGACTGATCGTTCCATCCGATGCAGCAGTCGTCACTGTCTCCCGTCCGGTTGATTCCTCTGTACGTCACTCCAACGTGAACTCTCCCTTTCCACTCAACCTCCCAGTAAGAGCGCCCAGTCAGACCACCGCGACACAGCAGCTGCTTCCAGCCGTCAAATCTCTCTGGATGATCAGGATACGGCTGCTTCTTTTTCACCACCATCACTCGTCTGTTGTCGTCAGACAGCAAGAGGTTTCTGTCTGCCGTGTTTGGGTCCAGTGAAAGATCCCTGAAGTCTGATGGAGGAAGTAAGACACAGTGTTAATGTTGACTTCTGTGTTTCCTCTTGCAACCACGACTGATAGGAATCAATAGAAAATGATGATGGTTAGACAGATACATCACGATAAGATTGATACGATCAAACCTCAACAGGAACACAGTGCCAGGCTCAATGAAGTGAAACTAACTGCAACTGCAATGCAGTCAGTGGATCATGACCAATTTTGAAAAAACAATGGCTGATGCAATCCTGTCTGGGTCTGGTATGTATTGTGTGTGTGTGTGTGTGTGTGTGTGTGTGTGTGTGTGCGCGTGTGTGTTGTCTCCTCTATTTGTATTTTACCTATTTATTTGCTGTCTTTAATATTTGTATTTCTTTTTATTATTTTAGGGACTAAGGATGCAAACTAGCAGCTTTGCTATAATCCAGCATGTTTACAGAGATGTTTTCGATGTTCATTAATGTGCACTGTCCCTATCCAAAAATAAAGCATTATTATTATTATTATTATTATTATTATTGTTATTATTATTATTATTATTATTATTATTATTATTATTATTATTATTATTATTATTAATAATAATAATAATAATAATAATAATAATAATCAGTAGACTGCACTACATGGGAGAAACATGAAGTCTATATCATGATAGTCTTTGCTGGTTTCATGACAACCTTAAAGGGAAAATAAAAATTTTGTCACTACGCCCAGCCAAGAAATAGTTCAACACATAACTCCAGATTAAACTGCAACTTGACATTTTTAGACTTCAGTTTTTGTATCGATTAAACAGACAATATATAATTTGTTCATCAGTGTGCATTGGATGTTCTGGTAGGTGTATTATATTATCTTTGGACAGAGCCAGGGTACTGTTTCTAACCTTTGTGTCATGTCTCCTGGCTTTGGCTTCATATTTAGTTGACTGACACAAGAGGTCGCCCTTTGGTCAACATAAATGTTTGCTCTATAAGAGTTCTAAAATCTGGTATGGAGGTTAAGTGTTTAAAGGCTGTGATTATGTGAAAGCATCAACATATGGATGCATGCACGTACATGGTTGCAGCTTCAAATTTGCACTTGTTGACATGAGGATTTAGTCAAAAATCAGATCAGTGACAATAGAAAAGTAGAACTTACATCTAAGAGGTGATGGGTTCAGTCTAAACTTCCCACAGTGATCAACCCTGTGGAAGAGGAAGACAGAATGAACAGGAACTGATACATGCACACATATACAACATGTATCTTTACTATAATCTACTCTACTTGAGAGTTTGCAGTTTCCAGCGTGGGTCCTGCAGTCCAGCAGACAACTGCTGCACTCCTGAGTCTCCTGGATGGTTGAAGCTCAGGTCCAGCTCTCTCAGATGGGAAGGGTTGGAGCTGAGAGCTAAAGCCAGCAGAGTACAGCCTTTCTCAGTGACCCGACAGCCTGACAGCCTGTAAACACACAAAGCCTCAGGTTAGATTTCTGCATGTTCTAGTTGATACCACAAGCTATATCAACTGTTAAAGTTGTTGAGGGGTTCACAGTCAGGCTTGGCTTCCTTTTTAACATGACAGTCAGGTTACCGACATCAATCTGCTCCCCCTTAACCCTCATTTCAGCATAACAGTCTACTCTTTGGACTATAATGTCTTAATGTCTTTTTATATGATGGATTGGAACTGTGCCCAAATATGGTTGCCCCTTCCCCTCCAATCCCCTGCTGCACAGCTTTCGCATTAATGTTGTTCTGTACACTTACCATAGCGTTATCAATCACAAGATCCCAGGTCCATACAATGAAGTCGACCTTTCAGTCGACCTCAGCAAATTAACTTGGTGAAATTTTGCTTAGCTGAATGCTCAATTAAATGGTTAGAAATCCTTGGTGTTTCTTCTGGTTTTATCATCAAAAGCCAAGGAAACCAAGAGATATCATGCTGATATCATTTTCAAAAGAGGCAGGATAATTTTGCTGATGAATAATGTGAATGCCAATGGTAGCAATCAATTTGAATGTTAATTTTTTCAACAAATACTGACCTGAGAACCTCCAGTCTACAGTGGGGACTCTTCAATCCAACTGAGAGCAGCATTACTCCTGTATCCTGCAGGTCATTGTGACTCAGGTCCAGCTCTGTCAGACTGGACTTCTTGGAGCTGAAGACTGAGGCCAGAGCTTCACAGCTTCTTGACGAGAGGTTACAGCCACTCAACCTAAAGAAGAAAAAGTACTTGAAGATTTCCTTTTGCCACAAAAATATCAAGAAACTCATTTTATGCTTCCATGTATCTGTGCACCTACTGGGCCTTTTTGGATGCTTTGACCACTGGCAGCAGCTTCAGGAGCCCCTCCTCTGAACCTGAGAATTTCCTCAGGTCAAGCACATCTAGATCCTTTTGTGATGACAGTAAGATGAAGATGAGTGCTGACCACTGAGAGGGAGAGAGTTTGTTTCCAGAGACGCTTCCTGATCTCAGGTACTGTTGGATCTCCTCAAATAGAGAATGGTCATTCAGCTCGTTCAGACAGTGGAACAGATTGATGCTTCTCTCTGGAGAGGGGTTGGCCCTGATCTTCTTCTTGATGTACTGCACCAAAACCTCTTTGACGTCTTGTTTACTTCCTGTCGTTTTCAGGAGGCCCCGTAGGAGAGTCTGATTGGTCTCCAGTGAAAGGCCCAGGAGGAAGCGGACAAACAAGTCCAGATGTCCATTTGGACTCTCTAAAGCCTTGTCAATTGCACTCTGGTGGAGGTTTTTTAGGTGTAATTCACGTTGTAATGGTGTCGGCTTGACTGAGTTGAGCCTCCGTCGTCTTTTCAGCAGATCAATGCCGGTGTCGATGAACACCAGGAAGACATAGAGCGCAGCCAGAAACTCCTGAACGCTCAGATGGACGAAGCAGAACACCTTCTCCTGGTTCAGACGCTCATCTTTGAAGACCTCTGTGAATACTCCTGAGTAGATGGAGGCAGCATTTATGTCAATGCCACACTCTACCAGGTCTGATTCATAGAAGATCAGATTTCCTTTCTCAAGCTGCTCAAAAGCCAGTTTTCCCAGAGAGAGAATGATCTTCTTGGTGTCTTCGTTCCAGACTGGATCTGTCGCGTTATTGCTGTGATACTTTACGTTCCCCTGTTTGGTCTGCACCACCAGGAAGTGGATGTACATCTCAGTCAAGGTCTTGGGCAGCTGTGCTCTCTCTCTGATCAACACATGGTCCAGAACTGTAGCGGAGATCCAGCAGAAGACCGGGATGTGGCACATGATGTGGAGGCTTCGTGATGCCTCAATGTGTGAGAGGATTCTTCCGGCCTGCTCCTCGTCTCTGAATCTCTTCCTGAAGTACTCCTCCTTCTGGGGGTCAGTGAACCCTCTGACCTCTGTCACCATGTCGACACATTCAGGAGGGATCTGATTGGCTGCTGCAGGTTGTGTGGTGATCCAGAGGCGTGCAAAGGGAAGCAGTGTACCTCTGATGAGGTTTGTCAGCAATACTTCGATTGACGTTGACTCTGTGACATCAGTCAAGATGTTGTTGTTTTGGAAGTCCAGATGAAGTCGACTCTCATCCAGACCGTCAAAGATGAACACCACCTGGAACTTTTCAAACCTGCAGATTCCTGCTTCTTTGGTTTCAGCAAAGAGGTGATGAAGAAGTTCCACCAAGCTGTAGTTCTTTACTTCCAGCAAATTGAGCTCTCTGAAAGTGATTGGGAAGATAAACTGTATATTGTGGTTGGCTTTGTCTTCAGCCCAGTCCAGGATGAACTTCTGCGTTAAGACTGTTTTCCCAATGCCGGCCACTCCCTTTGTCACTAGAGTTCTCACTGGTTCATCTCTCCCGGGTAAAGGTTTGAAGATATCCTCACATCTGATTGTTGTTTCTGAACTTGCTCGTTGTCGGGATGCTGCTTCAATCTGTCTGACCTCATGCTGAACATTGACCTCTCCACTCCCTCCCTCTGTGATGTGAAGTTCTGTGAAGATCTGATTGAGAAGTGTTGGGTTTCCTTCTTTGGCAATCCCTTCAAACAAACACTGAAACTTTTTCTTCAGTTTAGACTTTAGTTTACGTTGGCAAATCACAGCACAGGTTTCTGAGGAAGGAACGGGATGGATGGTCAATGCAGTAAACATGCGAAATGAGATCACTCTTTGACAAATGCATACTTCTCAGAGTGGTTTTTCTATGTTTCACAACCACTGATTTTTAAACACTTTAAAAACACTTTGGTTAAGGTTAGACACCAAAACCACTTGCCTAAAGTTAGGTAGAAAGAACAGGATTGGGTTTAAAATCACTAATTCCAGACAAAAACATCCAATAACAGCACACAAACTCAGTTGTCCTGGTTAAAAGTCCCAAGTTGGTTGTTGCCCTGCTACCCGTCCGACAGAGGACCAGCATGGTTTTTAACATTACCATTGCTTCGTCACCAAATAATAAAACATTGCAAATAAAAACATCTGTGGTTTGCAGAAATTGTATTTCTTAACGCTCTGTTTCTGCTCATCACAAATTACCTTAATTTGACATAATGATGAAAACTACTCTGGAATCTAATTCCACATTAACAACCTCATATGTTGAACACCTTAATCAGACAATAAGCTGAAGTTGCTTCATAGATCTAATGTAAAAAATCCCATATTTGCAGAACTTGTGTGTAATTTATAAAAGTATCGTACTGTTCTGCAGAGAGTCGGCCAGCTGCTCCTGCTTCATGTTCCTCAGGAAGTTCAGCGTGAGCTTAAGAAAAGCATCTCTGTTGCTCTTTCTTGGCTCCTCTTCTTCACCACCCATGACTTCATCATCTTCTTTCAGCCCCTCTAATCGTTCTGAAGTTTCAAGAACTTTCTGGAACTTCTTCAGCTCGTTCTTCACAAAAGTCATAATGTTCTCTTCAAGAAGCTGAAAGAGTGAAATGTATTGTTTGAAAATGTTCTTACAATGAACAAAACGTCACTGAGACTGGTGTACAATTCAGTTTGATGTTTGCACCACATGATATAAAAAGTTTTATATTCAGATACCATGAAAATGGAGTCCAGGTTTTGCTGCTTCTGTGCCGGCCGATCACTGAGGACCTTTGACCTGTCCCGGTGAGCTCTGTAGACCCAGAAAACATGAGGTCATTTCTAAACAGAAACCTCAAAGGCTGAAAAATGTAGCCGACGCAGTGAGCCTAAAACTGCAGTTCCTTGAATGGCCACTTGAGACTGGTTCCAAAAATGAGCCAATGCCCATAGACCCCTATGCTAAAACTTTGCAGCAAAAATAAACATGTTTACAGCCTGGTACAAAAAAAAGTTTGGGTTTCTAGAGCCAATTTCTACCTTCAAAACAACCATATGTGGTACATTTTTATATAACAATTCTGTTTAACCTATATTAAGGGTTTAAGTTTGCATAGTTAAGGACGTGGCTGCTACCTATGCCGTCACAGGTATCATGTTTCAGTAACATGAAATAAAGGTCTACTGAAACTAAAAGTTACTTAAAGTAGTTATTTATATCAAAGTTCTCACAGTTATTAAAGGCAAAAGCTAGTAACATTTGAGACACTGGGAAACTTGACATTTCTTTTATTTTTAAATATCATGATTAATCAACTTTTTTTTTTTTAGCTCCACCTTTAAAAACTATTGTAGTTGGATTTATAAAAATCATATTTAATGAGATTTTCATGTTTTTCTTCTGAAAAATTTAAATTTGTAAAGTAACTAAAGCTGTCAAATAATTGTAGAGGAGTAAACATTGAGACTTTTAATTTGACATAAATGTTTGGTTGGAAACTACCCGGATAAATTCCGCACATGCCATAATTGTAATAGAGGAAATGGAGCTAAGAAGCACCTGATGTGAAGCACCCTGTGGCATTACTCTAACCGTAACACCTCTAAATTTAACCTGAACCAAGTCATATCCTTTCCCAGCACTTTGGTGAGATCAATTAATCTGAAGAATGTTGGCCATCCGCCAGGTACTTTCCAGTAACTGACATCAAAAACAACACAGATATTTCTGTGTTTGACTTCCTTTAGGTCACATGACTTAAAAATTCAGGGTTTTGCTCGTTGGAATTCCAGGTTATCATTTGAATTCACAATTCAGGCCTTAGCTTGGATCAGTTTACCTCTAAATTCATGTCAGTAAAGTCAATTAATAACAAACTTTGTTTTTATGACGTGTCCTCCATCCTGGAAATCCACAGACTCGTCCTCAGACCTGCTCAGGCTGCTCACAGGTGAGTCCGGTCTCTCCTGGTTCACTCGGCTTCAACACAACATAAACATTCAACAATCAAACTCCAGCTGAATGCATTAAACTTTAGATAATGTCTGATCCGAAGTAAAATCAGTAAAGTCATACAATAACAAACTTATGTGTTGTGAATCGTTACATTTGCTTATCAGATTGGCCTCTATCCTGGAACTCAATTGGGTCCCACATTGACCTGTCACTCTTCAAGGACACACAGCTGGGAGCAGGTGACTTTGGTCCCTCCTCCTTCTCTGGACTTCAACACAAATCAACAGGTTATGGACTGAACTTCAGTGAATTTCTGCACATCAGTAAGTTTCAAACATGCCCTAAAATGTTATTTGTAACATATTTCATTGGATTACTCAAATTAGGTAATTCTAAATACTTTGGATTACTTTTCTGAACACTTTGAAATCATCTTGTTGAGATCATTTGTCTGAGTCTGATATTTACAAAACACATTCCTGACAGTGCGTCACATGACAGATGCACTGTTGTTTTATCTGTTCATTGGGAATGAAATGCAACACAAAAAAAACCTGGAAGGATCTCCAACACGGCCATGTTAACGTAAATGTCTGATTGAGATCTGTGCCTAAATTTTATAGGTTCTACCTCAGCCCAGACTACACCCTTCCACTAAATTTGATCAAAATTGGGCCAGTAATTTTCTTGTAATCCTGCTGTAAAAAAAAAACAAATTCATGACATCTTTGTCAGAGATAATCAAATTTTCAAGAATACCACCAATTTAAACTGTAACTGCAACAACATACAGCTACTCATACTTTAGATTTTAAATACATAATCCAGTTTCTTGTATTCCATGACTCCTGAACCCTGATGGCAATGTTTTACATCCTCACATTTGATTTTCAATCTGGTCTCCATTCTTCAAGCCACTTTGCTCCCACGAACACAGTCTCCTCCTGACAGGCACAACAGCATTTTAGAGCTATGAGACAGTTAAGAGTCATGAGAGAAAAGTTTATCTTACCTTTTATCTGTGATCTGGCTGTCATGATGCTCAGACAGAGCGACCTCAGGGGTATAAACTCTGTCCTCTTTCACCTCAGACACATTCATGTCGGAGCTACACCTTTACAGAAACATGGATAGCAAGGGCTCCATTAAACCTGAAGGGAAGGTATTGCATCAGAAAAGAAAAGCATTAAGAAGACAACACTCCGTCTGTTTACGAGGGTTTGTGAGTGACTGAATCATTTCCCTCTCATCCTTCTTACTTTAGTGTCAAGTTCCTGTTCAACCTGTTTGCTAAATCTGTCAGAATCACAAGATCACATGATGCTGTCTGTCCAGTAGAGGGTGATAATTAACCTCATGCTTTTATTTTTACCTTAGTCGTAACTGTTACGTGCCATGCCCCACCCTTTGGCTTTGTCTTAAAGGCTCTTGGTATGAAGACAGGCAAAGTTCACCACCATTAATTAAAATAAATAAAAAATAGGGTAGACAACATACTACGATAGACTTACTTTGGTTTAACACAATTCAAAAGCACCACAAAATCTATAAAACAATAATAAAACTAAACACTAAAAATTACAAGGAGGATTCGTGGCAGAGCTGCTGTATCAGAAGACATTATTTTTAGCCTCAGCAAACAGGTTGGACTGGGCTGTGAATCTGAAACTAAAGTAAGGAGGTTGTTCATATAGCTACAACAACAAAGCCCTGCCCATCTTCATACCAGTGAAAAAGAGCACAGACAGAGATGTACAGTCAAGGTTGAGGTATGCAGGTAACAGTAAGGACAAAGGTTAGAAAGGTAAAGGGATGAGGTTGATTATCATCTTCTGTTGGACATACACGTGATCTGATTATCAGATTTAGCCTCTGCAAGCAGGTTGAACAGGTATGTGTTTTCTGCTTCATTGTATCTCTTTTCAGATGCGACACACTAGTTGGTGTAATAACTTCCCTTCAGGTTTAATGGGGCCTTTACCGTGCTTGTTTCTGTAAAGGTGTAGCTCCCACATGAATGTGTCTGAGGAGAAAGAGGACGGGGTTTTTACCCCTGAGGTCGCTCTGCCTGAGCATCATGACAGCGAGACCACAGATAGGAGGTACGATTAACTTTTCTCTGACTATAGTGACTGTATACCCTCTCAGAGCTCTAAAATCAACTTGTACTGTTTTTGTTGTGTTGAAGTTCAGTGAAACCAGACCCACATGTACCCAGCTGTGTATCATGGAAGAGTGACCAGTCTATGTATAAGCCAGTTTCGTTCAAGGATGGAATCGTTCCTGACAAGCAAATGTACGAATTTAAAATAGGAGTTTGTGATTGTGCGACTTTGCTGATTTTAACTAGTCAGAAATTCATTAAAGTTAATTTCATAGCCGGGAATTTAAATGCAAAATCTTTGTTGTGTTAAAGTCCAGTGAAACCAGACCCACATGTACCCAGCCATGTGTCATGGAAGAGTGACCGGTCCATGTATGAGCCAACTACTTTCGAGGCTGGAAACGTTCCTGACAAGCAAATGTAAGAATTTAAAGTAGGAGTTTGTTATTGTGCGATTTTACTGATTTTAAAGTCATGTTCGTGTTCAGTTCATAACCTGGAGTTTGAAATTTTAATGTTTATATTGTGTAGAAGCCCAGTGAACCAGGAGAGACCAGACTCACCTGTTCCTAGCTGCGTGTCATTGAAGAGTGACCGGTCTATGAATGAGCCAATTAAGTTCAAGGCTGACTGTGCTGAGCCAAGGTAAGAATTCAGCCATGCTTGGTGGAATGAGTTTGTGATTGCTGTTGAGCCTCTTTAAATTGAAAAGCAATACAGTATGCCTGACAACTGTATTACATATTTTTAAACCTTGAATTGTCAACTGGTTCTTGAATTGTGTGTGTACCTTTACATAAATAATGACATTTTTCATCATGAAGTGATGTAGAAAAGACACAAATTAGTCCACAACAATTTAACCCCCCACTCCCAGCCAATATGCCACAAGGAGAGTACAGGCACTCATTTTTCCACTTCAAGCACTGTACAGTTCAAAGACATGCACGTCAGGGTAATTACCTACCCTAGAGTGGTGTGATAGGCTACATCTTTCTGTTGGTAAAATTGGGTGGAGATATATGGACCAGATATGGCACCATGTCCATCAAACACTTCCCTCAAGATATCACAGGCTCTTTGATGCGAGGACAAATGTCTGCTCACACAGTCAAATTATGTGAATTTTTTATCTTGTACTTGGGAAACCATTTATTTGTATATTAAATGTGTGTGGTTCTCACTGAGCAGTTGTTTATATGGTTTTTTTTTTTAATTGGTTACAGAAATAATCTAAGCTCTTTAGCTGGCATACATCTTACTATTGCTAAATTTGTTTTTGTCAGCGTGTGTGGCAATTGTAAAAACAACATCATATTCTCTGGGTCTTCAGAGCTTTCCAGAGGAAGCCAAGGGTCCTCAGACGTGCCAAGATCATCAAGAAGGATCAACAAAACCTGGACTCCATTTTCATGGTATGGAAATGTAAAATGTAACTATTTGTACTTAATTTCAATCAGGGGAGATTTTTTTTATACAGTGATAGAATTTTTTTTTGCAAGATACAAAATAAGTTGAAAGTTGAAGAATCTTTGGTAATTAGACCCAATTGTGACTTGGGTGGCTGGGATGTAGTTAGTGCATGAATATTCCTTCCAGAGTCTAGACATTGGTGGTGGTGGAGATAGTTGACTGAAGATCTTGATGATTGGGTGTGGAGCAGGACTTCAGGTGAGCTCAGTGTAAGGAACCTTGGGCACTAGATGTGATGAAGTCTGGAGGTGATTGGGGGGGTTAAATATGTCCATAGTCAGCTGAAGCCAGAGTGAGAGTGCAAATATGCTACAAACATTGACTATTTGTGTTCTGAAATTGTCTGTACATTAGCAAAAATGAATTCTGGGCTTTAATACAATAACTTTAATACAGTTTTAAACCACTTTCAAAATAAAAATCTTACAAATTCACAAGCAACTGAACTAAACGCATTTAAAAACACCTTACAGCCATGGTTAAAATAATACACCAAAGTATTGGACATCATAGAAAAATAAAACAATAATATGCAAGAATCTTCAGTGAGAACACAATGGGCTAAAGCCATTAAAGAGATTGTGGCAATAGGCAAAGGTGAGTACTAAAACAGGATCTGAAGGTGAAGAGAGAGTCAATATTATGAATTTCTTGTGGTAGAGGGTTCCAAAGGTTCTAGAAAAATCTTTAAGTCAATACCATATATAAACGGGAGCCAATGAATTTGCTGAATAGCAGGAGTGATGTGATCTATAATGGAAGTTCTCGTAATAACATGGGCAGCTGAATTCTGGACCAATTGGAGTTCTCAAAGACAAGGTAGCTAGTATATATCAAATGAAAGAGGACCCAAAACAATCCCTGGACTTTATTGAGGAAGTGAGGTTGGTGTCATTCAAATTGAAGTTTTGTTGGGATCCATGATAGATGTATTTCAGACGAGGAAGACAAGCAATACCCAGGTGAAGTACAGCAGGTTGAGGCTAGAATATTGGTATCATCGTTATAAAAGTTCTGCTGTAGTATATTGAAGTAAGGATGTTAATGCTTTGAGTTTGAAAGAGAAATCCAGGCAAACACAGTCCATACAAGGATCCTGTTTGTCCATATTCATGCAACAGACAGGTCCACTGGTAGCCCAAAACACAGGATTATCAGATCATATGACTAATAACATTAGAGACAATGTTTCTATCAGTGTGAGAATATTTTATACACTTTACTCTTCCAGCTTCTTGAAGAGAATATGATAGCTTTTGTGAAGAACGAGCTGAAGAAGTTTAAGAAAGTTCTGAGTCCAGAAAATCCAGGATGGTTAGACGGACTGAAAGAAGATGATGAAGTTGTGGATGGTGAAGAAGAAGAGCGAAGAGCCAGCAACAGAGACACTTTTCTTAAGCTCACGCTGAACTTCCTGAGGAACATGAAGCAGGAGCAGCTGGCCGACTCTCTGCAGAACAGTATGATGCTTTTATAAATTACACACCACTTCTGCAATTATGGAATTTATCCATTAGTTCTATGACCATTAGCTATGAACCTACATTAGCCTAATGTCTAAACAGGTTGTTCAAGAACTGTTCAAAAGTCAAAATAATCAAGGTGCATCTTTCATTTAAAATGTTCTCATTTCACATCTTCAGTGCATCATCCATTGACTGATGTTATATATTGTTTCCCCAGAAACACCTGCTGAAATTTGCCAACGTAAACTAAAGTCTAAACTGAAGAAAAAGTTTCAGTGTTTGTTTGAAGGGATTGCCAAAGCAGGAAACCCAAAACTTCTCAATCAGATCTTCACAGAACTTCACATCACAGAGGGAGGAAGTGGAGAGGTCAATGTTCAGCATGAGGTCAGACAGATTGAAGCAGCATCCCGACAACGAGCAAGTTCAGAAACAACAATCAGATGTGAGGATATCTTCAAACCTTTACCTGGGAGAGATGAACCAGTGAGAACTCTGGTGACAAAGGGAGTGGCCGGCATTGGGAAAACAGTCTTAACGCAGAAGTTCATCCTGGACTGGGCTGAAGACAAAGCCAACCACAATATACAGTTTATCTTCCCAATCACTTTCAGAGAGCTCAATTTGCTGAAAGTAAAGAACTGCAGCTTGGTGGAACTTCTTCATCACCTCTTTACTGAAACCAAAGAAGCAGGAATCTGCAGGTTTGAAAAGTTCCAGGTGGTGTTCATCTTTGACGGTCTGGACGAGAGTCGACTTCATCTGGACTTCCAAAACAACAACACCCTGACTGATGTCACAGAGTCAACGTCAATCGAGGTACTGCTGACAAACCTCATCAGAGGTACGCTGCTTCCCTTTGCACGCCTCTGGATCACCACGCGACCTGCAGCAGCCAATCAGATCCCTCCTGAATGTGTCAACATGGTGACAGAGGTCAGAGGGTTCACTGACCCCCAGAAGGAGGAGTACTTCAGGAAGAGATTCAAAGACGAGGAGCAGGCCGGAAGAATCCTCTCACACATTGAGGCATCACGAAGCCTCCACATCATGTGCCACATCCCGGTCTTCTGCTGGATCTCCGCTACAGTTCTGGACCATGTGTTGATCAGAGAGAGAGCACAGCTGCCCAAGACCTTGACTGAGATGTACATCCACTTCCTGGTGGTGCAGACCAAACAGGGGAACGTAAAGTATCACAGCAATAACGCGACAGATCCAGTCTGGAACGAAGACACCAAGAAGATCATTCTCTCTCTGGGAAAACTGGCTTTTGAGCAGCTTGAGAAAGGAAATCTGATCTTCTATGAATCAGACCTGGTAGAGTGTGGCATTGACATAAATGCTGCCTCCGTCTACTCAGGAGTATTCACAGAGGTCTTCAAAGATGAGCACGAGCTGAACCAGGAGAAGGTGTTCTGCTTCATCCATCTGAGCGTTCAGGAGTTTCTGGCTGCACTCTATGTCTTCCTGATGTTCATTAACACCGGCATCAATCCACTGGAAAGACGACGGAGGCTCTACACACTCCAGCCTAGAACTTTACAACGTGAATCAAGCTTCAAACACCTCTACCAGCGTGCAGTAGACAAGGCTTTAGAGAGTCCAAATGGACATCTGGACCTGTTTGTCCGCTTCCTCCTGGGCCTTTCACTGGAGACCAATCAGACTCTCCTACGGGGCCTCCTGAAAACGACAGGAAATAAACAAGACGTCAAAGAGGTTCTGGTGAAGTACATCAAGAAGAAAATCAGAAACAATCCTTTCTCAGAGAAAAGCATCAATCTGTTCCACTGTCTGAACGAGCTGAATGACCATTCTCTAGTGGAGGAGATCCAACAGTACCTGAGATCAGGAAGCGTCTCTGGAAACAAACTCTCTCCCTCTCAGTGGTCAGCACTCATCTTCATCTTACTGTCATCACAAAAGGATCTAGACGTGCTTGACCTGAGGAAATTCTCAGGTTCAGAGGAGGGGCTCCTGAAGCTGCTGCCAGTGGTCAAAGCATCCAAAAAGGCCCAGTAGGTGCACAGATACATGGAAGCATAAAATGAGTTTCTTGATTATATCTGTGGCAAAGGGAACTCTTCAATTACTTTTTCTTCTTTAGGTTGAGTGGCTGTAACCTCTCGTCAAGAAGCTGTGAAGCTCTGGCCTCAGTCTTCAGCTCCAAGAAGTCCAGTCTGACAGAGCTGGACCTGAGTCACAATGACCTGCAGGATACAGGAGTAATGCTGCTCTCAGTTGGACTGAAGAGTCCCAACTGTAGACTGGAGGTTCTCGGGTCAGTATTTGTTGAACAGCTTAACATTTAAATAGATTGGTGACCATTTATCACCAATCATATTATTCATCTGTAAAGATTTGGGTCCACTCTTAAAACAACAAGGATTTCAAAATTAAACATAAGATGACCAATCGAGCAAAATTTGACCCAGTGAATTCACAGACTTACTGACTGGATATCTGTCTAATATATTGTGAACAGTCAATGTTCTTGCTAAAATGAGGGTAAGCAATAGTATGGAAATTACAGGCAAATTCATGCAGTCTTGTAGATGTTGTACCTGACTGGTAAAAGCTTTTGTGTTTGCAGGCTGTCAGGCTGTCTGATCACTGAGAAAGGCTGTACTCTTCTGGCTTTCGCTCTCAGCTCCAACCCTTTCCATCTGAGAGAGCTGGACCTGACCTTCAACCATCCAGGAGACTCAGGAGTGCAGCAGTTGTCTGCTGGACTGCAGGACCCACGCTGGAAACTGCAAACTCTCAAGTAGAGTAGATTATAGTGAAGATACATGTTGTATATGTGTGCATGTTTCAGTTCCTGTTCATTTGTCTTTCTCTGTCATTCTGTCTTCCTCTTCCACAGGGTTGATCACTGTGGGAAGTTTCGACTGAATCCACCACCTCTTAGATGTAAGTTCTGCTTCACCCTTTTTTATCAACGTAGCTGCTGCAGTCGTGGTTGCAAGAGGAAACACAGAAGTCAACATTTACACTGTGTCTTATTTCCTCCATCAGACTTCGGGGATCTTTCACTGGACCCAAACACGGCAGACAGAAACCTCTTGCTGTCTGACGACAACAGACGAGTGATGGTGGTGAGAGAGGAGCAGCCGTATCCTGATCATCCAGAGAGATTTGACGGCTGGAAGCAGCTGCTGTGTCGCGGTGGTCTGACTGGGCGCTGTTACTGGGAGGTTGAGTGGAAAGGAAGAGTTCAGATCGGAGTGACGTACAGAGGAATCAACCGGACGGGAGACAGTGACGACTGCTGCATCGGATGGAACGATCAGTCCTGGAGTCTGTTCTGCTCTGCTCAGAGCTTCACCGCCTGGCACAATAACACACCAACAGACATCGACACTCTGCCGCCCTCCGACCTCAACAGAGTGGCGGTGTATGTGGACTGGTCTGCTGGCACTGTGTCCTTCTACTGTCTTCTGTCCACTGTCTCTTCGGTCAAACGGATCCACCTCCACACCTTCCACTGCACATTCACTGAACCCCTGTACCCTGCGTTTGGCTTTGGACGAATGCGTGAGTTAGGGACCGACTCGAGATTTTTACCATCCTCAGTTTGTCTGTCACAGATTGAGGAATGAATGTTTCTTCTTTTGTGGAGAAGTAGCTCCAAAACTGGGGTGCCTTACCTTAACACAGTGCCTAAATGTGCTCTCAGGTACCAGCAGGTAGACACTGGATGACCGGTAAAATAGGTGATGGGAAGGTGGTATTTTGTCTTTCTTTTATTTCTGGGTTCAGTTCTGGGTAAAACAAACAACATGTGTGTAACCGATGTATATGAGATGGTTTATATTTCACCAAAATCCATTTTCTTATTTTCTGTTCATGTTTCGCTGTTAGTTTTCATGCAAAAATCCTGTTTTTGTATTTCTTTTGGGGAGCTTTAATTTTGTTAGTTTTTATTTTTTTATTGTGTGACCTTTGATATTTTGGCGATGTCAGTTCCTGTTGTTTCGCGGTATTTTTCCTCACTTGGCTTGCAGAGGACAAGCAAGACCGTACAAGTGCTCTTGTTAATAGTGTGTTAAAATGTAAAAAACGCTAAATATAGATGCAAATTGTACTTTGTATGGGTCACATATGTTGTATTTTATTAGCATAATGTTTGCTCTAGTGTGTATGTCTATTTTTTTTGTCATGTACAGCACTTCAGAGTAGCGAATTAGGTCGCTGTTTTTAAGTTATGCTACCAGAGCATGGACACCGTGCAGTTTGTTGTTATGTACCTTTCTTTTTAAAGGTGTATTTGGAGACTGGTCATGAGATGTTGTGATTTCCCCTTTTTGTTATTTTGTCATGTTGTTAATTTATAAAATATAAAAGACTGCTGCTGGTGGGTGGAAAAAAATTATCTTACTGCACAATTGAATGGGATGTATTTTGTTTTATTGATTTAATTTTTAATAATTGAACATAGTAAAAGCTATAACTCACTCTGCTTTCAGCCCTGCAGAGGAGAGGTGTGCATTCGAAGAGTGGCCATGAGGTGTTGCTGTACTGATTTTTATGTGTTTTACACAGAATAAATACGCCCCAGCCAAGCAGACCAGCAGTTGACAGCATCTCATTTCTCATCATACACAAACACAATGCAGAGATTGTAGCAGACCGAGGTATTAGGCCAGACCGGCTACATGTGGATTGGATCGGGGATGTAGGTTAATACATCTATGATACCATTAATAATTTAATTTTATGTTTTAATCCAAATCCTTTCCGGCCCTTACGACATGTCGTCTTGGCCAGCAGCAAAATAAATTAATATATATTTAATGAAATTGACGGCTTCTCTTTAACTGCATTATATTTATTCTGTTGGCTGTATAGTGGAGCGGCTAAGTGCTCATTTTTGCCAGAATCTTTCAGTTTATGATACAAGCGTGAAAATTGGCATGAACACTCTCCATGGGTCACTTAACAAGAAAATTGTCCGAGACATTTGAAATTTTAAGATGGCGGCCATTTTTCAAGATGGCCGACACCTAAGTGGAGCAGTTAAGTGATATAATGGTTTATTTGGTGATACAAGCATAAAAATTGGCATGAGCAGTCTCTGCTGGTCACTTGACAATAACCCACCCACAGTTACTTGAAATTCCAAGATGGCGGCCATTTTTCAAGATGGCCGACACCTTAGTGGAGCAATTGAATGATATAATGGTTTATTTGTTGATACAATCATAAAAATTGGCCTGAGCAGTCTCCATGGGTCACTTAACAAGAAAATTGTCTGAGACATTTGAAAGTGTAAGATGGCGGCCATTTTTCAAGATGGCCGACACCTTAGTGGAGCAATTAAATTATATAATGGTTTATTTGGTGATACAAGCATAAAAATTGGCATGAGCAGTATCTGTGGGTCACTTCACAATAACCCACACACAGTTACTTGAAATTCCAAGATGACGGCCATTTTCAAGATGGCCGACACCTTAGTGGAGCAATTGAATGATATAATGGTTTATTTGGTGATACAAGCATAAAAATTGGCATGAGCAGTATCTGTAGGTCACTTGACAATAAGCAACGTACAGTTACTTGAAATTCCAAGATAGCGGCCATTTTTCAAGATGGCCGACACCTTAGTGGAGCAGTTAAGTGATACAATGGTTTATTGGGTCATATACGCATAAAAACTGGCATGAGCAGTATCTGTGGGTCACTTGACAATAAGCCAGCCACAGCTACTTGAAATTTCAAGGCGGCAATTTTTTTTTTCAGGATGACTGCCGCCTGCCATGTGGGCCTTCAAATAACAATAGGCCACCCACAGTTACTTGGGTTGACAAAAAAACACTCCCAGCCACTTGAAATTTCTATTTTCAAGATGGCTGCCCCCTGGATCCTCAAAAGATAAATTTTCTCAGAGAAATGTATTGGGTTTTAGATTATTCTGGAAAAAAAGTTTTAACACATCATAATACAGTTGTTTTGATTTGTTGATCATAGACAGATTAGACAAGGGTGAGTATCTGCACTACCAGGGCACACTGGTGATATATGACTGCTGTTAAACTCAGAGTGGGGTTCAGTGTCAGCCAATTGTAAAGTTAGTCAAAGAAGAGACGACAACTAGTAGTAGTAGTAGTTTTAGTTAGTTTTAGTAGTTTTAGTTAACCGGGTGGTGTACAGATCGTACAGGGTAAAAATGGCATTGGATGAACAATTGGACTAAGTGTAGGGTTAAGGCATGAACTTAGTTGTATCCCATACATCAAAGTGCTTATTAAAAAGTGGTAAAAGGCTAAACCCTTGGCCTCTGCCTTTGAATTTGCTGCAGACATTGCAGAAGCAATCATAACAGTTGAGAAAACAAACAGCAGGACACCAAGATCATACTGGTTATGATACCATTGCCACAAATGTTCCATAATTTCATAAAATAAATGCTCTGCCTATCTTACGTAGTCCAACCCGACTAGATGAAGGTGATGGCATAGAAAGCACATTGACAAGAAACAGAGCAAAATATCATTCAAGCTGTAAACTTATGTTCAACAACACACAGCTGGAAAGGGCACAAAAAAGGCATCCACTGCTGCTAAAGACACTGAAGATACCAAAGATATCCATGTCAAGAGGTCAAGAAGATCCCAGACTTCTTATGAGGCTGGATATGTGTGGGGACAGGCATTGAACAGACACCCACAAATGCCGAGCCCGTCCGACTGGGGATGGGTTAAACAGGACAAGGAGTGGAAAGTCTTCTGGACTCCACTTCCACCTATTGCGGAGAGTTGTTGGGAGTTGACAAAATGTGGGTGCACCAAGGCTTGTACTGGAAAGTGTAAGTGCTACAGATATGGACTCTGTTGCCCCTGCTAGAACTTATTTGCTTATTTCTTTTGCCAGTGTTATTCCCTGTTGTCCTTTGTGTTTTCAAGTGTAGGCCTATGGCTCGGCTTCCCCTCGCCACATCGGTGCATTATGTTCTATTTTGTCACCAGCCTAATACTGTGACATGTTCAGTTTTTACTTTGTAGCATTGCTTTCACATTTTCAGTTTAGTTCCCTAGTATAGTTTCAGATACTGTTTGTCATGGTTCCGTGTCAGCCAGAGCTGCTGTTGCCTCTGGATCTGTCATTATTGCCATTCAGTATTAACCATTGCTCAATTATTATTTTGGAGCACTGTCCGTTCAGCACCAAAACTGTGTTTCCCCACCGCTTAGTATTTATTTGGTATGTTTAATGGCAGTAGTAATGGCAGTAGTAATGGTTAGTTATAAAAAAAGTAATTTAAAAAAGTATTTACAAAAGCCCTCATGGTAAGGGAGCATGTGGACCTCGGTGAACCCGGAGAGCTACGCCGGTGGGAGGGAACTCCTGTCAGGTTTTACCAAACTGGACAGGTCGTGGGCAAGGATTCAGAAAAAGCACAGTCAAACAACCTCTCTTGAGGAACCCAATACATTTCTATGAGAAAATTCATAATTTAAAGGCCCACATGGCAGGTGGCAGTCATCCTGAAAAAAAAAATTGCCGCCTTGAAATTTCAAGTAGCTGTGGCTGGCTTATTGTCAAGTGACCCACAGATACTGCTCATGCGAGTTTTTATGCGTATATGACCCAATAAACCATTGTATCACTTAACTGCTCCACTAAGGTGTCGGCCATCTTGAAAAATGGCCGCTATCTTGGAATTTCAAGTAACTGTGCGTTGCTTATTGTCAAGTGACCTACAGATACTGCTCATGCCAATTTTTATGCTTGTATCACCAAATAAACCATTATATCATTCAATTGCTCCACTAAGGTGTCGGCCATCTTGAAAATGGCCGCCATCTTGGAATTTCAAGTAACTGTGGGTGGTTTATTGTGAAGTGACCCACAGATACTGCTCATGCCAATTTTTATGCTTGTATCACCAAATAAACCATTAAATAATTTAATTGCTCCACTAAGGTGTCGGCCATCTTGAAAAATGGCCGCCATCTTACACTTTTAAATGTCTCTGACAATTTTCTTGATAAGTGACCCATGGAGACTGCTCAGGCCAATTTTTATGCTTGTATCACCAAATAAACCATTATATCATTCAATTGCTCCACTAAGGTGTCGGCCATCTTGAAAATGGCCGCCATCTTGGAATTTCAAGTAACTGTGGGTGGGTTATTGTCAAGTGACCAACAGAGACTGCTCATGCCAATTTTTATGCTTGTATCACCAAATAAACCATTATATCACTTAACTGCTCCACTTAGGTGTCGGCCATCTTGAAAAATGGCCGCCATCTTAAAATTTTAAATGTCTCGGACAATTTTCTTGTCAAGTGACCCATGGAGACTGCTCATGCCAATTTTCACGCTTGTATCATAAACTGAAAGATTATATCACTTAGCCGCTCCACTAGTAAGTATGAATGTTTTTATTTTACTTTAATTCTAAACCATGGAAATGTTTTACATTTTGTCCAATCTGTACAACTAGTGGCATATCACAATCCACTTTTCATTTTCAGTATTATTTGGTTAGTTGGCTCTTCATTTCTGTTATCGATTATCCAGACAGACTTACAATAAATAGCAACTGGTTACTTATTTAAAGTATTTATGGTGAATAATAAATAATGTTCTATATATATGACTGGCTAACAAATTTAATTGAAAATTACTAATTGCAATCTGATTACATGCATTAAACTCTTTGGACCTCCCTAATACACAAACTTTGGGCCCTTTTTGATTTTGATCTTTTAAAGTTGGTTAAGTCAGTGAAATATTAGGTTTTAGACTTTTAGAAAACAGCACTTATTTACACATTAAAAGTCTTCAAAACCAGTAACAATGCAACACACACACACATATATATATGAGATATGGTTATTTTATTTTATAACTTAAGTACTATTGTTCATGTAACACAATTTTTGAACTTATGATTATACAAACACTGTTTTTACCCATAAAGTATGTAGGTAAAAGTGTATAGCTTTATTTTTAAATTTAGATGTTTTACTCACTTCAGTAAGTGAGTAGTTTGCAGAAGTCAGAGGAAGACATTTTCCGGAGATGCAGGCAGAAAGTAAACTGATCTGGTCATGTGACCTTTCACACTAGTCACATGTTATGGATACGTTGAACTGGAGCAAATGAGCACAGTTTGTGTTGTTATAAGAATTTGTATTGTGAGAGTTTGCTATTTGTTCATATTATTTTTTATTTTTTTATATAAACATTTTTCTGTCAATCAGATGTGCAATCGCGCGCACACACAGACACACGCACGCAAGCTGATGTGCACGAGCAGCTGGCAGGTCAGATGACGGTCACATGGTCAGTCAGCTGACGCTCAGCAGCCGGACTGACGGTTCTCCTCCTGCCGCAGAGAGAGACGATCTGACGGTCAGACAGGATGCCTTTCTCCGAGCTGTATTTTAACGTGGATAACGGCTACCTGGAGGGGCTGGTCAGAGGGTTTAAGGCTGGAATATTATCCCAGGCGGATTATCTAAACCTGGTTCAGTGTGAGACTCTGGAAGGTGAGTTACACCCGATGCTAACAGCTAGCCGCACCCGGCTAACGCAAGCTGTCAGTCTCAAAGCTAGTTAGCATTAGCTCGCTTTACATCAACGTCTGATGTTGCTGTAATCACATTCTCCCACACTCCTTTTTGTATCATTATTACTTGATGTTAGTCTTCAAACCTAAGATTGATCATTTGTACTGCCTGAAGGTGAAATATAATTCGATCAGTCGTTTTTAAGCTGGCTGCCCTCTGAGCCTTGGCTAGCTAGGTAGCTAACATAAGCTAAGCAAATACAGACAAGTGTTTGCGCCGTTCGTTGATCAATGATGGGCTTTTTCTAGAGGAAGTGAAACTATATTAAGAAGAGACTTTGAACTATTACGTTCGACGCTACAGTTTTAAGAAAACTGGCTTGTTTCTTTAGCTCTTTAGCTAGCTCTGTTACACTGACACTCCCGTAGTTTATTATGGTCATCACCGATTAAAGGGACTGCTTGTGACTCTTGTCTGGTACACGTCAATATAACTGAGGTTTTATGGCAGTAAAATCTTATTGTTGTCTTGTGTAACTAACCAGACATGTGATATGAGTTAAATAGCTTCTAAAAGGTACCTACCGGTAGGTTCTTTATAACAGCGATACTTCACCAGACTATTTTCCAAACGATACCTTTAAACGTGTCTTCCCTCTGGGTGATTTTACTTATTTATATACAAAGAGTCAACGAGTCTTCAAAGAGTAAACAATAATGACATCTCAGGCTCCCTCCAACAATGCAACTAAGCAAATAAAATAACCATCTAACATATGCTATAATATTGTGTTTGACTGGTGTAATCAGGGAAAATAGCAGTATGAAGATAAAGTGTCAGGGGATGAGCCCAGGAGTTCGGCAGTCTTACAGGCTGTAGGTACTTGTAGTATTATTGTAGGTGAAGATTCGTAGAAAGAGTCTGAGTTACCACACAACACTAATGTAACTTAAACGGCAAAGACACAATCTTCACTGATGGTTTGTGCAATTAAAAAAATATGCAAATTTAAGTTCATACTATGGTGAGATTAAAACTTAAAATCCAAGACTGCAGCGTTCAAATGTGTAAAGTTGTCATGGTTTCTTATCTTTGTTGCTATTCGACTTATTAACATTAATACTTTGATGTTCTATGATTTTGTCTGATCATTGCACTGTTAGTTTTACACTCTGGTCCCGATGAAATGTTATTTCATCTTAGCTGTATGTTTAACCATTAAAAACGCAAATTAAATAAAACTTTATCTGCTTGATTGGCGAAGACTTGCACAGAGGGGGCTCTGATTTTTGTTGGGATGCAGCATCAATAGTGTTGGATGTTATAAATTGGCTGTTAAGAGTAAAGTCACAGAGAAAAACTGCAACAGGCTTGGTAAAAATGTAAAGTATGCATGATTTGTGAAAAATTGGGTAAAACTTGCAAACATAGTGGTATGATCCTGCTGAGTCATCTTCTGAGACGAGAGTTTGTTGATGAGAGGGGAAATTTCAGCCTTTTATTACTCATTTTGTAGCTTCATTTTAGGTTTCTTACACACTTCCAGCTCTCTAATCACCTGTGTCTCTCCTGCAGATCTGAAGCTCCATCTGCAGAGCACAGACTATGGCAGCTTCCTGGCAAACGAGGCTTCTCCTCTCACTGTGTCTGTCATTGATGACAAGCTGAAGGAGAAGATGGTGGTGGAGTTTCGCCACATGAGGAACCAGTCGTATGAGCCGCTGGCTAGCTTCATGGACTTCATCACGTAAGCAAAAAGCTGTTGTGTTGAAATAACTATGCAATGAAAATGCATAGATTGCTTGTTCCAATATTTAATTTAAGGTCGGTGATGTTTGCATGGAGACATAAGGATGGACATGAATGTCTTGTGTGATACACTAAAGTACATTTCCCTTTTAAAGTGCAATGCCAGAGCTGATACAGAACTTTTCTGTATGAAAGATCTTGTGAAAACCATGAAAATGACCACCGTGGTCTGAGCCCAGTGATGTTAATGTATAAAAAGTGACTTTTGCTGCAGGTCAGTCAGGATGTCTGCCTGTCAGAATTTCAACACAGAGAGCAGCATATAAACGGCTTTTAACAACGAAAATAGCATCAAGCAGTGTGCATCCATCAATCCATAATCAATATATTTATCAGTGATCATGTGAGGTAGGAGAAGCTCCAGACACATACCAACCTTTGACTCCCAATTTCAATAAAGCGACTCTTGTGAAAGCGACATTTAAGTGCCTGCTAACATCAAGTCACACATACTTCACATTACTGATGAACATGTTTCAAAGCATTCCAAAAGTTTTCCAGTTGATTTTCTACCAACAAGACAGCTGCTGGTTCGAGTTCATATCAGTACACAGTGCCAATCAGCTTGCTAATCTATAACTGTGAATAACCTTTCTTTTCACCTGTTGTTTTCTTGGTCAAAGTCACATTATCTTGTGATACAACAGCTGCATGTAGGGACTGTTCTGGAAACTCAATGATGCATTCAAGTATGCTCTGACACCGGAGAACTGATTCAATCAATGGATTGCATTTGTTTCAATGCAGTCCACTGATGAGTGTTGTTGTTGGGGGTGGAAAACAAACCCAGAAGACAAAAAGCTTACATGAATACCATTAAAATGTTTCGGGTTTTTTTGCATTAAAATGCAAAATGCTTGCTCCTTAGTCATTATTGAGTGTCCCTGCATGCACCAACAGGGACGATGTTCAAAGTGGTTCAATAAGTTGACTTAAAGTAATTTTTCATCCAAGTATGTGTTCAGCCTTTCAAACATAGAGATTTCCTGCCTTACTCAGTTTTATTAAACATTCATTTTATATCTTTGGGTTTCGGACAGAAAAAAAAGGACATTTAAGACACGTTGAACATTAAGAAACTGGATGGACATTTTTTTGCTATTTTTCTAACATTTTATAGACCAAACAATTAATTGTTTATTTTAATGATGAGTCAGCAGATCCCTGTAAATACATTACATAGCTTTCAACACAGAAATTAAGTTGCTTAAATGTTAATAGATTTGCTGTCTGTTTTGTTTTATTATGTACGAAAATGAAAGGTTTGAAATTAATATTAAATTATGCTTAAAAACAGTTGGCAGCAATGGAAAGTAGGCCTGTCATGATAACAAATTTTTTTAGGACGATATTTTACGATAGTATCGTTGTATCGATGTTGTTTTGGTTTTATAACGATATTAGATCATAATAAGTACTTCCTTTTCAACAGCATGAATTTTCATACCTCGAGGATATTAAACATTGGAATTGAAATGTGGAAAAAAATAAATAAAATATCCTAGATAAATAAAACATAAATAAACCACAACCAAAACAAATAAAATAGACTTTCAGGCTCTGCAAACAAAAGATTGCAATGAGATAATCATTATGTATTATATTACTTTATTATTAAAATAACATATAAACAACTGGAATGGCTGCTTAGGAAGTAGAGGTTTTTTTTGGCAATTCCTACTGCCTGTCAAACATTTGCAGCATTACTTTAAACACAACACAAAAAAAGCACAAAAAGTCACGCATGTAAACGACAATATATTGAGTCCAGAAAAAAACAACGAATGTCTCATCTTTATATATCGAACGAAAAGTCGATATAGTAATTATCCTGACAGGCCTAATGAAAGTGTACTGTATAGTATGTTCTATTAATGGTCTTTAACCTGCTGTTAGAGCACACAAGTTAAAAGGCTGCTCTCAGTGATCCTGCTGCAGGATATATAACACACAGATAGATTTGGCTTCTCCAATGACGACCCCTCTCCACCCACTTTATGTCTTCAGGTACAGCTATATGATTGATAACGTCATCCTGCTGATCACGGGCACCCTCCACCAGCGGGCCATCTCTGAGCTTGTGCCAAAGTGTCACCCGCTGGGCAGCTTCGAGCAGATGGAAGCGGTCAACATCGCCCAGACCCCCGCCGAACTTTACAACGCCATCCTGGTGGACACGCCCCTCGGTTTGTAAACTCATATCACATGTTTTTTAAACCTCTGAAGTCCAGGAGATTTGGTTCAAATTTGTCAACTTCCTATGCATTCATTTCTGTCTGTGTTTAGCATCTTTCAGTCTGTCCTTACATCACATGCATGGTTCCTTTCTCTCCACAAACACTTGGCTATCAGTCTGATTTTTCATTTTTTTTTCAAAACAAAGTATAAAGCTGCCAGGAACCCAAAATACAAACAAAAGACACAGGTTTCTATGGAAATGTACCTTCTTTTTACTATTTATACACACAAAAACAGCAGAAAAAAATAATAGATAAATAAAACTATAAAACATTCTATTTGCATGTAAATTAAAAATAGTAATAGTTTTCATTGTAGAAATAAAAAACACATTTTAAAATGGTCTAGAAACATAAATGGCACACTGTGTTAAAGCCCATATGATTGTACTTTAACTGGCTTTCTCAGCTTGTCTGTTATATAAATAAAGTTATTGCTGTAAATAAAACATGCTCAGTGTATTTTCAATGAATAGATGGACTCCAGAAGGTTAAATATGTGAAAAGTGAACTGCAATATCTCATGCAGAACAGCAGATGGTGCCAAAGTGTAATAAAATACAACATTCTTTTCTGATGGCTTGATGTGAATTCTTTCTCTCTTCTTTTCAGCTGCTTTCTTCCAGGACTGCATATCTGAACAGGACTTGGATGAGATGAACATTGAAATTATTCGTAACACACTTTACAAGGTAAAGCATACTATAATTATGATCATTATGATGATAAACATACTTAATAATGAGAGTTTATACAGATTTGAAGGTAGGATGAACTTAAACAACAGCAAGAGATGAAACAATTTATTCAATGAGGTGAAACTCAGGAAATGGGTAGAAGATTAAAATCACAAGTGATCTACGAATTCTTAAAGATGGCAACAAAAATCGATATGTTGAATAATGCAGTTGCATAAATTTCATGACAATATCCTGATTTATTAAGATTAGCTTTATATTTGAATTAATAAAGCAATGATTTGTATGTACTGGTTTGTTTATTGGTTGCATAAATTGACATTTTAAACTGTGTCCTTTCAGGCTTACCTGGAGGCTTTTTATAAATTTTGCTCAAACCTTGGAGGCACCACAGCCGACACCATGTGTCCCATTCTGGAGGTGAGTCTCTGCTCTGTTTATAGTGTGAAAACAAACCTACACACACACACACACACACACACACACACACACAAAATACAGCTGATGGAGAATGTCTGTTTGCATTTATTTAAAGTTGTGAGTTATAAGTGTGCATATAAACATAGTCAAGTATCTGCTCAGTCTGTCACTTGTTGTTGCTCCGCTGACCTTCCCGTCTGTGCTGCAGTTCGAGGCCGACAGGAGAGCATTCATCATCACCATCAACTCGTTCGGCACGGAGCTGTCCAAGGAAGACCGTGCCAAGCTCTTCCCCCACTGCGGCAAGCTTTACCCAGAAGGCCTTGCTCAGCTGGCCCGGGCAGATGACTACGAGCAGGTCAAGGCCGTCGCTGATTTCTATCCGGTAAGTACAAAAATCGAGTGTCCTCGTGAGATCACCTCAGATCTTAGATAAAAAATATAACCACTAATTGTGTGTCTGTTTTTGTTCCAAACTTTTAGATTTTTGTATAAAAAGAGAGATTGTTGAGGTTTTTTTTCCCCCTTCTCTTGTTGTTGTCCGTCCCTGTTTCTGTGTTGTTTATCACCATCACTATCACTGTCAATATGTCTGAACTTTGCCTCATGTCATCAGGAGTACAAGCTGCTGTTTGAAGGTGCTGGAAGCAACCCAGGAGACAAAACACTGGAGGACCGCTTCTTCGAGCACGAGGTGACACACACATGATCAGACAAACTCCCAAGTAGAGAAGCAACTTACATTTAACTTTAACCTTATGTACCTGGCTACACAAACTATGCAGGGTGTCCATAAAGTCTCATTACAACTTAAAAAAAGTTTTACAAAGCAAATGAACAGACAAATATGTGGAAATTATTAAAAAAAAATGAGGAGTAGATATTGAAGTTTTTTTGCCTCATTTAATACACCTCTACATCGGTACTATTAGTTGCACGAAGCACATAAAGACAGTACTTGATTTCTTGCAATCTTCACTGTAGGGTGTCATGTTATCCTCCTCCTCGCTTTCTAATGTCAACTCCAAACACCATCTCTCGGGCTCCCTGTGAGTCAAACTGAGGCATGGAGATGGAGAGAAACCGTCCCCCTCGATTTTTGTTTCAATCATAATATAATAAACAATGATACACATTGTGCCTCCTCTTGAGGAGTAGCCATTTGTATAGGGGTTCATATACCACTACCTATTTCATCAACAGGGTACCTGAAATACACAAATGCAATGTGATTAAAAACTTTTATAGCCACTGAGTACATACAACAAATCTTATTAAGACATCTCATCAATTGCCCTTGTAATATTTTTCTTTAATTGTAAAGATACTTAATGGACACCCTATGCAATGCGGACAGTGTTGCATACTTTTTTGTTGCTGTATTTTATTTTCTTATAGACTATATTATCTATATTTTTTGCTTTAAGATGTGAAAATGAGGGTAGTTTCCTGTCAGTATGGATGATTAGATTGTGCTTTTCATTATCAGCTTTGCTCATCTTCCTTCTTTCTCCTTGCAGGTGAAGCTGAACAAGCTGGCCTTCCTCAACCAGTTCCACTTCAGTGTCTTCTACGCGTACGTCAAGCTGAAGGAGCAGGAGTGCAGGAACATCGTATGGATCGCTGAGTGCATCGCCCAGCGGCACCGCGCCAAGATCGACAACTACATTCCTATCTTTTAATCCTCTCCTCCTCCTCCTTCTTCTTCCTATCATCATTTCATTCATGTCTTGGATGGTGTGTCTCCAGTCCCACCTCGGTGATAAAGATTCTGATGGTTTGATGCTACATTTTCTGCATTCTTCACTCACAGGTGTAAATTGATTCTGGGCATCTGAATTCCCTGTGAGTTGCAGCCAGGCTCATTACTGCTTACAATGTATAATACATAATCAACTTAAATACAGAGTTTTTAGCTGTAAAGAATCACGTGAGCCTGGTCACACAAAGGTGGTTGGTGCTTGATTTAATCAGCTCAGCAGATAAAGGAGGCAACTTATTTGACTTTCAAACACTCTCATCTGATTGTCTAAACTTTCTGACACACAGTGTGTTGTTGTTTTTTGAGGCACGTCCTGTCCACCTGACATATCTACTGACAAATTACACCAGGAGAAGCATTTGCAATCTACTCTGTTCAGGAATTAACTCTCCAGCCACCAGGGGAAAAGATTTATTTTATCGTAAATACACCAAACGACAGCCATCTTTTTCAAATCATGTTAATCTCCAGGCTCATCAAACACGGGTGCAGTGTAGTAAAAAGTTACCATCCCGAATCTGAAGTTAACACTACCGCAGAGCTTCAGCCAGCCATGAAAACATTCCTCTGCTTAGCGTCAGTCCACCAGGTTCTCTATAACCTGTATTTATTTCTGTTTTAGTGCTAGGTTTTGTCAGCATGTCTGGTCATTTACTGTGGTTTTCCCCCAAAACTTAAGAGTGAAACGTGTGAGCCCCCCCACCTGATTTGCTGTCTTAACTAGATCGTTGTTAGATATTAAAAAGCAGCTGAACAGGAGCTTCCAGTCCTCGCCGTTCCTGTTCCCATGTGAGTTTCTGTAAATGAACGTTCTGCAATGAGGCAAAAATCTTGTGAGTATATGACAGACTTAATGTTTAAACTATACAAAGATATATAGATATTTAAAGATGACGATATGATTTTGTTTTTTCATGCTGTAAAAATTGATTTATTTCTGTTTTGATCTGTTTCTTACTTGTGAAATGTGTTCTGTAAATGTGACAAAAAATAAATAGACTAAACTACTAATGCAGGTCTGCAGAAATGTAAAAGACTCAACAAATGGCTTTGAAGTACTTTCACTAGTTTGATGTGTTTGTATCAGGTATATGAAAATAAGAGATGCCTCAGCAGAAAATGTCAGTTTGCAGAAGAGTAAAGGGAGAGATTATGTGTATGTTTGTGTAAAATATGCATGAGGATGTGTGACTGCAGAGTGAGGTCATGTGATTATAAGGAGAGATTTTAAATCTGAAAATCTTGCATATTCAGCTGTCAGCAGGTTGTAAAACTACAGTCAGATGTCTCCTTTGCTGCAGACGAGAGTCAACAGAACGCTGCTCGAGATAAAATATCTAAAATACAAACATATGACAACAGTTCTCTGACGGGGGTTTCAGACCATGCTCAAAATGGCAATGCTAACATGTTTAGCAGATGTAGTTGTTGTATATATATATAACACTAATAGTACTATTAGAAATAATTATTAATTATAATAAATGATATGACCATTTAATGGTCAATTTGGAACTCTGGCTAATAATTAACTTAATAATTATAATCAAATTATCATGTTCATTTTAGTAATGATTGAAGGAATTTGGAGTTCCTTTCATAGAAGAGGTTGGTATCTCACTCATACATGTACAACATTAAATGGACCTCGTGTATATTCCAAAAAGTATGTATGCATAAAAGTATAATAAAGCAAATTAAATAGAAAATCTATAGAGTATAGAGATCTACACAAACTAATCTAAAGAGATCATTTATAGTTATAGTTTATAGTGTTTACCATGTTCTTCATCTTGATAAAATTTTCTGATTGAACCAAACACGCCAATAGTTAGCAGGTATTTGTCCAATACTTTTTTTATTACCAAATTGAAATTTTGAGCCTGATGACACCAAAAGTCAAAGAAAGTTAATAGAATTATTTCCGAAATGAATATGCGTGTCTATACAAAAAATATTTGGATAGACATACTTTATTAAGCAGCATAAGACATGAAAAAAAAAAGATGGTTAAATGGAATTAACATAAAATTAAATTGAATTTTTTTAAAAAAACAAATAAGAAAAAGCTATAGGTATATGTAATAAACACATAATGAGGATAATTTAAAATAAGTGCAAATCTGCAGTAGTGCAAATGAATGTTCTAAGGTATTTCAGTCTGGACCAAAGCTGTCATCACTTGGCCTTCATAGGAATCACTAATCACATGCAGAAGGATGTATTTATTCAAGTAAATTCAATTTAGCGTCATAATGTCAGAATTTATTGTTGCATTTTATCTATGAAACTAACAGATTTTCAAAATAAAAATGTAGCTGTAGGAGCTGAATTGTCCCTGTAACCAGATTGAGCACAGACTGAACTCTTCAGTTTAATTGAGTCCAATCAGTGTGTGCCACTCCAGCTGTGCAGCAGCCTGCAGGCTGCAACCTGCAACTCTCATCAGAGAGCTTCTGAACTGAGCTGAGAGGAGAAAACACATCCAGACATGACGTTACAGCTTAAAACCAGCGATCGCCTCTTTGACCTGCACTGCACTGTGGGCCTGATGGACTGGGACATGGACAAGGAGCTGAAACTGGCCACATCCACTGACCAGTTCTACCACGGTGACTGTTTTTCTTCTGTCTGCAGTGTTCGGCTTCACTGTGGGATAAAGCATGACTCCCATTAGAGTCACACAGTACAGAAAACCACTGAGGACTATCTGTTTTTGGTTAAAAACAGATTAGAGAATCTTTTAAATGTTATAATTATGAACAATCAATGCACACTGTAGGTCAAATAAATGGATTGCAAGTAATAAGCATGGAAATGCAGGGACACTAGGGCAAACTAAAATCTCACTAACTCCCACAAGATTAGGCCTATATATCTTGAAATTTACAGGTGTGGTTGTGGTGATTTGCATAGTCCTGGTATAAAGCACTAAGCACTGGCATAATGCACGTCTGAGTTGATGTTATGCAAATATGAGTTATTCTAGACAAGGACCCAAAGAAACATTTTTGAGTCATGTTTGATTGTAATTGTTTTTGTGTCTGAAGTTGTGTTTTAATCACATGATTTTAAAAAAAAGCAGTTTCCATGTGGGTTTGCCAAAGTTTCCCTCCAAAAGGTTGAAGCACAATAAGTGCAGTTTGCCAGTGTGTAATGTTTGTGTGTCGATGTGTTTATCTACCACTGATGACAGATGAAAAAGTGAATGATCAGTATGTGGTGCAGAGGCCGTCTGCCAGAGCCTCCAGGAGAAAAGATGAATTCACTTTTTACGACAAAATGTCAGGTGAGCTCAGAGAAAACACTCGATTGACCTGGTTGTTCAAACACATCCTGTGTGGTGGAGAAGCTTTAATGCATGATTAACTTTTACACGTTTTTCTTTGTAGTAATTTGCATATCAAACATTCTAAAATCCCATTGAATATCTTAAATTACCCCATGTTACATCAGCGTTTCTCACTGCACTGCATTGTATTTATCTGAGGCACAGGGGATAGTCTGAAACTTTAGGAAATAGGCCTACACTTTTTTTTGTTCTGCTTCAGTTGAGAAAATCCATTTCTGTCTGTTAAATGTGAAACTAAAGCCAGGAGTTTAAGTCATATTTTTGTTGCTATACAAGAACCAAATGAGATGCTGGTAAGTTGAATTATTTATTTTATATGTTTGCTGTTTCTATGCTCAGTCAATCATCTCCTGACTGTAGCCTCATATTTCCCCAATTTGTCAAATTATTCCTTTAACAAATGTGTTAAATTATTTTCCTCTCACAAACCTTTCCCTTTTTAATATCTCAGACACCTTTGTGAAGCCTAACTTGTGGCTGATGGTGAATCCCAACATCGTCTGCCCGCTGCAGTATGGAAAGAACACTGCAGATCTGCAGAGTCGCTTTGAACCTGCGGAGGAAATCCAAACAGTGAAGTCTGCAGAGACCCAACAAAGACTCACCACAGAGCTCCACACGTTCTCCTCCCATGATGCTCCTCTCCAGCAGCAGCTGCACTCCACTGAGGACATGGTACACACACACATCTGCTCTGTTACACAGTAACTGCCTGTATGTGTGTGGTAGCATGCTTTAGATTGCTCTAACATTACAGTTAATAATGTGCAACAGATCTTAGAAGTTCCAGGAGGTGTTTTAGACCTCTAGTCGCACTGAATGGGTCCCTGTTTGGTTTATGTTGTACATAAAGACGTGATGCACATTCCCACCAGTGGTGTTACACTCTTCCACTAATCTACAGGTGATGGTAATGCAGCAATGCTCCAACCATAGACTGTATGGCTCCAACGAAGGCAGGGAAGTGGAGTTCAAGCTCATAAAAATGGACCTTAACAATACCGGATTTAAAATACTTTGCAATAGGGGGAGAAAATGCACTGGACAAATATGTTAGACTTCAAGTATTCACACTATTTAGATTTGTGTTTCGTAAGAAGGAAACTTCTCATGGCTAATCATCTGAAGTGAAACATTTACCCCTGGAATTAACAGATGATCTATATGTGTAAAATTATATGTGTTTATGTTCTTTTACATTTATTTATTATTTGACATTAATGAGCAGCTCAGGGGCTCCACAAGGGACTGTTCTGGCTCCATTCCTGTTCACACTGTACACAGCGGACTTCAAATACAACTCTGAGTCCTGCCACATCCAGAAGTACTCGGACGACACTGCTATTGTGGCGTGTATCAGGAATGGACAGGAATCTGAATATAGGGAACTGATAAAAGCCTTCAGTGACTGGAGTCACAAGAACTATCTCCTACTGAACCCCTCAAAGACTAAGAAAATGATCATAGACTTCCACAGGTTCAAGCCCCCCCTTCAGCCAGTGAATACCTGTGGGGTGGACATGGAGGTGGTGCCAAGTTCTAAGTATCTAGGTGTATATCTATATGTATCAGACCTACTTTTAAAAATCCATCAGAATATTTCTATAGGATTCAGTGCTCTGATTTTAACACTTGTGTGATGACTGTTATCTCCCCCTCTTTGACTCTTAGATCAAGACTGAAGACATTTCCTGTCAACCAGCCAAGAACAAACGCAAGGGAAGAGCCACCAAGGCCAGGGTGAGAACACTGACCCTGGACCTGATCAGGTTCCTCCACAGGGATGTATGAAGCTCTGCAAGCACCTCTTTTAAGGCAGCTGTAACCAAACAAGTTTGGGCTCGCTGAACAAGCGTCTGTATGTGAAGAGTTGGGAGTGAGAATGGGGTTGGGAAGCAAAGATCTTTTTCAGAGTTAGACTTCATACCTAATGATGCTTCTTTCCACTTTGATTGGTTGCTTATTTATTTTGTTTTCAATAAAATGCTAAGCTTTAAAACCAAGCGTTTTGGTTCTAAACATCACAAGTTAAAACTAAAGTTTGCTTTGGTTGCATCTGGGTTCTCTGGAAATGTTTTCATGCAGAAGCAGAATCAGTGGAATTAATGCACTTAAAATTGGTTCCTTTCTACCTCCAGGACAATAAGGCCCTGAAGCCTGGCTGCTGGCCCCGTCCACCTGTCAACTACTGCATCCTCATCGCCTTGGCACTGAAGAGCAGCCTCAGTGGGAGCCTCAAAGTCCAGCAGATTTACAACTTCACCAGGTCAGAGTTTGATAGTTTGGTAAAGCACACACAGACAGAGGTCACATCCCATGAGATTATACACACTGTAACATACTGCTGTAAGAAAACAGCCAAATTGTGACAGTAACATGCTGTTTCCCATTAAAAAAGGTATTATACTGTAGAAAACAATGCATTCTGGGCAATATTTGTTGGTAGCTTGCTCTTTCCCATAAAATATATGAAATAGATATATTTTCTATGTCTCTTCTTCTCCACATTTTTAATGGCTGCATTTTACTTAACTAAGTCATTCAGTATATGGTATATTAAAACTACTGAGGTTACAGTGAAGACAGCGCTTAATTCGTAGTAATTGGCTTTCAGACAGTAATCTGCTCTATTTACAAAAAATGACATTGATTGTATACTGCAACAATATTGCAACTAGCTTCAGCACCATACTGTGTTTTAGTCTACTGTAAAAATCAATGAAATGCAGGATTTTACTGTAATTCAGTATGTGGTTTTATCACAGTACCATACTGTAAAGTAGATAACAGTAAGGGAACTATAAAACTAACAGTAGAATGCTGGCAACCCAGCTGCCAGTATTTTACTGTTAATTTGCAAGACTATTGTTTACACTGCATCATGCATTCTGTTGACTAACTTGAGGCATCTAATCAGGCATTTTTGAAGTTGGTAAAGTTGCATTTGCCTCTTTCTGAGTCGCTCATGTCTCCTACATTCCTCCCTGTCCTTTCCCAGAGAGCACTTCCCCTTCTTTCAGACGGCTCCAGACGGCTGGAAGAACACCATCCGACACAACCTCTGCTTCAACAACAGCTTCCGCAAAACCTTCAACCAGCTGTGCAGAGACGGCAAGAGGAAGTCCTGTCTGTGGCATCTGACTCTGGACGGCCACCGCCGGCTGAAGGACGAGATCCAGACGCTGTCAGAAGAATCCTTAAAGCAGCTGCAGAGGAGCATGTCCCGCCCAGGTGAGCGTGATTACACACTAGTCTGAGGGAATTAATGCAACATCTGAAACCTTCCTACTGAGCAGACAAACCACATCAACCTGGAGCTTTAGATCTAATTGCAACAGTACACTATTAGCCTGTATTTCAGGGAATTTTAGTGATTAGATGTATTGTAAATATTTGACATTGGGGATTTCTGCAGCAGCAACACATTTAAAAGGAAAACGAAGCACTGTGCAAACTGTGAGGGAGTTAATCTGTAAACATTTTAGTTGCAATGCTGTAAATCTCAGTCAATCTCAGATTTCATTAGATTATATTTTATTGGTCCCACAATGGGTTAGAAGCAAAAGGTGTAAATATAAATTACAGAAAAAAAATAAAAAGACAACAAACGGACAGAAATGTCCGTAAACACAAGCAATAAACACAGACCAATAAGTGCAATATGTATTCCTAATGACTTCTCTTTTTGTTTCAGATGTAATCCAGAGTTTATTTGAAATATGACTGCAGGCGTAAAAAAAAAAAAAAAAAAAAAGGTATCCTGGTCAAAATCACTGCATAATAAAACTTTGTGTGCAGTCGTTTTCTTCTGTTATGCTGAATATTATTTATGAATGTTTCTGTTTATTTTTTTGTAAATATTTGAAGAAACTTTTTATTTATTTATTACAATAACAAAGTGCAGTCCTGTGAAGATATTTGCACAAAGTTCTCAGTTAAATTAAATATTGTGGATACGATCAAGTCTGATAGTCTGGTCAAATTTTATATGATGTGAGAGTCAAGTTGTTTTGGGGTTTTTTTCAACAACCATTTGTCTATCACCTTTATGTACTACATATCACGGTTAAAAAAATGCATGTTTTATTATGTTATAATGCTTTGGTTAATGTACAATAAGGTGAAGACACAAAACGACTGGGATGGGGAACATAATTAAGGTTTCAGGACCTTTTTCATCGTGTTTACAATAATAAACATTTGGCTAAAGATGATCGCAGAAATGGTTTAAAGAGATCAACCTTACAATATAAACGACACAAACTTCCTCCTTTGCTCCTGTCACAATTTCCACGGCCACCAGAGGGCGCTGTCACTTTCAACATGTCGTTTAGGTGAGTAATCTTTCTTTTTTTCCCCACCAAGTCTGTTTTGTTTTAGGCTAAAAAGATAGATAACTAAGTTTGCACAATTATCAAGAAGTACAAAAAAAACGGAAAACGGTATGTGTTAAAAATAACAAAACAGAACCGATTAGACAGCAGCAACACATTACAGCTGAACAATGGAGAGTTTTTAGGCTTTGCAACACTGATATTATAGTTTTACATTTTTCTCACTGTGGCCTTGTATTTCACTGCAACATGCAAGTCCTGCACAAATTAACAACTCAATATGTTTCGTGCAATATAAGACTTTTTAATATTGTAATAAAATAGAATTTGTATATACAACACTTTTCCAACAGTCAAGAATATGGTGGTTAAAAAAATAAATAAAAAAAACTTGCTCCACGTACTATTTATATTGGACTACTTGCATTTTTAAAACCTGTCCCCTCCCCTCGGCTCTGTGTAAACAGCCTGAAGTTCTGTCTAATTTTCAGTTAATATTTGTCACGTGACCATTCACCACGCAATTTTCAGCTTCTTGATCCCTGTCTGCTAAACTCACCTCAACTAGAAATGAGTCAGTCATGAATATGTTTTAGTTGGATATTTCGTGCACTGATTTAGAGCAGTGACAGTGGATTTGTCCTGATGTGACTCTGAGCAGCACAGTGACGCAGCAGTTTCATTTGCCTGCTCCCTGTCGCTCCTGAGTACAATATAAACTGTATTTTTAAGCTCTGTAGGTAAATCTTTGCTTTATTTGCCAACAGTCAAATGGTTTCTTGAGAGGCAGCAACAGGGAGCTGATGTTGACTTAAGTGTGTCTGCTAGTCAAATGATACGTATGAGATACACAAAACTCTGAGCAGTGAGAAGTTCAGCTGGATGCTGGAGGCCCATCGAGCAGCAGTGGGTGGTTGTCGCTGACGACGACGGAGCAGAAGAAACAGCAGAACGAGCATCAGGACAGGTAACGACACATTATCTGCTGAGCTGATGATTGTTAGTGGCTGAGATAATTTGTGACTTTTAGTGTTTTTTATGGTCTTTTAAAATCAATGAGCCTTTTGTTTTTAGTAAGATCATAATATTAAAAAAATAGACAGTGGACTTTTAAGGGATACTGCTGTGGACGGCAATGGTGTTTTAATTATCTTTTAAAAAATCCCTTAAATAATTAAACGACCTAAAGTGTACAGTTTACTTAGAATATTTTCACAGATTTACCTTACAGTTCTCTGTATAAAAAAATAATTTTCCAGAAATTGATTATTATTTTACGGGGTTTTTCTAATTTATTTTTAATACATATATATTAAGCACAAATGCCATGAAAAAAGTAAATCATTTTTATGACAAATATTAGCCATAAAATGAATGCTAAAATGGGTTGGCCTTTAGAATGTAAAAACAAAATGTGTAAAACCATTTAAAAAGGTTTTTTTTTTTAAAAAGACATTTGATGAAAACATACATTTTTACATCTTTAAGCTTACTGTCTTGTGTTCTGTGAGTTAAAACTTCCGTTTCCCGTCCAGTTAAGGTAAAGCGGAGAAAATGTTCCAAAAATAGTTTAAATTTTATGTCATGTAGCTTTTTTTAAAGAGACTTAAAATATGTTAACCTGCTGCCCCCGTCCATAACAGAAAATTGTTTTTCTCCTGTCAGCTTTTCCAAACTGAGAGCCTTTCGACGGCCATCTACTGCAGGTAATTCACTGACTGTGGACACGTACCTCATACTAACCCAATAAATTATCCCTTTAATCTGCCTGAAATATCCAGAGATCCATTCCTGCATTCATCTGCTGTGTAAGTATTCAATATGATGCTCTGTGTTGAGCAGAATACTGATGAAGATGAAGAGCAGCCTTTCAGGAGTCCTCCTTGTCCTGCTCCTCGGCGGTGCCTGTGTGTCTGGACTGGGATCAGTGGTGCAGAGATATTATAACTACATCCATAGTCATGTCACCTGGCATTACGCTCAAAATTACTGCAAGAGGTGAGGCTTTATTTTTATTCATATCATCAGGTTGTAGTCGGTGTTTATACAAAGTGAAACTAGAGTGAAAATGGGGATAATATCGATAAGATAGCTAAGTAGATAAACTTGCCTCATTGCCTCAACAGATAAGTTCAGTTGTTAAAACAATCTTTTCTTCTGCCGTTTCAGGGCGTTTGTTGCTCTTTTTACATTTCACTCACTGAGACCTTTTATTTCACTGCAATATATATAAAATATATATGTCTTGCAGCTCTATGGAATCGGCACAATCGAGGCTGGAAGTGGGAACAACTCAAACATGTCTTTGTTGTGCAATATAAATAAATTTGACCTTGACCTCACTTCAATACAATAATTGTAATCACTTCCCGTCGTCAAACCAACGATTTGTCCAAAACTTTGTTTTCAGGCCAAATCTCTGTTAAACTAATGATGTGTCTGTCAGCCTCAGCTCTACACTGTAAAAAAAAAAAAAAATACTGTTTATTACACTATTTTTATTGTTTTTTCTACATTAAGTGCAAATGCCATGAAAAAAGGTTAATCATTTTTATTATAAATATTAACCATAAAATGAAAGTAGAAATCTGTGAATTAATATAATGGGATATTATAGATTTTTAAAAATTAATTAAAAAATGCTGTATTATTCAATTGCTAAATGGCCTTGAATGTTAAATTACAGTGAATTCTGTGTAAAATATTTAAACAATCCACATTATAAAACTTTAATATTGAGTAAAAAAAAAAGTTTAAAAAAAAATATTTAAAAAATACTTTTTTTTTTTTTTTACAAACAACACAAGTTATTCAAATATATACTTTAGATTATCCATATCTTTAAAGGAATTATCTGTAAAATACTGTTGACTGTTACTTGGTGGTATCTGTTTGGCATCTCTTGCTGCCATACTTTTTAACAGTTTTTATGTTATTTTTTCTTTGTACAGTGTACTTGCATGTGACAACAGCTTTTTGTTGGTGTTTTTTCGGCCAAAATAGCTCAACTTACTACGTTGACTTGGCCACTATCTTTGGGCAGTCAGATGAAGACAAAATCACCATGACGCAATACCATGCATGGATCGGCCTGTACAAGTTAACTGAGGACCTCAACTGGGCTTGGTCTGACGGACAGTCCTACAGCTACTCCGAAGCCAGGTGGCAAGAATCACAGCCACACTCGAATAGTGACTGTGCTACTGTCTATTACCCCTACCAAAGGTAATGGGAGGTTATTCTGGCACTGTTTTAAATACTTAAACATGGTATTTGCATGTAAAAGAATGTCATGATTTTTTTCTGCTGTTATTGTTATTGTAGTCAGTGGTGGAAGAAGTATTCAGATCCCTTACTTCAGTAAACGTTCTTATACCACACAGTGAAATTACTCCAGTAAGTTTTGAAAACAGGACTTTTAATTGTAGTGAAGTAAAAGTACAAAAGTATCAGAAAATGTACTTAAAGTATCAAAAGTAAACATACTCGTAATGCGGAATGGATCCACTAAGATTGTTTCACATACAGTCATGGAAAAAAATATATTAGACCTTGTTTTCTCTTTACTTTCTTGGTAATTTAATGCCTGGTACAACTAAAGGAACATGTTTGTACAAATATAATGATAACAACAAAAATAGCTCATAAGAGTTTAATTTAAGAGCTGATATGTAGACATTTTTCATGTTTTGTTTTTTTAGAATGATTTTGGTTATAATCAAGAAAACCATGGAAAATGTCTAGATATCAGCTCTTAAATTTAACTCTTATCAGCTATTTTTGTTTTCATTATATTTGTCCAAACAAATGTACCAGGCATTGAAATAAACAATAAATTGAAGAAAACAATGGTCTAATATTTTTTTCCATGACTGTGTACTAAATGCATTGTATTAATATCTTTTGATGCATTTAAGGAGCGTTTTAATAAAGATAGGGCTCATTTTAACTACTTAACTGTTATGAAGTTTAATTTGGAAAAAAAAATCATTTTAAATGTATCATGTTTTTATTTTAAATCTCGACCTAACACGTAGCTAAAGCTATCGGCTAAATGTAGTGGAGTAGACGTATAAAGGTACATAAAATAGAAATACCCAAGTACAAATTTGAGGTATTTGTACTTTACTTGAGTAAATGTACTTAGTTACTTTCCACATCTGGTGGCAGAGGAGGTGTGAGCCCTGATTTAAGTCTTAATAGGCTGATTTTTATGCAGAAATTAATTCATAAAAACTTATGGCTGCTAAGTTAACTTGCAAAAACAGATAAAAGCCATTTAACTAATAACATTAAACCAAGACACAGTTTAATTGCTGTTCCTTTGAGTGCACAATAAAACCTGAAGTGTGATTTGATTTGCAGGATGCTCAGCAATAGTGCAAACTTTTTGTAAAATTATGATTCATGCATCAAATTCTTCCTAGTGAAAATGTTGTTTTTGACATTTCTCTTAAAAGGACTTATGGCCAGGGTTGTGGAGCATATTTCTTCTTCTTTTGTCACGACAAAAAAAAAAAGCATAATGACTACAAATTCATACCAAAGTCAAAGACCTGGTCTGAAGCCCAGCAGTACTGCAGGGAACACAGTGACTACGATGATCTGGCATCTTTCCGGGACTACGAAAATGCACCTAAAATTGTTGTGGAGCAGAACTTTCCTGTCTGGACTGGACTGCACAGAGACGGTAAACACAAACACACTTACAACCATGAACTGTACATATTCAGTCCATTAAGTTATTTTCTAAGATGGCACCAAGTCCTACAGGCGGGATTGAACAGTATGTTGTTTTTTGAAAGCTTGCCAAAAAAACCCAATTTATCGTTGAAAGAATCAGAATCGCCTTTGTCATTGCAGTAAGAGTAACAAGTACTAGGACAATGAAATTAGCCATCAACCTGTCCAAACATATACTTAACATACACACAATATGACAAAGGGGTGGACAGGGCAGGGAGACTGATGAAAGAAAGAAATACAGCATAAAGTGAGGAGAGGAGAGGGAAAGAAAGAAAAAAAAAAAATAAAAAAAAAAAACCTCGGCAACATAAGCACATACTCAATACACTTTAGGACATGAACAGACTTATGACTTGCCACAGGGGAGAGCCAGCATAGTCAAGCAGCCATCCAGTTGTGCTGTAAACTGTAAAAACAGGCATTATCGTCAGAATTTGAACTTTCCGATGGTCCTTGAAAGGATCTTAGGTTATGAAAAGGTAACCAAAACAAAGCTTAAAAATGTGATATTTCTTATTTAAAACATGTCCAAAAATGAAGCGTTTGCATTAACCACATCCTATTAAAAACAATAAAGTCTGCTACTCAGCGACACTGTGAAGACATGATTGATTCTGCTGAGACCAACGGTCACGTGACAAATATTCACTGAAAATCTGTTTACACAGAGCAGAGAGGAGAAGACAGGAGAGGCTGTTTACACAGAGCCGGGAGGAGAGGACAGGAGAGGTGGTTTACACAGAGCCGAGAGGAGAGGACAGGAGAGGTGGTTTACACAGAGCCGAGAGGAGAGGACAGGAGAGGTGGTTTACACAGAGCCGAGAGGAAAGGAGAGGCTGGAACAGGACAATACTTCAATATGTAGAGATGGCTTTTATTTTACGACATTCATGACACTTGTGGGCACTGTGGGAAAAGTGTGTATAAATTTGCTTTTATTATATTGTAATAATTTATCAACTTTTTCACTTGCAACTTTTTTTATGATGCCTGTCATTCTTACTGTGTTATTCTGCACAAAGACATGTTCGAGTTGTTCCCACTTCTAGCCATGAATGTGCTGATTCCATAGAGCTGCAGGACTTATAGATTTTATATATTGAAATACAAGGACAAAGTGAGTAAAAAAAAAAAGCCCTGAAACAGCTTGTTGGGGTCCAACATTTGTTTTGTCAAGCTCACAGTCTCTCAGGCGCCTCACTTTATGATTTTCTGTAGCTTTGAGACAATAACACACCCTCGTCAGGCAGAATATGACAAAACACTGACTGTGAGGATTTTGAGACATGCACATAATTTAAGAGATTTAAATTAGGATATTTTAAAGCATGTGATATTATTTAGTTTTTTTCTGTTAGAATATGTTTTCACAGATATGACTTCTTTTTGTTACTTAAATCATGCAAATCCCTCGTTCAGTTGCAGTAACTGTAATTCAAACCTTTCGAGTTTTGATTCCTTTTTGCAAAATGTTATGTCAGTTTCTCCACTAGTGCTGAAAACCTCTATGATGCATTACTCACAAGCTGAGTGCAATTGCCATTTTAACCGCCGTCACAATTACAGTCCCTGACACCTCAGCTCGTTAAGAACACTGAGCATATACGACACCCTATGAACTGTGTGGACAGAGTGGACAGAGGAGTTGGTGGTGATAATTAACTAATTCTCTCAATAAGCTTATTTTCTTTATTCTATTATCTACGTATTTACCTTGTTGTTTATTCCAAGTTTCCATCCAGTTACTCACATTTAAACATGACACCAAATATGACAAGGCAAATGCAATAAAGTCTAACAAGTAATGAAAAATACATTTCAACTCACATCTTGAGCCATAAAGCTGATGGCTGGATGGATTGTTGACTTTCTGACAAACACTTGTGTTGCATGTTTTCTGCAGGAGGAACATTTAGGTGGAGCACGATGGAATCAGACTACACAAACTGGGCAAACGGTGAGCCAAGGGGCGACGGCGACTGTGTCTCCATCTACTCTACGAGCAAAGAGTTGGCTACCCAAGACTGCTCCGCCCGCCTCCCCTACGTTTGCTTCAGGCACAATGTGATCCTGGTGAAGGAGAACAAGACGTGGGAGGAGGCACTGGAGCACTGCCGAGCCCTTGGCCGCGACCTGCTCAGCGTGCAGCCTGAGGAAGACCACGACTTTGTGATGGTTATGGTCATGCAGGCCGAGACTGACGAGGTGGGTTATTCTTCAGTGACGTGTGAGGAATTTTAGGCGCCAAAGGAATGAGTTCTTAAACCCGGAAGTAGGTTAGCATGTTACTCCCCCCTGGGGTCTAAAGCCCTTTACATACTCCACAAGAACAGAGAAAGTTGTTCTTGTTCTCGAGGTGGCAAGAACAGTAAAAAAAGTTATTTCTGGCCAGGACATTTCATACTTAATAAGAATTGAGAAAATCATCTTCTCACTCACATTGATCTGCTAAAGCTGTCAGAGTTATAGTTTGGGGCGTAGGACGCACAGATGATCCACTAACACGCACCCACAGCCTCATAGACCGCCATGTTAAAAAGGAGGGAAAATTTCTGGAGGAAAGCAGAGGTAGCAGTTTCTTCTGATTGCTCATTTCTTTTCTTTTTTTTAACAAAACACATATGTAGATGTTCAGGAAGAAGTCAGGTGAGGTCGGTTCAATGATAGGAGCTACGGTTTGGCCAAAAATGCTATATTTTTGAGGGGCACTTTCAGCTGTTTATCTATCTGTTTAAAATTTTCAGTCTGTTCATCTCACTTCAGTCTTTTTATTTCTCCACAATGAGAGTCAAACCCACAGACTGACAAAGTATTCAGTCAAACTGAACTCAACTGATATCAAACATATGGACAACAACAACTGCAGCATTTTATCAAACTTTAAAAAACTTAAAGCTTCACTGCTCTGAATTTTTATGAAAAATATTTAAAAATAAAGTGCAGTAAGTAACTTTGCAGTGTTATTTCACATGGTGCCTATAGATTCCTTTGATCTTCTAGTTTCATATGATACCAGGATCTCCAGTATGTTCCTTAAAGTGAGCCCTTCACTTTACTTCCTGTCCAGTATACGGTAACGTTATTTTCGCCTCCAGTGATCTCTGACAGCTTCTTATCATTAAGTTTGTTGGTTTTTACAGTTGGCTTTAAACCTATTTAATAATGTCATTGAACATTAAAAAAAAAAAAAATGTCAATAGCCTAGTCACCTCTGTCTTAAAATACTGACATTAGCCAGTCAGACAAAACTAAGTAAAACATGGTCAGGTTTAAGAGGAGTGTGTTTCACTCTACAGAGTTTAGCTCACAAAAAGTGTTAAACAAACAAGAATAGGTTTTATATTTGAGATTCTTCACAGTAGCCTTTAACCTTTTTGCTTTGATGGTCTCAAACACATTCAGAAGGCAACAAATCCACATTAAGTCTTGATGAGACGCACCTGTTAACTGAAAACCATCCAGGTGAGCACCTCAAGAATCTTAAATCTGAAACATATTCTGGTTTGTTTAACACTTATTTTTTTACATATTTTTCCTACGTAATTCCATATGTGTTCTTTCATGTGTTGTAATGTCTTTAATATTAATCTACAATGTTGAAAAAAATAAAAATTAAAGAAACTATTGAAGAGAAGGTGTGTCCAAACTTTTGACTGGTAGGCTACTACAGTGCTTAACAAATGTATTCGACCAGCGGTTTATGTCCTAAATTAACATCTTTAGTTATTACCAAAATCATGTTTTATGTTTCTGTAATGGTTAATATACCAGTATGTAGAAGCTCTTTAATCGAAAGGTTATTTTTAATGCTAAAATATAATTATTATTGTTATCCATGAATTTTCAAATTAATGTTTTACAAAAAAAACTGTAAAAATAGTAAAGCACATTAATATTTCTTGATTAAGATGTAAAATTATAGTTATTTACTTGCATTCCTGAACAGAAAAGAATAAAAAAAATTAGTTGGTTGAATGTTCTGGTTGATTCATTTCTGACTTTGGCTCAAAACTGGGTTTAAAAAGGTGGATTCAGTTTATTTGTCAAATAAATAACATTTTAGTTTTAAATCAAGCTTTTGAAAGATTTCTAAAATATTAGTTTTCTTGTTTTTATGATAGGTGGTCTAATAAATATGTTAAGCACTGTATATGTTTTACATCTATCTGTGATTGTAATTAGGATATGCTGATTTAAAACACTTAGATAAAGATCACAAAGATAATTATAGATGTTGAGTAGTTGTAATAAAGTTACAGATATCTATAGTGAGAAATAAATTATAGATAGTCTCATATTAATCCCCACTAACAGCCTGCTTTTTATTTTCTGATCCTGATGATCACATGTACTATAATTACTGATTACTGAACTCTGAGACGATGACCATTATCAAAGCTTCTCATGCAGCATAAACGCCAAAAACTCCTTTTCTCCTCTTTGCTCCTGTGCTGCAGCTGCTCATTAGCATCTCTCGTTCCCAGAGAGACGGCCCATAAACTTTAAACACTGAGATGACATCATGCACATGAAAATAGCTCTCCTCGGCTCTCGGAATGTACAAATATTAAAGCGTAATGGTTTGAAAATTGACAATACAGAGAGTTATAATTGAGCTTGTTTGCAGGTTTTCTAGATGCCTGTTTTGTAATGATGGAGGTCTCTGTGGCAGCAGGTGGAGCTTCATTAGATGTTTCCTCTCTGCAGATGTGGACAGGCCTGCGTTTCCTGGGCGATCAGTGGCTGTGGGTGAACAGGGCCCCTCTGTCGCACACGGACCTGCCCCCCTGCCCCCCCGAGAGGCAGCGCTGTGGGGTCTTAAACAAGAACAGCACAGGCAGCGTGGAGACGTTGGACTGCACAGAGAGGAGGAACTTCCTGTGTTACACATGAGGGAGACGATACAGTCATGGAAAAAAAAAATTAGACAATTTTTTTCTTAAATTTCTTGTTCATTGTAATGCCTGGTACAACTAAAGGTACATTTATTACAGAGCCATAATGATAACAACAAAAATAGCTGATAAGAGTTTAATTTAAGAGCTGATATCTAGACATTTTCCATGGTTTTCTTTAACGATTTTGGTTATTATCAAGAAAAAACCATGGGAAAAATGTCTAGATATCAGCTCTTAAATTAAACTCTTATCAGCTATTTTTCTTATCATTATATGTGTCCAAACAAATGTTCCTTTAGTTGTACCAGGCATTAAAATGAACAAGAAAAATGAAGAAAACGAGGGTGGTCTAATAATTTTTCCATGACAGTAGATTAGACGGCTGAGTTCAGTTTGAATACATTAATGAAATATGCATCTTAGTCAGTGTTGGAATGTAACTAAGTTAATTTACTCAAGAACTGTACTCAAGTACAATTTGGTTACTTGTACTTTACTTGAGTATTTCTATTCATGTAACTTTATACAGGTGCATCTCAATAAATTAGAATATCATAGAAAAGTTTGTTTATATCAGTAATTCAATCCAAAAAGTGGAAATAACACATTAAATAGATTCATTACATACAGAATGAAACATTTCATGTCTTAATGTATTTAATTTCTTTGAATTATAATATTCATGGCTTACATTTCATGAAGACCTAAAATTCAGTGTCTCAAAAAATGTTGATATTACAAAACCAATTTTAAAGTGTTTAATATGGAAATGTTGTCCTCTGAAAAGTATGTCCATCTATATGACTCAATATAGACTCACTTAAACCCTTTTAACAGTTTATTAAGTAGTTAAAATGAGCTCTAGCTTGAGAAAATTAAAATGCTGCTTTCATAAATGTGTCAATAATAATAATAATAATCCAGTAACATATTTGTAATGTATAAAACAATCTGAGTGGGTCCATTCTGGATAACAAGTCATTTTACTTTTAATACTTTAAGTTTTCTGATACTTTTGTACTTTAACTTCAGTAAGTTTTGAATGTAGAACTTTTACTTGTGAAGTACTGTTACTCAAGTAAGGGATCTGAATACTTTTTTCACCTTTGATCTTACTAAGGAAACTTCAACTTTATCTGCAAACTTCAACAAATCTTCAAAGTCTTCTCTATATTAAATAAGCTCTTCTCTTGGAGACTCATGTATCAGCTCTAAGACTGTTATTAAAACAACTGATAAACTGCCATCTAGTCTCTTGTATCATTCATTACAAACATCCTCTAAAAAACTACATTTTTTTTGGTACTTGCTGTTACTTTCCTATTTCCCAATTAATTCCCAAATGATTCACTGATTTTGTGATTGTTTGATGATGCTGCTAACAATGAAAATACAAAACACATTTCCATTAAGGCCTGATAAAA